>NC_139677.1:99091523-99769571 GCF_964106915.1 Podarcis gaigeae | reverse complement strand
GGTGCACTTGCATTTGGAATGCTGTGTATATTCTGGGAAATGATTTATAATGAATTGAAAAAAATGTTGAAATACACCTTTGTTAAAAAACCAGAAACATTTCTGCTAGGAATACTAAGAAATGACATAAAAAAGAAGGATGAGAAGTTGTTTTTATATGCAGTAACAGCGGCAAGAATTTTGGTGGCTCAAAAATGGAAACAGGAAGAAATCCCGACGAAAGAAGAATGGAGAATGAAGTTGATGGAATACGCAGAACTAGATAAGCTTACAGGGAAAATTCGGAACTGGCGAGACCAGAGATTTACTGAGGACTGGAATAAATTTACAGAGTATATTAAGAATATATGTGAAGCTCAATTAACATTTGTAGGTTTTCAAGAAGCTCTGATAATAATGGAAAGAAATATTGTTTTATAATAATTGTTAAGATTACCGTATTTTTTGCACCATAACACTCACTTTTTTCCTCCTAGAAAGTAAGGGGAAATGTCTGTGCGTGTTATGGAGGGAATGCCTACGGGTGGCATGGCTACGGATTTTCCTCCTCTAAAAACTACGTGCGTGTTATGGTCGGGTGCGTGTTATAGAGCGAAAAATACGGTAATTTGGTTAAAAAAAACAAACAATACAAATGCAAGAAATGTGAATAATTGTGAAAACATGAAAATTTCCAGAAAGGCTGAAGGAAGTCTGAAAGTGGAAAGATTAGAATTGGATGTATAATTCAAATGGAATGTTTTTCTTTTATTGTTAAATTTGAAATTTTTATAAATAAAAAATTTACAATTACAATCCCCCCCCAAAAAAAGGAATGCTGTGTATAGTTCGAATCGTAGAGTTGGAAGGGGTCTGAGGGTCATCTAGTCCAACCCGCTGCAATGCGGGAATCTCAGCTACATCATACACATTTAGCCTGGAAAAAGAGGTAGACTGAGAAGAGGCAGAGCATAGCCATCAGCGAATCTGTCAATGAATTTGTCTGTCCCTCTTTCAAAGCATCCAGGTTGGCAGGCAGCGCTGCCTCATGTGTTCCATAGTTTAACTATGTGTTGTGTGAAGACGTACCATATTTTTCGCTCTATAAGACGCACCAGCCCACAAGACGCACCTAGTTTTTGGAGGAGGAAAACAAGGAAAAAAATATTCTGAATCTCAGAAGCCAGAACAGCAAGAGGGATCGCTGCACAATGAATTCAGCAATCCCTCTTGCTGTTCTGGCTTCTGGGATAGCTGCGCAGCCTGCATTCACTCCATAAGACGCACACACATTTCCCCTTACTTTTTAGGAGGGGAAAAGTAAGTCTTATAGAGCAAAAAGTACGGTATTTTCTTTTATCCGTGCAACATTTTCTGAAATCGAGGACATGCCTAGCGCTCAATGAGACAGTGGCCTCATTAGGCTGAATCAAAATTATATCCTGGTTTGCTGTGTTCAGATATCAGCACTGTTTTACAGGATTATCTTGTTCAATTTAGTTAAATCCCATGAGAAGACCTTTTACATTCCTTAGCGTTAATCTGAGGCCGACAGGTGTTCCGGAAGGGAGATTTGCCTGCTTATGTTTTTGCGGTGAGAGAGAAACTGAGGATTATTGTACACTTATCTTTTAAACGGCCCAGCTTGCATAGGAGACTGCCGTATTGTGCTGGTCCGGGGGGGGGGGGTTACCGTGCGGCGTGGTCTAAGTCCGATCCTAGGTAGAGGGTAAGGAGGCTGTCCGTCAGGGGCGAAGCGAGGTCCAAAGCGAGGAGTTGGGTGAGGCCAGGAACTCAGGAGAGCAGGACAGGGTGCCGGGAGGAACAGGTTACCAGCAATGTTGCTCCCGCAACCTGGGACTGGGGCTGGCTGGCTTTTATCTGCCCCGAGGCATGAGGCGGCCCCGATCCTCAGGTGACTTGCCTCTCCTGGCCTGGAGGCGAGCACTCCTCCTGCGGGAACTTAGTTCCTTCCGCCTCTCTGCCCTGAGCCTCTGCAGCTCAAGAGAGGCTGGAGGGTTACCGGACCCAGAGGCAACCTCAGCTTCCCGTGACGGGGCTGAGAGTGGAGCACCTGCAGGCAATGGGTCCTCCATCACCTCAGGAGCCAGAGCAGACTCAGCTGGTGTCTGCTCCTGAGGATCCGGCACAGGTGAGGGCCCTTCAGGCTCAGGCCCCAGCCCCAGCTCAGCCGGCCCTGGAGGTGGGGACTCCTGTGCAGGCTGGGATTCCTCAGGTTCAGTCTCTGAATTAGATTCCCAGGCCATCACACTTATACAGAGTCAAACTGCTGGTCTGTGTGGCTCCATATCGCCTGCACTGGCTGGCAGCAGCACTCCAGAGTTTCAGTCATCTTGGTTAAAAGTATATATATCCCCCAGTTGTTGGGAAATGAAGAAAACGAACCAGGTTTCAAAAGATTGGCATTATGCTTACAAAGATGGTAACACGCTTGTGAATTGCTGTTATTATAATATATATGGAAAGTCAATTACCTGGGAATTAATTGCAACCCCAGGCCTGAGGTCTTAATTATAACATAATGTTTAGCAAATTGCCTCAAAACATCCTATATACTATGCTGAGTGGTTGAACTCTGCAAACATTGGAGCCTTTTGCTTGCAATGCTAAAATGCTCTTTAAGAAGCGAAAAATGTTATTTTTTTCCCCGTTAGCCTCCTCCACTTCTTGCCAGTGACTAAAATTTTATTTGTCTGTCGTATTTGGGCTTCCCAGCCTGGATAGAGGATTGAAAGTAGTTTATCCTCTCAAAACCATGTGCATATATTCGAAACAAAACCATTAAAAAAAAATCTTCCGTAAAAAAATACATTAATTTTGTTAAGATTTTGCTAACACCCCTGCGTTGTGTGACTTCACCTTCACCCAAAAATGCAGGGAAGGGCAGAGCTCAGGCTCAGAGAATTCTGTAACTGTGAAACCACAACTGAAAACGCCCTTCTCATTGGTTTTAATCAGCGGACCTTGGGTCAGAGGCATCCCTGTTCAATCAACAAAACAATATTTGCGGCCAATATTAGCTTCGCCAAGTTAGCACATTTTATTTCTGTTTCGCCTTGAGGGTGCTTTAGTCAGCTCACCAGAGCCTCCTTGTATTGTGTTGCCAACCTTGCTTGTGAAACATGGACCACTTATAAACGCCATCTCCAACTCCTCGAAAGATTCAATCAATGGAGTCTCCAAAATTTTTTACACATCACTTGGGAAGACAGGCGAACTAATATCAGTGTCTTGGAAGAAGCAAAGATCACCAGGGATTCTTCAACATCAACTTCATTGGACTGGTCATGTTGTTCGGATGCCTGATTGTCATCTTCCAAAGCAACTACAGTGGTACCTCGGTTTATGAATGTCATCCATTCCGGAAATCCGTTCTTAAACTGAAACTATTCTTAAACCGAGGCGCGCTTTCCCTAATGAGGCCTCCCACCGCCACTGCCCTTCCACCATTCGGATTCCGTTCTTAGACCGAGGTAAAGTTCTCAAACTAAGATAGTATTTCCAGTTTTGCGGAGTTTGTAAACCAAATCGTTTTTAAACCAGACTGTTCTTAAACCGAGGTACCACTGTACTCTATTCCAAACTTAAAAATGGAAAGCATACTGCTGGTGGTCAACAAAGGAGGCTTAAAGACTCTCGCAAGGCAAATCTAAAAAAAAATTAGTATAAACACCGACAACTGGGAAACACTGGCCTGTGAGTGCTCCAGTTGGAGAACAGCCTTTATACCATAGCTGTCATGGGGTTTGAAGACACTCGAACTCAGGACGCAAGGGAGAAACGTGCTAAGAGGAAGACACGCTTGGCAAACCCACACTGTGATCAACTCCTACTGAGAAACCAATGTCCCCACTGTGGAAGGACGTGTGGATCCAGATTTGGCCTCCACAGTCACTTACAGACTTACTGTTAACACCGTGTTCATGGAAGTCAATTTTACTTGGCTACGAGGGAATGTCAAAGAAGATTCCTGCCTGCCTTGTTCTTTACTCATTCTGGAAAGCAAAGAATACGAACGGGCAGAAAATTGGCTCGTACTGTGTCATAATTTGAACCTATCTAAGTCTCATTTAGGGGACGTGGGTGGCGCTGTGGGTTAAACCACAGAGCCTAGGACTTGCCGATCAGAAGGTCGGCGGTTCGAATCCCCATGACGGAATGAGCTCCCGTTGCTCGGTCCCTGCTCCTGCCCACCTAGCAGTTTGAAAGCACGTCAAAGTGCAAGTAGATAAATAGGTACCGCAGGTGGCGCTGTGGGTTAAAGCCTCAGCGCCTAGGACTTGCCGATCGAAAGGTCGGCGGTTCAAATCCCTGCGGCGGGGTGCGCTCCCGCTGCTCGGTCCCAGCGCCTGCCAACCTAGCAGTTCAAAAGCACCTCCGGGTGCAAGTAGATAAATAGGGACCACTTACCAGTGGGAAGGTAAACGGCGTTTCCGTGTGCGGCTCTGGCTCGCCAGAGCAGCGATGTCACGCTGGCCACGTGACCCGGAAGTGTCTCTGGACAGCGCTGGCCCCTGGCCTCTTAAGTGAGATGGGCACACAACCCCAAAGTCTGTCAAGACTGGCCCGTACGGGCAGGGGTACCTTTACCTTTACCTTTACTGGCGGGAAGGTAAACGGCGTTTCTGTGCGCTGCTCTGGTTCGCCAGAACCGGTTTGTCATGCTGGCCACATGATCCGGAAGCTGTACGCCGGCTCCCTCAGCCATTAAAGCAAGATGAGCGCCGCAACCCCAGAGTCGCCCGCGACTGGACCTAATGGTCAGGGGTCCCTTTAACTTTAAGTCTCATTTCCTGAAACAACAGAGATAGCTCAGTCGGTTAGAGTGTGGTGCTGATAATGCCAAGGTCACGGGTTCGATCCTCGTGTGAGACTGTTGCATATTCCTGCATTTCTGGGGGAGTTGGACTACATGATTATTGTTGTCCCTTCCAGTTCTGATTCTGTGACCCAAAATGCAGTCATCTTTTGAAACATACACTTCTCTGAATTTTGCGGCGCAGTTTTCCAACCCAGTAAACGTGCAGGGTGAAAAGGCACGTTATTTTGGAGAAGTTTCCCTAGGAATGCATATGTTTGTAAAAGGAGCATGTGGAAAGGCGTTATGCTACAGAAGATTGCTCTGCAAGAATGGGCGTATTAAATAAGGCAGGGTACAATAATTGGTACCTTTGCAGAAATGCAACAATGTGTGTGCATATTAAGAGAAGTGAATCTTTTGTGAGGACTATATATATATAAAAGGAGGGCTTGCAAACTGGTGCAGGAATGTGGCAGACGGAATTTAAGATGGGGGAGAAATGAGAAACTGAAACGGACAAATTCTTCCCTCCCCAGGAGAGGAATGTGGGAGCTCATCACAAAGCATTGCTCTGCCAGTGTCGATTTTCTAAATGTGCTCGAAAAGAATTCTTTGACATCAAACAGACTTTGTTGGCTGAGTGGGAGGGCATGCCAGGATATGATGACTAATGGGATCTAGATTAAGCTGTCATGTCAGTTTCTCTGGAATGAAAGGAAAGATGCAGAGGTGATAAAGCCCGAAAGTAGTAAAAATCCGTTCCTTTGTAAACGCAAGCTTAAAGTTCACGAAATCACCGCTTGGGAGTTAATGGCATTGCCTTCAAAGTGGCGATAGCGATGTGTTTTGAGTATAATGCCACCTTTGTATCTGTTCTTCTTTGGCACTCTCTCGAAACACCCTGGCAGGTGTGTGTATTCCAACAACTCACACTTTCCACTTAGGACTCTTAAATGCACATTACTCATGCACTTAGCATTTCATTATCCCACACAGGAGTGAGATTCTCATTCCTTCTCGTACACACACACACACACACACACACACACACACACACATGGAGTTGAGCAACTGGCTAACACTGGCTTGTGTTGCCCCCTGTTCCTGCCAGCTCCCCCTGGTCCCCAGGTTGCCGAGGGCAAATAAAAGAAAGCACTTCTTCACGCAGCAGAGAGTTAAACTGTGGAACTCACTGCCATAGCAGGGAGCGATGGCCGCCGCCAACCTAGATGGCTTTGTACTGTTGCTGTTGTTGGCATTGCACTGCTTCCGTAGTCAGAGGTGGCATGGTTTTGAATTCCGGTTGTTGGAAACCACACGCGGGGAGGGTGTTGTTGTTGTGCCCGGATTCTGTTTGTGGGTTTCCCACAGGCACCTGGTCAGCCATTGTGAGAAGAGGATGCTGGACTCGATGAGCCATTGGCCTGATCCACTAAGCTCTTCTTTATGTTCTTACGTGTTACAGAATGTTTAGGAGTGGTGCATGCTCTGGTTATCTCCCGCTTGGACTACTGCAATGCGCTCTACGTGGGGCTACCTTTGAAGGTGACCTGGAAACTACAACTAATCCAGAATGCAGCAGCCAGACGGGTGACTGGGAGCGGCCGCCGAGACCACATAACACGGGTCTTGAAAGACCTACATTGGCTCCCAGTACTTCCCGAGCACAATTCAAAGTGTTGGTGCTGACCTTGAAAGCCCTAAACGGCCTCTATCCAGTATACCTGAAGGAGCATCTCCACCCCCATCATTCAGCCCGGACACTGAGGTCCAGCTCCGGGGGCCTTCTGGCGGTTCCCTCATTGCGAGAAGCAAAGTTACAGGGAACCAGGCAGAGGGCCTTCTCAGTAGTGGCACCCGCCCTGTGGAATGCCCTCCCTTCAGATGTCAAAGAGAAAAACAACTACCAGACTTTTAGAAGACATCTGAAGGCCACCCTGTTCAGGGAAGTTTTTAATGTGTGACATTTTAGTGTATTTTTGGTCTTTGTTGGAAGCTGCCAAGAGTGGCTGGGGAAACCCAGCCAGATGGGCGGGGTACAAATAATAAAATAATAATAATTATTATTATTATTATTATTATTATTATTATTATTATTATTAGCATTCAGCCGTGTCTGTCAGCACCTAAGTCAGTGGTTAAGGAGGCCACCAAGAACTTCACCCCTGGCACCTGCGACGGGCCCGACGCCTCAGTTACCGCTCATGCCGACTTGCCTGCTCTCTCTTACATATATTGCCCCCATCTCACTGAACAGCCCTTAAAACAAATGCTAACTACCCCAGAGAATCTCGTGGGGGATCTTTGTGTGGGGGGGGGGGATAACCGATAAGTTGGAGTCTCAAGCTGGTGTTCTTCAAATAAACAGTAACGATTTTGCTCCATAAGACGCACTTTTTCCCTCCTAAAAAGTAAGGGGAAATGTGTGTGCGTCTTATGGAGCGAATGCAGGTGGGAGGCAGGTAGGAAAAGCCCCCAAGAGCTGCACACACGCTCCGCCCTCACCTCATAGAAAAGCTCGCAGGAACCGCACTCCCTTTCACAAGCCGTGTGGAGCATTGGGCCCTTCTCCCTGCACGCTCCATGCAGCTTGTAAAAGGGAGCGCTGAGCAGAGCCTGGGGTGCATACAGCGCTCCCTTTAAAAATATTTTTTTCTTGCATTCCCCTTCTAAAAACTAGGTGCATCTTATGGTCAGGTGCATCTTATGGAGCGAAAAATACGGTAATTTTTAAAACAAGGTACAGTCATACCTTGGGTTACAGATGCTTCAGGTTGTGTTTTCTCGGGTTACGGACCACCAAAACCCGGAGGTACTGGAATGGGTTACTTCTGGGTTTCGGCGGTCATGCATGCGCAGAAGCGCTAAATTGCCCTTTGCGCATGCGCAGAAGCCCCGAATCGCAACCCGCGTTTCACGGATTCGCCGCTGCAGGTTGCGAATGCTGCGGGTTGCAAACGTGCATCCTGCACGGATCATGTTCGCAACCCAAGCGTTCATTGTAGTAAAATACAAGTGGAGAAAGCTCAGGTTACTTCAGAATTGATACGCTAGTTTAATTTAATTCGTTTCACAGAGGTTTCGGCTTTTTAGTTTGGTTCCTTTCTGAGGTGGCACTTTCCTTCAGGTACCCACCCCTTTAACAAATCCAGCTCCTGAGGTAACTTTCCGTAATAGTCTTTAGGGCTCCCCACACCCCCTTCCTTCACTGGGTTTGTGTGTGTGTCCCTCTCCTCTTTTAAAAGCCAGAATCTGGCAGGCTGATTGATTTCATTGAAATGTCAATGAGATTAGGCAATCAATAGAAGAATAGCATTAAACGGCAGTTGTATCAATATCTGCGTATTCCATGGCAGAGATCGTGCTTAGGAAATCTGCGCCTGACCTTTACAGTAATATGTGTGTAGAAAGCAATTTCAGAATTCCAGTGTGCCATGACGAAAAGGATATTGGATATGCGATTTTGGGCTGAAATTTCTGCTTGGGCAAATTGGAACCTTCTTAGTCTTCCACACAGGGCCGTTGTGAAGATAAGTCAATATTACCGTATTTTTTGCCCTATAGGACGCACTTTTCCCCCTCCAAAAATGAAGGGGAAATGTGTGTGCGTCCTATGGGGCGAATGCAGGCTTTCAGGAAGCTATCCGCAAGTCTTGCAAGCCCGGCGGGAGGTCCAGCGGGTTCGCAAGGCTTGCGGGCAGCAGCCTGCCTGAAGCCCAAAAGCTCGGGGGACAGCGGGGAGGTGCAGCGCCGCCGCCCCGCTATTCCCCGACCCGATCTGGAGGCTCGCGGGGGGGGGGGGGGAGAAGCAAGCTTGCTTCTCTCCCCCGCCAGCCCCACAAACTCGGGGGACAGCAGGGCAAGCCGCTGCCCCACGGAGGGTAGAGAGGCTGTCCCTGAAGGCAGAATAGGGAGACGGAGCGCTCCGTCTCCCTCTTCTAGCTTGGGGATGGCTGCGCAAACCTGGGGGGGGGAAAATAAATTTCCCCCTTGTTTCCCCCCCCCCAAAAAAACTAGGTGCGTCCTATGGGCCGGTGCGTCCTATAGGGCAAAAAATACGGTAACTTTCAGGGCTGCTATTCAAGCAACAAAGCACCTCTCCTAATTTATAGTTTTGGGCTCTGTGTTGAGGTCAAATGTTTTCCGTTTGCTGCTGGCTTTAGGATGCATTGGGTTTGTAAATTCACTGTTAATCTATTCTGCTAAGCCCTCTGGACAGTTTGGTAAGACATTTTAATGAAGTAAAAGCTGGACTAACGCTGTAACATTTCTTTTGAGATGTAGTAACCGGAACTGTATTGAGTTGGAACATTTATTCTGGCCGTAAAACTGTTGCTATTACATTGGCTTCAGAGACACGGCTCTCTAATTTAAACTTGCGCAGAATAAATTTTAGCCGTGGGCCTCTGCCATAGCTATGCCTCTGACACACACATATATCATTTCTCTCATTAATCTTGTCCGCCTTTTATGAAGCTACGTCTCACTGGGACGTTGCATGACATGGGAGATACATAAAATGTTGCGGGGGAAGGCACAGATTGGCAGAGCAACCCAACTCCTTTCTATCACAGCAGCTGAAGCGGGAGATGGATGACATAGTAGCCCCCAGAGGTCAGGAAAGCCAAATGAGATGCTGGCTTGCTAAATGCAAAAAAACCGCTAATGAGCTCCTTTAAAAAAAACACAAAACCTTACTTGGTTTATTTATCGAAATTGCTGTCACCCTTGTTTTGAATGAAGCTCAAGGTTACTCCGATTTTATATACTGTATCGAGAGAGGGTGTATGTTGTGTTAGGGTAGTACCTCTGGTGGGGACACACATGTCCTTCTGCGGACTTTTATTCACCTTTGGTCCCCACCCTACACTCAGGGTCCTACTGGGACACGGGTGGCGCTGTGGGTTAAAGCACAGAGCCTAGGACTTGCCGATCAGAAGGTTGGCGGTTCGAATCCCTGCGAGGGGGTGAGCTCCCGTTTCTCGGTCCCTGGTCCTGCCAACCTAGCAGTTCGAAAGCATGTCAAAGTGCAAGTAGATACATAGCTACTGCTCCAGCGGGAAGGTAAACGGCGTTTCCGTCTGCTGCTCTGGTTCGCCAGAAGCGGCTTAGTCATGCTGGCCACATGACCTGGAAGAGTAACCCGGCTCCCTCAGCCAATAAAGGAAGATGAGCGCCACAACCCCAGAGTCGGCCATGACTGGACCTAATGGTCAGGGGTCCCTTTACCTGCAGTCAGCTCTCACATGTGGTTCCTAGAAGCTGTCAGCAGGTGACAGCAGCCACACCCCAGGAAATGGCTTAGACCAGGGGTCCCCAAACTAAGGTCCGTGGGCCGGATAAGGCCTGAGGGACTCGTTTATCCGACCCATGGTGACCCCTGCTGCCTGCTCTTACCGACGCTGCGCTCCATGGCTGCCCACTTCTGTGTCGGAGGAGCACCAGAAATAGCTTGTGCACATGCACAAGCGTTATTTGCGCATGCGCAAGTGTAACTTCGCGTGTGCAATCGTTATTTGCGGCGCACATCTTGGTCGGAGGAGGCCGGTGCACATCTGTGCAAGCTATTTCCGGTGCTCTTCCGACCCAGATGTGCACCGGAAATAACGCTTGCGCATGCGCAAATAACACTTGCTCATGCGCACAAGCTATTTTCGGTGCTCCTCTGACCCAGAAGTGCGCCATAAATACCGTGTGCGCACGCGTATGGGCACGCTCTCCCCCGCCCTCTGGCCCGCCGCGCAATCGGCGCTGGAGACACGGGTAAGTTTGCTGACCCCTGGCTTTGACTGTCTGGCTAAACTAAGTGAGTTAAGATAGACTCGAGACCAAGAGCGGGAAGATGCAAAGATAGGCTTGAGACCAAAAGAGTGGGTCCAATGGTCAAGAAGGCGATTTCTGCACATGCTGTAGAGCAGTGTTTCCCAACCTTGTGCCTCCAGATGTTTTTGGCCTACAACTCCCATCATCCCTAGCTAGCAAGACCAGTGGTCAGGGATGATGGGAGTTGTAGGCCAAAAACATCTGGAGGCACAAGGTTGGGAAACACTGCTGTAGAGGGAAGTGAGGGGCAGGTGGGGCTTGTCCTTTAAAAAAAAAAACCTTTTATTATTTTCTTTATACATACTTTTACAATACAATACATTAAATCACATAAATACTTTTAGCTCTTCCGAGCTTGCGACTTCCCTCCATCCCTTCAGCGGGTATCCCTTATTTTCTTACGTCGCACGTTCTACTTTTTAACCTTATATCTGTTGTACATTGTAGGAGCCATTTCAATCCTGCCAGACTTTTTAGAGTTTTACAATTATCCTTTATTCTACTTTTTAACCTTATATCTGTTGTACATTGTAGGAGCCATTTCAATCCTGCCAGACTTTTTAGAGTTTTACAATTATCCTTTATCTACACCATAAATTTACTCCAACTTTCTCGAAACCTCCGATTGTCCTGATCCCGAATTCTTCCTGTCAGTTTGGCTAACTCCGCGTAACTCATCGTTTTCGTCTGCCACTCCACAATAGTAGGAATTTCTTGCTATTTCCAGTTTTGGGCAAGCATGTTTCTTGCCGCTGCTGTGGCGTACGTAAAGAGTCTTTGGTCCGCTTTCTTAATTTCCTTCCCCATCAAACCCAACAAAAAGGCTTCTGGTTTTTTGGGGAAAGGTGTATTTAAATATTTTCTTGAGTTCATCGTAAATGAACTCCCCAAAATTCTGAACTTTATCACAAGTCCACCACATGTGATAAAAGTCTCCAGGGGCAGGGGGGGCTTGTCAACGTAGGTATCTTATCCAGGAGAAGGAAAACTCTGATCCTAAACCTCCGCTGCCTTGTGGGATATCTCCGTGAGGAGAAAAGGCTAAGGAGTCAACCCTACCAAAATCCAGAGTGGAGTCCCTAAGGCGGTTGGATGGCGCCTTGTACTTGCTCTGCTTTCCCTTGGACCACATCAGCAAGGCTGAGATCTTGTCTTGTCTTGTCTAGGCAGCTCAGGATTTCCACGTACCTTGCCCAGGCTGGCAAGGGGGCAAGCCGTGGTGTTGGGCAAGGTGGTGGTGGTCTTTGTTTTCATGTGTGAGTGGGGTGGGTGGGTGTTTTGGATCAGGTTAGCCATATTGATTTGTATGCTGTTGTGGGGGTTTTGTCGTTGTCTTGTTGGGCTGTGTAAAGGGGAGCCATACCGGGGTGAAGGTGTCTTCTTCTATTTGTCCCCGTGTCAGTTTCAGTTTATAGGTTAATTTTTCTAGCAGGGCTGTTTCCCATACTATTTGGTACCATTGGTCCATGCTCACTCCTGACAGGTCTCTCCAGTGTCTGGTTATGGTGTTTCTGGCTGCTGAAAGTACCGTATTTTTTGCTCTATAAGACGCACCAGACCACAAGACGCACCTAGTTTTTGGAGGAGGAAAACAAGGAAAAAAATATTCTGAATCTCAGAAGCCAGAACAGCAAGAGGGATCGCTGCGCAGTGAAAGCAGCAATCCCTCTTGCTGTTCTGGCTTCTGGGATAGCTGCGCAGCCTGCATTCGCTCCATAAGACGCACACACATTTCCCCTTACTTTTTAGGAGGGGAAAAGTGAGTTTTATAGAGCAAAAAATACGGTAGGTGGGTTATGAGTTCTTTGTGGTGTAAGTGGGCATTATTGTCTAGGAAGATGTTTAGTAAGGTCAATTCTGGGGTGATTTCTAATACTTGCTTCGTTATTTTATTTATTTATTGTATGGTTGTTGTCCAGAATACAGTGGTACCTCTGGTTACATACTTAATTCATTCTGGAGGTCCGTTCTTAACCTGAAACTGTTCTTAACCTGAAGCACCACTTTAGCTAATGGGGCTTCCCACTGCCCCTGCGCCGCCGGAGCACGATTTCTGTTCTTATCCTGAACAGAAACCTAATACACAAACCTGCCTAATATTTGCCTGTAGAATTTACATTGCAGAGGCATGGAATGCTTCTTGGGGGCTTATTCAAATATTGTCAGAAATGACAAAACAGGAAGTTTTATAAAACCAAACACTGGCAATTGGCAACAGCAGCAATCCAGATATCTAAACCTAGCGGCCTCAGGACGCTCTGCGGCCCAGAATCTTGTTTGCTTGTGCTGTTCTGTCTTCCGAAGCAACTACAGTGGTACCGCGGGTTAAGAACTTAATTCGTTCTGGAGGTCCGTTCTTAACCTGAAACTGTTCTTAACCTGAGGTACCATTTTAACTAATGGGGCCTCTGGCTGCCGCCGTGCGATTTCTGTTCTCACCCTGAAGCAAAGTTCTTAACCCGACATACTATTTCTGGGTTAGCGGAGTCTGTTACCTGAAGCTTATGTAACCTGAAGCGTATGTAACCCGAGGTACCACTGTAGTTGGATTTTGGGACACTCCCACCACATGTGGAGGTATGTGCCTGTGGAGGTGACCCTCTCCAGCATTTTGTTGAGGTTCCTGGGCGTATTAGCGCTAGTTTTCTTGGGGTTAGGTACCACCTGTAGGTGAGTTTCAGAGAGAGTTCTTTTCTTTTTGTTGATATGGATTTAAAGGGGGGGGGGTTTAGACCACATTTTGAGTGGGGTTAATTTCATAGCCTATGTCATCCTCCCATTGTTTGGCAAGGTGGTGGCAGCACTGTGGCTTTTTTTGGAGGCACAGATGGGCAGAAGGGTTTGCCAGAAAAATAAATAAATTCCAGAGAAGCGAGAATGGAGGATAGGGGGTGTTGCCGTTCCCTGGACACAGACTGAGCTCAACCTTCCTCAAGATGGTGAGAGGTTAACATGTTTGTTTGTGCAGAGAGAGAATGCCATTATTTCTGGATTGAATGAATGAATTAATTTTTTTTTTTAATGGATTTACATATATCAGTATAAATCAGCCCAAGGAGATGAATTTATTTGACCCTATCTACATCAAGCTATATTTTATCTTTATCACCAAACTCCAAATGTAATTGCACATTGTATTAATTAACATTATTTCTTCATATATTAGTGGCCATGTGATAATTTTAGCTTATAAATTTTATTGTTTAATGTTTTAACTTGTATATTAAGGTACTTTTAAAGCTCTGTTTAGAGTAGGTAATGCCTTGATAATATACATGTTTTAAGTTGTTTTATCGATCCGGTATACAGTGGTACCTCAGGTTACATACGCTTCAGGTTACATACTCTTCAGGTTACAGACTCCGCTAACCCAGAAATAGCGCTTCAGGTTAAGAACTTTGCTTCAGGATGAGAACAGAAATCGTGCTCTGCTGGCGCGGCAGCAGAGGAAGGCCCCATTAGCTAAAGTGGTGCTTCAGGTTAAGAACAGTTTCAGATTAAGTACGGACCTCCGGAACGAATTAAGTACTTAACCTGAGGTACCACTGTGTTTTCTTTTAATTGTTGAATGATTCTGTGTACATTGCGGCAGCCTTTGGCTATGTGCAATAAAACTGACTGACTGGCTGATATCGGTATAAATCAGCCCATGCAGATTTTATGCAAATACCTGCTCTCTTTTGTCTTTTTTTCTTTTTTTGGATGGCACCTAAACACCCTTTACTAGCCCAGCCAGCCTCCAGCATTTCTTCTCTTCTTTTTGCCTCCGCAGTGGGAGCGCCTCTGGTTCTTAATCCTCACCTTCTCTTTCTTCCTGACCCTGATCTGGTTTTACTTCTGGTGGGAAGCGCACAACGACTACAATGAGATCAACTGGTGAGTAGAGAAAGGGAGCATGTTTTACCTCTTACCTTTACGGGGGGAGGTTGGGAGCGGGACCTGAGCTAAGTGGGGGGAGCAGGTGCCCTGTGTGCAGAAAATCCCAGGTTCGTCTCCAGGTGATAACTGATGGGAGAGAGATTTCTCTTTCACAGAACCAAAAAATTGTAGCATTGAAAGGGACCCCAGGGCCATCTAGTCCACCCCTCTTTTCCCCAGACTCGTTGCATTACATTTTTGTTTATTCATGGAATTTATATCCCACCGTTCTTCCCCAGGGCGGCAAACAGATGTTGTACCATTTAAAGCATATACAATGGTACCTCGGGTTACATACGCTTCAGGTGACAGATTCCGCTAACCCAGAAATATTACCTTGGGTTACTACCTTTGCTTCAGGATGAGAACAGAAATTTTGTGGCGGCAGCGGGAGGCCCCATTAGCTAAAGTGGTGCTTCAGGTTAAGAACAGTTTCAGGTTAAGAACGGACCTCCAGAACAAATTAAGTACTTGACCCGAGATACCACTGTACAAAGGAAGCATTATTTAATTTTTTTTTTTTAAAAACCCCAACTTCAATTAAAAACATATAACACAAGTTACAGTTAAAACACCCTGAAGGTTAAAAGGCGTTCCTCCATCCAAGGATCTTACGGTTTCCTGGAACCGGATTCCTCAGCCAATGAATGTCTGGGTCCACAGAAACTTCCCCCAGTTTCTCCTGGAGGTTAATAACCATAGAATCATAGAACTGTGGAGTCGAAAGGAACCACGAAGGTCATTTAGTCCAGCCCCCTGTAATGCAGGAATCTTTTGCCCAATGTGGGATGCAAACCTATAGCCCTGAGGTTAAGAGCCTCATGTTCTACCTACCGACCTATAGGAGACCAGTGCACCTCCCTAGGGAGGGCATTCCCTAACAGGGGAACCACCACTAAAAAGGTCCTGTTACGGGATCAGCGTCAACTGAACCACCATCACCAAAAGACCTCATCTGGTGACCTGCTGGTTGCATAATATATTTATTAAATTTTCTGT
The DNA here is from genome assembly GCF_964106915.1 of Podarcis gaigeae. Classification (NCBI taxonomy): domain Eukaryota; kingdom Metazoa; phylum Chordata; class Lepidosauria; order Squamata; family Lacertidae; genus Podarcis; species Podarcis gaigeae. The sequence goes on along the minus strand of NC_139677.1, from coordinate 99,754,030 downwards.
TGTATAATTTAAAATACTCATCTTACATCCTTAAGATATCAATGAACGGCCCTTCTCTTTCTGTGGTTCATTTTACATACCATAAATCCATAGCTGTCAACTTACAGATTTGAAAATAAGGGACCAGCTGACTTGAAAATAAGGGACCAGCAGCCTCACCTGTTCCAGGCTCCAGTCTTCCTGTCCTCCTGCAGTCTGGTCAAACTCATGCTGGTAGCTCTGAGAACACTGTCCAACCAACTTTGTAACTAGAGGTTCAACTGAATAGAATCTGAATCACATGCACCACAAGGCCTATGCAGCCTCAACTTAAGATGGCTCCCTGGCCTGGCTTTGCACTGCAAAGTTTGCAGCAGCACGTGCAACAAAATGGCATCCAGCATTCAAAACCCTCCTCAGCTTGCATTAACTAGCCACACACAAGGCATTCAAGCTCCACCCCCAGTCGTTCTTAAACTTCTTATTGGGTGAGCAACACAGCCAAGCAACCCAGTTGGAGCCTCCCTCCTCCCTGGCCGGCAGGGAGGGAGGGAGAGGAGCTGCTTCCTTTGAAATTTAAGGGACATCATTTAAGGGACATTTAAGGGGCGTCCATCAATAAGGGACAGCAGCAGGACATGGCACTGGAATAAGGGACTGTCCCTTCAAATAAGGGACACTTGACAACTATGCATAAATCCCTGCATATTTCCCCAAAACTATACTATTCAGTATTCCATTATCGCATCCATCAAGACTTTTTTTACACTGTTGAATTTATCTTAACGCTCCAGCTGTACACACTTATTTCCCATCTATTCAATAAACGTTTTCCAGTCTTCTCTAAACGTACAGTGAGGGGGGGAAAGTATTTGATCCCCTGCTAAATTTGCCCGTTTGCCCTCTGACGAAGAAATGTCCAGTCCATAATTTTAATGGTAGGTTTATTGTAGCTGTGAGAGACAGAATAGCGACAGGAAAACCCCCAGAAACCCAGAAGACAAAAGTCAGAGACTGATGTGCATTATAATGAGTGAAATAAGTATTTGATCCCCTATCAACCAGCCAGATGTCAGGCTACCTGATACAGTATGTTCTTCTTGTTCTCTTATTCTATATGTTAAGCCTGCGAGTTGCACATATTCCGTCAACTTAAGTTGCCATTCTTCTTTAGTTGGGACCTCGCTCGTTTTCCATTTTGGGCCTAACAAAACACGAGCCGCAGTAGTAGCATGCATAAAGAACCTTTTTTTTGACACCTGGGAATTCCAGTCTGAATTATCCTCAACAGAAAGGACTTTGGTGGGGGGGGGGGTTGGGGGGGAGTACTTTAAAACATTTTTTTCAATTCATTATGGGTCATTTCCCAGTACCCTTTTACCCTTTTACAAGTCCGCCATATATGAAAGAATGTTCCTTCCATCTCTTTGCATCTCCAACACCTATCTGATTCAGTCTTATACGGTAGTACCTCATGTTACAGACGGGATCTGTTCTGCAGGCCCATTTGTAACGTGAAAAGCCTGCAACTCGAAGCGCTATGTCTGCGCAGGCGCACTGTGCGATTTGGCGCTTCTGCGCATGCGGCGAAACCTGGAAGTAACCCATTCCGAGTACTTCCAGGTTGCTGCGGGACGCAGGAAGAAAACACACAACCTGAAGCGGACGCAACCTGAGGTATGACTGTACATCTTAGCAAGCCTTTGTTGTTGTTGTTTAGTCGTTAGTCCATGGACCAGAGCACGCCAGGCACTCCTGTCTTCCACTGCCTCCCGCAGTTTGGTCAAACTCATGTTGGTAGCTTCGAGAACACTGTCAAACCATCTCATCCTCTGTCGTCCCCTTCTCCTTGTGCCCTCCATCTTTCCCAACATCAGGGCCTTTTCCAGGGAGTCTTCTCTTCTCATGAGGTGGCCAAAGACTTGGAGCCTCAGCTTCAGGATCTGTCCTTCCAGTGAGCACTCAGGGCTGATTTCCTTCAGAATGGAGAGGTTTGATCTTCTTGCAGTCCATGGGACTCTCAAGAGTCTTCTCCAGCACCAGAATTCAAACGCATCCATTCTTCAGCGATCAGCTTTCTTTAGGGTCCAGCTCTCACTTCCATACATCACTATTGGGAAAACCATAGGTTGAACTGTATGGACCTTTGTCGGCAAGGTGATGTCTCTGCTTTTTAAGATGCTGTCTAGGTTTGTCATTGCTTTTCTCCCAAGAAGCAGGCGTCTTTTAATTTCACGACTGCTGTCACCCTCTGCAGTGATCATGGAGCCCAAGAAAGTAAAATCTCTCACTGCCTCCATTTCTTCCCCTTCTATTTGCTAGGAGGTGATGGGACCAGTGGCCATGATCTTCATTTTTTATATATATATTGAGCTTCTGACCATATTTTGCGCTCTCCTCTTTCACCCTCATTAAGAGGTTCTTTAATTCCTCCTCACTTTCTACCATCAAGGTTGTGTCATCTGCATATCTGAGGTTGTTGATATTTCTTCTGGCATTCTTAATTCCGGCTAGGGATTCCTCCAGCCCAGCCTTTTGCATGATGAATTCTGCATATAAGTCAAATAAGCAGGGAGACAGTATATATCCTTGTCGTACTCCTTTCCTTAGCAAGCCTACTTGGAGTGAAATAACATCTGTGAATCATTTTGCTGGTTCGAGGTGAGAAGACAAGTAGGATGAGGGAAGATTTAGGTCAGGATTGGGGAAACAGTTCACCCTGACGGACCAGCCTTCGTTTCCATCAGGCTGTTGGCTTCTGTTTGAGCCAGCTGTAAACACAGCGGTTTGGAGGCCAGCACTTCCAATAGTATAATGATGCGAATGAACTTCTGTCAGGAGCCATTGATGCGAGATGGATCACGTGGACTTTGGTCAGGAGCACGTCAGGCTGTTGCCAGTTCTCCTGGGAGATGCGTTGGTGTATGAGGGATATGCCTCACAAGCGGAAAGCATGTATTTGGTCCGCTTATCTGGCATTTGCCCCAAACAGAGCTTGTTGGTTCCCATGGGCATTTCGAGTGAGCTGCAGCCCCAAATCTGGAAAACAAAGTACATTTTTCATAATTTTATTTTTTGTTATGTGCAAATGGCTTGAGATACCTATGAGGTCCATAAATTACCATAGAGCATATATTCAGCACAAAAAGCAGCAACAATTTGTTCTTGGCAAAGGGCAGCTGGACATATAAAAGGTAAAGGGACCCCTGACCATTAGTTCCAGTCGCGGACGACTCTGGGGTTGCGGCGCTCATCTCGCTTTACTGGCTGAGGGAGCCGGCGTACAGCTTCCGGGTCATGTGGCCAGCATGACTAAGCCACTTCTGGCGAACCAGAGCAGCGCATGGAAATGCCGTGTACCTTCCCGCTGGAGTGGTATCTATTTATCTACTTACACTTTGCCGTGCTTTCGAACTGCTAGGTTGGCAGGAGAAGGGACCGAGCAACGGGAGCTCACCCCGCTGCGGGGATTCGAACCGCCGACCTTCTGATTGGCAAGCCCTAGGCTCTGTGGTTTAACCCACAGCGCCACCCACGTCCTCAGCTGGACTTATAAAGGGCCCCATTACCTTCAGTAGCTATGGGGCCTTTCCTGCCTGCCTCCCCCTTGCATTTGCTCCATAAGACGCACACATATGTCCCCTTACTTTTTAGGAGGGAAAAAGTGTGTCTTCTGGAGTGAAAAATACGGTAATTCTTCTTAATTGTATTTCACTATTAATATAGTTCTTTTTTGTATTTCAGTTCAACAATTACTTTGATAAAATACGTATTTTGTTATGTGCAAATGGCTTGAGATACCGATGTGGTCCATAAATTACCATATGGCATATATTCAACACAAAAAACAGCGACCATTTGTTGTTGACAAAGGACGGCTGGACATATAAAGGGCCCCATTACCTTCAGTAGCTGAGGGCCTCATCAAATCTCAATCCGGCCCTGGGCATCTTGCATAGGATTTGACATCCTGTGTTGTTTTTTTAATAGCTTGCGTCGCGCCTGCTTCTGCCAAATTCTTTAAGGAAGAATTCTTAGTGGCTGGCTCTCGATTGTGGAATTTCCTTTCCTGAGCTCTTGCCAGGATCCAGAACTGACTGCTGTAATCCCACTTCAGGGAACCTCTCCGTTCTGGGGCTTTTGCCAATATGGCTTTGGTTTACTGTGGGAGACCCTTTTTCTTCCCCAGCCGAGACCCTCACTGTGTCTTGGCCAGCCCTGGGATGCAAAGAGGGAAGGGTTGCGTTCCATTAATGGGTGTGGCGAGTGTAGAACGGACCACCGTGCGGTACGTGCAAGACATGTGTTGGTCAGACGGTTTTAATCATTTTCAAATGTTCAAAACATGTTTTTATTCTTATTTTTCATTGCACCGTTTTATGACTGAGGTGCTTTTCGACCTGGGCTTCTTTAGAAGGAAAGAAGGGATATACATATACATACAAATAATGAAAACATGTACTAATGGCATTTTTAAGCAGATGGCACTTCTGTCATGGAAGCTTGAGCTGAGATTCCTGCATTGCAGCGGGTTGAACTAGATGACCTCTGGGTCCCTTCCATCTCTTGGAGTCTATGGTTGTATTATTCAAATCAATCAATAAAAATATGTAAAAATTGGAGAAATCGAGAGAGAGATAGCCGCACCAGCAGCATATCTCTTCTTTCTCCAATCCAAAAATGCAAGAAGGGCTTTTACACTCGCCAGAATCTCAGCTCTGCTCTAGCCGGTCCTGGAAGGATCCTTTAAAAAAAGTCTCTGAAGCTCAGAGACTTTGCGCTTTTTCATTGGGGGAGATAGGAAGCCCAGAGCACTTGTTCTTTAGATGTCCCTTTTATGAAGAGGCCCGGTTTTATGAAGAGGTAGACGGGACGCAGGTGGCGCTGTGGGTTAAAGCCTCAGCGCCTAGGACTTGCCGATCGAAAGGTCGGCGGTTCGAATCCCTGCGGCGGGGTGCGCTCCCGCTGCTCGGTCCCAGCGCCTGCCAACCTAGCAGTTCGAAAGCACATCAAAGTGCAAGTAGATAAATAGGGACCGCTTACCAGCGGGAAGGTAAACGGCGTTTCCGTGTGCAGCTCTGGCTCGCCAGATGCAGCTTTGTCACACTGGCCACGTGACCCGGAAGTGTCTCCGGACAGCGCTGGCCCCTGGCCTCTTAAGTGAGATGGGCGCACAACCCCAGAGTCTGTCAAGACTGGCCCGTACGGGCAGGGGTACCTTTACCTTTACCTTTTTATGAAGAGGCGCGTAGTGAGACCATTCATCCCCTGCTGGTGAGGCTCGCTGGCCTCCAGTGTGGTGTAGTGGTTAAGAGCGGTAGTCTCGTAATCTGGGGAACCGGGTTCGCTTCCCTGCTCCTCCAGATGCAGCTGCTGGGTGACCTTGGGCCAGTCACACTTCTCTGAAGTCCCTCAGCCCCACTCACCTCACAGGGTGTTTGTTGTGGGGGAGGAAGGGAAAGGAGAATGTTAGCCGCTTTGAGACTCCTGAAGGGGAGTGAAAGGCGGGATATCAAATCCAAACTCTTCTTCTTCCCGGAAAAGCAAAAATTTGACCTTTTCCTGTTAGGCAAAGATCATAAGACGACCTGGATGGTCGCCAGGTTCTGTGTACAGATCTTTAGGTGCAGACCATCCCCCAACCCAAACTAGTTTGTTAAGAAAATCCCCAAACTTGGTTCCATGGGTGACTCTGCGTCATCTCTCTGCAGTAGCTTATCTTAAAGTTTAAGTGTCTATACGCTTATCGCATTTATAAATTTTAAATTTATTGTTGTACATTGTTTGAAATGTTTGTTGCCCTTCTGGGATTGTACCCCCAAGTGTGTTTTATAAGCTGGTCTCTGACCGTAATAAAGTATCTATCTATCCATCTATCTATCTATCTATCTATCTAATCTATCATCTATCTATCTATCTATCTATCTATCTATCTATCTATCTATCTATCATCTATCTATCTATCATCTATCTATCTATCTATCATCTATCATCTATCTATCTATCTATCATCTATCTATCTATCTATCTATCTATCTATCTATCTATCTATCTATCATCTATCTATCTATCTATCTATCATCTATCTATATCTATCTATCTATCTATCATCTATCTATCATCTATCTATCTATCTATCTATCTATCTATCTATCTATCATCTATCATCATCTATCTGTCTATCATCTGTCTATCATCTATCTATCTATCTATCTATCTATCTATCTATCTATCTATATCTATCTATCTATATCTATCTATCATCTATCTATCTATCTATCTATCTATCTATCTATCTATCTATCATCTATCATCTATCTATCTATCTATCTATCTATCTATCATCTATCATCTATCTAAAAATATGTAATATACTCATATGTTTACACACACACACACACACACACACACACACACACTGCACTGTTAAACTATGGAACTCCCTGTCACAGGGTCCACTGATGGCCACCAACCTAGATGGCTTTAAAAGACGATTGTAACTGATCTGTAGAAAGTACTCTATGACTTGGGGTTGGATTCTTCAGCCCAAGATTCCAGCATTGCAGGGGGTTGGACTAGATGACCCTTGGGTCCTTTCCAATGCTAGGATTCTGTGAAAACAGGAACATACCATTGTTAACTATGGAAATCATTTAATTACAACAACTTTGGAGTCTTGGAGCCTCAGCTTCAGGATCTGTCCTTCCAGTGAGCACTCAGGGCTGATTTCCTTCAGAATGAAGAGGTTTGATCTTCTTGCAGTCCATGGGACCCTCAAGAATCTCCTCCAGCACCACAATTCAAAAGCATCCATTCTTTGGCGATCAGCCTTCTTTATGGTCCAGCTCTCACTTCCACACATCACTACTGGGAAACCCATGGCTTTAACTATACGGACCTTTGTCGGCAAGGTGATGTCTCTGCTTTTTAAGATGCTGTCTAGGTTTGTCATTGCTTTTCTCCCAAGAAGCAGTGATCATGGAACCCAAGAAAGTACAATCTCTCACTGCCTCCATTTCTTCCCCTCCTTAATTAACTTTACCCAACTTGCTCTTCAGGGGTTCATTTTGATCCTTCCTCACCAGCCCAGTGCTGGATTTGCATATAAGCTAAACAAGCTATAGCTTAGGGCCGCAATCTCTTGGGCCCCCCCCAAAAAAATAAAGGGGGCAAAAACCTGGATATACATTTCCAAAATATAAGATAGAAAACAAATAAAATAAAACCTACATACAGCAAGAGTGTTTTGTCTTGTGTAGGCTCCTGTGATGTAAGTCATGGGCCCCGCCTGCTAGCCTGCTCCCTAAAATATCACTGGTTCACTCATTTCTATATATAGGGTGCCCACAATCTGCATGTGCAAATGGCTTTAGATACCTATTAGGTCCATAAATTACATATAGCAGTGGTCAGCAAACTTTTTCAGCTTTGGGGCGGTCCACCGTCCATCAGACCATGTGGTGGGCCGGACTATATTTTGAAAAAAATATATGAACGAATTCCTATGCCCCACAAATAACCCAGAGATGCATTTTAAAGAAAAGTGTTATGTACTGAAGTTCTCACCCTGGGCCAGCAGGGGGATACTGTAGATAGTTATGCAAATAAGGGACCGAAAGTGACGTTCAGTGATTGGATAGTTTTAGAAAGTTGTTACAGTTACGTTGTAGTGGAGCTCTATATAAGCAGGCTGATTGAACCCTTCAGTTCAGTTCTGTTCTGGCCTGTGAATAAACAAGAGCTATTTGAAGAATCGCTGTGTCGTCTGATATGTTCACCCACAACTTAACAAAAAGGACACATTCTACTTATGCAAAAACACCAGGCAGGCCCCACAAATAATCCAGAGATGCATTGTAAATAAAAGGACACATTCTACTCATGTAAAAACACCAGGCAGGCCCCACAAATAACCCAGAGATGCATTTTAAATAAAAGGACACATTCTACTCATGTAAAAACACGCTGATTCCCGGACCGTCCGTGGGCCGGATTGAGAAGGCGATTGGGCCGCATCCGGCCCCCAGGCCTTAGGTTGCCTACCTCAGCATATAGCAAATATTCACCACAAAAAACAGCAACAATTTGTTGTTGACAAAGGACAGCTGGACATACAAAAGGTTCTGTTACCTTCAGTAGCTTAGGGCCTCGTCAAACCTAAATCCGGCCCTGGGCCTACCTCACAGGCTTGTTGTGAGGATGAAATGGGGAGCAGTTGAATCCATTTCCCTTGGGAGGTAAAGGTGGCTTATAAATGTACTAAATAAATAAACCACGGACCAGATCATGTCCAAAAGGACCTGCAGGTTGGTGGTTGTGCATCAATTGGACGCTCACAAAATAGTCACCACCTGCATTGATTGCCTTCAAGTCTTTCCGCTATGCTTGGCACCCTCTTCCTGCCACAACATTGTGATACTTTACAGAGTATACTTTATACCCATTGTGCCTGCCTCTGATTCTACTTCTCTTGTTTTCTCTTTTGATCCTTTAGGTTTTTATATAATAGAATGGGATATTGGAGCGATTGGTCCGTTCCAATCCTTGTTTCAACGGCAGCTGGTTTCACGTACATCACAGCATTATTGGTAAGTTTACTTTTTAATTTTTTTAAAAAAATACTTTTCAAATTTGTACATTTCACCGATCTTACAGTCCTTTTGACATTTATCAAGCTTGATTTCCTTCCCCCTCTTTCTGCGGTTGCTTCAATTTATTTTTTAATATCCTCTGCATATGCCAATTAACTTAATTTGCTCATTTATTCATCTTCTTTAAATATATGCTCTTGTGAAACAGCAGGTTGTTACAATAATCCTGCCAGCGTTTTTTGTTTACAATTTATCTGTAAATATTCAAGAAGAAATCAAGATAAACTTTTTGTAAACAACTTTTGTAGAAGTTTGAGAACCTCTGGGCAAGACTGACCAATTGCCTTGACTTGGTGGAAGGAAGTTTCCTGGATTCCTAATCAGTTCTCTCTCTCTCTCTCTCTCTCTCTCTCTCTCTCTCTCTCTCTCTCTCTCCCCCCTTCCCAACTTGTTTCCCTTTCAGATTTTAGCACTATGTCACATAGCAGTAGGACAGCAAATGAACCTACACTGGATCCACAAGGTAAGGCACCTTTCGATATACAGTGCTGTGGGGGGAAAAATTGGGTTGGCTTTTGCAGCCCAATTCTCCGGTGTCCGTTAATTGGTCAGAGAAAAATGAGTGGAAGCAGGAACCAGTAGAAGGAAAGAAAGGCAGATCTTCAGTTGTATGGCAAGACCCCAAGCCCACCCCATCTCTAGATAATGAAACACACGGACACCAATATTTTGGGCTGATGGGATAAATAAGGCCACAACTTTATTGGCTACAGATGTGAGCAGTACTGCCTCAGGCACTGGAACTGAACCAACCATATCTGACTCCTGCCCGTCATGTAGGTAGTATTATAAGGGTCAACCACTAGTAAAGGGAGCCCTTTTGATGTACATCAGGGGTCGGCAACCTAAGGCCCATGGGCCACAAGTGGACCGCAGCTGATTGGCAAGCGATGGAGAGGGGGATAAGGGACTCTAGCAATAAAGGAGGCTGCCTGGGAAGGGGGAGATAAAGACAGCGAACTTGCAAGGAGAGGAGACAGGAATACTAAAACAAGTAATGAGGAGAGAAGTTAGAAGAAAAGGAGGAGCAAAAAAACTGCTCCAGCTAAGGAAAAGACACTAAGACAAACAAGAGGGAAGGGGGTGTTGAATGGAAGCAGCTGATCAGCAAGCGATCGCGAGGGAGATAAGGGAGGCTAGAGATAAAGGAGGCTGTCTGGGAGGAGGGAGGTAAAAGCACATGGATCCTCAGGATTTTTGCATTGGGTCACCCCAAATTCACCATCAGATCACATAGCATGTCCATGGCTACAGCCTGCACCAAAAAAACACACGCATCCACTGTTTCATGTTTGCGCAAAAACATGGTTACAAAGCATGGATCCACATGGATCCTCAGAATTTTTGCATTGGGCTACCCCAAACTCACCGTAAAATCACATATCATGTCTGTGGCACAGCATGAACCACAAAAATCATATATCCACTGTTTCGTTCAGAATATTTCCCCCCCTTGTTTTCCTCCTCTAAAAACTAGCTGCATCTTATGGTCAGGTGCGTCCTATGGAGCAGAAAATACGGTACTCTGGTTGGCCTCTGTTGTTTTCTCCTACCAATAGGGAACCCACTTAAGGACTCTATACGGGCTCCGGAATACCCCATAAGGGAAAGGGAGCAGTTTTCCTTACAACAGCTGTGAGGGTTGCTGTGTTGGAGCGTGTGGCGTGGCTTAAAAGTGCTCCGCGACTCTTACGTTGAAGAAAGTTGGGTGGGCAGAACTTGGCAAAACTCACAGTCACTTTTTCGCACAGATCCTGTTAGTTTGACAGGAGAAATTTGAATCCTACAATGTTTTCTGCTGCCTTCGGTCTTACTTTGTCCCTACACCGCCCTGGCCTGGTCTGGCTCATTCTTTCTTGCTTCCGATTCATGCCTCTCCGAATGAAACTGTGTTGGCTTCAATAGGAACCCGGGTTGCAGCGGTAGATGAGATAAAGGAATAGCCTAGCTATTGCTGCCTTTTAGTCTTATGAGTGATTGGGGGGGGGGATTGCAATCTACGGCGAAGTGAATCTCATTACGTTACGCCCGTCGCAGTGAAATGTGTTATTAGTGCTTTGCCATTCAAGCTCCTTTTGAGCCCCTCTACATCGGTCAGTTCCGGGGATTAATCTAAATCCCCTTTTTAAGAAAAGAAAAGAGAAGGAGAGAGACAATCCCATTAGCCTGTATCATCTCCTCCTCTGCCCGCAACAAAGAAAAACCCAGCGAAATGGAGCGCTTTCCGCTTCAAACTTAGCCCTGGCTCTTGAAACAGGATTTTGTCTCTGCTCGCTTAGTTAACACCATAATATTTGCAGAGCTGGAAGGGACCTGAGGGTCATGCAGCCCAACCCCTCAGTTTAAAGCTACGGTTTAATTGTCAAAGCAGGTGTTTGTGAAGTTGAGGGCGGGCTGGCCTTCAAAGCTGGCTCGACTCCTTTCTCGGATACAAAGAGTGCCTGAGCTTTGATTAGAGCTTTCTCGCAGCACCAGAGGGAAGAAATACAATAAAATCTCTGGCCTTTTCTTGCGTTGCAGATTGGGTTGATAACCACCTTGATAACGATCGTTGTCACCATGTGCTCTATAGCCCAGCTATGGGATGATGAGTGGAGCATGGTCGCCATATCCTTGCAGGTAAGTGTCATGGCAGAAGGCAGGAGTCAAGCACGGCTCTTCCGCCCTCCCTAAATAGCCCTCCGGATCAGGGCCAGATTTAGGTTTGCTGAGGCCCTAAGCTACTGAAGGTAATGGGGCCCTTTATATGTCCAGCTGCCCTTTGTCAACAACAATGGTCCCTGTTTTTTGTGTTGAATATATGCTATATGGTAATTTGTGGACCTAATAGGTATCTCAAGTCATTTGCACATAACAAAATACATATTTTATCAAAGTAATTGTTGAACTGAAATACAATTAAGAAGAAGTATATTAATAGTGAAATACAATTAAGAGGAAGTATATTAATAGTGAAATAATTATTGAGCTCTACCTTAAAATGACTTTTTATTCATAACAAACTTAATAATGCAAAGACATTGGCATTTGGCAATAACAAAAGTTCCTTTAGAAACACCATTTACAAAGACTCATAATCTAGTCTCTAGAAACTTGCTATAACATGAAATAATAATAGGTGTAAATATATGATGCAAACTACTAATAATTATAAATAGCAGAATGTAGGCACCCTGTATATAGAAACGAGCAAACCAGTGATATTTTGGGGAGCAGGTTAGCAGGCGGGGCCCGTGACTTACATCCTAGGAGCCTACACAACACAAAACACTGTTGCTGCATGTAGGTTTTGTTTTATTTGTTTTTTATCTTATATTTTGGAAATGTACCGTATTTTTCGCACCATAGGGCGCACCGGACCATAGGGCGCACCCAGTTTTTTGGGGGGGAAATAAAGGGGAAAAAATTATTTTCCCCCCAGGCGCGGGGCTGGGGCGGGGGAAGCTCGAGCTTCCCCGGACCCCAGCCCCCAAACAGGCAGCTCTCTGCAAGCCGTGGGAGCACTCCCGCTGCTTGCGGAGAGGTCCGCGAAGCCTGGACGCGCTGAGCTCAGCACGCGCAGGCTTGGCATGCAGGCAACTCTCCGCAAGCAGCGGGAGCCCAGCGCTGGGCTTCCGCTGCTTGCGGAGAGGTGTGCGAAGCTTGGAGAGCGTGAGGGGTCGGTGCGCACCGACCCCTCTCGCTCTCCAGGCTTCAGCGAAAGCCTGCATTCGCACCATAGGACGCACACACATTTCCCCTTCATTTTTGGAGGGGAAAAAGTGCGTCCTATGGTGCGAAAAATACGGTACATCCAGTTTGTTTTTCCCTTTATTTTTTGGGGGGGGCCCAAAAGAGTGGGGCCCTAAGCTATGGCTTGTTTAGCTTATGCAGTCAAACCTCGGGTTACAGACCCTTCAGGTTGCATTGTTTTTGGGTTGCGGACTGCCGAAACCTGGAGGCACCAGAATGGGTTACAGTGGTGCCCCGCAAGACGAACGCCTCGCAAGACAGAAAACCCGCTAGACGAAAGGGTTTTCCGTTTTGGAGGCGCTTCGCAAAACGAATTTCCCTATGGGCTTGCTTCGCAAGACGAAAATGTCTTGCGAGTTCCTGCGGGTTTTTTCCCCTTCCCCCCCCTTTTGCTAAGCCGCTAAGCCGCTTATCAGCTGATTCGCTAAAAGCCGCTAAACCGCTAATAGCGCTAATCCGCTAAGCCGTCAATGGGCTAGCTTCGCAAGACGAAAAAACCGCTAAACGAAGAGAATCGCGGAACGGATTAATTTCGTCTTGCGAGGCACCACTGTACTTCTGGGTTTCGGAGGTCGCGCATGCGCAGAAGACTAAATCACGCTTTGTACATGCGCAGAAGCACCGAATCGCTACCTGCGCATGCGCAGATGCGCCTCTGCAGTTTGCGAACGCTGTGGGTTGCGAATGTGCATCCCACACGGATCATGTTTGCAACACGAGCAACCACTGTATGTAAATCCGGCACTGCTCCGGACTTCCCTGCGCCACGGCCTTCGTTGGTGCCGCTCTGTACTCCAGTGCGTTGGCCTGGCCAGAGACGTGTCCTTGAGCTGTGAAATGGAATCATGGAATTGTAGAGTTGGAAGGGAACCCATTGGGTCATCTAGACCAACCCCAGCCTGATTGGACGAAGGCAGACTCAGAGCAACAGATCCTGCAGAGATGTCGAATCAAAGTTAGAAGGGACTTTGGAGGCCAGCTCCCTGATCATTGAAGGTTTCAGTTGCAGCAGCCCAGACAAATAGCCTCCAAGCATCTGCTGAAATTCCCCCACTGATTGACAGCCAACCGCCTCCTGTGGCAGGCTGGTCCCTAGTTTCTATTGAAATCTGCTTCCTTGTCGTTTTTCAACCCTTTTCATTTTGTGGAATCATAGAATCATAGAATCATAGAGTTGGAAGAGACCACAAGGGCCATCGAGTCCAACCCCCTGCCAAGCAGGAAACACCATCAGAGCACTCCTGACATATGGTTGTCAAGCCTCTGCTTAAAGACCTCCAAAGAAGGAGACTCCACCACACTCCTTGGCAGCAAATTCCACTGTCGAACAGCTCTTACTGTCAGGAAGTTCTTCCTAATGTTTAGGTGGAATCTTCTTTCTTGTAGTTTGGATCCATTGCTCCGTGTCCGCTTCTCTGGAGCAGCAGAAAACAACATTTCTCCCTCCTCTATGTGACATCCTTTTATATATTTGAACATAGCTATCATATCACCCCTTAACTTCCTCTTCTCCAGGCTAAACATGCCCAGCTCCCTTAGCCGTTCCTCATAGGGCATCGTTTCCAGGCCTTTGACCATTTTGGTTGCCCTCCTCTGGACACGTTCCAGTTTGTCAGTGTCCTTCTTGAACTGTGGTGCCCAGAACTGGACACAGTACTCCAGGTGAGGTCTGACCAGAGCAGAATACAGTGGCACTATTACTTCCCTTGATCTAGATGCTATACTCCTATTGATGCAGCCCAGAATTGCATTGGCTTTTTTAGCTGCCGCGTCACACTGTTGGCTCATGTCAAGTTTGTGGTCAACCAAGACTCCTAGATCCTTTTCACATGTACTGCTCTCAAGCCAGGTGTCACCCATCTTGTATTTGTGCCTCTCATTTTTTTTTGCCCAAGTGCAATACTTTACATTTCTCCCTGTTAAAATTCATCTTGTTCATTTTGGCCCAGTTCTCTAATCTGTCAAGGTCGTTTTGAAGTGTGATCCTGTCCTCTGGGGTGTTAGCCACCCCTCCCAGTTTGGTGTCATCTGCAAATTTGATCAGGACACCCTTGAGTCCATCATCCAAGTCGTTGATAAAGATGTTGAATAAGACCGGGCCCAAGACAGAACCCTGTGGCACCCCACTAGTCACTCTTCTCCAGGATGAAGAGGAACCATTGATGAGCACCCTTTGGGTTCGGTCAGTCAGCCAGTTACAAATCCACTGAGTGGTAGCAAAAAAAAATTCCTTCCAGTAGCACCTTAAAGACCAACTAAGTCAGTTCTTGGTATGAGCTTTCGTGTGCATGATCACTTCTTCAGATACACTGAAACAGAAGTTTCCAGACCCTTCTATATATTGAGAAGGTGGGGAGGGGTATTACTCAGAAGGGTGGTGGGAATGGGGTATTACCCTTGTGAGTAATACCCCTCCCCACCTTCTCACTATATAGAAGGGTCTGGAAACTTCTGTTTCGGTGTATCTGAAGAAGTGTGCATGCACACGAAAGCTCATACCAAGAACTGACTTAGTTGGTCTTTAAGGTGCTACTGGAAGGAATTTTTGTTTTGTTTTGACTATGACAGACCAACACGGCTACCTATCTGTAACTGGAACTGAGTGGTAGCATAGTCAAGTCCGCATTTTACCAGCTTCTTTACAAGAATATCATGGGGCACCTTGTCAAATGCCTTGCTGAAATCAAGGTAGGCTACATCCACTGCGTTCCCTTCATCTACCAGGCTTGTAATTCTGTCAAAGAACGAGATCAGGTTAGTCTGACATGACTTATTTTTCAGAAATCCATGCTGACTATTGGTGATCAGAGCATTCCTTTCTAGGTGCTCACAGACTGTTTGCTTAATGATCTGCTCCAGAATCTTCCCTGGTATTGATGTCAGACTGACTGGGCGGTAATTATTTGGGTCCTCTCTTTTCCCCTTTTTGAAAATAGGGACAACATTTGCCCTCCTCCAGTCTGCCGGGACTTCGCCTGTTCTCCAGGAATTCTGAAAGATGACTGCCAGTGGTTCTGAGATCACATCTGCCAGTTCTTTTAATACTCTTGGATGCAGTTCATCTGGCCCTGGAGACTTGAATACATCTAAACTAGCCAAGTATTCTTGCACTATCTGCTTAGTTATTCTGGGCTGTGTTTCCTCTGCTGAATCATTTGATCCAAATTCTTCAGGTCGGGCATTGTTTTCTTTATCAGAGAAGACTGAGGCAAAGAAGGCATTGAGGAGTTCAGCCCTTTCTGTGTCCCCTGTTTGCATTTCACCAGCTTCTCCTTTGAGTGACCCCACTGTTTCTTTCTTCTTCCTTTTGCCACGAACATACCCATAAAAGCCTTTTTTGTTGCTTTTAACCTCTCTAGCAAGCCTGAGTTCATTCTGTGCTTTAGCTTTTCTGACTTTGTGTCTACACATACTGGCTATTTGTTTGAAGCCGGTTCTGCTGCGCCTTCTGCTTCAGATTCTTGAAGGAAGGCCTCCTCAGTTCCCAGGCGTTAATAATAATAATAATAATAATAATAATAATAAATTATTTATATCCCGCCCGCCCACCTGGCTGGGTTTCCCCAGCCACTCTGGGCGGCTTCCAACTAAATATTAAAAACAATACAGCTTCAGAAATTAAAAACTTCCCTAAACAGGGCCGCCTTAAGTTGTCTTTTTTTTTTTTTAATCTTTTTATTAAATTATTTCTCATACAGAAAAAAAAACCAAAAACAAAAAAAAGAAACATACAAAAAGCAACAAAAAGCAACACACCCACCCATCACCCACAGTAATTGACTTCCCTTCAGAACGGTCTGAGTTGTGGTCCCACGTCATCTTCCTGCGGGGTGGTTCTTATCTCCTATTTCCTAAGTTTGATTCCATATATGTGAGAAATTTACTCCAGTCATTAATAAATTTTGCATTTTTCTGCTGCCTAATCCTCTGTGTCATCCTTGCTAACTCTATATAATCAAATAACTTGGATTGCCAGTCTCTAATAGATGGAATATTAGGAGTTTTCCAGTTCTGTGCCAGCAGTATCCTGGCCGCTACCGTTGCATATTGGAACATAGTATGATCCTCCTGCCTAATCTCCTTCCCGATCATCCCTAATAGAAAGGCTTCAGGTTTTTTGGGGAAGGTGTATCTCATAATTTTTTTTAGTTCGTCATAAATAAGTCCCCAGAACCCTTTTACTTTTTCACAGGTCCACCACATGTGATGGAAGTCTCCTTCTTTTACCTTACACTTCCAGCAGGTTTTATCCCCCGTCCTGTACATCTTTCCTAGTTTCACAGGGGTAAGGTAGCACCTGTACATCATTTTTTGTAAGTTCTCTCGGAGGTCAACACATGCTGTGAATTTTATGTCCTTATTCCAGAGTTTCTCCCACCTATCAAAATCCAGATTATATCCAAGATCTATAGCCCATTTGGTCATAACCTCCTTAACCTCCTCATCTTTCATGTCCCAATCCAGTAATTGACTATACATTCTAGATAGGAGTTTGGAGTTTCCTTCTATTATTTCCACCTGAAATCTGGATTTTTTCTCGCTCATCCCTGTTTTTTTATGCTCGTTCCATAAGGAGTTTATTTGGGTTTCCCCAGCCACTCTGGGCGGCTTCCAACTAAATATTAAAAACAATACAGCTTCAGAAATTAAAAACTTCCCTAAACAGGGCCGCCTTAAGTTGTCTTTTAAAAGTAAAATAGTTGTTTATTGCCTTGACATCTGCTGGGAGGGTGTTCCACAGGGCAGGCGCCACCACCGAGAAGGCCCTCTGCCTGGTTTCCTGTAACTTGGCTTCTTGCAGTGAGGGAACTGCCAGAAGACCCTCGGAGCTGGACCTCAGTGTCTGGGCTGGATGATGGGGGTGGAGACGCTCCTTCAGGTATACAGGACTGAGGCCATTTAGGGCTTTCAAGGTCAGCACCAACACTTTGAATTGTGCCCGGAAACGTATTGGGAGCCAATGTAGGTCTCTCAGGACTGGTGTTATATGATCTCAGTGGCCGCTCCCAGTCACCAGTCTGGCTGCCACATTCTGGATTAGTTGTAGCTACTGAGTCACCTTCAAAGGTAGCCCCACAGAGAGCGCATTGCAGTAGTCCAAGCGGGAGATAACTAGAGCATGCACCACTCTGGCCAGACAGTCTGCGTGCAGGTAGGGTCTCATCCTGCATACCAGATGGAGCTGCTAGACAGCTGCCCTGGACACAGAATTGA
The DNA here is from genome assembly GCF_964106915.1 of Podarcis gaigeae. Lineage (NCBI taxonomy): Eukaryota > Metazoa > Chordata > Lepidosauria > Squamata > Lacertidae > Podarcis > Podarcis gaigeae. Next base: position 99,736,454 of record NC_139677.1, on the reverse strand, counting down.
CCTGCGCCTCCATGGACAGCTGTGAGTCCAAAATGATTCCCAGGCTGCGCACCTGGTCCTTCAGGGGCACAGTTACCCCATTTAGGACCAGGGAGTCCCCCACACTTGCCCGCACCCTGTCCCTCCAAAACAGTACTTCTGGCTTGTCAGGATTCAACCTCAATCTGTTAACTGCCATCCATGAATGATCTATTTTAGGCTTCCCCAAGTGTTTAGGCTCTCCAACTGTTTAGGACTACAACTCCCATCATCAGCTCCTCCCAATGGGAGTCACAGTTGAAAACAGCTGGTTAGAGGAGCCTCAACTGATTACATGGGTTTTTGTGACACTCCTGCGATTGAGCAACAGGTACCCTTTACATACAGCTGCATTATATATAGCTGGAAGGGACCCCTGGGGTCATCTAGTCTAATCCCCTTCAGTGCAGGAACCGCAGCTAAATCACATTGTGATTCCTGCATGACTTTTCTTACTGCTTTCATTGGCTATATAGCAGGGATGTCCAACAGGTTGATCACAATCTACTGGTAGAACCCCCGCAAAGTTTTGGTAGTGAGTAACATCACTAGATCACTGTCAGTTTTTAATTCTGAAAGTAAATCGCAGTCTCTTGAGAGTTGGCCACCCCTACTATATAGCAAACGTATTTGCGTACTTCACTCTTCCCTGCTCTCTTTTTCCTAGGCAACAGCGCCTTTTCTGCACATAGGAGCCCTTGCGGCTGTCACGGCCCTGTCTTGGTTGGTGTCTGGGCAGTTTGCAAGAGCCGAAAGAGCCAGTGAGTAGTTGCTTGTTTCTTTCTCGTCACTGAGGGCAAGATTTGTGTGTCAGTGCTGTGTGTTGGGTGGAGAGGGCGGAGCCCAGGGTTTGAACCCCAGTTGGCGAATCCTGGTTAAAGCTAACCATGGCTTACTGTTCTCCTTCCTGCAGGCATGAACCTCACCATGGTTAGGATTAAGCTGGGGAGGGGCTTAACTTGGTGCTTGAATACTGGTTGGTGGATCCTGGTTAAAGCTAACCATGGTTTACTGTTCTCATTCCTGCAGACATGAACTTCCCCATGGTTAGCATTGAGGGATGAGGTGGGGCTTAACTTGGGGGTTGAACCCTGGTTGGTGGATCCTGGTTAAAGCTAACCATGGTTTACTGTTCTTCTTCTCAGGCATTGACTTCACCATGGTTAGCATTAAGACGGGATGGGGTGGGGCTTAACTTGAGGTTTGAACCCTGGTTGGTGAATTCTGGTTAAAGCTAACCATGGTTTACTGTTCTCCTTCCTACAGGCATGAACTTCACCATGGTTAGCATTAAGATGGAATGGGGTGGGGCTTAACTTGGGGCTTTAATCCTGGTTGATGAACCCTGCTTAAAACTAACCACAGTTTACTGTTCTCCTTCCTGCAGGCATGAACTTCACCATGGTTAGCATTAAGACGGGATGGGGTGGGGCTTAACTTGGGGCTTGAATCCTGGTTGGCAGATCCTGGTTAAAGCTAACCACCGTTCTTTTTGCAGAAGTGGCTACACTATGGTTAGCACTGAGACAGAATGGGAGAATTTGCATTTGTGGAGGGAAGGAAAGTCTGGGAGCCTGCAGCTTGCTCCCAGCTGGCTAGCAATTGTGGTTTGATAGGAGAAAGCAAAGCGCAATCCCGGGTCGGGACATGACATGACCTGCTCACACAAAGATTAGAGCAGTGTTTCCCAACCTTGTGCCTCCAGCTGTTTTTATCATAGCTTTCCCTCCATTGTTGTGAAGCTAAATTCAGTGCTTTTGTAAGACAAACACAGACCAGAATGGTCCTTCAAAATACCGCTTCAAAATACCGCTCCCTAGAACACCTGTACACCTGTATTTACCTGTGTGTTTAGGGATGAGAATTGTCTGCCTTCCACTCAGACAGTGCTCCCCCCCCCCCGCAAAATGTTTAGGGGTACTCTCATTCTGACTAAAGAAAACCACCATTTTATAGTTAAAATTGGGGAAAATAAATACAGTGGAGGGACGCGGGTGGCACTGTGGGTTAAACCACAGAGCCTAGGGCTTGCCGATCAGAAGGTCGGTGGTTCGAATCCCCGCAACGGGGTGAGCTCCCGTTGCTCGGTCCCTGCTCCTGCCAACCTAGCAGTTCAAAAGCATGTCATGTGCAAGTAGATAAATAGGTACCGCTCTGGCGGGAAGGTAAACGGCATTTCCGTGCACTGCTCTGGTTCGCCAGAAGCGGCTTAGTCATGCTGGCCACAGGACACGGAAGCTGAACGCCGGCTCCCTCGGCGCTGCAAATCCCAGAGTTGTCCGTGACTGGACCTAATGGTCAGGGGTCCCTTTACCTAAATACAGTAAATGGACAAAAGTACAAAGATTCACAAAATGTTTAGGGGTATGCGTACCCCTGCGTCCCACCCCCCAGAAAAAAAGCCCTGCACTCGGATATCTGACTTCTAAAGGTCCTTGCGAGGAGGAAGGCTGAACCTTGGAGAAAGTATTAATGATTTTCGACAAGTCAATTCCCTAAATGGTCTGTGTGGGTGATACTATTCTGAGAGAATGAGAGAGAGAGAGAGAGAGAGTGATTTGATTGATTCTGTTTTTATGCTGCTTTTCATTCAAATGCATCTCAAAGCAGCTTACGAACAATAAATAACACTAACAGAACAGAACATCAGAAATCCCAGAACAGATAGCTCAGTTAGTAGAGCATAGCTCAACATAAAAAAAACGAAGATCATGGCCACTGGTCCCATCACCTCCTAGCAAATAGAAGGGGAAGAAATGGAGGCAGTGAGAGATTTGACTTTCTTGGGCTCCATGATCACTGCAGATGGTGACAGCAGTCACGAAATTAAAAGACGCCTGCTTCTTGGGAGAAAAGCAATGAAATACCTAGACAGCATCTTAAAAAGCAGAGACATCACCTTCCTGACAAAGGTCCGTATAGTTAAAGCTTTGGTTTTCCCAGTAGTGATGTATGGAAGTGAGAGCTGGACCATAAAGAAGGCTGATCGCCGAAGAATTGATGCTTTTGAACTATGGTGCTGGAGGAAACTCTTGAGAGTCCCATGGACTGCAAGAAGACCAAACCTCTCCATTCTGAAGGAAATCAGTCCTGAGTGCTCACTGGAAGGACAGACCGTGAAGCTGAGGCTCCAAGACTTTGGCCACCTCATGAGAAGAGAAGACTCCTTGGAAAAGACCTTGATGTTGGGAAAGATGGAGGGCACAAGGAGAAGGGGACGACAGAGGACGAGATGGTGGGACAGTGTTCTCGAAGCTACCAGCATGAGTTTGACCAAACTGCGGGAGGCAGTGGAAGACAGGAGTGCCTGGCGTGCTCTGGTCCAGGGGGTCACGAAGAGTCAGACATGACTTAATGACAACAACAACAACAACAAGAACAAGACTCTTGACCTCAGGGTCATGCGTTCGAGTCCCACGGTGGGCTAAAAATTCCTGGAAGTTAGATTAAATTACCCTCATGGTCCCTTCCAGCTCTACAATTCTGTGATTCTATGCCATGCAGCATAAGTCACATAAAATAATTAACAAACCATCAATAAAACCACTACAATTTGTAGAATGTTATTAACGAAAAACATCGCAGCTGCAGCAAAATTCATGTTATACGATGAACAAATCGATACGGCACTTACAATCTATAAAACAACATTAACAGCATTAGCAAAATAGCAACTAAGAAAAATAAGCCAAGTGGGTAGAAGAGTCGGCGAAGAGTTTCTGGTTCTTGTGGAACTGGGAAAGTGTTTTTCTTTCTGTTTTTGCTATTTATTTTGCATTTTTCTTTTTGCGGCTCTTTCTGTTTTGTTTTTGTGACTGTGTGGAACCCAGTTCCAGCTCCTGATTGATCGATTGATTGTGTGACTGCAGTACATTCTTTATTGCTTTCATTTTATGGATTAACGGTCTTGTTAGATAGTAAAATCCATGTTAAATTGCTGTTTTAGGGGTTGTTCTTAAAAGTCTGGAACGGATTAATCCGTTTTGCATTACTTTCTATGGGAAAAGCACCCCCTGGTTTCAGAACTGACTTCCGGAACGGATTAGGTTTGAGAACCAAGATACCACTGTAGTATTCCGAAATAGCTGGAGGGCACCAGAATGGGGAAGGCTGCTCTGTGAACTTCCTGAATGTCTTGGGAACAGCCTCTCCTCCCTCCTTTTCCTGGATCCCTGTTCACCACCTCTCATTCTCTCTCTCTCTCTCTCTCTCTCTCTCTCTCTCTCTCTTGTCTGTTTGCCTCTTCCTGCAGCCTCCCAGTTGCTGACGTTTGGAGCCTACTTTGCGGTGGTCCTGGCCCTGTACCTCATCCCCCTCACAGTCTATTCCCCTTGCATCATGGAGAAGAAGGACCTCGGCCCCAAGCCTGCCATTATTGGACACCGGGGAGCGCCAATGGTAGGATCCCCTTCTTATGACCCCCCCCCCCGTCATCTATTTTTAAAAAATATAAATTACCGTATTTTTTGCTCTATAAGACTCATTTTTTCCCTCCTAAAAAGTAAGGGGAAATGTGTGTGTGTGTCTTATGGAACGAATTCAGGCTGCGCAGCTATCCCAGAAGCCAGAACAGCAAGAGGGATTGCTACTTTTCCTGCGCAGCTGTTCTGGCTTCTGAGATTCAGAATATTTTTGTCCTTGTTTTCCTCCTCCAAAAACTAGGTGCGTCTTGTGGTCTGGTGCGTCTTATAGAGCGAAAAATACGGTAGTCTCCACCCCCATCATTCTACCCGGACGCTAAGGTCCAGTGCCGAGGGCCTTCTGGAGTTGGACCTCAGCTGAACAATGGGAGTGGAGACTGTTAAGTTGTGGGTGAACATATCAGACGACACAGCGATTCTTCAAACAGCTCTTGTTTACTCACAGGCCAGGACAGAACTGAACTGAAGGGCTCAGTCAGCCTGCTTATATAGAGCTCCAGTACCACGTTACTGTAACAACTTTCTAAAACTATCCAATCACTGAACGTCACTTTCAATCCTTCATTTGCATAAGTATCTACAGTATCCTCCTGCTGGCCCAGGGTGAGAACTTCAGTACATAACAGAGACGCTCCTTCGTAGCAGATGCTTCTGAATGCCAGTTGCAGGAGGGGAGAGTTGCTCACATACGTTGGTGCCTCTGCTGCCAGCATCAGTCAAGCGGTTCAGTAAAGGAAGCCAAAATGTGTTTGCCTGGGCTCTCTTAGACAGCTGGAACATAGTGATAGAACAGCCTCTCTCAAACACATATCACCTCCTAGTCTTACAAAAAATAAACCTTTTTTAAAAATAAATGTCTGGTCTTGCTTCTGGAATCCTTCCTCCTAGCCAAGAGTGTTTACTTTTGAACCTCGTTGTCGTTTTAATGCCCTCTGCCCAAGGCTTTCTGTTAAGAGCAGTTAATTTGCACACTAATACTTGTTGATCTTTGGCTCAGAATGAACATATGTTCCGCAAAGAGGAATTTGTTTTGGCAGCTGTTGCTGTGCCAGGAAGGAGTCGACGGCCTAATTAAAAATCTAAAGATGTCTCATTCCCCAGAATAGAGGGTGTGTGCGTGCTGGAGAGAGATATTTTTCTTCCACCTTGAAGGTAAAGATGAAAAAGGCTCAAAAGTAAATGAGGGGACATGAATCTGGCGTAATAGGATCACCCCCTTTAGGATCCAAAAATCTTCATTCGTTAGGTCAAGATGTCTTTTGCAGAGAGAAGGCAAAATAAAAGCTGAGAGCCAGGATAAGAGAGGCAGCTTCTAGGCAGTGATTGCAGCTTTGATAAATTCTAATAATAATACTAATATGAATCAAACAGGTAACAGCAAATTTGTTGTCGTTTAGTCGTGTCCGACTCTTTGTGACCCCCTGGACCAGAGCACGCCAGGCACTCCTGTCTTCCACTGCCTCCCGCAGTTTGGTCAAACTCATGCTGGTAGCTTCAAGAACACTGTCCAACCATCTCGTCCTCTGTCCTCCCCTTCTCCTTGTGCCCTCCATCTTTGCCAACATCAGGGTCTTTTCCAGGGAGTCTTCTCTTCTCATGAGGTGGCCAAAGTATTGGAGGCTCAGCTTCAGGATCTGTCCTTCCAGTGAGCACTCAGGGCTGATTTCCTTCAGAATGGAGAGGTTAGATCTTCTTGCAGTCCATGGGACTCTCAAGAGTCTCCTCCAGCACCAGAATTCAAAAGCATCCATTCTTTGGCAATCAGCCTTCTATATGGTCCAGCTCTCACTTCCATACATCACAGCAAATTTAGGATGTGCAATTAAAAGTGGATCAGGTGCACTTGCAGGGAAATAATACTTTCTTTGGCCTGTCCTGAATCTTCCAATATCCAATAATAATAATAATAATAATTGGAAGGGACCTGGGTCATCTAGTCCAACCCTCTGCAATGCAGGAATCTTTTGCCCAATGTGGCGCTCGAACCCACAGCCCTGAGATTAAGAGCCTCGCGTTCTCTACCAACTGAGCTGTCTGTTACGAGAGCAAAAGGAAAAATAGTTTTCTCTACCTCCGTGCATAATTCCCATCCCATCTCTTCCTCGCCTTTTTCTCTAGAGGAATTATGGTTTCCGGGACTGAAATGGGTGTTAATTCGTAAGTTCTTCTTCAGTGTAGCCGCGCTTCTTCTCAGCAGGTTGGAAGGAAAGTCTCTGCCGCCCCTCTGATCCATAATTTAACAGACGGTTTGGTCTTCCTTTTAAACATTGCAAATCTCTTCCTTCCGGAATCAAGGTTTTTAAGAGCTCCTTTAAACCAGAAAGGACAATCCCCAGGTTTCAAAGCCTTTCTCATCCTTTGTTTTATCTTTTTTGTAGAACCCTCTTCCTCTGCAGTGGATTAAAAGGCTCATTTCCTGCTTAGGCAAGTCACTCCTATTTTAGCTTCTTCCCCAATTTGACCTTTAGATTGGATTTTGTATTTTTTCAAAATAAAAAAAGTCCAAAATTAAATGTCACTCTTGAATCTTTTAACGTGAGGGGAAGCCAGTTGGAAACATCATTGTTCCAGAGATGTATTTTTCCTGTGGGTCATAACTAGCAGGCTCACGATTATTATTATTATTATTATTATTATTATTATTATTATTATTTCAACACCTACTAAATACAATGCCTCAAACCGACAAATGCTATTATGCCCTCCTGAAAGGTGAATGCCAAAACAATCTGAGGGTATTTCTTCTTCTTCTTTGGCGATCACTCGTAGCTGAGTAAGACTGTCTTCTATAAACATGGTTCTAACAGGGAGTCCGTAAGTGACTGTGGAGGCCAATTCTGGATCCACACATCCTTCCACAGTGGGGACATAGGTTTCCAGACGGGAGTTGATCACGGTGAGGGTTTGCCAAGCGTGCCTTCCTCTTAGCGCGTTTCTCCCTTGCGTCCTGAGTTCGAGTGTCTTCAAAGTCCACGACACCTTTGGTAAAGGCTGTTCTCCAACTGGAGCGCTCACAGGCCAGGGTTTCCCAATTGTTGGTGTTTATACTGTCTTTTTTGAGTCTTGAAACCTCTTTTTGTTGACCACCAGCATGACGCTTTCCATTTTTAATTCGGAATAGAGTAGTTGCTTTGGAAGACGATCATCAGGCATCCACACAACATGACCAGTCCAACGAAGTACAATGGTACCTCGGGTTACATACGCTTCAGGTTACAGACTCCGCTGACCCAGAAGTAGTACCTCAGGTTAAGAACTTTGCTTCAGGATGAGAACAGAAATTGCGCTGCGGCAGCAGGAAGGCCCCATTAGCTAAAGTGGTGCTTCAGGTTAAGAACAGTTTCAGGTTAAGAATGGACCTCCAGAACGAATTAAGTACTTAACCCGAGGTACCACTGTATTATCAGATAAGATAAGGTTACCAGATTTTTTTCAATGAATCCCTGGACACTTTAAATACATACATACATACGTACATACATACTACGTCCGGGACATTGATGCTGCAGCGATGGCGGTGGCAGAGGGGCAGCCGCCGCCTTGACCTCAACTGCCACGTTTCCCCTTCTCCGAGGAGGGCTGAGAGCGGTGGCGGCAAGGCTTTGGCAGCACGATGCCCCCCTTCCCATTGGAGCAGCCCCAATCCCATTCCTACTTGCGTGCAAGCAGGAGGGGGCGGGGATCCCTCAGCTGGGAAGTGAGGCTTCCCATTGCCTAACTGAGAGATCCCTGCCCCCTCCTGCCAGTGTGGTGTAGTGGTTAAGAGCGGTAGTCTCGTAATCTGGAGATCCGGGTTCGATTCCCCGCTCCTCCACATGCAGCTGCTGGGTGGCCTTGGGCCAGTCACACTTCTCTGAAGTCTCTCAGCCCCACTCACCTCACCGAGTGTTTGTTGTGGGGGAGGAAGGGAAAGGAGAATGCTAGCTGCTTTGAGACTCCTTAAAGGCAGTGAAAGGCGGGATATCAAATCCAAACTCTTCTTCTTGCACGCAAGTTCTGATAGGCAGCATGAAGCCTCCCTTCACAGCTGAGTTGCTGGGCTCAGGGAAGGTGGAGGCAGCCTGGAAGCTGCATCTTTGAGCCCCTGCACCACCATCATATGGGGACTTTTGAGCAGCTCCTGAAGCCAGCCAGAGCCAACTGCTGTAGGCTGCTGAGACTGCCGCTGCTGCGTTTCCCGGGGACATTAGATGAAATCCGGGGACATTAATTTGTCCGGGGACTAATTTGCAAATCTGGGGACTGTCCCTGGGAAACCGGGACGTCTGGTAACCCTATGCTGCCAAATGCCAGGGGAAACAGAAATGCCTTTCCTTGGCACCTAAATGTTGGTGCCAAGGCTCATCTATCCGTGGAGAGCAGTCCACAGTCGTGGAGCTACCACCCAGAAGACCCTGTCCTGTGTTGTCGCTCTCTACACCCCCCCATGAATGCGGACACACAGAGATGGGTCTCTGGTGGTGGGTGCAGGGTCTGGGTAGGTTCCTGCAGAGAGAGGCAGTTCCAAAGGTATTGACGTCCCAAGTCTCATCACGCTTCATATATTTAGACCAGCACTTCAAACTGAGCCTGGAAATTAATCTGTAGCTGGGACGGGATAAGATTTTACCTGATCGGACCTCCTGCTTCTAGACCACAAACCGGCTGCAGAATTCTTCAGCGGCTGCCATTTTTCAACCAACTAATTGCCATTTTATTAGCTGATAATAATAAAGATAATGGTAATAATACTACCTAATAATTACTTATTTTTATCTAAACAATTTATCTACTGCTCAACCACGGTCGTCTGTAGGCAGCGGACAACAAATGCAACGTGGAAAAATTAGTTAAAGTGAGCTGGGAGCCAGTGTGGTGTAGTGGTTAAGAGCAGTGGACTCGTAATCTGGTGAACCGGGTTTGATTCCCCGCTCCTCCACATGCAGCTGCTGGGTGACCCTGGGCCAGTCACACTTCTCCGAAGTCTCTCAGCTCCACTCACCTCACAGAGTGTTTGTTGTGGGGGAGGAAGGGAAAGGAGATTGTTAGCCGCTTTGAGACTCCTTAGGGTAGTGATAAAGCCGGATATCAAATCCAAACTCTCCTCCTCCTCCTCCTCCTCCTTCTTCTTCTTCAAGTTAGACTTCAATGATGCGTCTTCCTGTTAATCATTTGTTCATCCCCCTACTTCACTGTAATTTCTGCATCACTTTCCTAACAGCAAAAAGTTCGTTTTTTAAAATAGAAAAAAAGCAGGTTTATTGTATGAGTCGACAGAGCACTTTAATCCACTTTAATTTGGCAGACCTCTGTTTCCTTCCGAAAAAGAGTGTCCGTCTTGGGGGCACCCACAGCATTCCCGCAAAGCACCCTTTTATAGAAATATTTGTGCCATGTTCTTGAGGGTTCCATTAATATATATATTTTTTTCTGGTGGCCTCCATCTGTTCCCAGCAGCAAAACATCCAACGGACTCTTTTGATCTTTTGATCTCCTCAAATTATCAAATCTCCGTATTCTAGAGATTCTCATTTGGCAGCCTGATACCTTTCTGTGCCCAATGCTATTTTAAACACGTTTGGATAGTCGATGCTGGCATTTTAACTGACTGCTCTATCTCTTGTATGCTGTCCGGTTTGGCAGCTTGCTTAGATGAATAAATGATATTGTTTGTTCATCTTTTCCTCCTTCCCAGATGGCACCTGAAAACACTCTGATGTCCTTCCAGAAAGCGGTGGAGCAGAAACTCTACGGAGTGCAGGCAGATGTGGTCATAAGGCAAGTGCCTCTCTCTGCTCTCAGGTGCAGAGTTGAATTGTAGAGTTGGAAGGGAGACCAGGGGTCATCTAGTCTGACCCCCTGCAAAGCAGGAATCTCAGCCAAGGAATCCACGCTAGTTTCTTTTGCAAGTTTCCTGCCCTTATTCAAATTTCTGGGCTCGGAGGTGTGCAGTTTGCCATATTTGTCCAGGCCGAGTGGGAAAGTGAGGATGCTTTTAGGCACGGAGTTGTGGAATCAGGGAACTGGTACCTTTTTTCCGAGCACAATTTGGTGCTGCCCTTGAAAGCCCTAAACGGCCTCAGCCCAGTAGACCTGAAGGAGCGTCTCCACCCCTATCGTGCTGCCAGGACACTGAGGTCCAGCTCCCAGGGCCTTCTGGTGGTTCCCTCCCTGCGAGAAGCGAAGTTACAGGGAACCAGGCAGAGGTACTTCTCGGTGGTGGCACCCACCCTGTGGAAATAAACAACTATCTGACATTTAGAAGACATCTGAAGGCAGCCCTGTTTAGGGAAGCTTTTAATGTCTGATGCATTACTGTATTTTAATATTTTGTTGGAAGCCGCCCAGAGTGGCTGGGGAAGCCCAGCCAGATGGGCAGGGTATAAATAATAAATTATTGGACTGGATAAGCCTTGGGTGTCCCTTACAGCTCCGTGAGTCTACATGGAACAGTGGAGGCATTCTACATCGGTCGAGCGCTGCCTTGCAAATGTAAAAGGAGACTCTTTTTCTCTTTCCGTTGCACAGCTACGACGGGGTGCCTTTCCTCATGCATGACAAGACGCTACGGAGGACGACGGATGTGGAGGCCGTCTTCCCAGAGAGGGCCTACACACATTCTTCCATGTTCAACTGGACAGACCTAGAGATGCTGAACGCCGGCGAATGGTTCCTCAAAGTATGTGGCCGAGTCTGGAGCGTGGGGTGGGTCTCCCCTGCCCTTTCTTGCTTGCTTTATTCAATCAATCAATCAATCAATCAATCAATCAATCAATCAATCAATCAATGGTGGTTGAAGCATTAGAGGGCAAGGCTCTGCTTCCCAAATTGGCCTTTCCAAACCAGCCTGGTTGTCTCCTTCTACACGATGGATGCTTTTGAGAACAGAATGAAGCACCCCATTAATCAGCTTGAAAGACAGAGAGTGACCTGAAAACGCCCTTGCATCTTGGAGGAAGGTTTCCCCTTCATCCCTTCTCCTCTTTCTCCTCCTCGCTTTCAAGAAAGCTCCTGATGTGCAAAGCATTTTTGTTGTTGTTGCCTCCCGAGATTCTTCACAAGATGTTTTGTCAGGGGGGCTGAAGGAAAAGAAAAGTTTGCAGAAACGAGTTAACGCGTCTCGTTGGTTTTCCGGAACGGGCTTTTACGTCGTGCGAAAGCTCAAATGAAATCCGGAAATTGACGGGCAGGGAAGTGGAATAAGCTGCCGTGCGAATGTAGCCTAAAACAGTGTTTCCCAACCTTGTGCCTCCAGATGTTTTTGGCCTACAACTCCCATCATCCCTGACCACTGGTCTTGCTAGCTAGGGATGATGGGAGTTGTAGGCCAAAAACATCTGGAGGCACAAGGTTGGGAAACACTGGCCTAAAAGATGGCTTCCTCAAAAAATAAAAATGTTGGCTTCCAAAGTGATACCTTTGAATGCTGATCTCTCTGTTTGCTCCCCCTTCCCTCAGAACGATCCCTTCTGGACCGCCCAGTCACTCTCCAGTTCCGACTTTGTCAGAGCCGCCAACCAGTCCATCTGCAAGCTGGCCGAGATGCTGGAGGTGGTCAAGGGCAATGCCACCGTCCTCTTAAACTTCCAGAGCTTGCCCCGGGACCACCCTTACTACAGCGCTTTCATCAACATTACCCTGGAAACGGTCCTCGACTCGGGCATCCCGCAGCAGGCTGTGAGTTCAACGTCACTTTTGTAGGTAGATGCTGAATAATGTTTGTTGGGGCTTCTGCTTCAGTTGGACAAAACAAGCTTTTTTGGGGGGGTCACTGTAGCTTTACGGAGGATGAGTGAGCAACGTCCCCCCAAAACCTGCCCCCTGCCCCACACAAAATGCACCTTGCTCATCACCGCTTGCTTCCGTCCTGAGTATTACGGGGGGTGGACTAGATGCTTCTCAGGGATCCCTCCCGATTCCATGAACTTCCTTTTCGATGTGCCTTGCCTTCTCATTGGCTGTGTGATCCTAGCCAATCAGGGAGCACGTAGTCATGGTCATCAAATGGCGACTTCATTGAGGGTGAATGAAGACTTTCCTTGCCCTCCCTGGGAATGGCCTGGTTGCAGAGGATTCCTAATAATAATAATAATAATGATATATCATTTATACCCCACCCATCTGGCCAGGCCTCCCCAGTCACTCTGGGCGGCTTCCAACAGAATATTAAAAACATGATAAAAGATCAAACATTAAAAGCTTCCCTAAACAGGGCTGCCTTCAGATGTCTTCTAAAACTCAGATAGTTGTTTATTGCCTTGACATCTGGTGGGAGGGTGTTCCACAGGGTGGGTGCCATTACTGACTGCCTGGTTCTCTATAACTTGGCTTCTCACAGTGAGGGAACCGCCAGAGGCCCTCAGAGCTGGACCTCAGTCTCTGGGCAGAACGATGGGGGTGGAGACGCTCCTTCAGGTATACTGGGCCATTTAGGGCTTTCAAGGTCAGCACCAACACTTTGAATTGTGCTTGGAAACCTACTGGGAGCCAAAGTTTCTTCTCTTTGCAACGTCTCCCTGCCCCCCCCCCCCCGGTGTGTTTGTGTATCTAACACACACCCCTGCAACCCCCAGCATTTCATAGAACTACAGAATTGTAGAGGTAACAGGGTCCCCGAAGGTCATCCATCCCTGCAACAACCCCCTGCAACACGGGAACCTCAACATGCTGCTCCTCATCCCATTTGAAACCATACTTGACCCTGCTTAGCTCTGCAAACGTGCCGGCCATTTTTATTGCTCTCTGGGTTGCTGGTTCCATTGTCAAATCATTCCAGAGATATTTCTCCTGCTGAGATCTTCCCTCATCCCGGAGCAGCCGTCTTCTGAGTGACAGCCCTCCATCGATTATAATGTCAATCCTCAGCTTTTGCTCATGTGAATATAATTCAAGACACAAACAATTTCGTGAAGGTCCTTTAAATGTGGGACATCTCTTCCTGATCTCTGCAACCTGGGATATCTGGGCAGCTGGGAGGCATCTGCCTTGAGCACATTTCCATGCATCTTGAGATCCTGGCGCTGTGCTCTAAACCACTGAGCCTCTTGGGCTTGCCGATCGGAAGGTCGGCGGTTCGAATCCCTGCAACGGAGTGAGCTCCTGTTGCTCTGTCCCAGCTCCTGCCAACCTAGCAGTTCGAAAGCACACCAGTGCAAGTCAATAGTGCAGCGGGAAGGTAAACGGCGTTTCCGTGCGCTCTGGTTTCCGTCACGGTGTCCCGTTTTTTAAGAAGCTCTTTAGTCTAAGGTTACCAGACGTCCCCGTTTTCCGGGACCAGTCCCCAGATTTACAAACCAATCCCCTGACAAAATCCATTGAAGTTGAAAAGTGTCCCTGGATTCATTGAAAAAAATCTCGTAACCTTTGTTTAGTCCTGCTGCCCACATGATCCAGAAAGCTGTCTGTGGACAAACATCGGCTCCTTCGGCCTGAAATCGAGATGAGTACTGCCAGTGCCAGATTTAGGTATAAGCTGAACAAGCTATAGCTTAGGACCCTACTCTCTTGGGGCCCCCCCAAAAAATTAAAGGGAAAAAAAAATCTGGATGTACATTTCCAAAATATAAGATAAAAATCAAATCAAATCAAACCTACATACAGCAACAGTGTTTTGTGTTGTGTAGGCTCCTATTAGGTCCATAAATTATCATACACTTAGGTACCTCAGGTTAAGAACGTAATTCGTTCCGGAGGTCCGTTCTTAACCTGAGGTACCACTTTGGCTAATGGGGCCTCCTGCTGCCGCACAATTTCTGTTCTCATCCTGAGGTAAAGTTCTTAAACGGAGGTACTATTTCTGGGTTAGCGGAGTCTATAACCTGAAGCGCCTGTAACCTGAAGCGTCTGTAACCCAAGGTACCACTGTATAGCATATATTCAGCACAAAAAACAGCAACAGTTTGTGGTTGACAAAGGACAGCTGGACATATAAAGTTCCCCGTTACCTTCAGTAGCTTAGGGCCTCGTCAAACCTCAATCTGGTCCTGAGTACCACAACCCCATAGTTGCCTTTGACTGGACTTAGCTTTCCAGGGGTCCTTTGCCTTTACCTTTTACCAAACAGCTTTTCCAGTTAAGAATGTGAGAGTTTTGTTGTTGTTGCTTGCTGTGTTCAATCCTGAAGGATCTTGCACACCCACATATGGAGCAATTAGCTTGGGGGACGACTCCACATTTAGTTTCCATCTGTTCTTTCTAAGAACACCGGCAGCCAGTTTCCAATCCAATGTGCGTCTTGCTCCACCGGATCCTCGTTCAAAGAGGCTGCCTGCTTCCATCCTGTCAGCCTTTTCTGTTCATCCACCCCCAAAAATAACCTTTTGGAGGCAGCGTTTGTGCTTCTAGCTTGGTTTAATGCTGCCTGTTGAGGTCGCAGGTTCTATCCACAACGGCATCTTATTATTTTGTTACATTGCATTACATTAGATTGGCATCCCTCTCCAATGAGCTCACGGTGGTGTATGTAGCTCTCCTGATTTTATGTTTACAACAACCCTGCGAGGTGTGTTAGGCAGAGAGGGAGCGTGCTGGGCACCGGGTGTCCCAATCTGCCAATTTGGAAGGGTATAAACTCAGCCAGAGAGGTGGGTCCCACAAAACGAAATCCCTTCACTGCCAAAGGACAGAGGAGGCGAAACCTCAGGATCTGGCTATAATTGTACATCGAAGGCTCTCTAGAAGCACCTTTGGACTGAAAAGACCAGATGATTCTTAGCAATGGGAAATAATTTCAGGTTGGAGAGAGGGAGAGAAAAAAAAAGATAAAGTATTTGCACTGATCTTTATCTTCCCCCCCCCCCTCTCTCTCCAACCTGAAATTATTTCCCATTGCTAAGAATCATCTGGTCTTTTATTTGCACTGATTGGACGTGGGTGGCGCTGTGGGTTTGCCGATTGGGGAATAATATTTTGGGGATGTAGATCTGGAGCAAGTGAAGGCGTTTGTTTTGCAGCTGGATGAGAAACGTTTGCTTCTCAGCCTTGTCGTGTTTGCTTGTTTGCTCCCTCGGGGGGTTGAACCAGCATTTGTGGGGGCTGCTGTGACCCTCAAAAACCCACAGTGCATGAGAGACACTTTGCTCTTCCTGCTCAAATCAACTCTGCACGGGCTCAGTGTCTCTTGTATTGAACAAAATAAAAAAAAATCCTTCCAGTAGCACTTTAGAGACCAACTAAGTTCATTATGTGGGACGTGGGTGGCACTGTGGGTTAAACCACAGAGCCTAGAGCTTGCTGATCAGAAGGTCGGCGGTTCGAATCCCTGCGACGGGGTGAGGTCCTGTTGTTCGGTCCCTGCTCCTGCCAACCTAGCAGTTCGAAAGAACGCCAAAGTGCAAGCAGATAAATAGGTACCACTCCGGCGGGAAGGTAAACGGCATTTCCATGTGCTGCTGTGGTTCGCCAGAAGCGGCTTAGTCATGATGGCCACATGACCTGGAAGCAAACACCGGCTCCCTTGGCCAATAAAGCGAGATGAGCGCTGCAACCCCAGAGTCGGTCACGACTGGACCTAATGGTCAGGGCTCCCTTTACCTTTACCTATTTGCACTGATCAGGAAACCACACTCAAGACTGCTGCGACCGGATACGCAATGGTACGTTGACATAACGCAGAAATGTTCCAGAATTTTAAAGTGAAATATTTGAACCAATTTTAAGCCGTGGTTTTGAGAAACTCCTTGAGCGAGGAGTGCGATCTTTTGAAAAGCAGCGCCAACCGTTGAAAAGCGTTTGCAGCCCTGACCTCTTGGTAATCGCTGCTCTTTTCTAACGCTAGAAAAGTGCAACCTGTGCTGCTGATATAAGTAGTATATGACTCATGCAGCACGCTGGCGACTCATATACACACAATAATTACCCAAATAATTATACATTCTTTATCAACTTCTGAGAAAAATACAAAACCTTGTGGAAAGCCACAGAAACTTGCAAACTGTCCAGTCTAAGATGAACTTATAATGTCTGATTTCAATAGATTTTTCAAAGGCTCTTTTCTAACGGCAACTGCTACTGGGTTCCTTTCGTTTTGTTTTCTGCCCCATCAGGTGATGTGGTTGCCCGACTCGGACCGCCGACTGGTCCAAGAGGTTGCCCCGGGATTCCAGCAGACCTCTGGCGTCAAGGCTGCGGCTCAACCTTTGAGGGACAGAGGCTTCCAGAAGCTGAACCTGCGCTACACCAAAATCACCAGGGACGATATCAGGTCTGCTGTGGGCTTTCGCTCTTCCACATGTCTTTGGTCTTGTTCTCATAAGCATCCTTATCTTTCTGGACTGTACCACTTTCGGCCTGCGGGAAGCTTCCATGACGGAAGGTTTCTCCCATTTTTTAAAAAAAGAGAAACGAAAACCGACATCTTTGCTTCTAGAAAAGTAGAGTGCCAGGGAAGGTAATGTCTAGATTTGGCTTCTCCCTGATGCCCTGGCTTTCTGAGGTCAGGGAAGCCTGCAATCTACATGAATTGTGACCGGGGTGGGGTGCTAGTGTCACACACAGTTCATCGTTCCTCCCACCAAAATATCTAGGAAACCAGGAGGGATTTTGCAACAATAATGAAATTGTAGAATAAATTCCTCAAGGCGAGATGCTTTGCAGGAGGTTGAACTTTGGGTACCTTCCAGCTCTATGATTTTGTGACTCCTGCAAGCTTTCCTCAGTGAAGCAGATTGCAGAATTGACCTTCTTGTTAGCAGAGACGATTACGGCCCTGAACAGAGCTAGCGGCGGAGGAAAAGGCCTTTTGACAGGGGTGCCTAATGATGACTAAGGGCCTGCGGAGACAATTGCATGCCTGGAACGTAATGGATGGCTTTGTGAGGCTGCCTCTAATATCCTCTTTGGGCCCTTTGAGAGACAAGCTCCAAACCACTTGCCACGCTCCTTATCTCTCCAGCAGCCGCTGCTGTTACCATGGAACTGTGAAAGAAGTCCAAGGTCCCGGTTTTTATTTCAGAAATTACTTTGTGCACAGAAAAACAGCCTATTAATAGCCTTTGATCCCTCCGTCTTATCTTTGGACGGACGTTGGCTGGGACACTTTCCGAGAACAACGCATGGTTGCGGTTTGCCGATTGGGGAATAATATTTTGGGGATATAGATCTGGAGCAAGTGAAGGCGTTTGTTTTGCAGCTGGATGAGAAACGTTTGCTTCTCAGCCTTGTCGTGTTTGCTTGTTTGCTCCCTCGGGGGGTTGAACCAGCATTTGTGGGGGCTGCTGTGACCCTCAAAAACCCACAGTGCATGAGAGACACTTTGCTCTTCCTGCTCAAATCAACTCTGCACGGGCTCAGTGTCTCTTGTATTGAACAAAATAAAAAAAATCCTTCCAGTAGCACTTTAGAGACCAACTAAGTTCATTATGTGGGACGTGGGTGGCACTGTGGGTTAAACCACAGAGCCTAGGGCTTGCTGATCAGAAGGTCGGCGGTTCGAATCCCTGCGACGGGGTGAGGTCCTGTTGTTCGGTCCCTGCTCCTGCCAACCTAGCAGTTCGAAAGAACGCCAAAGTGCAAGTAGATAAATAGGTACCACTCCGGCGGGAAGGTAAACGGCATTTCCATGTGCTGCTGTGGTTCGCCAGAAGCGGCTTAGTCATGATGGCCACATGACCTGGAAGCAAACACCGGCTCCCTTGGCCAATAAAGCGAGATGAGCGCTGCAACCCCAGAGTCGTCCGCCACTGGACCTAAAGGTCAGGGGTCCCTTTACCTTTACCTTAAGTTCGTTATTGGTCCCTAAGGTGCTACTGGAGGGAATTTTTTTATTTTGTTTTGTCTACGGCAGACCAACACGGCTACCTACCTGCAACTCCTGTATTGAACGCCCCCCTTTAAACACACCCACAGTGCATTGCATGCTAAAACCTCTCGCTTCCCATTCCAAATAGAAGAGAGTTGCAATGAGCTTGCCTCTGTGAGTGAGTGGGCAATGGGCGACGTGGGCGCCATTGCTTCATTGACAGAGCAGTTGATGGGAAAAAGGCATGAGAGCACTTGCAGGGTCTCAGAGCCCTTCACCCTCCTTCCTAAAGCCCAGTAAGTAGTTGCCCTGGCTTTGAGAAGGAAGAGGAGGCCCCTGGGACCTTGTCAAAGCCCTCATATGTCCTGTGGCGCTGTGGTCTAAACCACTGAGCCTCTTGGGTTTGCTGATCAGAAGGTCGGGGTTTCAAATCCCCATGATGGAGTGAGGTCCTGTTGTTCTGTCCCAGCTCCTGCCAGCCTAGCAGTTCGAAAGCACACCAGTGCAAATAGATAAATAGGTACCACTGCAGCGGGAAGGTAAACGGCGTTTCCGTATTCTCTGGTTTCCGTCATGGTGTTCCATTGTGCCAGAAGCTGTTTAGTCCTGCTGCCCACATGACCCGGAGAGCTGTCTGTAGACAAATGCCGGCTCAGACAAATGCCGGCTCCCTCGGCCTGAAATCGAGATGATCACCACAACCCCATAGTCGCCTTTGACTGGACTTAACCATCCAGGGGTCCTTTACCTTTTATCTTTACCTGCCTCCTTCCCAAAGCTGGAGAAGCGCTTACCAGACTTTGAAAAGGTACCACCTCAGCCAGTGGTTCTGCCCTAAAACGGCCTCTGTTCTCCGATGTGGTTCTCTGACAACAGAATCCGGGACCAGACAGAACCCAGCGTCCCAACAAGATCCAGCAAATGCTATTTTGACGTTCTTCTGTGCTTTTTAAGGCCTGTCCTTCTCCCCGCTCTGCTTCCTCGACAGGGAATACGCCGTGGCGAACTTGAGCGTCAATCTGTTTGTCGTGAACGAGCCTTGGCTTTACTCTGTCCTGTGGTGCTCCGGGGTCCAGTCCGTCACCTCCGACAACTCTCGCGTCCTCAGCAGGCTGCGTTTCCCAGTCTGGATGATGGTAAGCAGGGCTTGGGCTTTGTGTCCGTTCGTTTCCAGGCGTATGAACTTCAGGAAGAGAAGCAGCCTGCTGGAACAGGCCTGCTGGCTCGTGGGCATCTGAGGAAGCGGAATGCTGCAAGATCCGGGGCTGATAAAAGAAAGCCCTTTTTCACACAGCAGGGAGTTAAACTGTGGAACTCCCTGCCACAAGAGGCAGGGATGGCCACCAACTTGGGTGGCTTTGAAAGAGGATCGGACAAATTCATGACAGAGAAAATAAAATAAAATAAAATAAAATAAAATAAAATAAAAATGTAATGTAATGTAATGTAATGTAATGTAATATAATATACAGTGGTACCTCAGGTTAAGAACTTAATTGGTTCTGGCGGTCCGTTCTTAACCTGAAACTGTTCTTAAACTGAGGTCACACTTTAGCTAATGGGGCCTCCTGCTTCTGCCGTGTGATTTCTGTTCTCATCCTGAGGTAAAGTTCTTAACCCGAGGTACTATTTCTGGGTTAGCGGAGTCTGTAACCTGAAGCATCTGTAACCTGAAGTGTCTGTAACCCAAGGTACCACTGTAATATAATTATTTACACCCTGCCCATCTGGCTGGGTTTTCCCAGCCACTCTGGGCAGCTTCCAACAAGAGATTAAAAATGCATTAAAACACCAGTCATTAAAAACTTCCCTAAACATGGCTGCCTTCAGATGTCTTCTAAACGTCGGGTAGTTGTTTATCTCTTTGACCTCTAATGGGAGGGCGTTCCACAGGGCGGGCGCCACTACCGAAAAGGCCCTCTGCCTTTTCAGAAGGCCCTTGGCGCTGGACCAGAAGGCCCTTGGCGCTGGACCTCCATGCAGAGTGAAGATGCTCCTTCAGGTCTACTGGGCAGAGGCCATTTAGGGCTTTCAAGATCAGTACCAACACTTTGAATTGTGTTCGGAAACGTACTGGGAGCCAATGTAGGTCTTTCAAGACTGATGTTATGTGGTCCCAGCGGCCACTCCCAGTCACCAGTCTAGCTGCCGCATTCTGGATTAGTTGTAGTTTCCGGGTCACCTTCAAAGGTAGCCCCACGTAGAGCGCATTGCAGTAGTCCAAGCGGGAGATAACCCAAGCATGCACCACTCTGGTGAGACAATCCGAAAAGGGCTCTTAGTGGCTACTAGGTGCTGCCTCCACAGCAATGCTTTGGCAGATCCTTCCCCGCCCAAAGAGGCCACAAATACTTATCATTGTTTTTATTATTTATTAAACTTGTATACTGACCTCCGTCTGTAGATCTCAGGGTGGTTCACAACACAGAAATGCAAGTTTCAAAAACCCCCACACAAAATACACATTGAATCATAGAATCATAGAGTTGGAAGAGACCACAAGGGCCATCGAGTCCAATAACTGTCCTCCTCCCACCACCCGCTTCAAACGCTTCAGTAAAAAGGAAAGGTTTTGCCTGGTGCCTTAAGCTAGACTAGAGAGCACCAGGTGAGCTTCCCTGGGGGTAGAGCATTCCACAAATGGGGAGCCAACGTTGAAAAGGCCCTGCTCTCGTGTTGCCACCCGCTGGAGCTCCCATGGAGGGGCTCAGGGAGAAGGGCCTCATAGGATGATTGCAGGGTGTGGGCTGGTTCTTATGGGGAGAACCCATAAGAGTCCTTGAGGTATTGAGGTCCTGAGCCGCATAAGGCTTTATGGGTAAAAATCAGCACTTTGAATTGGGCCTCGAAACATCATAGAGGAGGCTGTGGTTCAAAAAGGGCTTACCTAGGGTTATCTTCTTGCTCCGACACACATGCACACGATTATACTTCTTGTTACTGAAAGAGAAAGGGGATAAACCTCTACTCGGGTCAAATCCATTCGTTGATGAAAGGGGAAAAGCAAATTGACAGTGCTTGCAACTTCTGCTGCTGCAGCTACCAGTTTAGTGGCCCAGGGCGGCATCTAGTGGTCGCCAAAGTGCTTCTTCTTAATTCATGCACAGGCATTTATTTGAGCCCCAGTCTTATTGGTTGGTTCGGTAGATTAATAAACTAAAGCTTTGGGTCAGGGGTGGTTCTCCAAGGGCTGACCTGACCGGTGGCCAATACTCTGGCGCCTGAGTGTCAAAATAGACGTGACCGAAGTGTAAAAGTGAGCACAGCCCTTTTTTGAAAAAGCAAATATTGGGTAAGGGGTCATGGAAACCTGTTGGGAATGCAGCAGGAGGCCTAGGGGAATGATCATATATATTGATTGATCAATAGATATAGATATGAAAATATTTTGGGGAGACTTGAGGGCTGCAATTTACTTTGGCTTCATGGCATCAGGCAGCCCATATAAGCCCTCAATTAAATTTTAAAAAGTTTCCTGTTTTAAAAATGAATTTTGAAGGATCTTGGGAGCCACAGAAGATCCCTTGGGGTCTAGATGCCATGGCGTAAGCCCCCCAATCCTTTGCTTTAGAACTGTGAATTAAGGACATGGTTTTGAAGCTGCTTCGCTCCTGGTGTTACTGTAAGAGAAGGAATAATCATAATTAATAATAATAATAATAATAATAATAATAATAATAATAATAATAATAATTTATTTATACTCCGCCCATCTGGCTGAGTTTCCCCAGCCACTCTAGGCGGCTTCCAACAGGATATTAAAAACACAATAAAAGATCAAACATTAAAAACTTCCCTAAACAGGGCTGCCTTCAGGTATCTTCTAAAAGCCAGATAGTTTATTTCCTTGACATCTGACGGGAGGGCGTTCCACAGGGAGGACGCCACCACCAAGAAGGCCCTCTGCCTGGTTCTCTGTAACTTGGCTTCTCGCAGCGAGGGAACCGCCAGAAGGCCCTCGGCGCTGGACCTCAGTGTGTGGGCTGAAGGATGGGGGTGGAGATGCTCCTTCAGGTATACTGGGCCAAGATCATTTAGGGCTTTAATGGTCAGCACCAACACTTTGAAGGAAGCTCCCCGATGAGAGTCTTTTATGCATTTTTAATTTTTGCCCCTATTTATGTTATTGCATCCCCTTTGTACGTGTTTACATTGCTGCCATGCTGCCACTATCTTATCTGTTTTCTTCCGTCACCGAGAGAACGGGCTTCATTGCCTGCTAATAAATGTCTCAAATATATCTGAAACCAGAACTCTGCATCCCCACATTGAGAGAGAGAAACTATTATTTTAATTATTGCCTTAAGCCAACTGCATCCTTGTCTCCTCTTTTTTCTTCTTCCAGTCTCCGGACGAATACTATCTCATCTGGATAACCGCCGACCTCGTTTCGTTCGTCATAATCGTAGGAGTTTTTATATTCCAGAAGTAAGTAGCTGCAGGCAGTGGTTTTGCAGAGTTATTCTTCGCCCCCCGCAAAACAACAACAACGAACCCATGTCTGAAAAGGCACTTTTAGGGACAGTGGAATATTTTCAGCAACCCTTTAGAAGTTAACCCATTTCCTACAACGCAGGACAAATGAGGCTGGCGCACCTTTGAGCTGCCACTCTGTGCCACCCTAGTCCTGTAAGTAGATTGAGAGTGCAAGGGTTGAATGGGGAGGGCACAAAGGAACTGGGCACCATGCCACATCTGTAACCAAGACGCCGTCCAAAAACGTTGAGGGAGGGAGTTGACATCCACCTCCTGTATTGTTTCGAAAGGCCCTTGTTTCTGAATCTCCCCCACATGTAGAAAGCTAGCACGTCAGGCTTCTTAGCCCACTCCCTGACACACCAGTTTTCTACATGCGGGGATTTTAATTGTTATTCTTTCACATGCTGTCTGCACCATCATTGCTGAGGTGATCCAGCAGGAGCGAAACCACGTGCCTCTCTAAATAAATCTTTCGGGATGGTCCGTCCTGGGCTCTGGAGTGAGATTTAGACGGAGGTCAAGGGGTCCCCCAAATTAGTTGTAGTGAGTTCACAGCTGAGCAAGGATTTAGCGAGGGGGTCATGAATAACACAGGATTTGTTAGCATGATGCCTGGCACTCTCTTGTTTTCCTATGTAATTCTTGAGGCCTGGGAAGTCACAGTAAGCCTGTAAAAGATGCCGTGTTGGAGTCCCGGGCATGTAGTCAGAAAGAACTCAGAGGAGAAAAAATACAAAGCCAAGATGAAGGCTCTGGTCAGCTGCTGGTTTACTTGGTTTACTTCAGGAAGGCCCAAAAGAACAGCAGGCCGGCACCTCAATCCGGGCACTTTAAAATAACCCACTGCCAGGTTGTGTTGCCGCAAATTACGCTTTCTCCCTTCCACAGCAGCGGGGCAGATTTGGCCCTGCGGGTTTCTAGTTGCTGATCCTTAGTCTTCAAATCCAGCGTAGAAGTAACATCATAAAGATCCACAGAGTGAGGGGAAGGAGGAAACGTAGGCAAAATTCTTAGATGCTTTGAAAGAAGAGAGGGCAGCCATTTTTCCATCCTCCCGTCTAGCCGGGGTAGGAGAAGAGAGAATTGTTTTCCAGCTGCGAATTCCAAGAGACGATCTGACTAGAATCCTCTCCCACAACCCCTTTTCGAGCAAAGTTTGGGCAAGCGATATCCACTCAGGGTGCCCTAGGTCAGGGGTGGGGAAGCCCCCTGAGTGTTTTTTGGACCCCAAGGTGGCCAGGGATGATGGGAGTTGTAGTCTAGCAACATCTGAAGGGATGCAGGTATCTGACACACTCTCACCTGGGGTTGGGGTAAAACGTCTTCCCCCAGTTTTTTGCAGCTAGTTGGACGAGAGGGGATTGGCCCAGAGACCCAGTGGTACGGATTCTGAGTCTTCCACACCAGCAGTTAAATCTCCTTTGCTCTGACTCTCTATTGGTAGTTTTGCTCCCTGGGGAGGAATGATGGACTCGAAGGAGGTACCCTATTCCTCCTTGGTTTATTTTTCTTACTGCTCTGACCTTGTTGCATGTTCCTCTTTTCTTTCTCTCTCTCTTTCTCTCTCTTTCTCGCTCTCTCTGCTGCTGCATTTTGGCATCTTTACAGCTATCACATAATCAGGTAATTTCTGATGCCTTCTTCCTCATCCCACCTTTCGTCTGTTTTCCTTCCTTCCTTCCTTCCTTCCTTCCTTCCTTCCTTCCTTCCTTCCTTCCCACCTCCCTAAAAAAAAAAAAAACAACCCAAAAAAGCACCGCTGCAAAATTGGGTTAAAAAGCAGAGCCGTTTCCAGAAGAAACCCTCTAGAAGTTAAAAGTAAAAAACAACAACTACCTTCTGGCTCAAGAAATGTACTAAGTGGGGATTTTCCTGCCCGTGGAACTGGGATTTGAGTGCACTCGGCAGCCTCGGTTTGCAAAACTCCAATAATAATAATAATAATAATAATAATAATAATAATAATAATAATTTATTATTTATACCCCGCCCATCTGGCTGGGCCTCCCCAGCCACTCTGGGCGGCTTCCACAGAGACCAAAAATACACTAAAATGTCAGACATTAAAAGCTTCCCTGAACAGGGCTGCCCTAAGATGTCTTCTGAATGTCAGGTAGTTGTTTATCGCTTTGACATCTGATGGGAGGGCATTCCACAGGGTGGGCGCCACTACCGAGAAGGCCCTCTGCCTGGTTCCCTGTAGCTTTGCTTCTCGCAATGAGGGAACCGCCAGAAGGCCCTCAGCGCTGGACCTCAGCGTCCGGGCAGAATGATGGGGGTGGAGACGCTCCTTCAGGTATACTGGACCAAGTGTCCCTGACGCCGGCAACCCCGGAAATGTGTCTTGTTTGTTTATTTAATGCATGTATAAAAATAATAGAGAGTTGGAAGGGACCCATGGGGTCATCTAGTCCAACCCGCTGCAATGCAGGAATCTCAGCTGAAGTATCCATGACAGATGGCCAGCCACCCTCTGCTTAAAAACTTCCAAGGAAGGAGAGTGTGCTATCTTCCAAAGGAGTTCATTCTATGGCTCTTACTGCCACCATTTCCAAGGGAGGCCGTATATTCCACTTTTTTTCTCCAAGGATCTCAAGATGGTTCCTCCCTTCTGCCTCCTCATTTAATCCCAACAACGGCCCTGCCAGGTAGGTTAGGCTGAGAGGCAGTGACTGGCCCAAGGCCGCCGCACCCAGCAAGCTTCCTCCTGGCCGAGTGGGGATTACCGGTCTGCCCCACGGAGGACCTTAAGGTCCATAAATAGCAACACCCTAGAGGTCCCTAAGGAAGTCAGATTAGCCTCAACCAGAGCCTTTTCATGTGCCTGCACCGTGAGCAGCTGAGGTTTTTCTTCTCGGCCACATTCTGCTGAAATGGAGGCTGCCTCTATGTCCTCAACCCATTTTCATTATTTCAATTGTCCCCTGAGGTGATTTTTCTTCTCTTCTGGCGAGCATTTGAAACCTGCCCCCCACCCAACCCACCCCATTTTTGCAGCCAAGCCCCAATTCCTCATTTTTCGTTGTTTACCCAAGCGTTCCGCCTCCACACATTATCTTCCTGCAACGTTTGGTTGTGTTACGGAGAACCATTCTCATCGGTCTGTCTCTGCCTTTCCCATTTTTTTTTAAACAAAACACAAAATAATTCTTTTCTTTTTTTAAAAAAGATATAGTTTCTGTGCATTTTCAGTGTTTTCATTGAATAACCAAAGCGATCGTAGGCGTGTGCGGGATTCGAATCCGGTGCCTCGGCTTTCCTCCGCTGTGCATTCTGTATTGGAAGACAGCCTGGAAGTGATGTGTAGATCTGCCATGTGGGATCTTGCTTGGGGGAGCAATGGGGAAGGTTGCAGGTTCCACCGGATCCCTCCAGAAAGAGGCACACATGAAGATACATGTGTGTGTTGTGCATGTATTACCTCTAGACGGGTTCTGAACTTTCTGGGGTTCTTCCTTCCCACTTCTTCCCCTTTTTCTCTGCAAGGAACAGCTTTTCCATGCGCTGAAGGCACACAGCAAGTGTGCAGCGCTTTTGTAGTTTGTACGATTATGCTTGGCTCGGAGAAAACAGAGAAAAGCTTTCCTCCCTCTCTCGAACTCGTGGCCCTCCGGCAAAGCTGAGCATTCTGGAAACCCATAAAAGAAAGCGCTTCTTCCTGCAGCACAGGTTTAAAACTGTGGGATTCACTTCCACAGCAGGCTTAAGAAGCGATCAACCCACATGATTTTAAAAAGGATTAGCCGAATTCACAGAGGAGAGGGCTATTACAGTATTTTAATATTTTTTTGGAAGCGGCCCAGAGTGGCTGGGGAAGTCCAGACAGATGGGCGGGGTATAAATAATAAATTATTATTATTATATATTAATATTATTATCGGTGGCTGTGATGGGAGACAGTGCTCGGTCTCTGCGGTCAGAGGCAGGAATGTGCCTGATTCTCAGCTGCTGGAAACCGCAGGTCATTTTAAAAAAAGCAAATCTCAAAGTGGTTCCAGAAGATAAAGCCATAAAATCGAGAAAAAGGCACAGCCCTACTGTTAAAGTTAAAATACTGAAGCAGATTAAAATCACCTCGGCTTCCTAAGAATCTGGGTGGGCAGGTACGAACAAAAATGTTTGTAGCAGGCAACGAAAAGAGTGCTGAGAAGGTGGCTGCTTGATATGAATAGGGAGGGAATTCCAAAGTTCACTAAACCGATGCGTTCTCACCAATGCAGAACAGGTGTTTTGTGGCGCCTGCCGTAGTGCCAATTCTGCCGTGGTGTAATGGTAAAGGACGGTTAAGTCCAGTCAAAGGTGACTGTGGGGTTGCGGCGCTCATCTCGCTTTCAGGCCGAGGGAGCGTTTGTCCGCAGACAGCTTTCCAGGTCATGCGGCCAGCAGGATTAAACCGCTTCTGGTACAACAGGACACCGTGACGGAAACCAGAGCGCACAGAAACGCCGTTTACCTTCCCTCCGCAGTGGTACCTATTTATCTACTTGTACCGGTGTGCTTTCCAACTGCTAGGTTGGAAGGAGCTGGGACAGAGCAAAGGGAACTCACTCCGTCACGGGGATTTGAACCGCCGAACTTCTGATCGGCCATCCCAAGAAGCTCAGTGGTTGAGACCACAGCGCCACCTGTGTTCCATAAGGCAATCTCGTGGGTAGGGAGAATTGTTCTCGAATTTTGCTCCCCGGTTTCCCCAGACATCTGGTCAACAGCTGGGAGAAGAGGCTGCAGGTCTCTTCTTCTTTGGCCTGGGAAACTTTATAATAATATAATAATAATTTATTATTTGTACCCCGCCCATCTGGCTGGGTTTCCCCACCCACTCTGGGGCTTCCCACAAAGACCCAAAATATGCTAAAATGTCACATGTTAAAAACTTCCCTGAACAGGGCTGCCTTCAGATGTCTTCTGAATGTCAGGTACAGTGGTACCTCGGGTTACATACGCTTCAGGTTACATACGCTTCAGGTTACAGAGTCCGCTAACCCAGAAATAGTGCTTCAGGTTAAGAACTTTGCTTCAGGATGAGAACAGAAATCATGCTCCGGCGGCACGGCGGCAGCAGGAGGCCCCGTTAGCTAAAGTGGTGCTTCAGGTTCAGAACAGTTTCAGGTTAAGAACGGACCTCTGGAACGAATTAAGTACTTAACCTGAGGTACCACTGTGGTTATTTATCTCTTTGACTTTGTGGGAACAGCAGCAATTGCAGGAAGTAAAGAGAAGCATTTTGGCTGATGTCATCTTCCTCCGTCACTCATCCCGGCTTCTTCCGCACACGTCCGTGCTTTTATCAGCTCAGCGTCTCCTCCTCCTTTCCTGACCCTCTCTCTTTCCTCCCCTTTTACGAAGAGCAACTCCCTTTGGCTTTTCGAGGGCTGCATTTGACGCGGGGGTGTGTGTGTGCAACTGGCGTCTTTGCGCTAGGAAGCCTGCGCACCACGGCAATGGTTTGGGGTGGTGGGGAGGGGAAAGGGCATTTGTGTTGGACCTAACCCTGGGGTGCTGGTCATCATAGTGGGTTCCTGCTAAATTTGGGGACAGGCGAGCCTTTTGCACCTCCCTGGGCATGACGGCGGCAGGCCAAACTTATTCTGTGTTTTTATTTTGTGATGTTACGTTGTGAACCTCCTGGAGACCTGCGGGTATAGGGCTCTATACAAATTTTAAAAACAAAACAAAATACAATAAAATACCGGGAGCAGGGTATCTGTAACCTGCGGGTCCCCAGATACGGTGGTACCTTGGTTCTCAAACTTAATCCGTCCCAAAACCAAAGCGTTCCAAAACCAAGGCACGCTTTCTCATAGAAAGCAATGCAAAACGGATTAATCCGTTCCAGACTTTTAAAAACAACCCCTAAAACAGCAACTGAACATGGATTTTACTATCTCATGAGACCATTGATCCATAAAATGAAATCACTAATCATGGTACTGTACTATAAAATAAATAAGACTGTGTTGTAGATGATAAAAATAAAAAGTATTATTTTTTCTCACCTGCACTGATGATAGTCGTTGTTTGGTTGGGGGGCTTTTATCCATTTGCGCAGTCACACATTCATTCAATCAATCAATCAATCAATCAGTAGATGAACTGGGTTCCACACAGTCACAAAAGCAAATGAACCGAAAAAGCCTCAAAAGCAAAAGAAATAGCAAAAACAAAAGTGCCAAACTTAATTCATTCCGGAAGTCCATTTGACTTCTGAAATGTTCGAAAATCAAGGCGCAGCTTCTGATTGGTGCAGGTGCCCTGGAAACAATAGCCAACAACCGCATCGGATGTTCGGCTTCCGAAAAATGTCCGTAAACCAGAAAACTTACTTCTGGGTTTTCTGCGTTGGAGAACCAAGGTACCACTGTACTACTGAACCACAACTCCCATCATTCCTGGCCATGGGCTGATGGGAATTGTAGCTTGACATCTAAAGGGCCACCGGTTACCTGCCCCTGAAGTAGGAAGACCCAGCTAGATGGACGGGGTACAAATAATAAAATTATTATTATTATTATTATTATTATTATTATTATTATTATGAGTTGTAAATGCAAAATTGCTTGCAAGCTTCTCATTCCAGAAGCACTGCGGCCCATTCTCCCAGCAAGAGGGCCTTTTGGTTTCAGGGTCCCCTTGGGGTGAGGATAGAAGCTGGGTGCGCCTGGAGCAAAATGCAGACTCCTCTATTTTTGTATTGATTTGGCAGCAGACCTGATGTTAGCACACAGGCCTGTTGAAATCTCATCCATTGGTGGTCTTATGTGGGTGGTTTAAGTGACCACTAGGAGGTGCACTAGGGACACGGGTGGCGCTGTGGGTAAAACCTCAGCGCCTAGAACTTGCCAATCGCATGGTGCGCTCCCGTCGTTCGGTCCCAGGCCTGCCAACCTAGCAGTTCGAAAGCACCCGCGGGTGCAAGTAGATAAATAGGGACCGCTTACCAGCGGGAAGGTAAACGGCGTTCCGTGTGCTGCGCTGGCTTGCCAGATGCAGCTTGTCACGCTGGCCACGTGACCCAGAAGTGTCTGCGGACAGCGCTGGCTCCCGGCCTCTAGAGTGAGATGAGCGCACAACCCCAGAGTCGGACACGACTGGCCCGTACGGGCAGGGGTACCTTTACCTTTACCTTAGGAGGTGCAACGAAGACGAAATTGGGGTGTGTGTGGCTGCTTTGTTCGTGGTTTTGGTGTTTGTATTTAATCTTACGTATGTATTTGATCTTTTGTGTGTGGTGTGGTGTGTGTGTGTGTGTGTGTGTGTGTGTGTTTGTATTGGGGAGCACTTTTAAAAAGTGCAGATGACAAACAAAAGCTTAAGTGAGGCTCCCCCTTTTTATATGATTTTATTTTATAAATTTTATTAATTTGATTTAATGTGTGTGTGTGTGTGCGCGCGTGCGTTTGCACGCAGGCACACACACTAACAATCTGATCAATCAATCAATCAATCAATCAGGGGCACCTTTTTTAGATGGCTTAATTTAAAATAAATAAATAAATGATTTTTTAAAAAAACATCGCAGATCCGGCCCAAGGTTTTTGCAAAGTTGCTGCTTTAAGTGGTAATGTGAGAAGCCCGGGGCTCTCGCGCTTTGTGTCTAGACTCAAAAGAGCCAGAAATGATTAACTGGAAAATTCAGACTCGCTCCGACTCCTGTTCCCCTTGGTCGGATTAAGTTGCCTGTGCATGTTTTGTTTAGGATCACCCCTCCCAGTAGACCTGAGATCGAATCCTGTTTTGCTGGAGCAGGGAGGGTGTTGGTCACTGAGCAGCTGCCTCCTTTTGCAATCCTTTTGCTAACCTCCAGTCCTTTCTCATATTTCCATTGAAAGCATGTTAATAAATAATAATTTTTTATTTATACCCCGCCCCTCCTGGCTCAAAAAACCAGGCTCAGGGTGACTAACAACAAATTTAAAACACTTAATTGATGCAACAAAAAACAGCATTAAATACAGTATAAAACATGAATAACAATAAATTCAGAATTGCGGCCTCCTCCCACTAACTCCCCCCCCCCCCCGCTCCAATTTGAGAGGAGCCCAGCCACTGAATCTGTGCTCGGCTCAGCAGAAAAGGCCCGTTCTCATGTTGCCACCCTCCGGACCCCTAATGTAGGGGGCACATGAAGAAGGACCCCAAAGGATGATTTCAGGTTCTGGGTCAGTTCCTATGCAGAGAGGCAGTCCTTGAGGCATGGCAGTCCTGCGCTCTTTAAGCGGGGGGAGTCCATCAGTTTTGTTAGATCAATTAAACTAAATAGCATTAATTGGTTTTTCAATAAATGTGCCATTAATGGTTGCTGTTTTGGATTTCATTGCGTTATTATCTTATTTTTATTGCATTATTATTTATCAGCTCCCTGCTTGTGGAATGCTCCCCCCAGGGAAGTTCGCCTGGTGCCTTCATTACATACTGTATTTTTCGTTCCACAAGACGCACTTTTTTTCCTCCTAAAAAGTAAGGGGAAATGTCTGTGTGTCTTATGGAGCGAATGCGTGGTCCCTGGAGCCGAATTGCCCAGGGGCAAAAAGCAGATCGTGGTTTTGGGGTTTTTTTTAGAAAGAGGGAAGGGGGTGTTGAAAGGAAGCCGCTGAGCAGCTGATCAGCAAGTGATTGGAGGGAGATAAGGGACTCTAGAGATAAAGGAGGCTGCCTGGGAGCGGGGAGGTAAAGACAGCAAACTTGCAAGGAGAGGAGACAGGAATACTAAAACAAGCAATGAGGAGACAAATTAGAAGAAAAGGAGGAGCAAAAAACTGCTCCAGCTAAGGAAAAGACACTAAGGCAAACAAGAGGGAAGGGAGTGTTGAAAGGAAGCAGCTGATCGGTGGGATCGGGAGGGAGATAAGGGACGCTAGCGATAAAGGAGGCTGCCTGGGAGGGGGGAGGTAAAAGCCCATGGATCCTCCGGATTTTTGCATTGGGTCACCCCAAATTCACCATCAGATCACATACAGCCTGCACCAAAAAAGTCACGCAGCCACTGTTTCGTGGGGCTGCAAAGGCGCAAAAACGTGGTTACATAGCACGGATCCACATGGATCCTCAGGATTTTTGCACTGGGCTACCCCAAACTCACCGCCAAATCACATATCATATCATATCATGAACCACAAAAATCACGCGTCCACTGTTTCAGGTCTGGTGCGTCTTATGGAGCGAAAAATACAGTATTTTTTTTAAGGCTCCAGGCGAAAAACTTCCTCTTCAACCACGCCTTGGGTTGATTCATATTCTGTAGACTTTTAAACATCTCTGTGAGAAGGTGGGGAGGCTATTGTCTTTCTGTTTTGTAATTATTTACTTGTTTTTATTCTGTGTTTTATTCTGTGAGCCGCCCCTGAGCTGGTCAGGCCAGCTTGCAGAGTTTCAAAACAGAGGGAAAATGAGTTTTCTGTCGCTGTGCTAGGAAAATAGCGCAGAGTTGCTTCCTCATGAGTTTGAGAGTCCATGGATTGTGAGCTCCATGAAAAGTCCGGTTCCCAACGTTCTCCTTGTCCGTTTCAGGTGGCGAATGGGCAACATCCACAGCTACAACCCTGAACAGATCATGCTCAGCGCCGCCGTCCGAAGGTCCAGCCGGGATGTCAACATCATGAAGGAGAAAC
Organism: Podarcis gaigeae; assembly: GCF_964106915.1. Classification (NCBI taxonomy): domain Eukaryota; kingdom Metazoa; phylum Chordata; class Lepidosauria; order Squamata; family Lacertidae; genus Podarcis; species Podarcis gaigeae. The sequence continues at coordinate 99,704,211 of NC_139677.1, read as the reverse complement.
TCATCTTCTCAGGTGAGGCAATTCGAGGCTGGATTCCACGTGGCTATAACTTGATCTGCGGCAGAGAAGTAACTTCCTGTGGGGATGTCTTGCTCTTCTTTGGGTCTTCAATTCGAGTCTCGCCACAAATTCATTGTCATGCGGCTAAGGTTAAGCCTTTTTTAAACATTACAGACCCAGCCCAAGTTTTTGCAGAGTTGCTGCTTTAAATGGTAATGTACTTTTAAATAAATAAGGTACACTATTCATTGTATCAAATTGTAGATTTCAACAGAAGTCTCATAAAGTTCAGCAAAGAAAGCAGAAGATCCAGTGGATCAGTTCATTCTCTAGTCGGTTCATGCATAAGGTCCATACATGTATAAGTATTTATAGATCAATTTGATTCCCTCCCCCCTCTTTCTTTTTTCCTTTTTCCTTCTGTGTTGGAACTCCTATTTGGGGACTTCCCTGGCTTTTTTCTGGCCCATGTAGGACCAGTCTGGATAGTTAGCCTTGGCGAAGATTTGACGTTTTTACCCCCCCAAACGTTTTTGATTGAGTTTCCAATGAAACGAGGTTGCATTTTAATTTTTTAATGTATTTTAATCTTGTTTTTTAAGCTGTATTTCAATCAATTGTTTTTATATTTGGTGTTAGCTGCCCTGAGCCTGGTCTTGCCTGGGGAGGGCGGGGTATAAATAAAATTTATTATTATTACTGTTGTTGTTGTTATTGTTATTATTATTATTATTGGTGTCCATTCCACCTGTCTCTTCAAAGACTGCAATAATCCACATGAAAGGTTGTTACAGTTCCACAGAATCCTTTCACAGAGTCTAAGACAATATGTAATATTACAATATGAGCCTGTTCTACTGATGAGGCCTAGGATGGCGATACAAGGCTAATATTCCGGAAATCCTTGTCTTAGACTCTGTGAAAGGATTCTGTGGAACTGTAACAACCCTTCTTGGCTTCAACAGGGGGGATTTGAACCCTGGTCTCCCAGGTCTTAGTCTGACACTCTAACCACTACACCGCACTGCCTCGCATTAACAGCAGCATCTATTCAGATCCTTCCCCCTCCGCCTTCTAACACCCCGCGCTTTCTCTTTCCTCCTCAGAGATCAACAGCGGCATTGAGACGACGGACGAGCTTTCTCTGTGCTCGGAGAACGGCTACGCCAACGAAGTCGTCACCCCCCTGGACCACCGAGAAGTGAAGCTTCGTATCAACTGAGGGGGCAGCAGAGGAGCGCTTGGAGGGCTCCGGAACCTTCTGACACTTCCTTGGTCCTTGCGTGGACTGCCTGGGACTCTTAATGCAACGGACTTCGTGCGGGTGGCCTGGTGCCTCTCTGAAAACTGAAGCTGGACTGGGTTTCTTTGATTTTTTGTTGTTGTTGTAAATATCCCCCCTTTTTGTGACCCCTTTTCTTGCCTATCATGGGATTGGGGGCGGGTGGGGCAGGATTTGGCATGTTTGCGAGGAGCGATCTGGCGATGGGACCCACTAGAAGATAGCCTTCAGAGGTGTTGCCGGACTACAAGTCCCATCATCCAGGACCATGCATGGCTACAGCTGATGGGAGTTGTAGTCCAACGTCGTGCAGGGTCATGTGATGGAAGGAACCCCACTGTCTTTCTCTCCTCTCCTCGGTGCAGCGATTGTTAGCTGAACTTATTTAAAGATGTATGTTGTGACCTCTTGGCGAAGCGTGGTTATTATCCATATTTTTATGGGTTTGAAATCTTCTGGGCACTGGGAAGGTGTCCAGCCTGAAATCTGAGGGCTGCATTGCCCAACTAGACAACGATCCAAGGGCCATGTGACTGGTGGGTGGAGCCAGAAGCAAAAGTGGGGAGGAAATACCGTATTTTTCGCTCTATAAGGCGCATTTTTCCCCCTCCAAAAATTAAGGGGAAATGTGTGTGCGTCTTATGGAGCGAATGCAGGCTCCATGGCTTCAGCGAAAGCAACGCGAAGCCTCTGAAGCGCAGTGGAAGCACTCTCGTTGCGCGCCGGAGGCTTTGCGTTGCTTTCTCTGAAGCCTGGAGAGCGAGAGGGGTCGGTGCGCACCGATCCCTCTTGCTCTCCTGGCTTCCCTTCTCTGGAAAAGCGCTGCACAGCTTTCCCTCTCTGCGCAGAGCCCCTTCAGCGAAGCAGGAGGAGAAATGGAAGGGGCTCCGCTTCTCCTGCCGCTTCGCTGAGGGGTGCTGCGCAGAGAGGGAGAGAATTTTTTTCCTTGTTCTTCCCCTCTAAAACTAGGTGCGTCCTATGGTCGGTACATTCCAAGGACGCATTGAAGACGGGCAATGGTGCTTGGGGTGAGAAGCAGGGCTTGAGAGGGTTCTGGGGGCCACATAGAGAGCCCTGGAGGGCCGATTTCAATGCGTTTTGAGGTTTCCCAATCCTGATTTGGAGGTAGGGTGCTGTGCAGACCGAGAAAAGCTCCAAGCACGAAGAAGGGAGACGTTAACTGGAAATATTTTACAAGCCTGAACGTGGAACGACTTTGATCTTCCTTCTTTCTCAATGGCGGCAAGAGGGAGCAGGGCCGTCTTAAGCACACCCGGCGCCGTAGTGCAAAGATCCCTCCGGCGCCCTGCCAAAACAACTCCAAAACAAAGGAGAGAGCAGTGGAAAATGTCCTCTGCCTCCTCCACCGCCCCGATCCCCAGCGTGGTGGTGGTGTTCAAGCAGGAAAACGTGCTGGTGGACATGCTTTCTGGCGTCAGGGCTACCGGGAACGCTGCGTGCCGCCCTTCGCCAGGATGCAGGAGGAGGACAACGACTGGGATCAGGGCTGTCTTTAGCTGTGCTGGGCCCAGGGGTAACCCAAAAACTGCAGTCCAGGTCCAGTCCAAAATCCAAAGGTTCTGCTAGGAGTCAGTCTGACAGGGCCAAGGCAGGACACGAGGCAGGAAACCAGGCAAGGGCAGGCACAGGATCTCAGGCAGGATCTAGCATACAGCAATGTTGCTCCTGCAACCTGGGGCAGGGTCCAGCAGCCTTTTATCTCTGTCAGGGTAGCGGCTGGTCCTGATCCCCCGGCGACTCACCTCCCTGTTTCACCCGAAGGCGAGCACTCTTCCTGCAAGTACTCAGGTCTCTCCTTCTCTCAGACCTGAGTCTCTGCAGCTCGGGAGACGTCGGTGGGTTACTAGACCCAGGGGCCACCTCAGCCTCCCCTGACCCAACCGGTAGTGGAGCAGCTGTAAGTGATGGCCCAGCTGGAGGCAACGAGGTCATCCCCAGGGCAGGCTCAGGCCCCTGACTCGGCCCAGCTGGTGCTTGTTGCAGGGGAACCTGTGCAGACTGGGACTCTTCAGGATCAGGCCCCAGACTTGGTTCAGATGATGTCTGAGGCAAAGGATCCGGTGCAGACTGAGACTCCTTTGGTGCCAAGCCGCGCAGCTACCCCGCTCGCTAGGGCGCCGTTGAGAGGCCGGCGCCCAGGTGCAACAAACCACTAAGACCAATGGGAAAGACGGCTCTGAGAGGGAGAATGGTGCATGGCAAAAAGCAGTTGTGGGGTGATCATTGGGTCGCCTCACTGAAGGCTGTGCTAAGAATAAAAGCTGCAAGCAGTACATCCCACATATAGGAGCAAATCTCATTTCCTGGATCTCACTCTAGGGCAGCGGTTCTCAACCTGTGGGTCCCCAGATGCTGTTGGACTACAACTCCCATCATCCCTGACCTCTGGTCATGCTGCTAGGAATGATGGGAGTTGTAGTCCAACAACATCTGGGGACCCACAGCTTGAGGAACACTGCTCTAGGGAGGCCGAGTCAAGGTGCAATACAAGACTGATGCATTGTTTCTTAAAACGGGGGTTCTCCAGATGTTTTGCTGGACTTGCAACCCCAGGAGATTTATTTTCATTCCCCAAGGTTTATGTACGTCTTGATTCTCGTAAAACACCAAAGTGGTTTACCGAAGCAAAAAAGAGGGACAAAATGACCGGTTAAAAACAGCTCTTTAAAACAGACCGCAAATAAATAAAATCAGTACACCCGGTTAAAAACACCTGTCGACATTTTACGCGTCTTGTTAGGTTTTCCTAAACAAAAATGTTTTCAGCGGGGTGTCAAAAGGAGTGCAGTGGTACCTTGGTTCTCAAAATTAATCCGTTCTGGAAGTGTGTTCCAAAACCAAAGCGTTCCAAAACCAAGGTGCGCTTTTCCATAGAAAATAATGCAAAATGGATTAATCTGTTCCATACTTTTAAAAACAACTCCTAAAACAGCAATTTAACATGAATTTTACTATCTTAACGAGACTATTGATCCATAAAATGAAAGCAATAATCAATGTACTGCAGTCACACAGTCAATCAGTAGCTGAACTGGGTTCCACGCAGTTACAAAAACAACAAAAAAGAGCCACAAAACCACAAAATAAATAGCAAAAACAGACAGACCTCAGCATAACACTCAAAACGGAAGCGCGGCACTCAAATTGGAAGCATGACACTCAAAACAGAGCATGTTCAGCTTCCAAAAAAAGTCCGCAAACCGAACACTTCCTTCCGGGTTTGCAGTGTTTGGGTTCCAAGTTGTTTGAGTACCAAGGCGTTTGAGAACCAAGGCACCACTGTACAGTGAAGGTACTGATGTCAACAGGCAGGGAGTTCCAAGTGCGAGTTCTGCCACACTAAAAGATTGATTTCTTACAAGGGTGAAATATTATTTGGCACCTTTAATGGTGTAAGTTCTGCAGATGGAACGTCCACATAGAGGTAAGGCGACCCTACAAGTAAACTGGTTCCAAGCTGTTCAGGGCTTTATATACTAACACAGGCATAGGCAAACTCGGCCCTCCAGATGTTTTGGGAATGCAACTCCCATCATCCCTAGCTAACAGGACCAATAGTCAAGGGATGATGGGAGTTGTAGTCCCATGACGTCTGGAGGGCTGAGTTTGCCTATGCCTGTACTAACACCGTGCACTTGGCTCAAGCAGCAGATAGGTAGCCGTGCTGGTCTGCCATAGTCAAAACAAAATAAAAAATTCCTTCCAGTAGCACCTTAAAGAACAACTAAGTTAGTTCTTGGTATGAGCTTTCGTGTGCATGCACACTTCTTCAGATACACTGAAACAGAAGTTTCCAGACCCTTCTATATAGTGAGAAGGTGGGGAGGGGTATTACTCAGAAGGGTGGTGGGAATGGGTGATTGGCAGATAGCTGTGATGAGCCTGTTGACGACTCTTAACGACTGCAATAGGTCTTACAGGAAAAAGCAAGGGGTGAGAAGGTGAAAAATGGCTTTGTCATGTATAATGAGATAAGAATCCAATGTCTTTGTTCAGACCAGGTCTCTCCATGGTTTTAAGTTTGGTAATAAGTTGCAATTCAGCAGCTTCTCTTTCCAGTCTATTTCTGAAATTCCTTTGTAATAGAACAGCTACTTTGAGATCTTGTATAGAATGTTCTGGGAGATTGAAGTGTTCTCCTACTGTGGCTCCTACTGATGTCGGACATCAGGAACCACAAGACAGAGAAACCAGTTTTTCACCTTCTCACCCCTTGCTTTTTCCTGTAAGACCTATTGAGGCCCCATTAGCTAAAGTGGTGCTTCAGGTTAAGAGCAGTTTCGGGTTAAGAACGGACGTCCGGAACGAATTAAGTTCTTAACCTGAGGTACCACTATCTGACTTTTAGAAGACATCTGAAGGCAGCCCTGTTTAGGGAAGCTTTGTATTTTGTTTATTGGAAGCTTTCATTGTATTTTAATATTTTGTTGGAAGCTGTCCAGAGTGGCTGGGGAAACCCAGCCAGATGGGCAGGGTATAAATATATTATTATTATTATTATTATTATTATTATTATTATTATTATTACACACACGTCTTACTACCCGAACCCAACACGTTCTCAGAAAATGGTTCGTTAGGTGAGCTTTTGCACAACAAGTCCACAATTTCCATTGATCCCTATGGGGAAATCTCTAGAATGTGTTCCTGACTATGGAATTTTGACCCCAAAATGACAACAGCAACAACAACAACCAGGAAAAACCCTCTGAACCCTCAGAACCATAGAATTGTAGAGCTGGAAGAAGCAGGAGGTTCTGCAAAAAGGGTTTGCAAAGAGCAAACATGGAATGCAAAGTGCTCACTTCTTGTAAGGATTACAGTCCTAGACATGCGCTCAACAGACACACAGAGAACATAGGAATCTGCATGACTAAGGATGCAGGGCAAGGCTCCTGGATCAGGCCAGTGGCTTAGCTCAGCGTTTCCTGCACTGACTGGCAGCATCTCTTCACAGCTGCCGAAAAGGAGCCTTACCAGGAGATGCCAGCGTTGAACCTGGCGCCTTCTACTTAGCTAGGATAGCTCATTCAGAAAAGCACGAGACTCTGAACCTCAATGTCATGGGTTCGAGCCCCACATTGGGCAAAAGATCCCAAATTAATAATAATAATAATAATAATAATAATAATAATAATAATTTATTTGTACCCCACCCATCTGGCTGAGTTTCCCCAGCCACTCTGGGCGGCTCCCAATCAAGTGTTAAAAACAGTACAGTGTTAAATATTAAAAACTTCCCTGAACAGGGCTGCCTTCAGATGTCTTTTAAAGATAGGCTAGCTGCTTATTTCCTTCACATCTGATGTGAGGGTGTTCCACAGGGTGGGCGCCACTACCGAGAAGGCCCTCTGCCTGGTTCCCTGTAACTTCGCTTCTCGCAGAGAGGGAACCGCCAGAAGGCCCTCGGCGCTGGACCTCAGTGTCTGGGCTGAATGATAGAGGTGGAGACGCTCCTTCAGGTATACTGGACCGAGGCTGTTTAGGGCTTTCACGGTCAGCACCAACACTTTGAATTGTGCTCAGAAACATACTGGGAGTCAATGCAGATCTCTCAGGACCGGTGTTAGTGGTCTCGGCGGCCACTCCCAGTCACCAGTCTAGCTGCCGCATTCTGGATTAATTGCAGTTTCCGGGTCACCTTCAAAGGTAGCCCCACGTAGAGCGCATTGCAGTAGTTCAAGCGGGAGATAACTAGAGCATGCACCACTCTGGCAAGACAGTCTGTGGGCAGGTAGGGTCTTATCCTGCGTACCAGATGGAGCTGGTAGACAGCCGTCTTGGACACAGAACTGACCTGCGCCTCCATGGACAGCTGTGAGTCCAAAATGACTCCCAGGCTGCACACCTGGTCCTTCAGGGGCACAGTTACCCCATTCAGGACCAGGGAGTCCTCCACACCCGCCCGCCTCCTGTCCCCCCAAAACAGGACTTCTGTCTTGTCAGGATTCAACCTCAATCTGTTAGCCGCCATCCCTCGCGGTCCCTCCCATCTCCATGACTCTCTGATTCTCTACATGCAAAACTGGTTTTCTACCACCGAGCTGAGACCCTTTCCCATATTAGTGCCAGCTAATGGTTATAAAGCTGAGCGTCATCTGCAGGGTCCGGGTTCGAATCCCTGCTTAGCTTTCCCTGAGTGGCCTAAGGAGGTGAACCAGGGGCTGCAGACATCGGGAACCCTGTGTTGCCAGGGTAGGCCGTGGGCTTAACCTGGGCCGTTCCACCCTGAAAACGTCTCTTTTTCTGTGCAAATTTGCCAGGCTCTCGCTCAAACGATGCTTTTCCTCCGGGCCACAACTGCTTTTCCAGATGGGCCGCTGACTCTAAGCTCTCCCCTGGGTGAAGTCCCCTCTGCATCCTCACGCCCTCCCTTCTGCAGAGGCGACAGGGAGATTCCCCCTGCCTGAGCCGTCACTTGGCAGCTGCAGCGAATGCCAGGCAGATCCTCCGAGCGCATCATAATTACCAGGAACAAAGCCGAACCCGATCGTCTCTTGCTTTGTGGCTTGGAGACTAGAGGGTTATTATTTGTCTTGGGCAAGCGCAAAAGCAAAGGGAGTGTCCTATTTTATTTTTGCTGGCCAGTTTACATCGGTCAAGGGGTTGCCAGAACCAAGCTGTGATGCTCTTTGGTCCAATGCCTTCGGATGAACACACACCTGAGCCATTATCCTTCCATTCCAGGTGATGGGATCTCCATCGGACAGGTGAGAAAGACCTTCCAAGCAAAGGGGATGATGCCTATAAGCAAAGAGATCAGGCGAGGCGGATGTAGGAATCTGCCTTCTACAGAATGTTGGTGCCTCAAGCTGAGCACTGACTGGCAGCAGCAGCTGCCCAGGGTTTCAGGCAAAGGGTTCTTTCAGCCCTACCTGGGGATTGGAGGAGGCGCGAAGCAGACACCCTACCACTGAGATATGGTCCTTTCCCATATTAGATCAAGCTGCTCCACTAGCATGGGTATATAGCTGAATGTCATCTGCAAGGTCTTGGGTTCGAATCCCCGTTTGCTTTTCCTAGGAATTGAATTGAATTCCTGCGGCTTGATGGAGGTAGAAACTGTCTCTGATGTCTTGTTACACTGCCGTTTCTACGGGGATATACGCTCGGTATTTATCCCTCCTGTTATACAAAAATCTCCAAATGGGTCCGGACTTCAATGTCTAAAACTCCTGGTAGAGGACAAGAATCTGGAGATCACACTAAGGGTGGCCAAATTCTGTGCGACTGCCATAAAACCTAGGGAACAAGCTGTACTACCAAAATGATTAAGGTTTTAAATGACAATTTTAGGTTATATTTTAGTGATCAAGATTTAATATATATTTTTAACTGCCGCTATATCTGAATTGCCTCTGTTATACCCAATTGCAATTCAATGTATTCCTGTTGTGTTTTATGATTTTCCTGATATTGTAAGTGAGCCGGAACTAGTCTGTGACCATAATAATGAAATTCAATTCAATTCAAACCCTATTCCTGGATCGAGGGAAGAAAGAATGTTCCCTTGTCCATGGTATAAATTCTGTTCGGAACTTGCCAGCTATAAGGCTCATTGGAGAGTAAATGAAACAATGATAACAACAAGGGGTACATGTGACTGGGGGGACGCAGGTGGCCCTGGGGTCTAAACCACTGAGCCTCTTGGGCTTGCTGATCAGAAGGTCGGCGGTTTGAATCCCCGCGACGGGGTGAGCTCCCGTTGCTCTGTCCCAGCTTCTGCCAACCTGGCAGTTTGAAAGCACGTCAGTGCAAATAGATAAATAGGTACCACTCTGGCAGGAAGGTAAATGGTGCTTTTGTACACTCTGGCACTCGTCATGGTGTTTCGTTGCGCCAGAAGCGGTTTAGTCCTGCTGACCACATGACCCGGAAAGCTGTCTGTGCAACCCCATAGTCGCCTTTGACTGGACTTAACCGTCCAGGGGTCCTTTACCTTTACCTTACATGTGACTGTTAGAACCATGGGTCAGACTAGGGCCAGAAAAAGGCTTGCTTTGTAAACAATGGGCTATTGTAGTTAAAGATAGATGGAAAGTACACCAAGTTGAACTTTCGGTGAAATTTTGGCAGGAGTTTGAATATAAACTGTTTGGCATTGGGCGGAGGAGAATTTAAAGATTTGCGGAGGAAAGTTCCCTTGTGCCCCTTTGGTCTCCCCTGACTGCCAGCCATCATTCTCCCAGCCTACAAAATACCCTGGAACTTCGCTCTGTCATGAAGAAGCACAATTCCAGATCATAAGCAAGTTCCTAGTCTTCATGGTTTTAAAAGTAAACTTTTGGTGGGCAATGTTTTCAAATGTTTTATTTTTAATATTCTGTTGGGAGCCGCCCAGAGTGGCTGGGATATAAATACAGTCATACCTTGGGTTACAGCCGCTTCAGGTTGTGTTTTTTCTGGTTGTGGACTGCCGAAACCCGGAAGTACTGGAACGGGTTACTTCCAGGTTTTGGCAGTCACGCATGTGCAGAAGCGCTAAATCGCGCTTTGCACATGCTCAGAAGTGCCGAATCACAACCTGCGCGTGCGCAGAAACGGGTCACAAACACTGTGGGTTGCAAACGTGCATCCTGCACGGATCATGTTCGCAACCCGAGCTTCCACTGTAATATATTATTATTATTATTATTATTATTATTATTATTATTATTATTATTATTATTATTTAATATGCATCTCTATTATGTCCAAAATTCACCATTAAACTACAACTACTCCTTCTCCTTCTCCTCTTCCCTCTCCTCTTTCTGCTCCTCTGTCGTCGTCTTCTTTCTTTCTTTCTTTCTTTCTTTCTTTCTTTCTTTCTTTCTTTCTTCTTCCATCTTTCACTCCAAGGTCTTGGAGAAGATTGCAGCATTAAAACACACTATTAAAAGCAATCCAACTTTTTCATGCCCTGAATCGGGATGAAACAAGAGTCGCATTCCGGAATGGGCGTCAGCGATCACCCTGCCTCTCTGGGCCGAGGCAGCGGAAACCTCCACGCAAAACTCTGCAGCGGGTCTCACCACGCTGAGCAGATCCTCCAGACTCTCAACTCCTACCGGATGGGCGGCATCTTCACCGATGTGGTCCTCGCCATGGGCGGGCAGGAATTCCCTTGCCACCGGGCTGCCTTATCCGCCAGCAGCTCCTACTTCCGGGCTCTGTTTGCTGGGGGCGCGAAGGAAGGCCGCCAAGGCACCGTCCATCTCCGCGAGGTCTCTGCTCCCAGCATGAGCCTCATCCTGGACTACATCTACGGTGGGGACATCCTCATCCGGGAGGACAATGTGGAAGACCTGCTGGAGCTGTCCAGCTTTCTCCAAATCCCAAGGCTCAAGGACGCCTGTGTTGCCTTCTTAGAAGGTGAGCTGCATCCTCACAACTGTCTGGGCATCTTGAAGGTCGCAAACTCTTTCTCCATCTCATCTCTGACCGAGAGGAGCAAGAAGTGTCTTCTGAAGGGCTTTGTGGAGATCTCTCATCACAAGGAGTTCCTGGAGTTGGATGCCAAGGAGCTTGCAAGCTGCCTGTCAAGCGATCGCCTGTCTGTCCCCAAGGAGGAAGCCGTCTTTGAGGCAGTGATGCGGTGGGTGAACCACGACGTGGTTGCCAGGAAGGGGGCCCTGAAGGATTTGCTCCAGCTCGTGAGGCTCCCCCTGCTAGACCCTGTTTATTTTCTAGAAAAGGTGGAGACGGACAAGCTCATCCAGGAATCCAAGGAGTGTATCCCTTTGCTGCTAGAAGCCCGCAAGTATTACGTCCAAGGCAGCGAGGTCAGCTCTCAGCGGTCTAGACCCAGAAGGTAAAAAGAGAGAAAAAGTTGCCACTAGGGCTGCACAACCTATCGATATATTGTCCCAAACCGGTTTGAATTCCATATTGTGATACCGATTCCATAATTTTTGACCTGGCAATATATATAACTTCCCTCCTCCCCTTTGTGGATCCTATTGTTAGTCCTTTCCTCTTGCATTTTTTATAATAATCCAAATAATAATAATATTAATAATTTATTATTTATACCCCACCCATCTGGCTGGGTCTCCCCAGCCACCCTGGGTGGCTTCCAACAAAGTATTAAAATACAGTGGTCTGTTAAACGTAAAAGCTTCCCTAAACCGGGCTGCCTTTAGATGTCTTCTAAATGTCAGGTAGTTGTTTATCTCTTTGACATCTGGTGGGAGGACATTCCACAGGGTGGGCACCACCACTGAAAAGGCCCTCTGCCTGGTTCCCTGTAACTTGGCTTCTTGCAGCGAGGGAACCGCCAGAAGGCCCTTGGAGCTGGACCTTAGTGTCCGGGCAGAAGGATGGGGATGGAGATGCTCCTTCAGGTATACTGGACCTGTTTAGGTCTTTAAAGATCAGCACCAACACTTTGAATTGTGCTTGGAAATGTACTGGGAGCCAATGTAGATCTTTCAAGACCGGTGATATGTGGTCCCGGCGGCCACTCCCAGTCACCAGTCTAGCTGCCACATTCTGGATTAGTTGTAGTTTCTGGGTCACCTTCAAAGGTAGCCCCACATAGAGCGCATTGCAGTATTCAAAGCAAGAGATAACCCACTTTTATAAGGATGTGGGTCATGTTGTGTTCCCAAAAGGGTCTTGCTGTCCCCTAAGACTAACAAATTTCTTTTCTTATCCCAGATACATGGAGTTAGCAGAGATGATCGTTGTGATTGGAGGCTGTGGCAAGAAAGGGTCCTTGAAACTTGCTTTTGTGGATATCTTCCACCCCGAGAGCAAGCAATGGAAGCCACTATCCAGTGTCCCAGGATATAGCAAGTCAGAGTTTGCTGCCTGCACCTTGAAGAACGACGTCTACATCTCAGGTGAGATGGCTGCATAAAATCATAGAATCATAGAATCGTAGAGTTGGGACCCCGAGGGTCATCTAGTCCAACCCCCTGCAGAAATAGCCTCCTCCCTTTCTTGGGAGGAGATGGAGAAGACCATTGTATGACTGATGGATCGATTAATTAATTAATTGCATTTCTATTCTGCACTTTTCTCCAAGGAGCTCAAAATGGCACACATGGTTCTCTCCCTCCTCATTTGATCCCCACAGCAACCCTGTGAGGTAGGTTAGGCTGAGAAGTAGCGAGTGGCCCAAGGTCACCCAGGGAGGTCCATGGCTCAGCGGAGACTAGAATTCCCGTCTCCCAGTTCCCAACCCGACACTCTAACCACTACACAACACTGCCTTTCTGTATGTGTCATGAGAAAGAGCCAAGGTGCCAATATCCTCTTCTAAGTTTCTTCCAAAATCCCCCACTTCCCTCAGCAGAGAAAGAGACCACACGTTGGGACAGTTAAAATGATTTACTTACAAATCCTTCAAAAGTCAGATTCATGAGCTTTCCCGCACAGCGGCAAGAAAAGGCAGGCAGTATCACTTGGGTTACAAAATGTTAAATGCTTCTAAATTATTTGTATAGAAACACAAAGATAACTTGCTTAAGCCACATGGTCTGGGCTTGGAGCGTCTAGCTTAGACATCTTTACTTGTAGAGTTCGCATGGTGGAAGACGAAGGAACAAAGAGTTTTGTAGCCCTTCCTCCTGTGGTAAGTGGGTGTGACCTAGCTAAGCCTGGTAGGACAGCTTACTCTATGGTCTTAACCCCTTCATGCATTAATTAGAGTTAGGTACCGCTCCGGCAGGAAGATAAATGGTGTTTCAGTGCGCTGCTTTGGTTTCGACAGAAGTGGCTTAGTCGTGCTGGCAACATGACCCAGAAAAACTGTATGCAGAAAAACGTCGGCTCCCTCAGCCAGTAAAGCGAGATGAGCACCACAACCCCAGAGTTGTTCGCGACTGGATTTTAGTGTCAGGGGTCCTTTACCTTTACCTTATATGAGGCTGGATCTAACTCACAAAATGGCCCTGAAAACCAGTTGGTGGGAATCTTGGGTGGGGGAGAGCTGTTGCGCTCAGGTCCTGTTTTTGGGTTTCCCAATGTAGGACAAGATGGGCCCTTGGCCTAATCCAATAGGACTGCTCTTATGAGAAGAATCTTCCAAATACAGTGCTGCCTCGCAAGACGAAATTAATTCGTTCCGCAAGTTTTTTCTTCTTGCGAGTTTTTCATCTTGCGAAGCACGGTTTCCCATAGGAATGCATTGAAAATCAATCAATGCGTTCCTATGGAAACCGCCTTCAGACCAGGTCCGGGACAGTCTGTCCCCCGACCTCTTCTGAAGGCTGGGGGGGGGGCAAGGGCTTTTCTGAAGGCTGTTCTGAAGGCTGGCGGTGGGAAGAAAAGCCCTTCTCCCCACCTCCCGCCCCGCAAGCTCCGGGGACAGGAGGGCTTTGCTGCCGACCGCCAGCATTTTAAAAGCCCCCGGGACAGCGGAGGTCTTCTGAAGGCAGTCGGTGGGCGAAAGTCTTTGCTCCCCCCCGCCTGCCTTCAAAAGCCGTCCGGGGACTTCCGGGTTAGCGCCATCGCCGAATGGCGGATTCCCTCCGAGCTCTGAGGGAATCGGCTCAGCAGGGGTCGGGTCCTGCCGCAGCGACGCGGGGACCCTAAAAAACCACAGGCGCGGAAGCCTGTGGACCTGGTGACTCGGCGGGCACCGTTTGCGCCCCCCCGACCTGCGAAGGAGCCTTTTTATTTATTTATTTTTATAATATTTTTTATTGAGTTTATGAAATACAGAAAAAAGAATAGAAAACAGATTATAGGAATAAAATAGAAAAGTTACAAATTTCCATGTTCTTTTTTCCATCAAGTCTAATGGACTTCCCCACATCCTCCCAACCCTGCATTCTCTGTAGTACAGAACATCAGCAATTTGTTACCTTGTTTCAATACTTATTGTATCCTTCATTTTATCATGTTACCTAATTTCAAATATGTTATAACCCAAATCATGTACATTTTCATTTAAACACAATAAAGTTATTTCATTATTCTACCTCTGACTTCTTGTGCCTTAATTTCCATTTCATTAATTTATCATTGCTGAAGCTAGAATTTCCTAAAAGGTGCATCTTTTAACATTCGTACAGCTTATAATGTTTTTTCAAATAGTCCTTAATTTTTTTCCAGTCCTCCTCAATTGTTTCTTCTCCCAAGTCTCGGATTCTGCCAGTCATTTCGGCCAGTTCCATATAGTCCATCAACTGCGTATGCCATTCCTCCAGCGTGGGTAGATCTTGTGTCTTCCAATGCTTTGCAATCAGGATCCTTGCTGCTGTAGTGGCGTACATAAAAAAAGTTCTATCTTTCTTAAGCACTCTCTGGTCCACCATGCCCAGGAGAAAGGCCTCCGGTTTCTTAGGTAAGGTAAATCTAAGTACCTTTTTTAGTTCATTATGAATCATCTCCCAAAAGGCCTTCACTTTCGGGCAGGTCCACCAGAGGTGAAAGAATGTCCCTTCCGCCTCTTTACATTTCCAACATTTATTGTCAGACAGGTGATATATCTTAGCAAGCTTGACTGGGGTCATGTACCACCGGTATATCATTTTCATAATGTTTTCCTTCAAGGCACTACATGCCGTAAATTTCATTCCGGTGTTCCATAGCCTTTCCCAGTCTTCAAACATAATGTTATGCCCCAAATCCTGCGCCCATTTTATCATGGCGGATTTGACTGTCTCATCCTGAGTATTCCATTTAAGCAGCAGGTTATACATTCTCGAAAGTAGTTTATTTTTTGGCTCTAACAATTCTGTCTCTAGTTTCGATTTTTCCACCTGGAATCCAACCTTCTTGTCCACTTTAAAAACCTCTTGAATTTGTGCATAGTGCAACCAATCTCGCACCTTTTTTTTTAGTTTTTCCAAGCTCTGCAACCTCCAATTGTCTCCAATTTTTTCAATTATTTCCCCATATTTAGGCCAATTGGCCTCCATGTTAAGTCTCTTACGTGCCTTGGCCTCCACCGGTGAGAGCCACCTCGGAGTCTTACTCTCCAATAAGTCTTTATATTTTGTCCAGACCATCAAAATTGCTCTTCTGACAATGTGGTTTTTAAACAATTTGTGCACTTTAACCTTGTCATACCACAAATATGCATGCCACCCAAAAGCATTGTCAAACCCTTCCAGATCTAGGACATCAGTGTTTTCCAGTAAGATCCAATCTTTCAACCAGCAGAAGGCTGCAGATTCGTAATATAACCTCAAGTCTGGCAGGGCAAATCCCCCTCTTTCTTTCGCATCAGTTAATATTTTAAACTTTATTCGGGGCTTTTTGCCCTGCCAAACAAACTTGGAAATATCCTTCTGCCACTTTCCAAAACATTCCACCTTGTCCACGATCTGTAGGGCCTGAAACAAAAATAACATTTTCGGCAATACATTCATCTTTATAGCTGCTATTCGGCCCAACAAGGAAAGTTTCAATCTTGACCATGTTTCCAAATCTCTTTTGATTTCTGACCAACATTTCTCGTAGTTATCTTTAAACAAATTCAAATTTTTGGAGGTCAGATACACCCCTAGGTATTTTACTTTTTTAACCACATTTAGTTCTGTTTCTTTCATGAACTCATCTGTTTCTGTAGTTGTCAATTTTTTTGCTAGAACCTTAGTTTTTTGCTTGTTCAGCTTAAATCCCGCCACCCGACCAAAGTCAGAAATTAATTCTAACACTCTTTTAGTACTAGAGACTGGCTCCTGTAATGTTAAAACCAGGTCATCTGCAAATGCTTTCAATTTATATTGTTTCACTCCGACCTCAATTCCCTGTACCAACCGGTCCTTTCTAATCATGTTCAATAGCACCTCCAGAACTGAAATAAACAATAGGGGGGATAGAGGGCACCCCTGCCGTGTCCCTTTTTCAATTTTAAACTCCTCTGTCACCACATTGTTTACTATCAATTTGGCTTTTTGTTCTGAATATATTGCTTCCATTCCATTTTCAAACCCCCGCCCCACTCCCATCCCTTCCAAGTTTTTCTTCATAAACATCCAAGAGATATTGTCAAAGGCTTTCTCCGCATCAATAAAAATTAAAACCGCTCTAGTGTTAAGATTTGTTTGTAGAAGTTCCAAAATGTCGATAATGTTTCTTGTGTTATCAAACAAATGCCTACCAGGGAGAAAGCCGGCCTGGTCCTTATGGATCACTTCATTAAGCACTTTTTTAAACCTACTTGCCAAAATGTCCGCAAAAATTTTGTAATCCACATTTAGGAGTGAGATGGGGCGGTAGTTCTTAAGCTGGGTCTTTTCAGTTTCTAGTTTGGGTATCAATGTGATGAAAGCTTCTTTCCACGTTTCCGGTGCCTTCCTCCCCTCCATAATCTGGTTACAGACCTCCAACAAAAGTTGTGTCAAATAGTCCTTCAAAACCTTATAATATTTGGAGGTAAGTCCATCGGGGCCTGGAGATTTGCCTAATTGAAGGTTCTGAATGGCACTTTCAATTTCTTGCTGTGTGATCTTACTATTCAGGGTTGTTCTCATTTCCTGGGGTATTTTCTGTAATCCGTTAGTTTTAAGAAATTGGTCCACCTCCGAATCTTTCTGCGGCCCTTGTGAATAAAGTTCTTTGAAATATCTCTGGAAGCACTTTCTAATTTCCTCGGGTTTCTGAACCATTCTCCCTTCAATCTCTAGATTTGTAACTGTATTAAGTTTTTGTCTCTTTTTCAACTGCCATGCTAGCAGTTTCCCACACTTATTTGCTGATTCAAAAGATCTTTGTTTCATTTGTTTAATTTTCCATTCCACCTCTTGATTTATCAATTTCAAATATTGTGCTTGGAAAAATTTCACTTCTCTCAGCACTTCCTTCGACTTGGGCCTGGATCTTAATTTTTTCTCTCCATCTCTTATTTTTTCCAATATCTTCTCCTTCTTTTCATTCCAGAGCTTTTTCTTGATCGTATTTTGTTGTATTAGAAACCCTCTCATAACTGCTTTACTTGCGTCCCAGATTGTTCTTTTTTCCACAGTGGTATTTAAATTTATCTCAAAATAGTCCTTTAAAGTTTTTTGGGCCTTCTTAACAATCTTCTCGTCCCTTAGTAAGGTGTCATTCATTTTCCATCTAAAGGATCCGGTTGTATTTAGTCTCAGTTCCATTTTCAAAGCGTTATGGTCGGAGCAGGTTTTTGGGCAGATTTCTACCTTTCTAGTCTTGGGTGCCAGTCCTCTAGTTATCCATATTTGGTCGATTCGTGTCCATGTCAGATGAGCTTCAGAAAAGAAAGTTCCTTCTTTTCCTAGGGGGTTCTTAACCCTCCATATGTCAATTAAGTCCATATTGTCAGTCATTTCAAAAAAAGTTTTAGGTAGTCTGCCATCTTTCGTTATGTTAGCGCTTTGCGACTTATCCATATTTACAGACACAACCCCATTCATGTCGCCCAACATAATGATGTTGTTGTAATCTAAGTAGTCCAGCATAATCTCATGCAGCTTCCTGAAAAATTCCGATTTTCCTTCATTTGGAGCATATATTCCTAATATCAAAAATTTTTCTCCTTGTGTCTGGATTTCAATCACCAAAATTCTGCCGTGTTCATCTTTAAATAAAAATTTCGGTGACAGGCTCTCCTTTGCATATATCACCACTCCTCTTTTCTTGACTTTATCCGAAGAAATAAATTCTTGGCCTAATCTTTTGTTAGTTAGCACTTTTCTGTGGAGCCTTGTCACATGTGTTTCTTGCAGGCAAATAATGTCCAATTGTTCTTTTTTCAAAATATGAAATACTTTTCTTCTTTTTTCCGGAGAATTTCTGCCATTTATATTCCAACTAAGAAGCTGCAAAGACATCCTGGTCTAATTGGTGGGTCCTACAATGGGGTGTCTAGGTTTCCCTCCGATCCCGGAGGTGGTAGTGCTGGTCCAGATCCAGACGGTGTAAGTTTTGGAGATGGTCCCGGTGGTGGTGGTGGCCAAGAAGCTGCAGCTCCTTTCTGGAGGTCCTCCTCGTGGTCGTGTAGGAACTTCTGCTGGTCCTCAGGTGTTTTAATTCTTACTTTCCTTCCTTTGTAAGTAAATGATAGTCCTTGCGGAAACTCCCACCTATAAGGGATTGCGTTATATCTCAGCAATTTGGTCAGATCTGTGTAAGTGGTCCTAAGATCCAAAAGATGTTTGGGTATATCTCTATAGATTTCAGCCTTTTTACCTTCTATCTCCAAAGATTTTTTAAAATGTAGGCCTAGTATCTTGTCTCTTTCCTCTCTTGATCTCAAAATGACCAAACAGTCTCTGGACTTATCTTTCTTTATCGATTTTCCCAGTCTAAAAGCCGTCACAATTTTGAAATCCTTGTCTTCCTCAATCCCCCAGAATTTGGAGAACAAAAGTGTCAAAAATCCCTCTAAATTTCCTTCCTCCAGTTCTGGGATGGCCCTTAACCTGAGATTATTTTCCTTACTTTTCAGTTCAACCAATGACAGGTAGGCTTGTTGTTCCCCTACCTGTCTTTTCAGAGGCCTTACTTCCCCCTTAATCTCATCAACCTTTTTGTTCGCCTGTTCTGCTTTTTGACTGGCTTCCACAGCTAGTTTATAGTTTTCAGCCGTGGCTCCTTGCAGTTTCTCAATTGCCTGAGTATGCTGGGAAACCTGATCAGATAATTTACTAATAGAGGATGTAGCTTGGTCAATTTTTGATGATTGATTGTCCACTTTTTGATTTAAAATTGCCAGTTGTTCCAAAATTTGTTTCAGGACTGTTTCAGATCCTCCAGTTGCCATGTCTTCTGCAGCAGGCTCTTCAACTTCCACCTCCTGTGCTGTCAGCACAGTTGGGACAGATGATCTACGTTGATGAGTTAGGGTTGTTTGAACAAGTTGCACCGGTTTCTTTTCTTTTTCTTTAGCTTTGGCTGCTCTTGTTCTCCCTGAGCCACTCATTCCACACCTGCCTCTGTTCAAGGTCAAATTATCTTTTATTCCATGAGTCAGACAAGTCCAGAGTGTAAACAATTAAACCACAGAAAGTCACAATAAAGTACAGTTCCCAGGCCTCTATGTCTCCACAATCCTCTAGGGGGGGGTGTTTCAAAGTTTCAGGGAAGGAGAGAACTCTTTTCCGCCATTGAAGTTCTTATATTCCCTATATTAAATCTTAGTAGTTCCAGAGCACAAAAGGAAGGTTCCCCGAGCTTTCTATTTCTTGAAAAAAGGCCACAAGGTGTCAAGAAGGGTCCCAGCAACAATGTTTAAGCGTTAATATCTCAGTCTATGTAACAGTTTAAACTCCAATAACAGTATCAGCAGTTTGACAGTTCTCTTTTGCGCACTGACAGTCCGACAACTGGGTTGTCCCTTTTAACTCCGCATAGCTCAAAATTAGGAAGAAAGTTCCAAGAATAAAGTCCACAAATTTTACAAAGATTTCCCACTTGTCTTTTCAATACAAAGTCTATCAATGCACCCTTGTTTTGCTTTTACGATCCCTTTTAAACGCTTCAGCGCACTTCTGAGCCGTTGCTTTGATCTAGTTAGCAAGATCGGGAGACGGACTTCCTGTTACTCGCCTCCCGTTTTCAGCCAAATTCCACGATTTTAGTCCAATATTTAGTTCCCCTTACTCACGGGTATGTTGCAGCCAATTTCGATGTTTTCAAGAAGAAAGGTCAGCGCTCATCATCATCAGCAGCGCGGCTTTGCTTCCACGAAAAGAGCGATGAACTCACAGCGCCGCTCCCCCTTTCACGTTCCGGAGCCCCTTACGAGGTTCCTTCTTCGTTTCTGGGGGGGCTTTTGGCGCCCGCCGAGTCCCACGGCCACAGGCTCGCTCTGCCTGTGGTTTTTCTTAATGGGTCTCCGCTTTGCCGCAGCGGACGACCCTTTTTCGCGGAGCCCCTCTTCACAGAGTAAAGAGGACCGCCATTGCCGTTTTGCGCCGCCTCCGGAAGTCCCGAAGGAGCCTTTTTAAAGGCTGCGGAACGGGGGACGGGGAGCGGCGTGGTGCTGAGAGTCCTCTGCTTCCCCTGCTGAGTGAAGCCGCATGCCATGGACGGAGAGCGCTGACTTTTTCCTATGAACATTCGGATTAAAAGCAACAACCCGTGAGTAATACGGAAATTGGACTTATAAAAGAAAGATTTTTTCTGAATTTGGCACGATCGGGGAAGACGCAAAGAGGAAGTCTGTCTCCCCTGCCTTGTAAACAACCTGAAGCAAGGACTAAATAATTAAGGTCGAGAGAATATCTCCTTTTTATTGGATTAAACTATTAATTACACGGATTGACAGTATAAGTAATTGTGCTGGAGGATAAGAGCTAACTTTGAGAGCTAAAGTGCCCCCCCCCGAGACCTGGGAGCGACCCGCGAGAGGAGCCTGCTGAGGAGACATAGAAGACTTTGACAACTGTCAAATTAGCTGTCAAAGTGGGGAAAAATAGAGAACTTTGTTTCTGATGCTTTTGCTGGTTACATTAGCTACAATATAGTGATAAATTGTTGAAAATAAAGAAGAATTGAAACAAGTTAACTGGACTTTTGGGCTGGAAGTGTAAGGAATACTTAATAACCAGAATCCCTCTAGAGGGGGTTCAGGGACACTACAAGAATGGAAATAGGTCGAAAAATACTAGCTGATCTGGACGAGGTTGCTTTTCTCGTGAGAAAATTGGTAGAGCAGAGTCGTGTTTTGTCTACAGTCCAGGCAGCTGAACAAGAAAAGAAACTTGAGAAATTTGAGGAAGTGGAGAAAGAGATATTTGTTGAACAGGAGCACCAGGAAGGAGGGGCTGAAATGTTGCAGAAGGCAAAAGAGAGCCGGAGGCCTGTCAAGATGGATATAAAAGAAAAAAAGGACTGGATGATGAAAATTTGGTTTGAATTGAAGAAGGAGGAATGGAAAGATCTCCCTTTGTGGAGATCTGAAGATTTTGGGACATTTGGACCTAAAAGGATTAAGAAACAAGTTTTGAGCTCCACCTTTAAATTTGGAGGCCCGGCCGGATGGAACATGGACATTTTTGGGACAGAGCCCTTCCGAGATTTGGTGGTTAATACAAAGGATTATCAAAAAAAACCGGCAGAAAGGAACTGAGAGAGAATTAAGAGCCTCTGACGTGAGGAATCCAGGCTGATAGTAGATGGACTAATGGACAATGGTTTGGGGATTGAAACCGGGAAAGGGAGGGTGGGGTTTGGGAATCCGAAGGGTGTACAAATATATTTTCATCCTTTCTATTGTTTCTTTCTTTGTATTGCTATTAGAACAAAAATGGGGAATTCGTGGAAGGGAAACAGGGTCGACCTTAGAAAAAGTCTTTAAGTATAATGATCAATGCATATAAGTTAAAATTTGATACATAAATTGAATTAAATATAATAACAAACTAGGGTTAAAAATTTAAGGATAAGAACTTGTTGAACAAATATTTGGACACGGAATACAAGAAGGGGAGGTGAGGGGAAGTCGTAGAAAAAAGTTATCTAAAATAAGGATTGTAAATGTTGAATGTTTTTTTTTTAACTCTGTTTTTTCTCTTTTGTTCTTTTTCCCCTCTTTTTTGTATTATTTGAAACTCCAATAAATATCATTAAAAAAAAAAAAAAAGCCGTCCGGGATAGCGGAGAAACGCGCTGCCAGCATTTTAAAAGCGGTCCGGGATAGCTGGAAAGCGCAGCGCGCTTCCCTGCTATCCCGGACCGCTTTTAAAATGCTGGCGGTGGGGAGCAAAGCCTTTCGGCCCCCGCCGGCCTTCCTGGACCTCTTCTGAAGGCGAAAGCAAGCCCATAGGAAAATTCGTCTTGCGGAACGACTCAAAAATGGAAAACTCTTTCGTCTTGCGAGTTTTTCGTTTTGCGAGGCGTTCGTCTTGCGAGGCACCACTGTAATTCCTAGTAATTACAAGCCATTTGTTCCCTAGCAAAGGAGATCCCTGGAAGGTCTGCCAAGACCAGGCATAGGCAAACTCGGCCCTCCAGATGCTTTGAGACTACAATTCCCATCATCCCTGACCACTGGTCCAGTTAGCTAGGGATGATGGGAGTTGTATTCCCAAAACATCTGGAGGGCCAAGTTTGCCTATGCCTGGCCAAGACTGTTAAACAAATGTGGTGGATTTTCTTCTATTATCCATGCCCGTTGTGATGTTTGAGACATTTTTACCTGGTCAGGACAAATGGGGCTGCTGAGAACCCACAAAAGTAGAGTTCACAGGTTTATAAACCACACAGGCTTATCTAAACGCCTTCCCTTAATCAGCATAATAATTTTATTATTTGCACCCCACCCATCTGACTGGGTTTTCCTTGCCTTGGCCTTACACATGAGTAGAGAGTCACATAGCAAGCCGAAGTGGAATCTGGAAACTAAGCAACAGCCTGATCAGAAGAGCAAAAATAGATTTGAAGGCACAGGCTTGAGGAAAAACAAGGCCACAGGCTATCAGTGCCAGCAAATGGACTCTTTTACAACAGTCCTTCGCTCATCAGCCTCTTCACACTGCCTATAAGCTATATTTCAATGTGCCCATCTCCCACACCAATCTGCAGCAGGACTCCTGGTCCATTAGCTTTCTCCAAGCTTCCAACATTGCATCTTGTCCACATTCCTGTCTGCGCTCCTGTTAAATCTCCACGGAGGGCTTCCCATCACTCTTTTAAGCAACCTGTCCTTTAACTAAAACTCCTTTTATCCTTTGAACTGGGTCACTAAGGGGGCTCCCTTCACATCTTGTCAGCTCCGGTTGGCCTTCAGCCCCGGACAGCACAGCGGTTGTCCTCCAAAACGTCTGGAGACAGGGGCGGCCCAACATTTTTCCATTTTGCCTCAGGCGGTGAAACGGGATGTGCCGCCATCTTGGCTGCCCCCAATTTGACTGCCACTTCCTTCCCCCAATGTTTAACCTGGTTCATTCTTTCTGTAGCCTTAAGCCCAGGGGTCAGCAAACTTTTTCAACAGGGGGGGCGGTCCACTGTCCCTCACACCTTGTGGGGGCCGGACTATATTTTTTTTTGGGGGGGGAATGAACATATTCCTATGCCCCACAAATAACCCAGAGATGCATTTTAAATAAAAGGACACATTCTACTCATGTAAAAACACACTGATTCCCAGACTGTCCGTGGGCCGGATTTAGAACGCAATTGGGCCGGATCCAGCCCCTGGGCCTTAGTTTGCCTACCCATGCATTAAGCCCTTTGGCTCCTGTGTTATGCGGCTGCTCTGTGTCTGTTTTTGAAGGAGGCCACCTGAACGGCAGAGATGTCTGGGTGCTGAGCTCCCAGCTGAATGTCTGGATGAGGGTCGCCTGTTTGCAGAAAGGGCGGTGGAGGCACAAGATGGCCACCCTCCAGGGAAAGGTACAGACTTCTCTTTGCTTTGTGATTGGTGGGGTGTGTCGTGGCTGCAGGAGGGAGAGGCATTTGTTACTATTCCCCAACCTGACCCATCTCTGCCTCTCCTCTCCTCTCCTGCTTCAGCTTCTGCCTCTAATTCTGGCCGCCTCTCTGCCACCGATTCTCCACGCTCACTACGCCCTGTTCCCTCTCCATCTTCTGTCGCCTCTTCCTCCCAGTCCTCTTCTCCCTCTGACCACTCATCATTGCCCTACCACCACGCCCCAGGCTCAGCAGCTTCAGTGCTTGTTATGTTATGTATCCAAAATGCAGCAGTCTGATTGGTCCTAGAACAATAGGATTCAGAATGCAGCAGTCTGATTGGTCCGTAGGAGCCACCCAATCCAACTCTGGGTAGAAGTGAATCCGCAACCTGATTGGGAGAATCCCAGAATTAGCCAATCATGTGGGGCCCATTGTGTAAATAATGTATATAAAGCAGACATTTCGGGGGAACTTCCATTCCTCCTCACCACTGTGAGCTGAATAAAGAGCATGAAATCAACACTCGACTCAGAGTATATTTCAGTGCTGGATTTGCCTATAAGCTAAACAAGCTATAGCTTAGGGCCCCGCTCTCTTGGAGGCCCCCAAAAAATTTAAAGGAAAAAATGCCTGGATTTACATTTCCAAACTGTAAGATAAAAAAACAAATAAAATAAAAGTTACATACAGCAACAGTGTTTTGTGTTGTGTAGGCTCCTATGATGTAAGTCATGGGCCCCGCCTGCTAACCTGCTCCCTAAAATATCACGGGTTTGCTCCTTTCTATATATAGGGTGCCTACATTCTGCATGGACTGGTTATTTTGTTATGTGCAAATGGCTTGAGATAACTATTAGGTCCATAAATTGCCATATAGCATATATCCAACACAAAAAAAACAGTGACAATTTGTTGTTGACAAAGGACAGCTGGACATACAAAGGGCCCCATTACTTTCAGTAGCTCAGCACCTCATCAAACCTAAATCCAGCCCTGCTTCCATGTATTTCAGTTCTAGCACTTGTGTATTTCCTATTTATTTATTTATTTGCAAATTTACAAGCTGCACTTCCATTTTAAAAAAATGGTCGGCTTTAACCCAGCGATTTCTGTCATCTCCTTAAATACCTTTTGCCAAAATTCTTTTACACAATTTACACCATTTTACGTTTCACAACAACCCTGCAAAGTAGGTCAGGCTGAGCAAGGTGGTTTTGCGGCCGAGTGGGGGATTTGCACCCTAGTCCGACACTCTAACCTGTACCACGCTGCCTCTCGCTCTGCCCTCTCCCCGTTTACAAGCCCGACTGCATCTGGGTGAGATCAGAGATCTGTTGAATCACGTCCCCCCTAATTCTCGCCGACAGATCTACGCAGTGGGCGGCTACGACGGCTTTGGCCGCCTGGCCAGCGTGGAATGCTACGACGCCTTTTCCAACAGCTGGGCAGATGTTGCTCCGTTGCCTGAGGCAGTGAGCTCGGCGGCTGTGGTGCCGTGTCTCGACAAGCTGTATGTGATTGGGGGTGCCGTGGCAGATGGGGCCAACACAGATAAGGTACTGCCAGGGTTGTCCACCTTTGGGGGGCCGTGGGGACTTTTGCAAACTGACTCTCTGTAGCTGTCCGCCTCTCCTGGTATGTTTCACCTTACAGTCTTCAAACAAAAACACCTTGGAGATCCTGAGCCACAGGGAGGTTAGGCTGGCCTCAACCAGAGCCAGGGCTTTTTCGGACGTGGCCCCAATCTGGTGGAACGCTCTGTCACAAGAGACTAGGACCTTGCGGGACTTGACATCTTTCCACATTGCCTGCAAGATGGAGTTGTTCCACCAGGCCTTTGGCCAATGCGCAGTCTGACCCCCTCCTTTGGTAATCCTCACAGAACTCTAGCCCATTGGTTGCCATTAATTTGATTTGAACTGATTTTATAATGAATTGATCTTAGAATGCTGTATTATTTTACTGTTCTCTGAGCCCAGCTTCAGCTGGGGAGGACGGGATATACCGTATTTTTCGCTATATAAGACACACCAGACCACAAGACGCACCTAGCTTTTAGAGGAGGAAAACAAGAAAAAAAATATTCTGAATCTCAGAAGCCAGAACAGCAAGAGGGATTGCTGCGCAGTGAAAGCAGCAATCCCTCTTGCTGTTCTGGCTTCTGGGATAGCTGCGTAGCCTGCATTCGCTCCATAAGACGCACACACATTTCCCCTTACTTTTTAGGAGGGAAAAAGTGAGTCTTATAGAGCAGAAATACGGTAAATACAATTTTATTATTGTTGTTGTTGTTGTTGTTTCTCCCCCAGGTTCAGTGCTATGACCCAGAGGAAAACAAGTGGATCCTTCTGTCGGCGGCCCCTTTCCGCCAGCGATGCCTCAGCTCCGTCGCTTTGGGTGACTCGATTTACGTTGTTGGGGGACTCCTGAGTAAAATCTTCAGCTACAGCCCCCAGACGGACACCTGGGCTGAAGTTGCGTACCTCCCGGGACCTCTGGTAAGGAAAAGTCACCCATCCCAAGATGGGTACCACATCCAAAAGGGCAGAAAAAAGAGACAGGACCCCAGAATGGTGAAAACAGGCTCCTCACCAGCCATCAGTAGGGATAAAGGCACCTACACCAGCTATTGTCTTGCTTGCTCACAGGAAGTAGCTATTTTATTATTTTATTTTCTATTATTATTCACTAAAATTATTCGTCGCTTTTTCCTTTTTTACAAATGTAACTCAAAGCAACTTGCAGCAATAAATAAACAACGCATACATTAAAACCAGCACGAAACAAAACACAGAAAAATCTAAAGCACATTCGTATTTTTGAAAGGCAGGATTCAAACATCCTGCCCACTAAAGGAGGACATAAATAATTTTTAAAAATTGATTTGTAAGTTGTTTTGAGTTGCCCTGGGCGCAAGATAAAGAAACCAACAAGTTTAATTAAAAAATAAAAGCCAAAGGGCACTGGTGGAAAATAAATGTTTTCGCGTGGCATCTAAATGTATGTAATGATGGGGCCAGATAAGTCTTTCTGGGGAGAGAATTCCGCAAGTGGGGAGCCACCACAGAAAAGGAGCTGTTCTCGTGCTGCTCCTGTTCAGAATACAAGGAGGGTGGGTGTCCAATCCTGGTATCAAGTGAGATGTGGCGGGGCTGGCTCAAGACCTTTTGGTGCCTGATGTCAGGAACGTGGCCCCCCAGAGCACAGGGGATGAGTTAGACTAGAAATAGGTAAAAAGGTAAAGGGACCCCTGACCATTAGGTCCAGTTGTGGCCGACTCTGGGCTTGCGGCGCTCATCTCACTTTATTGGCCGAGGGAGCCAGTGTACAGCTTCCGGGTCATGTGGCCAGCATGACTAAGCCGCTTCTGGCGAACCAGAGCAGCGCATGGAAACTCCGTTTACCTTCCCGCCAGAGTGGTACCTATTGATCTACTTGTACTTTGTTTTTGTTTTTTTTAAATAATGTTTATTGAAATTTTCCATATAATGACAAAACAAAAAACAAAAATTAAAAACAAAAAATATCCAAAAAAGAAAGACAACCAAAAAGACACATAATATTTAAAGAACCTTATCTTCTTTCACCTTATTTCTAAGACCTCCTCCCCCCTCCCCTTCTTGCATTCCAATTTATGTTATCTGCCCAACGAGTTCTTATCATTTTGCTCTACCTTAACTTAATAATTTCTTTATTCATACTATTTATTTTCCTTTTCTTCTTTCATTCATTTCTCAATTATTATTTTTTAAAAACCTTATTTCTAATTAATTTAAAAAACCCAAATTTAACTTAATCTTAAACCTTTTTCCTAAAGTCGACCCAAATTTCCCTTCCACAATTTCCCTACATTCCATAAAAATTGCAAAAGTTATAAAAAGAAAAAAGAACTTAACAAACTATATTTAAACACCCTTTGGATTCCCAAATCCCACCCTCCCATTCCCGGTTTGATCCCCAAATCAATGTCCATCAATCCATCAATTCTCAGCCTGGATCCCAAACTTCTGAGGCTCCTAAAACTCTTTCCATTTCACTCTGCCGGATTTTTTGACCATCCTTTGTGCTCAACACCAACTCTCGGGGAAGATCTGTCTCAATAATGACCAATTTTCTTCCAAACCAGACTCTAGATTTAAAAGTGGAGCTCAAATTTAGTTCTTTAAATTTTTTCAAACTGTATGTCCCAAAAGCTCCAACTTCCATCTTGGTCTCACTTGTACTAACAGACCTCTGATCTGCCTTGATCTTCCACAACATTGTAGTTTCATCTTCATTTTCCACCAAATTATCCACCAAATCCTCATATGTCTGCCAAACTGCAGCAATTTCTGTTCCAGCTTCAAGGTCTTTTGGCTCCACAACGAAGGCTTGTCCTGTTCCAGCAAGTTTGTTTACTGCTTTATTCAATGTTATCACCCTTGTAGTCAAAATATTAGCCTGGTCCTTGATCTCTCCCTGTAATTCCTGGAGCTCTCCCAGGAGGTGAAATGTCCTATTCAGCTCAGTCAGTATTTTTCCACTTACAGCCATTTCTTACAATTTTCCAAGACTCCCCTCTAGGGGGATTTTGTTTACTTAGTATCTTTCCAATTCCAAACCAAAAGTCCAATGTAGCTTATTTTTCTTTTTTCCAGCAAATTTGTATCCAAATTACAGAAAATCTAACCGGCAGAGTCACCAGAAACAACGTTTCCTTTTATTTCCCAGCTTTGACAGCTAGTTTGACAGCTGTCAAAGTCCGTATCTTTTCAGCAGGCTCTCTCACAGATCACTCCCGGGTCCCGGGGGGTTGCACTTTAACTTTCCAAACCAACTCTTATCCTCCAGCAAAAATTAATTGTAGTGTCCAATCATGAAATTAATAGTTTTTCTCCGCAAGGGGCAAAGATGCCTCTCTCAACTTTAGCTCTCTAGTCCTTGCTTTAGGTTGTCTGCAAGGCGGGGTGGGGGGGCGGACTTCCTTTTTACACCTCCCCCGGTTGTACCGAATTTAAAGAAAAAAGATCTTTTTAAAGTCCAGTTTCCGTATTACTCACGGGTTGTTGCTTTTAATCCAAATGTTCAAGGGAAAAAGTCAGCGCTCTCCGTCCATGGCATGTGGCTTCGCTCAGCAGGGGAAGCAGAGGACTCTCAGCACCGCACCACTCCCCAGCCCCCGTTCCGTAGCCTTTAAAAAGGCTCCTTCGCGGGTCGGGAGGGCGCTATTGGTGCCCACCGAGTCACCACGTCCACAGGCATCCGCGCCTGTGGTTTTTAAGGGTCCCCGCGTCGCCGGCGCGGTAGAACCCGATCCCTACTGAGCCGACTCCCTCCGGAGCTCGGAGGGAATCCGCCATTAGACGATGGCGCTAACCCGGAAGTCGATCTACTTGTACTTTGATGTGCTTTTGAACTGCTAGGTTGGCAGGAGCTGGGACAGAGCAACGGGAGCTCACCCCGTCGTGGGGATTCGAACCGCCAACCTTCTGATCGGCAAGTCCTAGGCTCTGTGGTTTAACCCACAGCGCCACCCACGTCCCTAGACTAGAAATAGAACTAAGTAAATGAGGGACTGACTCTTCAGATGAGAGTTGGCTGACAAAGTCAAGAAAGGGCAATTTGACCCCCCTTCCCAGGGAAGACTCTGTTAGCTCTCAAGGAGAGGAAGAGTCGGGAGGCAGCCAGAGCGTTGCTAGGCAATCAGCAGATAAGCAGAGATCTGAGTCTGTGTTGAGTGACAGTGGGGAGGAGGGGGCAGGCCAACTCCTCAGACCCCGTTCTAGGCATCTGGATAAGATCTGATGGCAACGGAAGGGAAAGGCAGGAGTTTGGCATCCTTCCTGCTGTGGGAGGGGCGAAAATTCAGACTGATCAACTATCGTAAATGCGAGCAGGCGAGAAGCTGTGCTCTGGGTGTGTCTTTTTTTAAATAAACGTACATAAAAATGCCGGAGGGTCATTACTTCTTATCGGGCCTTGCTTGCCTGCCAGAGATCATTACACCTGAGTAAACCCGAAAGTGGTGTCCTTCCTTCCTTCCTTCCCACCAGGTGAGGGAAGATCTACATTTGGAACAAGGAAGGGAAGAATGATCCATACAGTAGTACCTCGGTTTACAAACTTAATCCGTTCCAGAAGTCCGTTCTTAAACTAAAGCTGTTCTTAAACTGAGGTGCACTTCTGCTCGTGGGCCGAGGTAAAGTTCACTAACCGGAACACTACTTCTGGTTTTGCGGAGTTCGTATACCGAATCGTTCATAAGCGGGGCTGTTATTAAACCGACATACCACTGTATCGAGATAACAACAACAACAACACATTATTTATACCCCGCCCATCTGGCTGGGTTTCCCCAGCCACTCTGGGCAGTTTCCAATAAAACACTAAAATACAATAACCTATCAAACATTAAAAGCTTCCCTAAACAGGGCTGCCTTCAGATGTCTTCTAAAAGTTTGGTAGTTATTTTTCTCTTTGACATCTGGTGGGAGGGCATTCCACAGGGCGGGTGCCACCACCAAGAAGGCCCTCTGCCTGGTTCTCTGTAACTTGGCTTCTCACAGTGAGGGAACAGCCAGAAGGCCTGTGGCGCTGGACCTCAGTGTCCTGGCAGAACGATGGGGGTGGAGACACTCCTTCAGGTATACTGGACCCTGTAGGTTTTGCCACCTCACCTTGCCTCATGCATGGGCCGGCCCTGAGATGTGGGCAAGTTTAAAGGGGTGGGTGTTCGAGGGAAGGAGAAGCTGAGCCAGCACAAATAACAGCTGAGCTGAGAGAGTGTTTTTTTGTGGATTTCTGAGGGGATACGGACCTCTTCTCTTTCTGACTTTCCCCTCTTCCTTCAGGAGAACTGCGGCGTCACCGTGTGCTCTGGCAAAATCTACATCCTGGGGGGCACAGATGAAAACGAGCAAGGCACAGACAAGGTGTTCGCTTTTGATGCAGAGACTGGGGTGGTCAAACCCGAGACCCCACTCCAGCGCTGCACCAGTTGCCACGGTTGCGTGACCATCCTCCGGAGCAGGACCAGGTGACCCCAGTGGTGACCCCCTCCCCTTTTCCTCCTCTACGCAACAACGGCCCGTGTATAATTGCTCCTTTGAAAACTGGTCCTCGAGAGATGGTGCTCCCAATTTGTTGTTGTTTAGTCGTTTAGTCGTGTCCGACTCTTCGTGACCCCCTGGACCAGAGCACGCCAGGCACTCCTGTCTTCCACTGCCTCCCGCAGTTTGGTCAGACTCATGCTGGTAGCTTCGAGAACACTGTCCAACCATCTGGTCCTCTGTAGTCCCCTTCTCCTTGTGCCCTCCATCTTTCCCAACATCAGGGTCTTTTCCAGGGAGTCTTCTCTTCTCGTGAGGTGGTCAAAGTCTTGGAGCCTCAGCTTCACGATCTGTCCTTCCAGTGAGCACTCAGGGCTGATTTCCTTCAGAATGGAGAGGTTTGATCTTCTTGGAGTCCATGGGACTCTCAAGAGTCTCCTCCAGCACCAGAATTCAAAAGCATCCCAATAGGGATGGGCAATTTTGGTTTCTCATTCTTCCAACCTTAAGTGCAGTCCTCTTGAGAGCCAGTGTGGTGTAGTGGTTAAGAGCAGTAGTCTCGTAATCTGGGGAACCGGGTTCGTGTCTCCGCTCCTCCACATGCAGCTGCTGGGTGACCTTGGGCCAGTCACACTTCTCTGAAGTCTCTCAGCCCCACTCACCTCACAGAGTGTTTGTTGTGGGGGAGGAAGGGAAAGGAGAATGTTAGCCGCTTTGAGACTCCTTCAGGTAGTGATAAAGCGGGATATCAAATCCAAACTCTTCTTCTTCTCCATTTCCACATCAGTTTGGGCATTTCATTTCCCCACACCAGAAAATCCACACACATCTTCTTGCACCATTTTGGTGCATTTGGTGCACTTAACGAGCACCATTTTGTACGCCGTTTTGCCACTTGCACACATTTCTCCAGTCAGTTTCCTCCAATATAGTGCAGGGTGTTTTTTTTGTACATCTTGAATATAAGTCTGCTCTTCCCATTGCAAAAGCTGGTGCTGAATTTCAAGAGACAGCTGCTTGTCATTTTGCATACTGCTTGGAGAAGTGCCAGTTAATATAGATTTGCATCGAAATGTGAACCAAAGGAATCTCTCCTCATCCCCACCTCCAAAATATTGTTGGACTCCAATTCCCATCACCTATTAGCCAGACTGATGGGGGCTGATGGGTTTTGTAGTCTGAAACATCTGGAGGGCACCAAATTGGGGGAAGCTGCCCTTATAACATAAAACCTTGTGGCTGGTACCGTATTTTTCGCTCCATAGGGCGCACCGGACTATAGGGCGCACCTAGTTTTTAGGGGGGGAAATAAAGAAAAAAAATATTCCCCCACTCCACCCAAGGAGCAAAGAAGCCAAGACAGCGAGCGGGATCCATCCCACTGGCTGTCTTGGCTTTCTCTTTAGCCGTGCGCAACCTCTCTAGCCGAGAGAGGCTGCGTGCGGCTTTGGCAGAAGCCAAGACAGCCAGTGGGATGGATCCCGCTAGTTGTCTTGGCTTCGTTTTTAGCTGTGGGGCTGGGGTGGGGGAAGCCCACAGGTCCGGGAGCAGTGGCAAGGTTGTGCGCAGCCTTGCCACCGCTCCCGGAGCTTGTGGGGCTGGGGGCGCGCTCCGAAGGTTTGCGGATAGCTGCCTGAAGCCTGGAGAGTGAAAGGGGTTGGTGCGCACCGACCCCTCTCGCTCTCCAGGCTTCAGCGAAAAGCCTGCATTTGCTCCATAGGACGCACACACATTTCCCCTTCATTTTTGGAGGGGGGAAAAGTGTATCCTATAGAGCGAAAAATACAGTATTTGGTTTTTTCCAGCCATAATTTTGTCTGTGGCAAATCCCAGCAGCTGCAGAACTGGACTGCTGACACTCTAATATTATATATATATATATATATATATATATATATATATATATATATATATATATATATATATATCAGGAGTCCCCAAAGAGCTTCTCCTTCATTAATTGTTTTAACCTAACAACAGCCCTTCAAGGCATCCCCATATGAATGATCACCATGTTGCAGACAGAGACAAGGGCTGAGGTGCTTAAGTCTGTGGCTCATCTACAGCTACCTAGAGAGATGAGAAGGGAGGAGATATTCAAATTGTTCACGTTAAATCCTTGGCCCCAATCCCGCCCCATTTCTTCTCTGTTTTTCTCCCAATGAACCCTTTGTTTCTGCTGCTGCTGCTGCTGCGTCCCTCTGCTTCCCCCGAGGCCAATTCGTACAGATGTGCCGCTCCGGTTTTAATCGCCTTCATTTTCACATTTATCGTCCGCGCGTTGCTAAAGAACTCCTAATCTCACGAAGGCAAACCCCTTTCTCCACCCCTCCTGAGCTGCCCCTGCATTGTGTGGGTGGGTGTTTTCAGAAATATATAATGGGGGTGTCCAGCTGGTGCGAGTTGATAGAGCTCTCAAAATGAGCAACGTTGAAAGACCCCCAGCTGGGAAGGCAGGCGCTTGACGATTAACGGAGATAAAAGGTCGCCATCGCCATCTGGGAACTCCCGCTACGGAGACAATGAAGGCAGGTCATTGCGGGGCTTGGCAGTATTAAGTGTTTTCAACTGATTTTAATATCCTATTTTTATTTGGTGATAAGATGCCCTAGGAACCTCTAGGAAGGGCAAGTACGAAAGGCAATGACCATTTGTCGTTTGTTATTACGCAGGTCTGCAGTGTAGGAAATGCGGGAAGATGTCTCTTTGAACAGCGCTGACTGCAAGGGAAAGAGGCAAAGTCTACCTTTCATACAGCAAAACAACACCACCACAAACTGGCTTATAAAACCAAATTTACTAGAATAATAGCTAGAATATAGACTTGTAAGCATTCAAACAGCAAATATAATAAGGTGCCAAGTGCAAGACAAAGCCTGGAGATACTGTAAACACGGAGTGGGTAAATGTACAACTCTATCTTAACAACCTAGACAGCATCTTAAAAAGCAGAGACATCACCTTGCCAACAAAGGTCTGTCTAGTTAAAGCTATGGTTTTCCCAGTAGAGATGTATGGAAGTGAGGGCTGGACCACAAAGAAGGCTGATCGCCGAAGAATGGATGCTTTTGAATTATGGTGCTGGAGGAGACTCTTGAGAGTCCCATGTACTGCAAGAAGATCAAACCTCTCCATTCTGAAGGAAATCAGCCCCAAGCGCTCGCTGGAAGGACAGATCGTGAAGCTGACGCTCCATGACTTTGGCCACCTCATGAGAAGAGAAGACTCCCTGGAAAAGACCCTGATGTTGGGAAAGATGGAGGGCACAAGGAGAAGGGGACGGCAGAGGATGAGATGGTGGGACAGTGTTCTCAAAGCTACCAGCATGAGTTTGACCAAACTTTGGGAGGCAGTGGAAGACAGGAGTGCCTGGCGTGCTCTGGTCCAGGGGTCACAAAGAGTCAGACACGACTAAACAACAACAAATCTTTACAAGTTACATGTGCAGTAAACGTTATACAGACTGAATAAATGAACCGTTCAACAAGAGCGTCTGTTCTTCAATGGGTGGTGCCCTTGATTTGCCTTCCTGTGATTGATAGATCCATGCATACGGCTTTGTGTTTCCAACTCAAGACCCATTGAAGAACATCTCATCCAGTTCAATCTTTGAAAAACAGCTTTGAAAAACTTTTTCATATTCTCCAGTGTGCTACCCTTGCCGTTGTGGCAGCACGGGGTTGCCGTTCTGTGATTGGACTTACGCTACTTGTTGAACGGTTCATTTATCCAGTCTGTATAATGTTTACTGCACATGTAACTTGTTAAGATAGAGTTGTACATTTATCCACTCTATGTTTACAGTATCTCCAGGCTTTGTCTTGCACATGGCACCTTAGTATGTTTGTTGTTTGAATGCTTACAAGTCTATCTCTATTCTAGCTATTATTCTAGTAAATTTGGTTTTACAGTGGTAAGGTAAAGGGACCCCTGACCATTAGGTCCAGTCGTGACCGACTCTGGGGTTTCAGCGATCATCTCACTTTATTGTCCGAGGGAGAAGGCGTACAGCTTCCGGGTCTTGTGGCCAGCAGGACTAAGCCGCTTCTGGCGAACCAGAGCAGCACACGGAAATGCCGTTTACCTTCCCACCAGAGCTGTACCTATTTATCTACTTGCACTTTGATGTGCTTTCAAACTGCTAGGTGGGCAGGAGCAGGGACCGAGCAATGAGAGCTCACCCCGTCGCGGGGATTCGAACCGCCGACCTTCTGATCAGCAAGTCCTAGGCTCTGTGGTTTAACCCACAGCACCACCCACGTCCCTTTTACAGTGGTACCTCAGGTTAAGTACTTAATTCTTCCGGAGGTCTGTACTTAACCTGAAACTGTTCTTATCCTGAAGCACCACTTTAGCTAATGGGGCCTCCCGCTGCCACCGCTGCATGATTTCTGTTCTCATCCTGAAGCAAAGTACTTAACCTGAGGTACTATTTCTGGGGTAGCGGAGTCTGTAACCTGAAGCGTATGTAACCTGAAGCGTATGTAACCTGAGGTCCCACTGTATACTTATAAGCCAGTTTGTGGTGGTGTTGTTTTGTTGTATTATTATTACTGTCACCACATTTGATACTTTGTGTATATACTACCTTTCAGACAGATCACCTCAGATTTCAGTCCCAACTGTACTCTCCAGGTGGGGCTGGGATAGGTCCATGCCTGAAATCCTTGAGAGTTGTCACCCATCAGAATATTGAGCTAGATGTACCAATTGTCTGACTCAGTTTAAGGCAGCTTCCCATGTTCCTAAAATGTAATTTAGAGAGATGCTACTTCCTCACCTAAGATATACGGTTCCTCTTAAGATCCTATGACCCAATTTTGCTTGCTGGCTCCTGAAATCAAAGAGCAGATTTTTGCCTATGTTTGGATACAGCTGGACGCCATTTTGAATCAAGATGGCAGACCAAACCATTAAAAACTAAAGTAGCAATGCTAAAGTACAAGGCTGCTAGTTAGAGATGAACTGAACTGGCCTTGGTGTTTTATCTGCCCCTGAATTGACTAATGTCTTTTACGCCAGCGTAAATAACAAGCACAATGAAATAAAGAAGGAGAAACAACCAGACCCGTCTATTGAGATTCTTACAAAGTTTTTAAATCCATAGATTTCTAATGTCAAAATCAAGTTGTAGGAACGAAGGAGGAGTCCAGGCGGGCTGCGTTTCAGAAAGGCAAGAGGCCGTCGTTCCTCCATGTCAAGTAGTGAGCGAAGCCTTGCACGATTCTGTTGACGTTATGCTCGCCAAGAAACGCCAGGAGAGTCTCCGCCATGAATTCGTGGTTGAAAAAATAGGTGTAGCATAAGGCCAGGGTCAGCAGGAGAACGCAGCCAAGCACCAGGACGCTCAGGACTTTGCCCACCTGCCAGAACCAGTACATTGCTTTCCTGCTCTTAGACTGCTGCAAGGCAACATCCACCAGTTTGGCCTCCACGATTTCGTGCATTAGCGAGCCGATCTGGACCCTGTTTTCCTGGTCCAACCTCAAGATGGTGGCCTGTTGCACACAGGTCTCCAGCTGGGCCTGCAGATCTTTGATGTCGTTCCTCTGGCTCTGGCGGAGTTGAAGAAGCGCCCCGACTTTTTCCCTCAGCTGAGAGGAATTGTTCTTCTCCGCTTGATAGTGATGCTCGGTCTCCTGCAGCCTATCTTCCAGGCTCTTCAGGTATTTTTTGACCTCCACCGACAGGTTCTGCATCTCTCGAAGGTCCTTCTCCTGAGCGGCTTTGTAGTCTTCGAAAAGGGCCACCTGAGAGGTCACCTCACGGAGTTCCTTGCTGAGCTCTGCGTTAGCTTTCGCCAAGGCCTTGTTCTGGGCATCCAGTTCGTGGATCCTCGTGTTGGTGTGGTCCATCTTCTCTCTGATGTCCTCCACCTTCTTCTGCATCTCCTCCATGGCGGCCTTGAATCTGTCCGCCGTCTCTTGCAAGCTCCGGTTGTGGCCCTTGATGGTGCTGTTGTCCTTGAGCAGGGCCTGGTTTTCAGAATCAAGGTAGGCCACAGTCTCTGTCAGGTCATTGATTTGGTACCGGAGCTTTTCGTTCGTCGTGGACAGTTCCTCCATCGTCAGCGACATGGTGAAGGCGTTTCGTTCAGAGCTGGCAACCCTATGAGAAGATTAAAAAGGTAAAGGTAATGGAAATGTAAAGAAAAAGAAGGGACTTTTTATCATATGTGGTGGAAATGTAAGAAGGTGAAAGGCTTCTGGGAAATGATATATAATGAATTGAAAAAAATGTTGAAATATACATTTGTTAAGAAACCAGAGGCATTTTTGTTAGGAATGGTAGGAAATGAAATAAACAGAAAAGATTATAAGCTTTTTTTATACGCAGTAACAGCAACAAGACTACTTCTAGCCCAAAAATGGAAACAAGAAGAACTATTGTTGATAGAAGAATGGAGAATGAAGTTAATGGAATACGCAGAACTTGACAAATTAACAGGAAGGATCCGAGGCCTACGAGACACAGATTCACTGAATCTGGAGTAAATTTGTAGACTATTTGAAAAGTATATGCGATGAACAAATAACGTTTGTAGGTTTGCAAGAGGCTCTGTGGGGAAAAAAATCAAAATATTGTAAAAAAGGGAATAAGAGGGAGGAGGTTTTTAATAAAAGGCAATATTAAATTAAGAAATGCGGAAGAAGGATTAAAACGGAGGATTTGCAGAAGAGGTGAGGGAAGTCCCAAAAATGTATTTGTGAAAAAATTTGTTATGTGTTTTTATACTTTTGTATTGAAAAACGAATAAAAATATTTCAACACAAAAAAGAAGAAGTAAAGGTAAAGGGACCCCTGACAGCTAAGTCTAGTCGCAAACGACTCTGGGGTTGCGGTGCTCATCTCGCTTTACTGGCCGAGGGTGCCGGTGTTTGTCCACAGTTTTTCCAGGTCATGCGGCCAGCATGACTAAGCTGCTTCTGGTGAAACCAGAGCAGCACATTTAATTATTTAAATTGTATACCGCCCTATCCATACCTGCAGGTCTCCAGGCAGTTCACAACATAAAAACACAAAACATATAATAAAAATAAAAAACAAAACATCTCACTAATCTCCCTCCCCAACACATTTTAAAAGGCCACTGGATGCTGCACATTTCTTCTTATTTTAAATTTTGCTGCCCATCCATTTTGTTGTTTGTTTGAAAGAAAGGCATTCTCTGAATCTCTGCTTACTCAAATCCTACGTAGAATCACTGGTCCCATTCTAAGGCTCCTTCCTTTTTAATTTTGAGGTGCCTCCTGAAATCATTTGAATGTGGTCAGGCTCATGCAACTCATTTTTGTTTTGTTTTAACCGTTTTGCACTGTTTTTACGGCATTTTATGTCTCATTGCCTATGCTGCTGCACGTCGTCATGCTGTGTTGCATGAGTTGGCGGTGCGTAAATACTTTTATAAATAAAGAAGATATTGCACAGAGAGAGAGATTCGTTAAGAGGCAGAGAGGAAGCAGTTAATGATAAACCGTTGACAGCAAAAGGGCCCCTCAAACAGATTAAAGGGACAGAACGATTCTAATTTTGAGCCTCTTATATGAAGACAGCTAAGCCCCAGAGGGGGAAATGACAGAGATTTATTCCAGCCAAGGGAGCGCCTAATAGCTGATCATCATGATAAATATTTATGCCCAGCTGAGAGCCTTGAGTCTTGAATTTTTCACCCATATGCACTGAAGCTTGGAGCAAGCAATCTGTAACAAAACAGATCAGGACCCTGGTCAGCTCCCAGTGGCTTCTCATAGCTGAGCCAAGGGAGATGTTGTCTCAGCCAGAGCCACCTGAAGGCCTAAGAAAGCTGGTGAGGTTGTCTCTTCCAGGGACTTCACCTCCTTAGGAGGGGTGGTCTGCAGTCTTAAAGAGCCTATAGCCAATTGTATGGGAAATAATAAGGGTTTTGACCTTTAAAGCCCTATGCAGCCTAGGACCCACGTACCTACGGGACCACCTCTCCTGGTATGCCCCGCGGAGGACTTTAAGGTCCAGAAATGACAACACTTTGGGGGTCCCGAGCCTCAAGGAGGTTAGATTGGTCTCAACTAAGGCCATGGCCTTTTCAGCACTGGCCCCGACTTGGTGGAACGCTCTGTCACAAGAGACCAGGGCCCTGCAGGATTTGACATCTTTCCGCAGGGCCTGCAAGACGGAGCTGTTCCGCCTGGCCCTCAGCTTGGACTCACTCTGACTCCTTATATGGGATTTGGTATATAAAATTTCCCTTGGCTTTTTTGCTGGCCCATGTAGGACCAGCATGGATAGCTGGCTCGGGTGCATAGCTGATGTTTCCTCCCTCTATGGTCTTGATTTATGGGCTACTACTACCCTCTATAGTCTTGATTTATGATTTATTGGCTACTACTAAAATGAGGCTGCATTGTAAGCTGTATTTTAAGCCACATTTTAATTTTTTTTCCTTTTTCCTTTTTTTCTATTATGTTTTATTGTAATTTATATTCGGTGTTAGCTGCCCTGAGGCTGGCCCTGGCCGGGGAATAAATAAAATTATTATTATTATTATTATTATTATTATTATTATTATTATTATTATTATTATTATTATTTTATTTTGTTGTTGTTAATTAATTAAATTTGTATACTGCCCTATAAAGGTAAAAGGTAAAGGTAAAGGACTCCTGGATGGTTTAGTCCAGTCAAAGGTGACTATGAGGTTGCGGCGCTCATCTAGCTTTCAAGCCGACGGAGCCAGCATTTGTGTGCTCCCGTTGCTCGGTCCCTGCTCCTGCCAACCTAGCAGTTCAAAAGCACGTCAAAGTGCAAGTAGATAAATAGGTACCGCTCTGGCGGGAAGGTAAATGACGTTTCCATGTGCTGCTCTGGTTTGCCAGAAGCGGCTTAGTCATGCTGGCCACATGACCCAGAAGCTGTACGCCGGCTCCCTCAGCCAGTAAAGCGAGATGAGCGTCGCAACCCCAGAGTCGGTCACGACTGGACCTAATGGTCAGGGGTCCCTTTACCTTTACCTTTAGACCCATTGAAATTAACTAACATGACTACAACACCATGCATTTAAAGCACTATTCTAGCACTTTCTCAGCCACGGAGCAGCCTGGGAACTTTAGTTTGTGAAGGCTGCTGAGCTCCTAGAGCTGCCATTCTCAGCCCTCTTAAGAAACTACAGTTCCCGGGATTCCCCTTGCCTGTTAAAGTGGCAGAATAATCCCCTTAACTGTTTTTTGTGTATGATACCATGGTCAGGCCCATTAATTTCAGTAGGTCTACTCTGAGTAAATCTAATGCCACTCCTTCAGCCAAAATTGTGCCCCCCCATCACAATTAGGTTTAGAAAAAGGTTATTTTTTTATAAATGGGACCTTGATTCCTCCTCACAGGGGAGATTTTGCAGGAAGACTGCATATGCCCACTTTAATAACATAACACCTTTTCAGTGCCTGCTCCTGAGCTTAGCTGTTATTTTAATGAATGGGGAGTTGCTGATTCAAGTAAACCTAGGTTTTAAAATCCATTCTCGTATATATGTAACAAATGACTTTGCCTGCACATGTTTAAGGCAAAAGCGCCCCCTGCTGGTGCATGTATAGTACTGCAGAAGGTTTTCCAAGATTCACTCAGTCTCCTTGGGACCCAAGAAATTTGCACCAGCGGGGAGAGAGAAACTGTTTCCCCCAGGAAAAATGGGGAGGAGCGTCGGAGGATCAAGCCTTCTTTACGGAGCCTGGCGAATGGAAACAAAGGGGTTTTTTAAAAGCCTTTGCCCATGCTCCAATGTTCTATTGATTCCACACACAAAAAATAAAAATAAAAAATTCTTGGTTTGCAAAAGTATGTGTGTTCCCTCCCCCACCCCAACCCAGGTTGTAGAGTCTTTTCTACAGATCAGTTATATTTGATGTGAGACATTACTGTTGTAAACGGTATAATGTTGTCCCTTCTGACCGCAGCACTTAATGTTTGGAAATGTCCCGCTATCCAAATGCTTGTTACATGAAAATTCATTCAACCAAACTCAAGGAATCAGTTCCTAAACCTCACTAAACACACTGCAGATTGAGACATCCAAACAGCCGGACCTGTTTTTTCCTTCCTTGTTTGCCTTTTGCAAGGTTTCGGTGGGTTTTCCTGGGTTAGAAATTTCCCCATAGAAATAAACAGAAGTGGTTGACTCATTATGTGCCCACCTAGACGAACAATTTCCTGAGAATGCATTGTGTGTGGGAAGTATTGGTCAAGAACTAGTTCCCATAATTACCGTATTTTTTGCACCACAACACTCACTTTTTTCCTCCTAGAAAGTAAGGGGAAATGTCTGTGCGTGTTATGGAGTGAATGCCTACGGATGGCGGGGGGATCTGCTGCAGTTGTGAGCAGAGGATCCGTGGTTCCCCTTCCTTCCCTCCTCCGTGGCTCGCTTTGAAACAGCAAAGTGGGAGAAGAGCCGCTGAGTGGGGAGGAGAGAGGGACAGAGAGCCTGCTTGCTTTAAAGGAGCAAAGCACGGATCCACATGGATCCTCAGGATTTTTGCACTGGGTCACCCCAAATTCACCATCAGATCACATAGCATGTC
Source organism: Podarcis gaigeae (assembly GCF_964106915.1). Classification (NCBI taxonomy): domain Eukaryota; kingdom Metazoa; phylum Chordata; class Lepidosauria; order Squamata; family Lacertidae; genus Podarcis; species Podarcis gaigeae. The sequence continues at coordinate 99,663,073 of NC_139677.1, read as the reverse complement.
CATGGCTACAGCCTGCCCCCCAAAATCACGCACCCACTGTTGCCTGGGGCCGCAGTGGTGCAAAAACGTGGTTACAAAGCATGGATCCACATGGATCCTCAGGATTTTTGCATTGGGCTACCCGAAACTCACCGTCAGATCACATGTCTGTGGCCACAGCATGAACCACAAAAATCATACATCCACTGTTTCGTTTAGAATATTTTTTTTTCTTGTTTTCCTCCTCTAAAAACTATGTGCATGTTATGGTCGGGTGCGTGTTATAGAGTGAAAAATACGGTATATTTTGGGGGGGCGGAGTCATGCCTTGGATGTGTGTTCAATATATGGCATGAATCTAGTTTCGCCAATCAAAATAAGCACATCTCAGATGTTGAGGTCAAATTCCAAAGCCAAAAATTGAAACGGCGAGTCTTGCGGTCACCCCAGCGGTTGGATGGCCATGTTTCATGTATGACCTAGCTGAGATTCCTGCACTGCAAGGGGTTCGACTAGATGACCCTTGGGTCCCCGCAAACTCTACAATTCTTTGATTTTTAGTATTTAGCCAGGCTTGGGCATTTTGCGAAATTTCATCCCCGCACAAATTCCCCACCCCTGACCTCGAACCCTCAGCCTCCGTTCTGGAGAAGCTATACCTGTGTGATTCAGCCGCAGGTGTGAGGGCTAGCAAGAGAATTTGGCACTGCCATGCCGCCCAGGTTGGACTCCTCCCTAGATGGTCATGATGAGGATATTTTTGGCCTAGCACCCCAATTCCGCCCTTACTGTGTCGTCCATTGCAACTTCCCTCCCTCCCCTGCTTTCCGCTTTCAGATATTCGGCATTTTTTTGGCCTCCAAGCCCAAAAACACGGGTAGAAAACACACCCCTCTTTCCTATATCGCCGGCTGCCAGCTCCTCTTTTGTTTCCATCTGTCTGTTTTTAATTCAGCACCCATGTCAGGAAGGTAGAAATCACTCAGGGCGCCATTGTGTCGTCGTTCGTCATGGCAACGCCTCGGCCAATAGCGTCAGCGGGGACGCAGGGTGATGTCACAAACCTTGGCTCTGATTGGGCTCTTGAATTCCACTTTCTTGAAAGGTTCTTTGAATGCCACTTTGAGAACTTGCCACTGCATTTTGGGCATGTGTTCATGGAGGAGTGGGGAGGTGGTCATGGGAGAAGCAGGTATCTTTGCCCTCTAGGCCCATAGCCTAGTGGGTAGGGTATCCGTCTAGCATGCAGAAGGCCTCAGGTTTGACCCCCAGTTTCTCCAGGTGGGGTTATAGCATTGGTTGGTCTTCTGCCATGTCCAAAGAAGAGGACGTTCTCCTAGATGGAACAAGAAGAAAAGGGTGGACAGGAAGGAGGAGAAACCGCAGTAAAGTCAAGGAAACAGGTCACTTCTGGTGGTTCCCAGCACAGGTCCTGGGGTTCTGCTGACCATCATCAAGGACCAAGCCTTTAGTGTGGCAGACCCTGCCCTGTGGAATTCCCTGCCTCTTGAAGTTTGGGGAGAACCTGTTAGGATTCTTCCTTCGTGTTTGCAGTCATGAGATTGTTGTCTATCGCATGACGGTGTATGTTTTCATTCCACAGTTGGGAAGTGACGGAGGCAGGATGTTTGTGTTACTGTGTTCTGTGAAATGGGACTATTGTCCTTTGTCCTTTCTCTGCTGTCTGATGAGAAAGAGGAAGGAACTAAGGCAGAATGCTCCGAGTGTATTATATGTAAATAAAGTAGATTAGCCAAGATGCTGAGCTATTGAGTCTGTTACGCGTGTCAGCATCGCCCCTGAGCCAGTGCCACCAACTGGACTCATCCACTTCAGCCCCGACTGGGCTAGACGAGCTGGGTAGCACTTCCAGAGACCACCTTCTGCACAGGAACAGGTCAAAATGCTGTGGACTCACAGCTTAGGGTTGTGAGCACCGGATTCACTTCCACAAGAAGACAGTCGTCACACAGCAGAGTATAAACGACTTGGAGAGCAGCTCTGTAGAATATCTTCTTTATTCTATCTACAACTATTATACACAACTATATACAGAGCTAAATAGGTCTAAGCATAAATGAATGCTGCACTGCACTGAGTGTCTGCAGCTGCTCTTAGCAGCAACCTTATCTCTACTCACGATCTGTAACACTCAGTCTCTCTCTCTCTCTCCCCGACACTGACTGACTGACTGATGTTAGGCTGGAGCGGAATAAATAGAGAGCAGAACACTGCTCCTCCTCTCTGGAGAATCAGCAGACTCATCAGGAGATTCTTGGATATGGGAGGGGTGAAATCTCAACGTGAACCGCCAATACTCTGCAGGTTCCTAAGTGTGCTGATGCTTCTTGGTTTCAGTTGCTGTGAGATTGGGCTGAAGAAAGTTTTTGAAGCTCCCAAAGGACAGACCAGGAGGGAGAGAACTTGCCAGTCGGGCATGTGTCTCTGCCAGGGTCCTACTTGCGAGTAGGACAGTCCTAACAGAACCATCTCTCCATTCGTTCATCCCTTGAAGACTCTCTTGAATGGAGAGGCATGTGCAGTGTGAATTTTCTTCTTTTAATCCGGTTGTAATAATAATTTATTATTTATAGTCTGCCCATCTGGCTGGGTTTCCCCAGCCACTCTGGGCGGCTTCCAGCAGGATACAGTGGTACCTTGGGTTAAGTACTTAATTCGTTCTGGAGGTCTGTTCTTAACCTGAAGCACCACTTTAGCTAATGGGGCCTCCTGCTGCCGCCGCGCTGCCGGAGCACGATTTCTGTTCTTATCCTGAAGCAAAGTTCTTAACCTGAAGCACTATTTCTGGGTTAGCGGAGTCTGTAACCTGAAGTGTATGTAACCGGAAGCGCGTGTAACCTGAGGTACCACTGTATTATAAACACAGAAAAAGATCAAACATTAAAAACTTCCCTAAACAGGGCTGCCTTCAGATGTCTTCTAAAAGTCAGATAGTTGTTTATTTCTTTGACATCTGATGGAAGGGTCTTCCACAGGGCGGGTGCCACCACCGAGAAGGAGCTGGACCTCAGTGTCTGGGATGGAGGATGGGGGTGGAGATGCTCCTTCAGGTATACTGGGCCGAGGCTGTTTAGGGATTTCAAGGTCAGCACCAATATTTTGAATTGTGCTCGGAAATGTACTGGGAGCCAGTGTAGGTCTCTCAGGACTGGTGTTATTGGTCTCGGTGGCCGCTCCCAGTCACCAGTCCAGTTGCCACACTCTGGTTTAGTTGTAGTTTAGCTCCTCGTTGGTATTTTCTGAGGTCTCTCGCTCTTTCAAATCTGCCTCACAGGGTTGTTGTGAGGCTAAAATGGGGGAGGAAGAGAGCTATGCCTGCCGCCTTGAGCTCCTCAGAGAAAAGGTGGGGTAAAAATAAATAAAGCCCCCCTCAATGTGGAGTCATATACAGTGGTACCTCAGGTTACAGATGCTTCAGGTTACATACACTTCAGGTTACAGACTCCGCTAACCCAGAAATAGTACCTTGGGTTAAGAATTTTGCTTCAGGATGAGAACAGAAATGGCGTAGCTGCAGCGGGAGGCCCCATTAGGTAAAGTGGTACCTCAGGTTAAGAACAGTTTCAGGTTAAGAATGGACCTCCAGAACGAATTAAGTACTTAACCCGAGGTACCACTGTATTTATTTACAGTACAATGTAACAAAGTACAGTGGTACCTCAGGTTACATACGCTTCAGGTTACATACGCTTCAGGTTACAGACTCCGCTAACCCAGAAATAGTACCTCAGGTTAAGAACTTTGCTTCAGGATGAGAACAGAAATCGTGCTCCGGCGGCGCGGCAGCAGCAGGAGGCCCCATTAGCTAAAGTGGTGCTTCAGGTTAAGAACAGTTTCAGGTTAAGAACAGACCTCCAGAATGAATTAAATACTTAACCTGAGGTACCACTGTATAATAACAGATGCCAAATAAAAGAAAGCAGAAGGGAATATCTAGAATGCAACGTAAAGGAACCAAGTTCCATACCAAAATCAAACATAAGAAATTAATATCACAAGGTTCAAAGCAGCATTAGTTGTTATATTACTCCAGTACTCTATAAAACTCAATTTATCAGTGGAGACAGTATCTTCTTGTCTGCCTTCTCTGGTTCTCACCATATATATAATCATAGAACTGTAGAGTTGGAAGGGGACACGGGGATTTTCTATCTAGTCCAACCCCCTGCAATGCAGGAATCGTTTGCAGCTTATAAATTTGCAAATAAATAAATAGAAAGGAAATATACAGGTGCAAGAACTGAAATACATGGAAGCAGGGGCGGATTTAGGTTTGATGAGGCCCTAAGCTACTGAAGGTAATGGGGCCCTTTATATGTCCAGCTGTCCTTTGTCAACAGCAAACGGTTGCTGTTTTTTGTGTTGAATATATGCTATATGGTAATTTATGGACCTAATAGGTATCTCAAGTCATTTCATATCTCAAACCAGTCCATGCAGAATGTAGGCACCCTATATATAGAAATGAGCAAACCAGTGATATTTTAGGGAGCAGGCTAGCAGGCGGGGCCCATGACTTACATCCTAGGAGCCTACACAACACAAAACACTGTTGCTGGAGGTAGGTTTTATTTTTATTTGTTTTTTATCTTATATTTTGGAAATGTACATCCAGGTTTTTTTCCTTTTATTTTTTGGGGTCCCCCAAGAGAGTGGGGCCCTACACAGTGGTACCTCGGGTTACAGACGCTTCAGGTTACAGACGCTTCAGGTTTACTGACTCTGCTTACCCAGAAATAGTACCTCAGGTTAAGAACTTTGCTTCAGGATGAGAACAGAAATCGTGCGGCAGCAGCGGGAGGCCCCATTAGCAATAATAATAATAATAATAATAATAATAATAATTATTATTATTATTATTATTATTATTATTATTATTTGTACCCCGCCCATCTGGCTGGGTTTCCCCAGCCACTTTGGGCGACTTCCACAAAGACCAAAAATACACTAAGCTAAAGTGGTGCTTCAGGTTAAGAACAGTTTCAGGTTAAGAACGGACCTCTGGAACGAATTAAGTTCTTAACCTGAGGAACCACTGTAGCTTGTTTAGCTTTGTTGTAAATAAAAATATGCCCTTTTCCCTTATGGGGTATCCAAGAGCCCATATAGAGTCCTTACATAGGTTCCCTATTGGTAGGAGAAAATAACAGAGACCAACCAGAGAATATTGAGAAGCAAAGCAGCTAGTAAGCCTGATCTTTATTGATCTGTTGCAACAGGGTGCTCCCCTCACACGCAGGAGGGAAGAGGAACCCAGAACAATGGCATGCAAGGCCTTATAAAGACTTTTGAAATTGCCACCCTGTAGATCAAGACCACCCCCAGAAACATTATGCATACATCACAGAAGGGGTGTAACCTAAGACCACCCCTCAGATACATCCCACCTACATCACAGAAATTTAAATGTTTTTTTTCTCTTGTCCTTGTTTATCTCCTGTCTGGCAGGTTACTTGATTGGATTGCCTGGGGAGCCTGGCCATTCTTTTGTAGTGGTAAAAGACTTATTTCCTTGGCCAGGTCACAGGCTCACACCTTATTCATATCTTAAATGTGTCCTTAAGACAGGATTTGTGAGGAAAGAGACAATGGGGAGACTTTTCCAGTTTGACCTTGCAGAGAAAACATTTGGTCAGTTTAGGAATCAAAATGGTTCCAGGTTGGCCTTCCTGTGTTGATCTATGTATGTGCGGTTATGAACATTGCCATATATCTAAGACCATAAAATTCCTATCACAGCTTATACGTAAATCGTGCAATGCATGGAAGCAGCGGCCACTGCAAAACAGAGGGCGATATCTCCTGAGGCCTTGCAATGGAATGAGCTGGGAGCAGCAACAAAGAGACGGAAGGAAACACTTAAGCAGTCATTGCAGAATAGGAAGTTTGATTCCTGTGGGTTTTTATAAGGTTGTCCCCATTTCTTTTAGATCTACCACCTTATCTGTGAGCAGCAGCTTCAATATATTTCTTCATAACATCCTTTTGCGTTCGGTGCATTCAGATGCAAGGAATATCGCATTAGAATCATAGAATCATAGAGTTGGAAGAGACCACAAGGGCCATCGAGTCCAACCCCCTGCCAAGCAGGAAACACCATCAGAGCACTCCTGACATATGGTTGTCAAGCCTCTGCTTAAAGACCTCCAAAGAAGGAGACTCCACCACACTCCTTGGCAGCAAATTCCACTGTCGAACAGCTCTTACTGTCAGGAAGTTCTTCCTAATGTTTAGGTGGAATCTTCTTTCTTGTAGTTTGGATCCATTGCTCCGTGTCCGCTCCTCTGGAGCAGCAGAAAACAACCTTTCTCCCTCCTCTATGTGACATCCTTTTATATATTTGAACATGGCTATCATATCACCCCTTAACCTCCTCTTCTCCAGGCTAAACATGCCCAGCTCCCTTAGCCGTTCCTCATAAGGCATCGTTTCCAGGCCTTTGACCATTTTGGTTGCCCTCCTCTGGACACGTTCCAGTTTGTCAGTGTCCTTCTTGAACTGTGGTGCCCAGAACTGGACACAGTACTCCAGGTGAGGTCTGACCAGAGCAGAATACAGTGGCACTATTACTTCCCTTGATCTAGATGCTATACTCCTATTAGATTTCCTTGTTATAAAGCTAGAGCCTCTGTCCTGTTTCCTAACATTCCTTTTGCACAGCAGTGTTAAAGATATCAGTTTAATATGCATGAAATTTGTTTAAATGCATTTTGCTTAAAATACTATGCAGAGATGTTTGCATTATTCAGGAATTTTAGCGAGAGCAAATGACATGGGGAAGGGTGGCTGTTTCCGTTTCAGGTTAATTGACGACTCATCCCAGAGGCGCAAATAGAGATCTCTTGCAGCATGAAATTAAACCTGAAAACTCAGCATCTAAATCAGTCCTTGGCGCCATCAGCAGTAGTGGCTTGGCTCAGCAACGCTTGCATGGGATCTCTCCCTGGCACCAGAGAGAGGAAAGTTTATTGAACAGTATTAAAAAGAAGACCGGACTGCGTTGCTGGCTTGTTAAAGAACAGTGTGTTACTTTGTGTGATGGCCTGGGACTTGGGCTCAGACTGGTCTGGGACTTGGGCTCAGACTCGGAACCAAAGGAGACTCAGTCTGCACCGGATCCTTTGCCTCAGGCATCATCTGAACCAAGTCTGGGGCCTGATCCTGAAGAGTCCCAGTGTGCACAGGTTCCCCTGCAACAAACACCAGCTGGGCCGAGTCAGGGGCCTGAGCCTGCCCTGGCTCCAGATGTGGGGATGACCTCGTTGTCTTCAGCTGGGCCATCACTTACAGCTGCTCCACTACCGGTTGGGTCAGGGGAGGCTGAGGCGGCCCCTGGATCTAGTAACCCACCGACGTCTCCCGAGCTGCAGAGACTGAGTTCTGAGAGAAGGAGAGACCTGAGTACTCGCAGGAGGAGTACTCACCGTTGGGTGAAACAGGGAGGTGAGTCGCCGGCGGATCAGGACCGGCCGCTACCCCGACAAAGATAAAAGGCTGTCGGACCCTGCCCCAGGTTGCGGAAGCAATATTGCTGTATGCCAGATCCTGTACCTGTCCTTGCCTGGTTTCCTGGCTTGACCCTCTTGGACTGACTCCCAGTGGAACCTTTGGATTCTGGACCGGTCCTGGACCGCGTTTCACAGGTTACCCCCGGGCCCAGAACACTTTGGATTCTTCCAACGTTTATTTTGTAACTAGTTTAAGACCATTTGCAGTAAAGCTTTGAAACTCTTTTCTTGCAGTAGGGAGCTCATTTATTTCCACCCTGGCACAAGGGCCAGATCAGGGATTCTCATTTGCTGCAAATCAGACATGCAGTCAGTACCTGTTGCATTATGGAACTGTGAGTTTTTGACTGACACCACCTTACTGTATGCTTGTGAAACATGGACCACTTATAAACACCATCTTCAATACCTCAAAAGATTCCATCAACGGTGTCTCCGAAAAATTTTATGCATCACTTGGGAAGACAGGCGAACTAATGCCAGTGTACTGGAAGAAGCAAAGATCACTAGTGCCGAAGCGATGATTCTTCAACATCAACTTCGTTGGACTGGTCATGTTGTGCAGATGCCTGATGATCGTCTTCCAAAACAACTACTCTGTTCCCAACTTAAAAATGGAAAGCGTAATGCTGGTGGTCAACAAAAGAGGTTCAAAGACTGTCTCAAGGCAAATGTAAAAAAATGTAGTATAAACACCGACAACTGGGAAACACTTGGCTATGAGCGCTCCAATTGGAGAACAGCCTTTACGAAAGGTGTCATGGGCTTTGGAGACACTTGAACTCAGGACGCAAGGGAGAAATGTGCGAAGAGGAAGGCAGGCTTGGCAAATCCACACCGTGATAAACTCCTGTCTGGAAACCAATGACCTGCTGTGGAAGGACGTGTGGATCCAGAATTGGCCTCCACAGTCACTTACGGACTCACTGTTAAAACCGTGTTTATGGAAGATAATCTTACTTGGCTGCAAGTGATCACTAAAGAACATATGCTATATGGTAATTTATGGACCTAATAGATATCTAAAGCCATTTGCAAATGCAGAATGTCGGCACCCTATATATAGAAAGGAGCAAACCAGTGATATTTTAGGGAGCAGGCTAGCAGGCGGGGCCCATGACTTCCATCACAGGAGCCTACACAACACAAAACACTCTTGCTGTGTGTGGGTTTTATTTTGTTTTTTATCTTATATTTTGGAAATGTATATCCAGTTTTTTCCCCCTTTACATTTTTTTTTGGGGGGGGCAAGAGAGTGGGGTCCAAAGCTATAGTTTGTTTAGTTTATACATAAATCCAGCACTGGGGGAGAGGGTGGGCAGCTGAGCAACCAAGATGATGTGTTCGAATGGAAAGATCTCACAGATATTCTATCCTGTAATGAATGCATTACTGAATAAAGTCTGACCAACTGGGAATGATTCTGAGCATCCATCCTTGAACCCCCAAGGGGAATTCCTCAACACCACCCTTTCTGCACATTCCGTTCCCCACTTATTTCCCCCCAGGGGGAAAGAACTGTAATCTGGTATATCGCCCCCAAATTTCATCACTTTTGCATGCTAACAGGCTTTCCCCCCCTCTGGAATGAAGTCACACAGATTAGCACAGTCGATAGTGCATGAGAGCCTCTTAATCTCAGGGTCCTGGGTTTGAGCCCCACGTTGGGCGAAAGATTCCTGCATTGCAGCGTGTTGGACTAGATGACCCTCAGGGTCCCTTCCCCCCACTCCACAATTCTACAAGTATGAGAAATGAATGCTAAAAATACATTATAATCCTTTAGCTTTCCGGTTGTGGCTTTTGCGCCCATGTGAAAGGTCAAATAGGACTTGCAAACTTGCAAATAGGGCTTGCCCATGTGAAAGGTCAAAGGACTTGCAAACACTGAGAACACTGAACTATGCACCTAATCATAGCATCATAGAATTGCAGAATTGGAAGGGAACCCAGGGGCAGTGGCGTAGCGTGGGTTGTCAGCACCCGGGGCAAGGCAAGTAATTTGCGCCCCCTAACCCATGGATTTGCGCCCCCTAACCTGTGGATTTGTGCCCCCTAACCCTAACTCCCAGATGTTGCGCCCGGTGCGGCCGGCCCCCCCTGCACCCCCCACGCTACGCCACTGCCCAGGGGACATCTAGTCCAGTCCAACCCCCTGCAATGCAGAAATAACAACTAAAGCATTCATGGTGGATGTGTCATGGTGGATGCGTGTGAAAGAGGTGCCCCCTATGGCCCATGCTCTTTTCTTGAGGACAGGACCCTTGAGCTCTTTTAAAAAGCGGGGAAACCAAACGTTTGTGTCGTTTTTTTAATTCACGCTGTTGGTTGTGATCATTAGCAAAAAAAATTTTTTTGCCATTCTTTTGTCTCCTGTTCATTTCTCAACGGCAAAATTTCCCTTTGGCCTGGGAGTCTGATAGATCTTTTCTTGAGGGTTTTTCTGGGTCTCAAAGAGGGCCACTTGGTAGGACAATTTGTGAAGCTCCCTGCTTAGCTGCTCGCTGGAGTCAATCAGCGAATATTTCTGCTCTTCCAGCTCGTTGATTTTTCTGTAAGCTTCCTCCGTCCTTTCCCGCATGGCCGCCACTTTCCGCTCCATTTCTTCCATCACGTTCCGAAACTTTTCGAGAGTGTCTTGCAAATTCTGGCTCATCTTCTTGATATAGCTGGGTTCCTTCCTTCCTCTTGTTCTTTTCCTTTTAAAACCTTTTTCAGCACAAATTTAGTTTCTCCAGATCGAGACGAACCAGATCGAATATTCCCCCGCTTCCTCTGAGATTGTGGATTAGGTTTCGTTGTGGCGTCGCCAGCTGGCTACAGACAGCTGCTTCTTGCGGATATTGTTCGTTCGGTGGCAGCCTTCAGTGAATACAAATAGGGGGTGAAAATATTTTTATTCATGTACTAGGCTTGGGCCGTGGGATGCGGGTGGCGCTGTGGGTTAAACCACAGAGCCTAGGACTTGCCGATCTGAAGGTCAGTGGTTCGAATCCCCACGATGGGGTGAGCTCCCATTGCTCGGTCCCTGCTCCTGCCAACCTAGCAGTTCAAAAGCACGTCAAAGTGCAAATAGATAAATAGGTACCGCTTCGGTGGGAAGGTAAACGGCGTTTCCGTGCGCTGCTCTGGTTCGCCAGAAGCGGCTTAGTCATGCTGGCCACATGACCCGGAAACTGTACGCCGGCTCCCTCGGCCAATAAAGCTAGATGAGCGCCGCAACCCCAGAGGGGACACGACTGGACCTAATGGTCAAGGGTACCTTTACCTTAGGCTTGGACCAGTGGTCAGGGGTGATGGGAGTTGTAGTCCAAATACATTTTGGAACTGTTAATCTGTTTATAAACGCTATAAATAAATGGAAAGCAATCAATCCGGATGGCCACAGATTCCCCACTCCTGCTGGGCTGCGACTCCCATCATCTCTGACCACCACCATCTGCTGGCAGGGGCTGATGGGACTTGTAGTCCAACACCATTTTGGACAGCACCTGTTCCCCATTTGTTAGATGCTGCTGTTTGAGCAACCTGTGCCTATTTGTTTTTGCTTTTTCTGCCTACCCCCCACTCAAAGACTGAAATATACAAGGAAAATTATAGGATGGGCTCAGGGGCATAGCGTGGGGAGCCCATAGGAGGGCCATAACCCCATGTGCATTATTTTGAGCAGCGCAAGCTGGGTGCTGGGTGCCACACAGGGATCCCTGCCCTGCCTGCCGCTGGGGGTCTCTGGGCCCCAGAGCCTGGGGCCATGCTCCCTGGCCCCCTTGTTGAATGGCCGCCTGGCCAGTGTTGGGGGGGGGTGCACCTCCCAAGGGCTGCATCGGTTGGCCAGTCTCCCCCTTGCACCGGTGGTCCCCGTGAACCCTCCATGTCTAACGCCAGCCCTGTAAGAGTTGTGCTGGCATGGTGGGTTTTGTTCCCTCTCTGTGCCCAGCTCCTGGTCCCACCTGCTGCATGTGTGGGTGTCCCGGGCACCAGCAAAGGACGCTACACCACTGGGTGGGCTTAAGAAAACCCTATCCCCTAGCACTCTACAATTTCAGCCAAACTGTGGGCTTCTAAGGGGGTCCAGGTTTCTTCTGCCCCTCTGTGATTCAAGGACGGCACCCGTCTTATATTAAGCTGTGGAACAAACCCCTTTCTTGCCAGCTGCTGGTTGTTCTTCTGCTTGATCTCGTTCGCGCAGCTGTTCTTAATGTTTCCCCCACCCCCAACCCCAGAGCGGACATGTCAGGAGCAGAGGGGATGGTGGGGAAATGACCCTTTTGCATTATCGCCGTGGGAACCTGTTGGCCAATCAGATTTGACGGAGGCAGTGTGAGCCAACAATGACTTTGCCTTTGCGGGTGAATTTGCCTGGCGCGGACAAAAATGGATAGAGAAACATTTCTCCGTTCCCTCTCATCACACGAGAACTCGGGGACGCCCAATGAAGCCAAATTTTGGAGGATGGCTTTAAAAGAAGACTGGGCAAATTCATGAGGAGGGGCGGGCTACCAATAGCTACAGACCATGGGGGCTCTGTTCGTATGCATCTGAATGCCAACTGCTGGCAATTGCTTGGCGAGTTCCTGCCCCCCTCCCAGTGGAAATAAAGACACATGACACAATTATTAAGGTTAATGGGCTAAATAAGGCCACAACTTTGTTGGTTACAGGTGATGAGCATTATTGGCTTAGGCATTAGTCCTAACCGACTATATCTGACGTCAGCTTGAAATCCGGGAAGGGTTAACCACCAGTAGGGGGAGTCCTACTGATGCACATCAACTAGGAACTCCCCCGGGGTCACCGCTAGGGGGTGTGCCTTAGGCCTTCACCTCCCTAGGCTTCGGACAGGGCCACACCCCCCGGAATCCTTTATCGGACTGCCCTTCAATATGTGGGGCAGGTGATGACGCTACCTTCCTTCTTCCATCTACAGAGCAATACCAATGCCTAACCGCCAATACCCAGAAAGTTGTGACGATTTGCTACAAGGTAGGTGAAAACCAAGTGGCTGGTGCCAATTTGCCAAGTGGGAAAATTCCTACCAGGCCCCTCAACAGCGACCAACCAAGGTCCATAGCAAGGTCAAGGAACGAAAACCTTAAAGGGAGGGAGGGTGGGAAACAGGAACAGCTGATGAGCGGCAAAGAGGGAGATCCCCGGCCTACGCCTGCCTTAAATAGGGGCTGGCCAGGGGGTGACGTGGCCAGGAGGGCACAAGGCGAAGGGGACGACAGAGGACGAGATGGGGGGACAGTGTTCTCGAAGCTACCAGCATGAGTTTGACCAAACTGCGGGAGGCAGTGGAAGACAGGAGTGCCTGGCGTGCTCTGGTCCAGGGGGTCACGAAGAGTCGGACACGACTAAACGACTAAACAACAACAAGAGAGTGAGGCCTTAAGCTGTAGCCTGTTTAGCTTATACGTAAATCCAGCACTGTTCCTGTCATTTGAATCCATTGGCCCAGGCCAATGGAGGAAGAATGCAAGCTTGGAATGTCTGCCAGATATTTGAAGATGGGTATCACATTGCCTTGGGGGACGCAGGTGGCGCTGTGGGTTAAAGCCTCAGCGCCTAGGACTTGCCGATCGAAAGGTCGGCGGTTCGAATCCCTGCGGCGGGGTGCGCTCCCGCTGCTCGGTCCCAGCGCCTGCCAACCTAGCAGTTCGAAAGCACCTCCGGGTGCAAGTAGATAAATAGGGACCGCTTACTGGCGGGAAGGTAAACGGCGTTTCCGTGTGCGGCTCTGGCTCGCCAGATGCAGCTTTGTCACACTGGCCACGTGACCCGGAAGTGTCTCCGGACAGCGCTGGCCCCTGGCCTCTTGAGTGAGATGGGCGCACAACCCCAGAGTCTGTCAAGACTGGCCCGTACGGGCAGGGGTACCTTTACCTTTACCTTTATCACATTGCCTTGCAGTCACCTCTTTTCCAGGCTAAACTTACCCATCTCCCTCAACCGTTCCTAATAAGGCTTCCAGACCCTTGATCATCTTGGTTGCCCTCTTAAAACTGAAGCCCAGAACACGGGCAATGTGGTACTCAGGTTCTACTTTTGAGCTGGTGGACTTGTAAAAGGGGTAAAAGAGTATTGGGAAATAACAGGACGCGGGTGGCGCTGTGGGTAAAACCTCAGCACCTAGGACTTGCCAATCATATGGTCGGCGGTTCAAATCCCCGGGGCGGGGTGAGCTCCCGTCTTTCGGTCCCAGCTCCTGCCCACCTAGCAGTTCGAAAGCACCCCTAAGTGCAAGTAGATAAATAGGTACCGCTTTATAGCAGGAAGGTAAACAACGTTTCCATGTGCTGCGCTGGTGCCGGCTCGCCAGAGCAGCTTCGTCATGCTGGCCACGTGACCCGGAAGTGTCTCCGGACAGCGCTGGCCCCCGGCCTCTTAAGTGAGATGGGCGCACAACCCTAGAGTCGGACACGACTGGCCCGTACTGGCAGGGGTACCTTTACCTTTAAAAGAAAAAAGAGCATTGGGAAATAATTTATAATGAATTGAAAATATATATATATTTAAAAGTACTTTCCCGAAAAAGCCAGAGTCCTTTTTGTTGGGGATAATTCATATGGAAAATCCCAGCTGTCAAAAAAGGTTATTTACGTATGCCACTACTGCGGCCTGTGTTTTGTTAGCCCCAAAATGGAAAACAAGTGAGGTCTCAACCAAACTTAAACTGATGGAATATGCGCAGCTTGCAGACCTAACATATAGAATAAGAGATCAAGAAGACCATACATTTAGAGAAGATTGGAAAAGGTTTATTGAATATATGGGGGGATATTTGAGAACATGGCAGCATTAAGATAAATTCAGCAGTGTAAATAAGTTTTGATGGATGTAATAATAGAATACTCAACGGTTTAGTTTATATAAAATACGCATGGATTTATGTGAGGCAAAATGAACGATGGGAAGAGAAGAAGGCAAGTCGTTGATATTTTAAGGTGGTTTAAATGAATATTCTAAAATGTAAAACAGAAAATTTAATAAAAAATTATGCGGGGTGGGGAAGGTTCTGCTTTTGAGCTTTCCAGTTAGCCACTGTGAGAACAGGATCCTGGACTTCTTAGCTTAGCAGACTCATTAATCTGCCTTCTCAGGGAAGTGTCATCCCGAATGATCGATGAAGATGAATGATGGGGCTTTCAAACTGCTCGTCTATTGATTGCCCCCTCCTTCTACTTGCTCCCATCTCACTTTTCAAAAATCCATCCTTAGTTATCAAGAACCATCCTGCAGGCAGTTAATCCTTTTGTGAATGCAGTGCTACCTCAGGTTACATACGCTTCAGGTTACAGACACCACTAACCCAGAAATAGTGCCTCGGGTTAAGAACTTTACCTCAGGATGAGAACAGAAATCATATGGCGGCAGCGGGAGGCCCCATTAGCTAAAGTGGTACCTCAGGTTAAGAACAGACCTCCAGAACGAATTAAGTTCTTAACCCAAGGTACCACTGTATGTGTGTGAAATATACTCAGAGTCGCAAAGTGATTTCATGCTCTTTATTCAGCTCATAGTGGTGAGGAGGAATGAATGAATGTCCCCTCAAAGTATCTGCTTTATATACATTATTTACACAATGGGCTGCACATGATTGGCTAATTCTGGAATTCTACTGTAAGCCAATCAGGTTGTGGATTCACTTATATCTGGAGCATGATTGGGTGGTTCCTGCCAACCAATCATATTGCTGCATTGTTCTAGGACCAATCAGACTGCTGCATTCTGAATCCTATTGTTCTAGGACCAATCAGACTGCTGCAATTTGGATCCTATTGTTCTAGGACCAATCAGACTGCTGCAGTTTGGATCCTATTCAACTCAGTACATAACTGTGTGTGTGTGTGTGTGTGTGTGTGTGTGTGTGTGTGCGCGCGCGCGCACGACTGAACCCTTTTCCCCTACAAATTCTCACCCCAGGACCAGCCCCTCTGCCTGAGTGATAATCCCTGGCATCCTGATACCTGAGTGCCAGCCAGGTAGCCATTCCAGAAATGACAAACCCAGATGAAGACAAAAGGGTGTGATTAACTTGGCTGGGAAACAGGGAAATGTAAATATCTCTTTTGTTACACTTGATGGGTGTTTGGTGGAGGGCAAGGGGAACCATGGGGCAGGGTCCAGGATGCTCAGATTACTGCCACCAGACCTCCCCTTCCATGATGTAACTGTGATGTATGAGTGATGTAGTTTGGGGGGGGTATAACATGGGGATTAGCAGCTAATAAAAGTTTGGGTGCTTTTTTGTTCGGGGCTTCCATCTTGTTCCACCTTGTGGCAGGTGGGAGTCCTGTCGTGACAGTCTTCAATAAAGACCAAGCCTAGTGGCTGATGTTTTGCTCTGGTATTCCTGGCTGGTGTCCTTGTTTTTTGTCCAAGGGAGCCCTCAGATTTCTCCGTTAACACTGTCTAGGAGGTATTGATAGTCTCCTCCTCCATTCATTTGTCCAGTTCTCCCTAAAAGCCCTCTAGATGGGTGGCCTTCGCAGCTTTCTGAAGGGGCGAGTTCCAGAACTGAACAATGCTCTGTGTGAACAAACACTTTCTCAAGTCAAGTTCAGGACAGGACAGTGAGAAATGGCAGCCATAGTCATTACAGCCCTTAACTTCCTCTCCCTGCCAAAAAGCTACACTAGCTTTTGGAGTGGTTGTTCAGGGCATCTCACCCCTTCTGCCCTCGGATTACATAAAAGCTGCAAAAAATGAGCGCACGCCAGTCGCTCAGAGTAATCCAGCATTTGTTTTTATATAACTCTTCTTTAAAAAAAGAAAATTAACTGGTGGAAACAGATGAGCTGTAGCTGTTCTATTTAGCTGTCTCTCAAAGATCCTTTCTGGTTGTTTGCTTTTGTTGAAAAACGAGGTGCAGCTTAGTCTTTGTTTCAAAGTGTTGGTGCTGACCTTTAAAGCCCTAAACGGTCTCGGGCCAGTAGACCTGAAGGAGCGTCTCCACCACCATCGTTCTGCCCAGGCACTGAGGTCCAGCTCTGAGGGTCTTCTGGCAGTTCCCTCACTGCAGGAAGTGAAGCTACAGGGAACCAGGCAGAGGGCCTTCTTGGTGGTGGCACCCGCCTTTTGGAACACCCTCCCGTCAGATGTCAAGGAAATAAGCAACTATCTAACTTTTAGAAGACATCTGAAGGCAGCCCTGTTTAGGGAATTTTTTAATGTTTGATGGACAACTGTATTTTAATATTTTGTTGGAAGCCACCCAGAGTGGCTGGGGAAACCCAGCCAGATGGGCAGGGTATAAATAAATTATTATTATTATTATTATTATTATTATTATTATTATTATTATTATTGCAATGTGCAACTTAGTCTTTCATAATAGGCTGTATTATAATAATAACTGCAATTTACTAGAAACTACTTCTCAAAATTATATACAGCTTCTCATAATGTCGAAATCAACATCGTGACATAACATATTAAAATGTAGCTTATTCAGTTGACCACCATGTCCAGTATGTAGAGTCGTGAGAACCTATCACGAATAAGTTCCATGTAGCTGTTATATATAGTAATGAACTACACACAACTGATGAAGACCCTTGCGGTGAAATTCTTGTCTTGTCTGCCTCTGCCAGCATCTACCACTGCCAGTGATCAAATGATTTAATGTCATACTCTTCTAAGGAATATGTCAGATAGATAAAGACAAGAGAAGATGAATGTAATGGGATTAGGGGGCTGCTCGTGCGTAAGCGTTTAAGCCCTCAAAACTTTGCCATCAGTTCCTAAATTCTCCCAGTCCGCGGAGCCATGGTTGCATGGCTACCTCAATCGCTGTCAGAATCCGTCAGTGGGCGCTTCCGGAATTTACGCCAACATAAGAGTTCCTTGACGGAAACTCTCCTTCTGGATTCTCCGCGTGACAGTTTCCTGCGCGGAGTAGGCGTCCCCAGCAGAGGTCCTGAGCCCTCCCCGCTGTTCTCACTGGAAGCATCTTGGAGCCATTCCTCCGCCTGAGTTTCTGCAGGAACTCTCCCTCTCCCCCTACTGGTTCCTTCTTCAGCATCCGAAGCTCTCCTAGCCTCCTTGAGCCCTTCCACCACCTGACTCTCCAATGGCAGTTCCCTGACAATGAAGAAATTAGAATATGAATGTACTATGGGACTGACAAAATAGGAATTGCATTTTGTACATACTGGAATTGGTGGTCAGCTGACAAAGGGATAAAGTCACTCACAAAAAGATCGCTATGGATGAAAACAGCAGCACAGAGAAAGCTCCGTCTTCCCTTCCAGAGATCATAGAACAATGGAGGGCGGGGCAGGGCAGGAGTCAGTTTTAGCGATGCTAAGGAAAGGGAACCAGAGATCGACTGTGATCTACCAAAAATTAGCGGGGATCTACCAGTAGACCGAGAGACGCGGGTGGTGCTGTGGGTTAAACCACAGAGCCTAGGATTTGCCGATCAGAAGGTCGGCGGTTCGAATCCCTGAGACGGGGTGAGCTTCCGTTGCTCGGTCCCTGCTCCTGCCAACCAAGCAGTTTGAAAGCACGTCAAAGTGCAAGTAGATAAATAGGTACTGCTCCGGTGGGAAGGTAAACGGCGTTTCCGTGCGCTGCTCTGGTTCGCCAGAAGCAGCTTAGTCATGCTGGCCACATGATCCGGAAGCTGTACACCGGCTCCCTCTGCCTATAGAGCGAGATGAGCGCCCCAACCCCAGAGTCGGTCACAACTGGACCTAATGGTCAGGGGTCCCTTTACCTTTTACCAGTAGATCGCGATCAACCTGTTGGACATCCCTGCAGCAGACAATGAAGTGGTACCTCGGGTTACATACGCTTCAGGTTACAGACGCTTCAGGCTACAGACTCTGCTAACCCAGAAATATTACCTCGGGTTAAGAACTTTGCTTCAGGATGAGAACAGAATCGTGCTCTGGCGGCAGCAGGAGGCCCCATTAGCTAAAGTGGTGCTTCAGGTTAAGAACAGTTTCATGTTAAGAACAGACCTTCAGAATGAATTAAGTTCTTAACCTGAGGTACCACTGTACTCAGATCACTTTCTTTGTTGGGCTAATGGCCTTAGCTGCTCTGCTAAGCACTGCCGTTTGCATGACTAAAAGAGTGGCCACGTTGCCATAGCAACAACCAAGTGATGGCTCTCTCCAGGAACGGGCTTGGCATTTCCCCGCACACCTTACTTGGCTGGACGCCACGTGCAAATGAGGCTGCGTGTATCCCAGTATATATAAAAATGAGTAGATGTGCGAAACACCCAAGAGATACCGTATTTTTCGCTCCATAAGACGCACCAGACCACAAGACGCACCTAGTTTTTGGAGGAGGAAAACAAGAAAAAACATATTCTGAATCTCAGAAGCCAGAACAGCAAGAGGGATCGCTGCGCAGTGAAAGCAGCAATCCCTCTTGCTGTTCTGGCTTCAGGGATAGCCGCGCAGCCTGCATTCGCTCCATAAGACGCACACACATTTCCCCTTACTTTTTAGGAGGGAAAAAGTGAGTCTTATAGAGCAAAAAATACGGTAATTTTTGGCAGCCACCCAGATGAGAGGGTCATCATTCACGCGAGTGCCTCTGAAAAGAGAAGAAATACAGCATCTATTTTCAGGTGTTGGTGAAAGCCGCCAAAGATTCCCAGAAGCTGCAACATCGCTGAACATTTGGAACATTCTCTGGAAGATATAATCAATGGTGGACGACTAGACAGCATGGAATTCAGCAGTTCTCTGGATCCTCAGGAAGATGCAATCGATCACAAGGATTGATGATCGAAGATGTGATCGAGAAGAGAGAGCTCAGCATAAATAGGAGACAGATTTGGACAGATCCAAGCATTTGCATTTAATCAGCAGCAGGCTACCTTTCTCCCTTTCCCCACACTTTGGCTAGCTGTGCTTACCTGTCGAGAGTAAGCCCCATTAAACTCAGGGGAAACCTACTTTTGAGTAGACCTGTATAGGAGCCTGGTGTGACTCCGCTCTCTCTGCAAGGCTGCACAGAACCAAGTCTTCTGCAAGCATTATAGATGACCATAGAATCATAGCTAAAGGTAAAGGACCCCTGGACGGTTAAGTCCAGTCAAAGGCAACTATGGAGTTGAGACGCTCATCTCGCTTTCAGGCCAAGGGAGCCGGCGTTTATCCACAGACAGCTTTCTGGGTCATGTGGCCAGCAGGACTAGAACGTTTCTGGCACAACGGGACACTGTGACGGAAACCAGAGTGCACGGAAATGCCATTTACCTTCCCGCCATAGTGGTACCTATTTATCTACTTGCACTGGCATGCTTTCAAACTGCTAGAATCATAGGATTCCTGTGTTGATGAACATGGAAGCAGGAAAGTTACACTGTAACATCACAAGCACATTCCCTGACATCTCTGCATATTGCGTTAATGTCTGCAAGGAAGGGAGAGAGGGAGCCGTGCATGTAATTAAATGCATAAGCTCTCTCTCCCTGCAGACATTCATGGTATACATTTATTTATTTCCAGCAAAACGTCCCAAAGCAAATGAACAATAAAAGGCATCATTAAAAAAAAAATCACTCAAACCATTCATCAGCCAAGGCGTTGGTTTTGTAACAAATAAAAACGGAAACGAATGGACTCCTTTCAGTTCAGCTTTTCAATTTTTCGTGAAACAAATGCACACACCATCATGTAGATATGAGCTAGCTCACAGCGACTTCTGCTCAGTTCTGTTGGACAAAGGAAACAGGCTGCAGTCTGGGACGAGTCATCGCCCATTAGTAATATCCATCCAAACTTCACAGGGACTAGAAGGCAGTGAAGGTCCTGTGCGAGTGCCTGGAGGCAGTTGCAGGATGGATGGCGGCTAATGGATTGAGGTTGAATCCTGACAAGACAGAAGTACTGTTCTTTGGGGACAGGGGGCGGGTGGGTGTGGAGGACTCCCTGGTCCTGAATGGGATAACTGTGCCCCTGAAGGACCAGGTGCGCAGCCTGGGAGTCATTTTGGACTCACAGCTGTCCATGGAGGCGCAGATCAATGCTGTGTCCAGGGCAGCTGTTTATCAGCTCCATCTGGTACGCAGGATGAGACCCTCCCCACCCGCAGACTGTCTCGCCAGAGTGGTGCATGTTCTGGTTACCTCTCGCTTGGACTACTGCAATGCGCTCTACGTGGGGCTACCTTTGAAGGTGACCTGGAAACTACAACTAATCCAGAATGCGGCAGCTAGACTGGTGAATGGGGGCGGCAGCTGAGACCACATAACACCGGTCTTGAAAGACCTACATCAGCTCCAGTACATTTCCAGGCATAATTCAAAGTGTTAGTGTTGACCTTTAAAGCCCTAAACGGCCTTGGCCCAGTATACCTGAAGGAGCATCTCCACCCCCATCATCTAGTCTGGACACTGAGGTCCAGCACCGGGGGTCTTCTGGCAGTTCCCTCACTGTGAGAAGCAAAGCTACAGGGAACGAGGCAGAGGGCTTTCTCGGTAGTGGCACCCACCCTGTGGAACACCCTCCCATCAGATGTCAAAGAGATAAACAACTACCTGACTTTTAGAAGACATCTGAAGGCAGCCCTGTTCAGGGAAGTTTTTCATTTGTGACATTTTAATGTATTTTTAATCTTTGTTGGAAGCCGCCCAAAGTGGCTGGGGAGGCCTGGTCAGATGGGTGGGGTACAAATAATAAATTATTATTTGTTGTTGTTGTTTAGTCATTTAGTCATGTCCAACTCTTCGTGACTCCCTGGACCAGAGCATGCCAGGCACTCCTGCCTCCCGCAGTTTGGTTTGATCTTCTTGCAGTCCATGGGATTCTCAAGAGTCTCCTCCAACACCATAATTCAAAAGCATCTATTCTTCGGTGATCAGCCTTCACTTCCATACATCACTACTGGGAAAACTATTATTAGAAACCTGCCTTCTTTTTTTAATGGAGAATTGGGATTCTTGAGGCGGAGTTCAGTGCCCAGTGCCAACTTTCCTGCTTTTACGGCACAGTCAGAAAATACAACAAATCTCCCCCACCTCTGAGGTGTTGAAAAGTAGTGGAAAGGAAGATTATAGAATTGTAGGATCGGAAAGAACCTTGAGGGTCATCTAGCCCAACCCTGTGCACACCTGGAATATTTCGCCCCACGTGGGACACAAACCCACAACCTTGAGATTATGTCTGTAGCTCTGAGGTTCCTACATAATCCCAACATGTTACTTGCGTTACAGATGTAGATCTGGATAGAGAAAGTTGCCCCGCTCCCATTTCACTTCCGCAACATGACACAGAAAGACGTTTAACTCCGAGGTCCTGACTTGGTTATACATCATTAATGCCTCTGCCTAAATAATGGATCGCTCATTAAAAATGAAACACTATAATAGCTATTATTCTGTGATGGAGGAATCCTGATTGTGACCCAGAAATGTCACAAGGGTTGATGGTTGGTGGTTACTGAATGGGAAATCTTTGCCCAGCTTAAATAATAATGGAGATCTGGGATACATATGTGACTATTGCATAGTTAAGGAGAGAGAGGGGGAAAGGATGAAGCTGACATGAAGGCAGGGACACAAAGGAATGGAAAACGAGACAAAGAGAAGGAGACTCCCATCCAAGCAAGGACATCAGCGTAGACTTGTGTGTGTTTGTGTGTTTTAATAAATATGGGTCTCTTTAATACCCTGGATGTCAGTGCTTACAGCAGGCTTCCTCAAACTCGGCCCTCCAGATGTTTTGAGACTACAATTCCCATCATCCCTGGCCACTGGTCCTGCTAGCTAGGGATCATGGGAGTTGTAGGCCAAAAACATCTGGAGGGCTGAGTTTGAGGAAGCCTGGCTTAGAGACTCTTGTTTTTTAACACAAGAATGGAGATCTTGTGGACCTGGTGATGTTGGTGGGACTCCATCAGCTCTGACCAGCATGGCCACTTGTCAGGGATGATGGGAAATGGCAGCCCAAGACTTGAGATTCAGTGTGATGTAATGGTTAGAGCAGCCTTTCTCGACCTTGGCTCCCCAGATGTTGTTGGGCTACAAATCCCAGCACCCCTAGCTAGCAGAACCAGTGGTCAGGGATGATAGGAGCTGCAGGCCAACAGCATCTAGGGACCCAAGGTTGAGAAAGGCTGGGTTAGAGTGTTGGGCCTGAAGACTGGGGTTCAAATTCCCACTCAGCCATGGAATCGTAGAACTGTAAAGTCAGAAGGGACACCGAGGCTCATCTAGTCCAATAGAGGAATCTGAATCATGTATGCCGCCTTGGGGAAAATAAGGTGGGATATAGAAAGAAAGAAAGAAAGAAAGAAAGAAAGAAAGAAAGAAGGAAAGAAAGAAAGAAAGAAAGAAAGAAAGATCCTTGCTGAATCAGGCCAAAGGCTTCCTGTTCTCACAGTGGCGAACCATATGTCCCATTTGGGAAACCCCTCCAGGAGGACCTGAGATCTGTGGGATATATCCAGTCTCATATAACCAACATACTTAACTCTAATTAATGCATGAAGGGGTTAAGACCATAGAGTAAGCTGTCCTGCCAGGCTTAGCTAGGTCACACCCACTCACATTGGGAGGAAGGGCTACCAGACTCTTTGTTCTTTCTCTTCCACCATGTGAACCCTTCCAATAAGGGCGTCTGAGCTAGGTTGCTCCAATCCCAGGCTGTGTGGCTTTCGCAAGCCATCTCTCTGGTTCTGTACAGATAATTTAGAAACCATTTTTGAAACTAAGTTGTCTGTCTTGCTGCTGTGTGAAAAAGCACATGAATCTGACCTTTGAAGAATTTGTAAGTAAATCATTTTTCAAGTTACCAAATATGCGGTCTCTTTCTATGCTAAGGGAAGTGGGGAATTTTGGAAGCAACTTAGTGTAGTGATCAGGTGGGATTGCTATGAGGAATTATAAAAGATATGGAGCAAGCCATTTGTGTCAGCAATGAAAGCATTGCATTGACTGGGTTTGAGCCATTTTATATGATTTCTGATCAATCCACGCTTCTGCATCTCTGTCCTATTTCTCTACACCTGACAGGCACATATAAGCATTCTGAAACACAGGCCAATTGCTTCATCAGGCATCCTCAGTACATAAAGATAGCAGGTAGCTTCTTTGATGTAGCTATTGTTAGTTTTGTTAATCTTAGGGCCAGGAAGAGAGTTCACAAAGAGATGGTAAATACAGCTTATCCTTCCTCTCCTGTTTCCTGCTTGTTTACGACCTCTGGGTTTCCTAAAAACAATCCTCTAGTCCTGTTTTATTTACTCTCAGAGGACGCGGATGGTGCTGTGGGTTAAACCACAGAGCCTAGGGCTTGCCGATCAGAAGGCTGGCGGTTCGAATCCCCGCAACGGGGTGAGCTCCCGTTGCTCGGCCCCTGCTCCTGCCAACTTAGCAGTTTGAAAGCACGTCAAAATGCAAGTAGATAAATAGGCACCGCTCCGGCGGGAAGGTAAACGGCGTTTCCGTTCCGTGCGCTGCTCTGGTTCGCCAGAAGCGGCTTAGTCATGCTGGCCACATGGCCCGGAAGCTGTACGCCGGCTCCCTTGGCCAGTAAAGTGAGATGAGCACTGCAACCCCAGAATCGGCCACGACTGGACCTAATGGTCAGGGGTCCCTTTACCTTTACCTTTATGTATGCATGCTCAGAGTAGTCTTTGTAGTTAACAGGATTTCTTCTGATCTGACTTTGTCCCACGTGGGTTGTTGTTTTTTTTTTTTTTTTTGAAATGTTCAGAGGAAATCTGATTGGTTCTTACAAACACTGTGTAAAAAGTTCTTTTGTGAATAAAACGACCTGGGCCGAGGGGTGGAGAGGATTATTATGGGCACCTCCTCCCAGAGTCTTGCTGGTCAAGCCTCGTGTGTATTCTATTAAGCAGAGTCCAATCTTTCCTTGTTTTGGGAATGCTACAACATAGAAGGGGATATTTTAAAGGTCTAACAGGTTACATTCCCACTTTTCACTTTGCTGCATATTTTGCGATTTTAAATCTGTTGGGGTTCTCTCATGAAAAGTACTTGCCCTGAACCTGGATCTAGGCATCCAGAGAGCTATCCTTTTACCACTAAAATATTTTTCTCCTCTTTCAAACAAATGGAAACAAGATCTGCAGTGCTCAGTCCACTAGGCATCCCTAGTAATTGGCCTGTAAAGGCACAGACCCTCCAGCAGCTGAGATATGGAGCTTTACTCTTTAAAACAAGCACGGCAGACTGGGAGCGACCGCCGAGACCATATAACACTGGTCCTGAAAGCCCTACATTGGCTCCCAGTACATTTCTGAGCACAATTCAAAGTGTTGGTGTTGACCTTTAAAGCCCTAAATGGCCTCGGTCCTCGGTACCTGAAGGAGCATCTCCACCCCCATCATTCTGCCCAGACACTGAGGTCCAGTGCCAAAGGCCTTCTGGCAGTTCCCTCACTGTGATAAGCCAAGTTACAGGGAAACAGGCAGAGGGCCTTCTTGGGGTGGCGCCGGCCCTGTGGAACTCCCTCCCACCAGATGTCAAAGAGAAGAACAACTACCAGACTTTTAGAAGACATCTGAAGGCAGCCCCCTTTAGGGAAGTTTTTGATGTGTGACATTTTAATGTATTTTTAATCTTTGTTGGAAACCACCCAGAGAGGCTGGGGAAACCCAGCCAGATGGGCGGGGTACAAATAATAAATTACTATTGTCAGAGTTGCCTCCAGGTCCCAGCTCACAGAGGACCAACGCTAGTCAGTAATAACGTATAAAAGTCTTTATTGAAGATTAGTTTCCATTTCCAAACCGCAGCGTGCAACTCTACGTCTTAGAACCTAGACCGGCGAAGCTCCATCTGAGTCTCCGCCTCCTAGACACCAGTTTAAGACTCTAGCCTTACTCCACCTCTTCCGTTGTTCTTTCCTCCTCTGGGTCCTTCTGCCCCCTGGGGTTTCCCCCCTGAGTCTTGCCCCTCCTTCCGGCGGGCTTTAGGACCTGGCTCCCTATCCGGGCTACCTGCTGTGCCGCTCGCCTGTACATTTGAACTTGGCGCGCGCGCCCAGCCGGTAACTTTCCTCTTGACCGTTTCCCCGCTCTCCGATGGAGGCGTGGTCAATCCTGACTCATCTCCTCTCGCTGGTGGTGAGAACACTGGTCCCGATGCCTGGGACTCCTCCCCCCCACTTCGCTCTGGTGGGGAAGCTGGTCCTGATTTCCAACTGCTGCTCTGGGAGTCCCCGCTGGCCCCTTCCTTCTGGGGTTTCCCCCTTGGCACCCCCCTTGCCCTGGCCATCGGCGCTCCCTTCTGTGAATCTTCCAATTCGCTGGAGAGGCTCATGGAATCCCTCTGATCACTGTCACCGCCTACGCTCCCCTCGGATTCCTCCCCCTCGCTCTCCATTTCCTCCCTCTCCTGTGCCTCTGCTCCTGAGCCCCTGACATCCATCCCCCCTCGAAGCCCCCCCTTCCCCCTCCCCCTCTTCAGGTGCGGGTTCTGGGTGCTCCAGTGTTGAGGGGGTGAGTGCAGGATACAGTTCGTCCCCCGTGGCGTGCAGCCAGCCGGATAAGTCCGGGAAGTCCTCCATGGTCTCTTCGATGGCGATCTCCTCCGCTTCCATCTCCTGGGCGGTGTGTTCGAACCCGGGATCTTCCCCCAACTCGCCCATGACCCCCTCTTCCCCTGTCGCCTGGGGTGATGCTGCGTGCAATGGCCCTCTCGGCAGTTCTCTGCGCCACCCCACCTCAGGTTGATCCTCCCACCAATAGGAGCCCCCTGTGCCAAACCCCGAGAGCGATCCCTCTGGAGAGCTAGTCTCTAGCGTCGTGTCCTCAGCTGAAGAGAACCCCTGAAACGTGCTGGCTGAGAGTGTGGGTGTGAAAAGATATTCGTCGAAATAATCTGCCGGCATGGGCCTGTGTGGGAACAGTGCGTGGAACTCGTCTTTGAGGTAGTGCTCCTCCACGGCATAGTATGGTACCCAGCTGTTGGCACTGGCCGGAGTACCTTCCCTGGCGAGGAGATATTCAACCCCCTATTCCCCCCATCTCGAGTCCAAAATCTCCGTGACCTCGTTGAGCGGCTCCGCCCTCAGCGAGCCCCCCTTCGTGGGTGCGTCTCTGAGCGGGCTAGGAGCTGTCCCTGGCGCCTGGAACCTGTGAGGTGCCTTGTAGGGCGTGAGCACCGATCTATGAAAGACCGGGTGCATTCTGGATCCCTCCGGGAGTGTCAACCGGAAGGCCACTGGGTTGATCTGTGCCTCGA
The DNA here is from genome assembly GCF_964106915.1 of Podarcis gaigeae. Lineage (NCBI taxonomy): Eukaryota > Metazoa > Chordata > Lepidosauria > Squamata > Lacertidae > Podarcis > Podarcis gaigeae. The sequence continues at coordinate 99,636,388 of NC_139677.1, read as the reverse complement.
CTTGGTAAGGGCCTAGCTGCTTGTGCCCGAGCTTCTTCTTAGCTAACGATCTGGCCGGCACTGCCTGGGCTGCTAACCAGACCCAGTCCCCCACCCGGATGTCCTCCCCAACTCTCCTGTGTCTGTCCGCTTGCATTTTGTACGCGTGTTTGGCTAGCTCTAACTGCCTTCGGAGTTGCTCGTGGACCTCCTGTAACTCTGCTGCCAAGGCCTCTGCTCCCTGCGGCTCCCCCTCCCTCACTTTCTCTAAATCCGGGAAGGTTCTGGGATGCCGCCCATTGTTGGCGAAAAACGGTGTCACCCCCGTGGACACGTGTTTCGTGTTGTTGTAGGCAAACTCGGCTAGCGGTAGGTAGTCCACCCAGGTCGAGGGCTGCTGGTTCGCGTAGCAGCTCAGGTACTGCTGCATGATGGCGTTGACCCTCTTCGCTTGTCCGTTGGTCTGCGGGTGTCTTGCCGACGCTAGGCTGACCTTGACGTTCAGGATGCCCATCAGCTTCTGCCAGAAGCTGGAGATGAACTGGCGTCCCCGGTCGGACAGGATAGACCGTGGTAGGCCGTGCACCTTGAACACGTGGTCTATGAACAGCTTGGCGGTCTGCTCCGCTGTGGCCACCTTCGCGCAAGGAATGAAGTGGGCCATCTTGGTGAACAAGTCCACTACCACGAGTACTGCTGTTTTGCCCCTCGAGCTGGGCAGATCAGTGACAAAGTCCAGGGCCACCCTCTCCCACGGTTCGAGCGGTGTCTGTAGCGGTTCCAACAGTCCCGCCGGCGGCCTGTGTACTGGCTTGGCCCTTTGGCAGGTGTCGCACCTATTGACGTAATCCGCGACTTTTCCCCGCATCTTGGGCCACCAAAAGTCTCTGGCTACTAATTCCACCGTCTTCTCTTTGCCGAAGTGCCCAGCGCTGGGCGCGTCGTGTAACTGTTGCAGTACTCTCGCGCGGAGGTCGTCTCCCGGCACGTAGAGGGCCCCTTTGCGGATGAGCAGTCCGTCGCGTATCTGGAACTCGTCGTCCTTCGCTGTGCCGCTGCGCACCTCCTCCATCTTGGCTCGTGCGAAGGAGTCCGTCTGCAGCGCGCAACGCACTGCATCCAGGTCCACCGTAGCTGAGGCGCATGCCCACGCTTTCGGTGCGAAAATGTGTTTGGCCGCCGCCGGTGCCTCTTCCTCGAGATACTGCAGCTTCCTGGATAGCGCATCCGCCATGATGTTGTTGTCTCCCGGGATGTATTCTATCCTGAAGTCGAAATCTGCAAAGAACTCCGCCCAGCGGATGTGTCTCTGGTTTAGGAACCTTGCCGTGCGCCAGTACTCCAAGTTCTTATGGTCCGTGCGGACCTGCACTGTGTGTTTGGCTCCGATGAGGAAGTGCCGCCACACCTTGAATGCTGCATGAATGGCCAGCAACTCTCTGTCCCAGATGGTGTAGTTCTGCTCCGACTTGCTGAGTTTCCTGGAGTAGAAAGCGCACGGCCTCCAGTCCCCTTGGTGGTCTCGCTGCAACAGGACCGCCCCCACGGCTCTGTCTGAGGCGTCCGTCTCAACCCTCATGGGTTTGCTGGGGTTCACATGTAGTAGTTGTTCTTCGGATGTGAAGAGACGCTTGAGCTTCTGAAAGGACTGCTCCGCCTGCTCCGTCCAGATGAACTTCTTCTTCTTGGAGCTGAGGGTGTCGGTGATGGCCGCCGTCTGCATAGCGAAACCCTTGATAAACTTGCGATAAAAGTTGGCAAAGCCGACAAACTTCTGGACCTCCTTCCGATTGCGCTGGCTTTTCCAGTCCAGCACCGAGCGGACCTTGGCGCTGTCCATGGCGAGTCCCTTGTCGGACAGCTTGTAGCCCAGGAAATCCACCTCCGTCACGTCGAACTGGCACTTCTCCAGCTTGGCATAAAGCCTGTGCTCTCTCAGCCTCTGCAGGACTTCCTTGACATCTCTCTCGTGGGCCTCCTGCGACGCCGAGAAGATCAGGATGTCGTCCAGGAAGCAGACGCACTTCTTGTAGAGGAGACCCGCTAAGACGTGGTGCATGAAGGCTTGAAAACAGTGGGAACCATTTTGTAATCCAAAAGGCATAACTCTATATTCATAGGTGCCTAGCGGCGTAAACATGGCCGTCTTCCACTCGTCGCCCTCCCACACGCGTATGAGATTGTACGCTCCGCGTAGATCCAACTTGGTAAAGATGCGACCCTTCCTCACCGTCGCCAGCAGGTCATCGATCTTGGGCATGGGGAAGGCTGTGGGCTTGGTTTTCGAATTTAAAATTCTGAAATCAACTACCAGCCTCTTTTGGGGCGTGTCCCGCTTCTTCACAAAAAACACAGGACTGCCGCCCACTGCTTTGGATTCTCGGATGAATCCCCGCTTCAAGTTGTGATCTATGAACTCCCTGAGTTCCTGCATTTCATCCTCAGACATGGAATACAGTTTCCCCGTCGGCAGCGTCGCCCCCGGCAGGAGGTCAATCTTGCAGTCATATGGCCTGTGGGGAGGCAGCTTGTTCGCTTCCTTCTCGCAGAAGACCTCCAAAAACTCTTTGTACTTGTTGGGTACCGCTTGCAACATGCCTAAGTGCAGCTGTGGTCCATCCTCATGCCCCTCATCTTCTTGGTTAGCGAGGATGCAGTGTTCTGCGCAGTAGGAGGAGCCGAAGGTCAGTTGACGCTGGTACCATGCTAATGCCGGGCTGTGCCTGTCCAGCCAACTCATGCCCAACACTATGGGCGTGTCCGACAGGTGGGTGACGTTGAAGCTGATGACTTCGTGGTGATTTCCAATTCGCATCACCATTGGCGGTGTTTGCTGCAGCACTTGTCCTCCCAGTAGCTCTCTGCCGTCTACCGTGACGACGTTCAGGGGCATCGTGGCCGGTAGGAGTGCTACGTTATGTTGCTTGAGAAAATCCACTCCTATAAAGTCTGCATTGCTGCCAGAGTCAATGGTAATAGTGGTGAGTCCAGTGGGCAGCTGAAGCGATGCCGTGAGTTGCACCACAGGTTTGGGTGGGAGGGGGTCTGTGGGCTGTAAGATCCCTGGGGACTGCTTCACTGACTTGTCTGGCTGGGCCCCAGTGGCTCCACTTCCAGCCAGACTTCGTCGTTTCCCTGCTGTGGTGCACTCTGCTGAACTATTTCTGTAACTGTCGCTGAGGCTGCAGTGTGCTTGTGAATCCTCTGGGGACACTCTTTCGCCATGTGCTGAGCACTGTCGCAGATGTAACACTTCCTGTTCCCTCTAGGAGGCTTCGGTTTGACTGCTCCCGGCGTTAGGGCTCTGGCTGCTGACTGAGCCTTGGCACCACCTAACTCCATCGGCTCCTCTCCCCCTCCCAATGGGGGCGTGGATTGAGCGCGCGCTGTCTCCCTGGGAAAGAAAGGAGGTGCTCTTGCTGGCGTGCGTCCCCAACGCCCTTCGTCCTTGCTCCAGGAACGTTCCTCCAGCCTCACCCCAATCGTCAGCGCTCTCTGGATCACGTCTTTAGTGGTTTGGGGTCGCTCCCCCCTCTCAATTTCGTCTTTCACAGCCCCATTCAACCCCTCCCAGAACAGGTCCCTGACGGCAGCTGACTCTTTTTCCCATCCCAGCGCGTTGACCAAAGCAAAAAGGCGGGAGTGATATTGCCTTACAGTGGCTCTGCCTTGCATCAATCCATGTATCTCTTTCCTGGCGATATCTACATCAATCTCTGATAAAAAGCATGCATCCATCACCTTAAGGAAGGCTTTCGCATTTTTGAGGGCTGGGTCTTTATCCCGGTACAGATTCCGCAGCCACGCTTTAGCGTCACCGTGGAGATGCGTTAGTATGAAGCCTACTTTCTCCTGCTCATCTCTAAAGTCCTTCTCCAGCAACTCTAGGGCGAAAACCACGTCTGCTCTGAAGTTAGGATACTGCTGCAGATTCCCATCGAAATGAGACACAAGGCTCCCTCCTCTCTTTCCCAGCCCAATCCCCTCTGGTCTGGGTCCCGGTAGCCCCTGTTTAGTCAACACTTCCAACCTGGTTTGCAGATCCTGGCAGACAGCAGCTGCTTCGTCTTCCCTCTTCCTGGCTGCTAGTATCTCCGCGTTACGTTGTGTCACTGCGTTTCGCAGGGTTGCTATTTGTTCTTCGGTAGTCATCTTGTCCTGCCTTCGTGAGCTCGCGAAGCACCAATCTTCGCCCCTCGCTGCGTCCACTCACGTTGCGAGGTTTTATTTTTTTTATGAGATGGAGCTTACTGTCAGAGTTGCCTCCAGGTCCCAGCTCACAGAGGACCAACACTAGTCAGTAATAACGTATAAAAGTCTTTATTGAAGATTAGTTTCCATTTCCAAACCGCAGCGTGCAACTCTACGTCTTAGAACCTAGACCGGCGAAGCTCCATCTGAGTCTCCGCCTCCTAGACACCAGTTTAAGACTCTAGCCTTACTCCACCTCTTCCGTTGTTCTTTCCTCCTCTGGGTCCTTCTGCCCCCTGGGGTTTCCTCCTTTCTGGACTTTTCTGACGCTGACCCCCCTGAGTCTTGCCCCTCCTTCCGGCGGGCTTTAGGACCTGGCTCCCTATCCGGGCTACCTGCTGTGCCGCTCGCCTGTACATTTGAACTTGGCGCGCGCGCCCAGCCGGTAACTTTCCTCTTGACCGTTTCCCCGCTCTCCGATGGAGGCGTGGTCAATCCTGACTCATCTCCTCTCGCTGGTGGTGAGAACACTGGTCCCGATGCCTGGGACTCCTCCCCCCCACTGCGCTCTGGTGGGGAAGCTGGTCCTGATTTCCAACTGCTGCTCTGGGAGTCCCCGCTGGCCCCTTCCTTCTGGGGTTTCCCCCTTGGCACCCCCCTTGCCCTGGCCATCGGCGCTCCCTTCTGTGAATCTTCCAATTCGCTGGAGAGGCTCATGGAATCCCTCTGATCACTGTCACCGCCTACGCTCCCCTCGGATTCCTCCCCCTCGCTCTCCATTTCCTCCCTCTCCTGTGCCTCTGCTCCTGAGCCCCTGACAACTATTAATATTACTACAGTGGTACCTCAGGTTAAGCACTTAATTCGTTCTGGAGGTCCGTTCTTAACCTGAAACTGTTCTTAACCTGAAGCACCACTTTAGCTAATGGTGCCTCCTGCTGCTGCTGCGCCGCCAGCGCACGATTTCTGTTCTTATCCTGAAGCAAAGTTCTTAACCTGAAGCACTATTTCTGGGTTAGCGGAGTGTGTAACCTGAAGCGTATGTAACCTGAAGCGTATGTAACCCGAGGTACCACTGTATTACTTTTTGCTCTCCAGATGTTGTCAAAATCCAACCCTCGCCATTCTCATCTGGGGAAGCAACTTGATGGAATGAATCCGGACACAATTCTGCAAATGATTCCAGAGACAACAGAGGATCTAGCACCACTTTATTGATTTTTGAATTATTATTATTTGTACTATTATTCAAATAAGTCTTTTATACGTTTCATGCAGGCTACATGCTTGTCCCGTCTGCTTACTCAGGAATGGAAGGCAGGGGCTTAACCTCGACCAGTTGGTCCCGTCCTAAGGAAATGGGTTCCTTGTCTGTAGCACCGGTTGTTTTAATGGAGGCACTGAAAGCAAAAAAAGAGAAAGAAGTCAACATGCCACAAGACTGACTGAAAGCCTGTTCTGTCACACATAAAAGCAGCAGAACTTGCAATCCAACTAAGGTGTCATCGGGTTGCAGCCGGCTAAAAAGCTACCGAAATCTGTCGCCATTCTCCTACTGTTGGTAATTGCTGCTGTTTCCAAACCCATAGCTGTCAAGCGTCCCTTATTTGGTGGGACAGTCCCTTATCCCAGTGCCATGTCCCGCTGCTGTCCCTTATTGATGATGTCTCTTAAATAAGCTACTGAAGGTAATGGGGCCCTTTATATGTCCAGCTGTCCTTTGTCAACAACAAATTGTTGCTGTTTTTTTTGTGTTGAATATATGCTATATGGTAATTTATGGACCTAATAGGTATCTAAAGCCATTTGCACGCAACAAAATATGTATTTTATCAAAGTAATTGTTGATCCCTTATTTTGGCTGCTGATCCCTTATTTTCGAGGCTGCTGGTCCCTTATTTTCAAATCTGTAAGTTGACAGCTATGTCCAACCCTGGGCTAGCAGTAGGTAATGGAATATGCAGAAATAGCCAAACTAACGGGGAAAAGTCGACAACAGGTCGAGAAAACATTTCAAAAAGAATGGGAAAAATTTATGTTGTATATAGGAAAGATAAGATGAAATAGTAAAACCAGTAGAATTGGAAACAAACCTCATAACGGGAAAAATGTAAGAAAAGTGATGGATAATGAAAATAATAGGAAGCAAAATGTATAAGGAAACGAGTATAACTAACAGTAGTGGTGAATGAATACAGACAGACAAAAAGAATTGTATAAACATGAGGACTTATTTGTTTATAGATACACTATGGACAAATATGGAAAATGAATAACAATAGATAAAATGGAAGAAAATAATGCGATAAAATTATATGTGATATAAAAAACCAGAAGAAGGAAGGAAGTCATCTCTGAAGAGCAAGTATGAATGTAAAATGTAATACAATATGTGTATGTGGAGTATCTAATTGAAAAACTAATAAAGATTATTTAAAAAAAAGAAGCAGCAGCTACCGAAATCAATAAACATCACAGTCTGTAGTCCATTACTCCAATGGGTCTACTCTGAGCATGGCTTCATTGGATAAAAACAATGCATTGGGTAGGGTTACCATAAGTCCAGATTTTCCTGGGATTCTAATAATGAATTTTGGGAAACTGGGAAATGTCTGGATTTTTGAAACTTTCCCCCAAAACTCAACAACTTTTTTAAAATTTATTTTTACTTCTTGAAATGTAGCAACCCTATCATGGGGTGTTTCTGCTCTCAAAGGTTGGCCTAAACTGGAGCTACTAAGCTAGGCTGGTTTTATGGCATGTTGAGCCCTCTGTGAGTTCAATACCTCCCCCATCCAATATTGGCTATTTAATGGATTTGCCAATTATTATTACTTGCATAGAAAGCAAAACAACTCCCCAAACTGTCTACTTAATGAGAAAATTAGAACTATGCTCCTGTTAACAGCTTTGTGTAATGGAGTCATGTTGAAACTGGCTTTTGATATCGCACCTTGAAGGCTTACAATATGGAAGAAGATTCACATTTTAGATATGAATAATGCTTTGTGATAGTGTTTATTTTGTTATGGGGCTGTAGCCAAAAAGTGGACAATAATTGAAGAGCCAAAGAGAGAGAGAGAGAGAGAGTTGTTTTTCTTTGGGACATTTTCTTTTTAAACTCAGATAATACGGCTCCTAAACAGCCCAATATCCAACGGATGATGACGTATATTCTAGTCTGAGGCCTGGCCCCTGTTGTAGATGAGAGATAATCAGTCCCTAAGCGGGGAAAATTTCTAATCTGCTTTTGCAAGCTGCACCTCGACATCCTCATGTTGAAATTTCAACCACATATTTTGGAGTTTATCCAAAATGACACTCAGGCCGTTTGCTTCCCTTTAAAGCAAAAGGTAAAGGTAAAGAGACCCCTGACCATTAGGTCCAAACAAAATAAAAAAATTCCTTCCAGTAGCACCTTAAAGACCAACTAAGTTAGTTCTTGGTATGAGCTTTCGTGTGCATGCACACTTCTTCAGATACACTGAAACAGAAGTTTCCAGACCCTTCTATATAGTGAGAAGGTGGGGAGGGGTATTACTCAGAAGGGTGGTGGGAATGGGTGATTGGCAGATAGCTGTGATGAGCCTGTTGACGACTCTTAACGACTGCAATAGGTCTTACAGGAAAAAGCAAGGGGTGAGAAGGTGAACAGGTGAGTCGTCAACAGGCTCATCACAGCTATCTGCCAATCACCCATTCCCACCACCCTTCTGAGTAATACCCCTCCCCACCTTCTCACTATATAGAAGGGTCTGGTGACTTCTGTTTCAGTGTATCTGAAGAAGTGTGCATGCACACGAAAGCTCATACCAAGAACTAACTTAGTTGGTCTTTAAGGTGCTACTGGAAGGAATTTTTTTTATTTTGTTTTGACTATGGCAGACCAACACGGCTACCTATCTGTAACTGGAACATTAGGTCCAGTCATGTCTGACTCTGGGGTTGTGGCGCTCATCTCGCTTTATTGGCCGAGGAAGCCGGCGTACGGCTTCCGGGTCATGGGCCAGCATGACTAAGCCACTTCTGGCGAACCAGAGCAGCGCACGGAAACACTGTTTAACTTCCCACCAGAGCGGTACCTATTTATCTCCTTGCACTTTGACGTGCTTTCGAACTGCTAGGTTGGCAGGAGCAGGGACCGAGAAACAGGAGCTCACCCCGCCGTGGGGATTTGAACCGCCGACCTTCTGATCAGCAAGTCCTAGGCTCTGTGGTTTAACCCACAGCGCCACCTGCATCCCCCAAAAGGTAGAGGCTAGCAAATAAGAACCCCTTTGCTATCTATGAAGAATGAATTCGCCAGGATGTGCTATAGTGTACGGAAAATTCTGATAGGTCACAGTGAAGCCTTGACTGCAGAGAGAGAAAAGACCAGAGGTGGCCAGATACTTTGATTCTCCCTCGCTTGGAAAGCTTTCCCCAAAATGATCCACTTGGTTCACATCTGCATGTCACAAATAATGTGTGTGTGTGTGTGTTAGTTGTTATCATGCTTTTGCATGTCTTTATGGCATCTTAATCTCCCGGGACCTGTTTTAGAGATGTTTACCGTGTGAATTGGGTGGGAAATCTGTGTGGGAGGGAAGGGTTAGTCGTCCCCCCCCCCAATGTGCCATGGTCTCCATCTTAAAAGATGAAGGAAAATAACCAGCAGGAGCTGCAGTCACCCGTCTTCTTGCAAAAGCCCATAATATGGTATTATTGAACATCCCCAATGCTGGTGGGGTTTAGTGGATTTGCTAAGCAGATTTGCAGCATCCATTAAGCGGAAAGAGCCAGTGGTCACAATCCAAGCAAATTGCACGAGCCTTGCGATCGGTCGTCTTAACTCTTATTTTCGATTGGAGCATTTTCTTTTGTTTCTTAAGTATCTGTACAGCACTCTAAGTGGCAATTTCCAAAGCCAAGTTGGACATTTTGTGGAAGCCAATTCTTGGCGAGACCGCGTTAAGTTCTTGAGAGCATCTTGAAAGTGGAAACATTTATTATGGTGTGTGCTTGCGTAGGCGTGAGAGACAAAGAGAATATCTGGGTGTGCGAGGCATTTATTTTATGGGAATTTAATGTAGAGAATGCCACTTATTCTTAGGGACCAGGTAAGAAAGAGAGCGGATGATCAACACTAGGTCCTGTCTCTGAGCTTCCTACAACAGCTGGCTGACTGCTAGAGGTGGGTGAATTTGTTAATTATGGTTTCTTCACTTCTCATTTTCTCAGTCCACAATAATTCTGCTTAAGTTCGCAATTAAAGGAACAACGCCTTGTGAATATTCAGCAGCATGTGAATTCCTCTTTATCCCAATACATGCATTTTTGTATGCAATTTTGTCTCATATATGCATTTTCCCACTTAATTCCCCCTAACATTTTTTGTGTGCACACTTTTTGGTTGCTGAACTGCATTGCAAAATTCAGAGAAGTGTGGATGTCAACGGCGACCTGCGTTAAAGTTTGCTAACTGTTTCAGGAAGTACGGATTAGATAAGTATGCATCGAAATGCAACCCAAACCAAATCTCTTCCTCATCTTTGCTGACTGCTGTGGTGACAAAAAACTCCTTTTGCAGTTTTTCCAAATACAGTGCAAGTGGAGATTTCCCCCCAATAGCTCAGGTTACTTCTTTCCCCTGCTTTTAGTTCAGCGCTCAGAACCAAAATTGTTTCCGGCCTTCCTCTAAATAAAAGCGAGCCCTCATGAAGCAAGGATTTATTCCATTTGCTCGTTTCATTTGAGCTTTTCCTTCAAACATTTTATGGTGTTTGTCGAAATCAGGCTTTGTCCAGGACAGTTGAGATGCTTTCATCTCCAGTGACAGGCTAGAAGATGTTTTGCGGCCCGAGGCAAAGAACAAAATGGCTAAACCAGCCCATTTCATGTGCAGGAGCTGGGCTGGTTGACAGCTGAATCTTATTTCAACACTGGGAATGGGACCGTGTCTGTCTGTGGGCAGCAGGCGGAAACTGCTGTAGGTCTTGAAAGACCTACATTGGCTCCTAGTACATTTCCGAGCACAATTCAAAGTGTTGGTGCTGACCTTGAAAGCCCTAAACGGTCTTGGTCCAGTATACCTGAAGGAGCATCACCATCCCCATTGTTCAGCCCGGACACTGAGGTCCAGTTCCGAGGGCCTTCTGGCGGTTTCCTCCATGCAAGAAGTGAGGTTACAGGGAACCAGGCAGAGGGCCTTTTCGGTGGTGCCACCCACCCTGTGGAACGCCTTCCTGTCAGATGTCAAGGAAATAAACAACTATTTGACTTTTAGAAGACATCTGAAGGCAGCCCTGTTTAGGGAAGTTTTTAATGTGTAATGCTTTATCATGTTTTTAATATTCTATTGGGAGTCACCCAGTGTGGCTGGGGAAACCCAGCCATATGGGCAGGGTATAAATTATTATTATTATTATTATTATTATTATTATTATTATTCACACTGTACATTTAAATGAGTCGTAGAGTCTTAGAGTCGTAAGGGAACAAGAGGGTCATATCTGTGGGATGTGAAACACATAGCAGTCAAGTACAGTGGTACCTCGGGTTAAGAACTTAATTCGTTCTGGAGGTCCGTTCTTAACCTGAAACTGTTCTTAACCTGAGGTACCACTTTAGCTAATGGGGCCTCCTGCTGCCACCCCCCCCCCGATTTCTGTTCTCATCCTGAAGCAAAGTTAATCACCTGAGGTACTATTTCTGGGTTAGCGGAGTCTGTAACCTGAAGCGTCTGTAACCTGAAGCGTCTGTAACCTGAAGCGTCTGTAACCTGAGGTACTACTGTACAACATTCCTAGAATGGACATGCTAGGGGATGCTTTGTACCAGCCAGGAGAAAACTTCCAGTTTCCTCCTGAGCTGGGACAAACTTCCTCTGCATGTGACTAGATGTGGGCATGGCCTCATCTGGGTAGGGTAAGGTTACCAGACGTCCCCGTTTCCTGGGGACAGTCCCCGGATTTATAAATCAGTCCCCTGACAAAATCCATCAATTTAGTAGGAAGTTGAAGAGTGTCTCCGGATTCATTGAAAAAAAATCTGGTAACCTTAGGGTAGGGGAGCACACGTTCGTCTTTTGCTCTTCTTCTCCATTTTGTTTCTCTACATAGTAGCAGAAGTGACTGTCACTTGGAACTAACTCCCTTATGGAATAGTTCCACATGTACATATACTTTTGTAACCTAAGTCTGCCTTCAGGGATCCACCTGTGAACTGAATGAATGTGAGTAAATTACTTTTATATAAAATAAAAAAATTCCTTCCAGTAGCACCTTAAAGACCAACTAAGTTAGTTCTTGGTATGAGCTTTCGTGTGCATGCACACTTCTTCAGATACTGTGTACTGAAGAAGTGTGCATGCACACGAAAGCTCATACCAAGAACTAACTTAGTTGGTCTTTAAGGTGCTACTGGAAGGAATTTTTTTATTTTGTTTTGACTATGGCAGACCAACACGGCTACCTATCTGTTACTTTTATATAGACTTTAGTAAGATTGTCGTGCCTATTCTTATTAAGAGGGCCAAGAAGGGATCTTCCCAGGAATCTTAGATAGGGAGGCTCAGACGAGCCTGCAACAAACAAACCGCTGTGCATTTAACGGTGAATGTTTAAAGTCTGCTAAGATGCAGAACTTGCTAACGCAAGTGTCAGGGGTTCAGGAGCAGAGACACAGGAGATGGAGCAAATGGAGAGTGAGGAGGAATCCGAGGGGGGTGTAGGCAGTGACAGTGGTCAGAGAGATTCCACGAGTCTCTCCAGCAAATCGGAAGATTCACAGAAAGGAGCGCCGATGGCCAGGGCAAGGGGGGTGCCAAGGGGGAAACCCCAGAAGGAAGGGGCCAGCGGGGACTCCCTGAGCAGCAGTTGGAAATCAGGACCAGCTTCCCCACCAGAGCGCAGTGGGGGGGGGGAGGAGTCCCAGGCATCAGGACCAGTGTTATCACCACCAGCGAGAGGAGATGAGTCAGGATTGACCACGCCTCCATCGGAGAGCGGGGAAACGGTCAAGAGGAAAGTTACCGGCTGGGCGCGCGCGCCAAGTTCAAATGTACAGGCGAGCGGCACAGCAGGTAGCCCGGATAGGGAGCCAGGTCCTAAAGCCCGCCGGAAGGAAGGGCAAGACTCAGGGGGGTCAGCGTCAGAAGAGTCCAGGAAGGAGGAAACCCCAGGGGGCAGAAGGACCCAGAGGAGGAAGGAACAGCGCAGGAGGTGGAGCCGGGCTAGGATCTTAAACTGGTGCGGAAGGGATAGTGACTCAGAGGGGACTTCGCCGATCTAGAGTCAAGACGTAGGGCTGCACGCTCTGGGGTTTGAAATGGAAACTAAACTTCAATAAAGACTTTTGTACATTACATCAACCGGGCGTTGGTCCTCTGTGAGCTGGGACCTAGAGGCAGCTCTGACAGCAAGTTAGGAAGGGTATCACTAAACAATTCCCACAATATCATCCAACCCCCTGCAATGCAGGGGTCTTTTGCCCAATGTGGGGCTCAAACCCACAACCCTGAGATTCAGAGACTCATGCTCTACCAACTACCACTTTCAATCGTCAGGGTTACCCCCCAGTGAATTCTGGGAGCAGTAGTTCATTAAGTTGTAAGGCGACCCCATTCCCTTCCCAGGGTGGTTCAATGATCAGTCCCGTTTCACAGGGAATTCTGGGAACTGTAGTTCTGCAAGTGGAATGGGGAGGTGTCCTAACCACTCTCAGCACCCTTAACAAACTACAGCTCCCAGAATTCTTTGGAGGAAGCTAGGACAGTTTAATCTGGTGCTTTAAATGTAATGGTGTCAATGTGGCCTAGGGCCCTTCTCTGTTCAACAACAACTTGCAATTGCTCTCTGCTCTCCAGTATCTGTTGCCTGAGGCGCCCAATTCCACTAATGGCAAGGTCCATCCTTTATTTTTATTTATTGATTGACTGACTGACTGACTGATTGATTTAATTTATATATGGCCCTATACCCAGGGGTCTCAGTGTGGCTCATAAAATCAAGATATAAAACCTCAAAATGCCTAATAAAAATAAAAACAGCAACCCAATACCCCCTTCTTGTCCCCATGTATCTCACCGTTCATTCAAGCACCTCACACCAGACTCTTTTATATATTTTATGCTGCTTTCATTATTATTTTAAAGTGTTTTAAATTTATTGTTAGCCGCCCTGAACCCGGTTGTTGAACCGGGAAGGGCAAGGTATAATTTTATTATTATTATTATTATTATTATTATTATTATTATTATTATTATTGCCTTGTTCCAGGACAAAGTTGAGAGGCTCGAGTTGTCATATTTCAAAAGGTAAAATTCCTGACACCCGCAAATAAGTTGTTGAGTTTTTTTCTAAGGAAACCCACCAAAATTTTGGGGGAAACAAATTGTCGAGCTTTCTGCTTCCCTCAGGAAACCTCTCCCCAAAATAGTGATTTGAGCCATTGTGTTGCCACGCATCCAAGTTTCTCCTGACATTTTGCTGCTTCGCCAAAATCCATTCCCCCCCCCCCCCAATGCCATTTTTTACACCAGAAATGTATGGCAAGCCTCTGAGACATCCCTAAGGTTAAAGCTGAGATAGGATGTGAACCTGAAGTCTCACACATTGCAGCGCCCACCGATACCCCTTTTCGCACACCAGACAGTGCAAGTATGCTCAATGCAGGCAGAGGGTACACGGGCCTTACACAATGTGTGAACTGGGTCTTAGCTGCATTTTTAGGTTGGCACAATGGCATTTATCTTGTTTCATTTCGTTTACAACCCAATTTTCCTCCAATGAACTCCAAGCAGCCCACACGGTTCTTGCCATTTCCCACCTCAACATCACAACAACCCTGTGATGTAGGGCAGTATACATCTTGCCTAAGAAACTCTCCCTAGTTGAGAGGGGATTTGAATCCGCACCTCCTCGGTCCTAGAAGGACACGCTGCCCCATGTTTCTAGAAAGGGGAATGGCCCGTGAGGGGAGATCTACCCAGCAACAGTGCTGGAAAACTATACTGTCTTATAGGCTGAGTAGAATTGGGTCAATAAAAATGGATTTGGGAGGAGAGGAGTGGGGAAACGTCTTAAAATACTTCAGTTGTGCAAAGCCACATAATCGAAGTCCAAACATTAGTTTGGAATGTAAAAAGATAGATTGTCCAATTTGAAATTATTAGAGGATTTTCAATGTTGAGTTGAGCCAATGCTTTGTTTTCTCTTAAAAAATGTTTAGGGGTACTCTCATTTTGACTCAAGAAAATCACCATTTTATATTTCAAATCGGGGAAAATAAATACAGTAAATGGACAAAAGTACAAAGATTCACATAATGTTTAGGGATATGCGTACCCCTGTGTTCCACTGAGTAGAGGTATCAGAGTTTGGCATCTTTTCATGTGTTTGCGGATGGAATTTGAAAGAAGAAGACTCCAGGGTTCAGCCCAAGACTTTGAAACCCAACACATTACGTTGCTATGCCCTTGACAGCCACACCGTTGAGCAAAACGTTTAATAAAACCATCCTCCGATGGTCACAAAATGCACCCACATTTGAAAAAGGATTGTTTGAGCCTCCACACAAAACGGGAGCTTCTTGTCACATGTGTAACATCAAAAAAACAGTTGTCGGGTGTTTTTAAGAGCAGCTTTTGTGGTGGGGCAATGTCGCAACACAAATAAATTTCTTCCCACGCGATCGCGTCGGGTGGAATCCCAATCAAACATCCGCCATTTTCTCCCTTTGTCTCTGGTGAAAGCGTGTGGCAGGGACTTCGTCAGGTAATGTTCCCATAAGCAAAGATTTCTCAGAAAATGCATTCAAGAGTTTATCCTGCTGTTCACATTAACTGCTTCCTAAGGGTTGGGTTAGGGATGCGGGTGGCGCTGTCAGTTAAACCACAGAGCCTAGGACTTGCTGATCAGAAGGTCGGTGGTTCAAATCCCCGCGACAGGGTGAGCTCTCGTTGCTCGGTCCCTCCTCCTGCCGACCTAGCAGTTCGAAAGCACGTCAAAAGTACAAGTAGATAAATAGGTACCGCTCTGGCGGGAAGGTAAACGGCATTTCTGTGCGCTGCTCTGGTTCGCCAGAAGTGGTTTAGTCATGCTGGCCACATGACCCGGAAGCTGTACGCCGGCTCCCTCGGCCAATAAAGCAAGATGAGTGCGCAATCCCAGAGTTGGCCACGACTAGGCCTAATGGTCAGGGGTCCCTTTACCTTTAATGGTTGGGTTTAGTTGGACAAGCTGTTCTTGTGACGACTGCTTTCATTACAAGATGGCCTATGAGAGAGGCTGCCTTACCCTACGTAATATTATGTGCCATCTCGGTTTCCTTCCATTCAAGGAAATGAAGAAGAGGTTTTGTGAAGCGCAACATCCATAAGCACTAAGGCAAACTCAAAAGGCCGTGATCCCAGGCACCTTTGCTTGTTCCTAGACAAAAAGGTTCCGAGTTCGAGTCTCGCTGCTGTCAGTAGAGATACCTACTGCAGTAGCTGAATGATGAACCCTTTCAAGAAAGCACTAAAGCCTGTTTGCTGACACTGAGGGCTTGTGTTTTTCATTTATATGTGTGGATTTGATTGTTTTATGCCTTTGAAAACCTATATCGAACAGTAAAAGCCACCAGCCAGTTCATCAATGCAATTAAAATAGTTTCCCACGATTTGCGGCATAGCTGCTGGGATTTGCACCAATAACCTGCTATACTTCTCCGGCCAATAATATGTGTGTTTAAGATGCAACTGTCAATTTTGTGGCTGAATCAATAAGTTCATGTGCCACTAGACCTCAGCATGGGCGCCTTTTTGAGATCCGTAGGAGGCATAATATTGTAATAAAGCAAACCTGCCATGCAGGGTTAGGCCTAAGGACAATTTTGCTCATTCCTCACTGCAAAAGAACACACCAGAACCAAAGGCTGCCAAAACAATGGAGAAGAAATGCGTTTAACTTGCAGCTAGGGGAGAGTGGATATGTCCATCTTGGTACCTCATTTCCCCAGTCTGAAAATTCAGTTCTCCACATTTCCACGTTACGTTTGCAATTTTATAGGCCTTCATGAAAATTCACCAGCATTTTAGTGCATCAAACACATTTTTATATGCAATTTTGCCTAATATTCACATTTTTGCAAAACAGTTTCTCCTAACAGAGTGCTTTTTTGTGTGCTATTGTCAATAATACATATGTTTTAATTCACACCACCTTCTTTACCCTAGTAATATTTGCCTGTTTGTGCACATTACTTGGCTAGAGAAATGTACTGCAACATTCAGAGAAGCGCATGATTGAAAAGGTGGCTGTGCAGTTTTGCAAAGTGTGAATTGCGATAGGCTCATTTTTAAATGCAAACTGAGGCAAACTTTTGCCTCCATCCTTACCTTTCCCCCCTCCAATTATTATTATTATTATTATTATTATTATTATTATTATTATTATTATTATTATTCCTAATCGATCAATCAGCTCAAGCTTGAAAGAGAACCAAACTTTGCAGAGCATTGTTCTCACGATTCTCCCGGATGAAACTAAGGTCTCTTGTGGAACTTACCGTCAAAAAAGGAAACCTCTTTGGCTTACTCAATTCGGAGGGTAAAAACAAAAAAATCAAGGAAGTGGGCGTTTGTGTTCAGCATTTATTTATCGTTGTCCAGGAAGAAGAAGAAAAAAGTGACCCTCTATTTGAACAAACACACCACAATCTATTGGCTATACATTAATATCGGTCTGGCTGTGATTATACTAACAGCAAAACTGAAGGCAGTACTGAGACAGTGAACTCTTAGCACACTTTAGGGAGACAATTTCCTTCCCCCTCTTGGTGATAATGCAGCAGAATCGAGACCACAAAATATCTCTTAAGACAACTTGGGTCTGCCTCGCAGAATTATGAGCATGGATGCGCTTGTGAAAAGACCACACAATACCCCCCAACAGAAACACCGCAGATGAGCAAAGCGTGTGGTTGTGGAATTTATTTCAGTTTTTTTTTTTTTGCAAAGCCAAGGTGAGTGGGGGTGTCAACAAGCCGTGAAGAGGACTTTAAGCACCATCTCACGCAAAAAAAGAGGATATAACAGTACAAGGAAGGAGGTGATCAAACAAGCAGACGAGAAATCGCAGGAATATTCAAAAGGAAGGGGGGGAAACAGGAAGGGAAGCCAGCAAGCAAATATTTGTCAAAGGAATGCAAAGAATGAGGGAGTTACAGACGTTTGCCGAGACACAGTTCGGAAGGAAAACCTGAATGGCGGAATGAAACTAAATCGTGTTTTGCATCCAAGACCACAGGAGATTTCAGGAGCTGCTGCTGCAATATGTCGGTCTTAAAAGAGACACTTGGGTGTTAACCAGAGAAAAGATAAGTCACTAAAGGCCTCTTGCACCCTCCATGACCCACGAGGATTTTTTTAAATACAAAAACAAAACAAAACACACCTCCTTGTTTCATTAGACTGGAGTCTCCCCATGGGGCATCTTAGCATCCTCTAAGAGGACAGCTGAGCATCTAAGCTGCCCAGTTATGCTTAATGGGGTTTTGGGTCAAAGAAAAATGCATTAGTTCAGATTTGGCCAACCTTTGTCCCTCCAGATGTTGTCGAACTACAACTCCCACCACCCATGGTCATTGGCTATGCTTGCTAAAGCTGATGGGAGTTGTAGTTTGGAGACACCTGGGAGGTCCAAGGTTCTGCACACTTGCATCAGATCAGTCTTTCCCAAACTTGGGTCTCCAGCTGTTTTCCGGACTACAACTCCCATCACCCCTAGCTAGCAAGGGATGATGGGAATTGTAGTCCGAAACCGGCAGGAAACGCTGAATTAGATCAACCTTTGCTAACCTGGTGCTGTTCAGATGACAGTTCTCAAATCAGCTCTAGCATCTAGCATGAGGTATGTGATTTTTCCTTATTTAAGTGTGTGTGGTTTTTGTTCTTTAAACAGCCATCTCAGTGAGGAGGGGAGGTCAGGATTCGGATTGCGCAGGGAGAAGTGGGGCCACGCTTTTCCTCCTGCACTACTGTCCTGGTGAAAAGTGCACACGCACGCACACCTAAGATGCTATTCAGCCTGCGAAGGAAGCTCCTGTTTTACTGCCTCGTTCGGCTGCCTGAGCCAAGCTGAATCATATCCGAGTTCTGCACAGGGCTGGAGGTAGCATAATGGTAGTATAACATTTCTCTACGGCTACCCTTTGCTCTGTGTATCAATGGACAGTGCTTCAAAGATCAAATACAGCGCTTTCTCCCTCCACTTTGCAAATCCATTCCCTGTTCCCGTCCACCCAAATAAATATCTGTCACCCCAAATTTCCAAATACAGTGGTGCCTTGGTTCTCAAACGCCTTGGTCCTCAAACAACTTGGAACCCAAACACTGCAAAGACGGAAGTAGATGTTCCGGTTTGCGAACTTTTTTCAGAAGCCGAACGTGCTCCAATTTGAGTGCCACCCTTCCGTTTTGAGTGCTACGCTGAGGTCTGTTTCTGCTATTTATTTTGCATTTTTGTTTTTGCAGCTTCTTTGTTTTGTTTTTGTGACCCTGTGGAACCCAGTTCAGCTACTGATTGATTGTGTGACTGCAGTACATTGTTGATTACTTTCATTTTATGGGTCAATGGTCTCATTAGATAGTAAAATCTATGTCAAATTGCTGCTTTAGGGATTGTTTTTAAAAGTCCGGCACACAAATTAATCCATTTTGCATTATTTTTGATGGGAAAGTGAGCCTTGGTTTTGGAACGCTTTGGTTTTGGAACGGACTTCCGGAACGGATTAAGTTTGAGAACCAAGGCACCACTGTATGGCAGAAGAGAAAGGGAAAGGATTTATTCCCTGCTTGAGCTGGGTATTTGAAACCCCCTATTTAGCTGGGGAAAGGCTGATGCAATGCTCCCACTAGGGTGAATTAGACTGCTGTCCCCAGCTGGCAGAAATTCAAGAAGAAAAATGGACCCAGGCCAGTTTTAAAGGTTGCGGATTCCTTAGGGTGATGGTGGTTAAGCGAAGGAGTTAAAAAAAAAAAACCCTTTAGAAAAACAGAGATCTAACCCCTGGATCATGGTCCAACTTTGTGCTGCAGGGCTCGCATGGAGCATGTAGATGAGATGCTATTGCAGAATGAAGTAGCATCTTTTCAGAGCTGCAAATTTGTATAATCAAGCAATGTCCATGCAGATGTCCCCCCCCCCCATTTTCCTTTTTAAAAAGCATTCTGAATAGCAAATGAGCATTATGGATCAATCAATGAAGCTCTCCACGATGCATGTATCTTTGTTGAGATTTTTTTTTCCTTTTTAATGCATCACACATTTGCAATTATATTTCTACGCTTCCTGATGGATATTCCTGCATTTCTCCAAAGCACTGGAGGTATAAGAACTTGCCCCTGACCGACCCGAACCCCCCACCCAACGACACTTCCACAAACACACAAACCTGGCTATACTTCATACAAGTTCTAATATAGCTACACTTGGAGATACACCACAGAATTTTGTTACACATACTCTATAGCCGAAAGCATTCGGGAGCAAGCCTTAATAGAACACATCACACACAAATACAGTACGGTTTTTGCATTCATTTCAGTAGTCAAGGCCAAGCCCACAAACATTTGCTACCCAGTTATCATACAGGTCACCCCACCCTCTCCCCCACCCCAGCCTCTGAGGCTGCAATCCTAAAACCTCCACTTACACGGGAGTAAGCACGGCTGAATTCAATAGGCCTTACTTCTGGGCAGACATGGTTAGGTCTGCAGCCCGAGATCCGTTTTCCCTCTAACCTGGTTCTGCGGCAAAGACAGTATTTCTGCTTCTTTCTCAACCACCTCAAAAATTTACATTCTGCAAATCTTGCGCTCTATAAATAATAATACTAAGAAAGATTCATGGGGTAGGGTGGGGGTTATGGAAGCTTTTCTTGAACATTTCCATAGCAACTGTGGACCTGGAAATTTGCCCTTTTGATCCATCCCAATCACCCTTCCTGTTTTGTTAACGTTCTTTTAAAAACTAATTGGCAATTTAGGGCCAAAGAGCAATTAAACCCAACGGCTGCTTCTCTGGGCAGTGAATTATTATTTTTCCAGTCGCTTGCGGTGATGTTCTTACTTGTACATTGGAGGAACCAGAAAAACAAACTAAAAGCTGTTTTGTCTTTGACATGAGAAAGCACCCGGGGCCTTTGATGAACCTAACCCTGTATTTCCAGAACTCACCTGGAGAGATACTAACTAGTATTCTTCAAATTTGTGATGGTGGTTCAGCAGCGATCAGCTGACACTTGCATGACGCCATCGTCAGTTGTGTGACATCATCATGAGGTCATCTGCTGGTGCCGGCTGTCCTCAGCAGACTCCAGGTTTATACAGTCTCTCACATCACACCTGCGTGGATATCTGACATAGCACACATGTGACACACACAACGTTCGATCTGCCCTTTTTCGCAGGCGAAAATGTTGGGCAAATCAGGATGTCAGTACACATGGCTGCCAAGTGGAGAACTTGAAATTTCATGTTATTTTCAGCATGGGGTGGAAATGAGAAGAGTTCTCTGCTGTTGGCAATGTATGAAACCAACCTCTGCTGAGGACAACCGGTCCCAACATGCGAGCTCAGGTAGGGCTAGGGAAGACCTCTGAAACCTGTGCCATAATCTGAAATCAGCAGGGTTCTGGCAATACCGTTCAGACTGATCACAGAAATCCCTGGTTCTTTTTTTATATTCTAGAAACTAAACAGTTCCCTTTTTATTTTCTGGTTTTTGGTCTACTTCTGCAAGCTATGGACTTGAAAGCTGAAAAAGAGCATTTCCTCTGGGAGACGTTTAACGTCGCCATTACAATTTTCGAAACCTCGCACGGTGCAGGCTGCAGATGTCCAAAGAAACTAGGTTAATGGGAATTGCATGGTTCCTCCCCCCTCTTTCCTTCTGTCATGCTTAGCAGAACTTTCTCCTAGTGACATCACAACAGGAGATGCTCTCCACCCTGGTTGGCCGAGGCGGGGCTAGGAAATACGGGATGCTGTGACATCACAGCATGCACCACATTCTCCTAAGGCATTGTGGGTGGGAAAGTGTGGGCCCTCAAATTCCAGGTCACAGGTTTTGCATCTGTCCTCAAAAATGAAGGGGCTGATCCTGCCCCCTTTCCAAATTGCTTAGGAGTGACAAGGCAGTCCCGTTCACCCCCACAGAAATGTAAATTACTTTGACTTAAAAAAAAACACTGCAAGGAGGTTCGGGAGGGCTACCAGATAGATTATTTTTTACACATGAACCAATATTTATTTTACACCCTCTCTTAGTGGTATGAATTGAGGTTATTTTCTTCCAATGAGCTTTATAGGCTAAGGCATAAGAAAGGGGCACTCAGGCAGAGACTAGTATTTGTTTTTAAGGGAGTTGGAAGTGGTGCAAATGGGTTTCTGCTTTCAGTGTGTGAATCCACACACATTCCCTTTGCCTCATTCTTGCCCCTGGGTGCAACAGGTTTGGCAGGATTTTTAATGCCCCCCAAAACCAAGCCAACCTGTTTCTCCGGGGCAAAAGCAGGACGAGAAGACCTGTCTTCCAGCCGCTCTCTTATTCTATCTCCCCCCCAAATCTCTGATGTACACAGATTGAAAACTAATCTGCCGTGCCTGTCCCTGCCTCCTATTATGCTAGGCAGCCAAACAACGCCCCCCCTGCAAAAAGGAGGCTTTCTAATCCGCCTTTGAAATCAAAGATAAAAAGCTTCTAATACAATTGGAACACAGGCAGATTAGAAGCCTCTAATTAATTTTGTGGCCTTTATTTTTTAAAAAAGAAAAAATAAAGAAAATAAAAGGAGGGGGGATAGAAAACGAGAGAAAGAGAGCGAGAGAGAAAGAGAAAGCAAGTAAGAGCAGTGAAATTTACTCTTTCGCCTCGGCCAATTTATTGTTCATCTCTTTACTCTTCTCCTTTTCCTCGGCGTTTGTTGCGCTGGGCCCCTCGGCGCTCTTTTTCTTAGACGACCGGCTTGAAACCATCTGCTTATCTTTGGCCTTTTTCAGGGGTTTATGGCTTGTGGTCGTCTTTTTTGGCTTAGAAGGCTGAGGGCTCGGCTTCTCCACCTGGGCGGGTGCAACCGGCAAGCCGCCGCCGGCACAAAAGAGAAACAACACACACAACACACAAGGAGAGGTGAGGGGGAGGGAGGAGAAAAGCGAATTTAGAGAGGCGTTGCCGAACGGTGGCAAAGGTTTCATCGAAAGGGCAGCATCAAGGCCTTTAAGCCAGGCACAGGCCAACTCGGCCCTCCAGATGTTTAGGGACTACAACTCCCATCATCCCTGACCACCGATCCTGTTAGCAACGAATGATGGGAGTTGTAGTCCCAAAACATCTGGAGGGCCGAGTTGGCCTATGCCTGCTTTAAGCTGACTGGTGAACTAACCTGTCCTTAGAAGCATTAAACCCTCTTTGTGTATGCACCACCATCGAGATGTGGGCCGCAAGATTTGCCTCGCATCTCTATCTGATATACAGCAGTACCTTGGTTTAAGAACAGCTTAGTTGATGAACAACTTGGATGAAGAATGCAGTAAACCCGCGAGCAGGTGTTTTGGTTTGTGAACTTTGCCTTGGAAGCAGAACATGTTCCGCTTCCTGTTGAGTGTAAATTGAGTCCCCCAGTGCTATGGGAAAGCACGCCTTGGTTTAAGAATGCTTTGGTTTAAGAACGGACTTCCAGAATGGATTAAGTTCATAAACCAAGGTACCACTGTATGGAGCATTAGGGGACAGTTAGTACCTCTGGTAGGGACATGTTGTGCTCCTTCTGGGGTAGTTTGTCCAGCTTTGGTGGCCACTCAGCATTCATCTCTCACCTGTGGCTCCGCGGAGGACCTTAAGGTCCACAAATGACAACATTTTGGAGGTCCCGGGTCGCAAGGTGGTTAAGTTGGTCTCAACTAGGGCCAGGGCCTTCAGTACTGGCCCCGACTCGGTGGAACGCTCTGTCACAAGAGACTAGGGCCCTGCGGGACTTGACATCTTTCCGCAGGGCCTGCAAGACAGAGCTGTTCTGCCTGGCCTTTGGTTTGGACTCAGTCTGACCCTTATGTTTCCCTCCCCTTATGGTCTTGATTTATCGGCTACTTTAAAACGAGGCTGCATTTTAAATTGGTTTTCCCACCGCATCTCTTTCCCCCTTGAAATATATTTGGAGTCGAGAGTGGATTTCATGCTCTTTATTCAGCTCATAGTGGTGAGGAGGAATGGAAGTTCCCCCAGGATGTCTGCTTTATATACATTATTTACACAATGGGCCCCCTGTGATTGGCTAATTCCAGGATTCACCTGTAGGCCAATCAGGTTGCGGATTCATTTCCACCTGGAGCTGGATTGGGTGGCTCCTGTGGACCAATCAGACTGCTGCATTCTGGATCCTATTGTTCTAGGACCAATCAGACTGTTGCCTTTTGGATCCTATTCAACTCAGTACATAACCCCCCTATTATGTTTTTACTGTGATTTTATTGGTGTTAGCCACCATGAGCCGAGCTCTGGCTGGGGAGGGTGGGGTATAAATAAAGTTGTTTTATTATTATTATTATTATTATTATTATTATTATTATTATTTGCTGTCAGGAGGCAACAGCGGCCACACCCTAGGAATGGCTTCGACTGGCCAGCTAAACCAAGTGAGGGAATCTGATGGGGTCTCAAACCCTTAGGGAGTTAGGGGTTCCCCCTGCATGTGAAGACAGGCTCTGGCAGATGGAGTGGATGAGACCAAGACTGGGTCCAATGGTCAAGAAAGCGGTTTCTGCACATGCCGTAGAGCAGAGACGTCGAGCTCCCATGAAATTGTGATTTACTCACAGAATAAAAAACTGGCAATCAGGTCAAAGTTGTTGAGCTTTCTTTAGGGAGGAAAGTCAAAGTTGTTGACCTTTTTCAGAGGGGCAGGTAGAAATGGTGAGCCTTCTTTAGGGGGAAACAGAAAAAGTCAGCGTTTTTGTTTTTGCAACTTCAGCTACCGATTGATTGTGTGGCTGAGGTACTTTCATTTTATGGGTCAATGGTCTCGTTAGAGAGTAAAATCCATGTCAAATTGCTGTTTCAGGGGTTGTTTTTAAAAGTCCGGCACAAATTAATCCATTTTGCATTATTTTCTATGGGAAAGCGCACCTTGGTTTTGGAACGCTTTGGTTTTGGAATGGACTTCCGGAACGGATTACCGTATTTTTCGCACCATAGGGCGCACCTAGTTTTCAGAGGGGGAAATCAAGGGGAAAAATATGATTCCCCCCCCCCCAGCTATGAGCCTGCAGCCTGTGCGATTCTCCCAGACCTTCTTCCTGCTTTTGAGGGAGGTGGGGGAATTCCCCCACCTCCCGCAGAAGCCCTGCGCTCTTTAAAGGGGCTGCGTGGCTTCTCCTGGCTTTCCTGGGAGGTGGGGGAATTCCCTCACCTCTTGCAAAAGCCCGCAGAAGCCGCGCAACCCCTTTAAAGAGATCACGGCTTCTCCTGGCCTGTCAGTCCCTTCTCCCTCCTGTGGAAAAGCCCACAAGAGCGCACGGAGCTTGTGTGCGGCTCTTGCGGGCTTTTCCCGCCTGCCTCCCCCCCCTGCATTCGCTCCATAGGACGCACACACATTTTCCCTTGCTTTTTAGGAGGGTAAAAGTGCGTCCTATGGTGCGAAAAATACGGTAAGTTTGAGAACCAAGGTACCACTGTGTGGCAGGAGAGAAAGGGAACGGATTTATTCCCAGCTTGAACTGGGTATTTGAAACCCCCTGTTTAGCTGGGAAAAGGCTGATGCAATGCTCCCACTAGGGTGAATTAGACTGCTGTCCCCAGCTGGCAGAAATTCAAGAAGAAAAATGGACCCAGGCCAGTTTTAAAGGTTGTGGATTCCTTAGGGTGATGGTGGTTAAGCTAAGGAGTTTTTTTTAAAAAAAGACTAGAAAAACAGAGATCTACCCCCTGGAACCTTCCTGGGGATCAACCACTCGGTCGTGGTCAACCAGTTGGACATCTGCATTGGCCCCCAGTATGTTTCCGAGCACGATTCAAAGTGTTGGTGCTGACCTTTAAAGCCCTAGATGGCCTTGGCAACGGGAGCTCACCCCATCATGGGGATTCGAACTGCCAACCTTCTGATCGGCAAGTCCTAGGCTCAGGAGGTTTAACCCACAGGGCCACCTGTGTCCCAGACATGTGCAGACACAATTTCCGGTGCTGGCCTGGCCCACAGAGGATCTCCGTGGGAGTGATGTGGCCCATTCCCAGCAAGCCTTGCCGACCCCTGATGTAAGCAAATTAATTTCCTGGATCTGCAGAGCATTGGTGTAGCATGGCTCTCAGCTTCCCTTGTGCCGCAGCATGCAGGCCGCTGCCTTCACCACCACACATTGGGCCTCCTCAGACATTGTCTGTCTTCTCTATGGGATGGTGATGTGAGGGGCAGAGATCGGGGCATCTCTTCAGGGTCCTGGGTAGGGGTCTCTCTCAGCCTTTACTGCCCAAGGTTTTAGAAGGGCCCTGCACAAAACTCCCTGGATATATCTGGCTGCAATTTTTTGAGCAGGCTTAATCCACTTAAGAACATGGATAGCACTGTGGGTTAAACCACAGAGCCTAGGACTTGCTGATCAGAAGGTCGGCAGTTCAAATCCCCGCGACGGGGTGAGCTCCCGTTGCTCAGTCGCTGCTCCTGCCAACCTAGCAGTTCGAAAGCACATCAAAGTGCAAGTAGATAAATAGGTACCACTCCAGCGGGAAGGTAAACGGCGTTTCTGTGCGCTGCTCTGGTTCGCCAGAAGCGGCTTAGTCATGCTGGCCACATGACCCGGAAGCTGTACGCCGGCTCCCTCGGCCAGTAAAGCAAGATGAGCGCCACAACCCCAGAGTCAGCCACGACTGGACCTAATGGTCAGGGGTCTCTTTACCTTTATGTCTGCGGTGCCGGATATCAGTTCTGCACATGTCCAGACACCGAAAACTGCATCTGCGCAGAAGTGATTTTCAGTGTCTGGGCATGTGCAGAAGAAGCGATTTCCAGAGCAGCAGAAGTGAGTCCCCACGCCGCGCTGTGCCGGTTTAGTGCAGCCCGCCGGGACTTGCCAAGAGGGCAGCTTGGTTTGAGGGCGGCTCGGGGGCCAGTTAAATGGCCTCTGTGGGTTGCTTCTGGCCCATGGGCCACAGGTTGGCGGACCCTGGCTTACATCAGATCATGTACAGATTTGTAGTGAACAAACGAGGGCACACAGAAATACTAGGGGTTATTATAGGCCCTGAAAACAAAACAAAACAAAAACCCCAAGCCCTGTAGCTTTTGCAACAGCGGGAGACTGATCTGATGGTTCCTAGTCTCTGTCGAATCTGGCTTGTGGGCCAAAATGAAACTGAATTCAAATCATAGAGCAGTCCATGGAGGTGAGAACGTCTGAACTAGCCAACCAACTGGATGTCCGAGGGAGTGGTGCATTCTGCTGACCCCGCAGAGACTCCCCCCTCCCCAAATTTGCCACAGAGCAGGGAGAGAGAACCTCCCCCCCTCCAGATGACGCTGGACTCCAACTCCCATCAGCCCCAGCCAGCGTGCGAGGAAGCAGCATACAAAAGTATGAAATAAATGTTTTGTTTCGGCGGGGAAGTATCCCTCAGAGGAGCCGTACTGCCCATCTCCCGTCTCCCTTACCTTTGTGATTTCCTTGTAGGGCTCGCTGTACAGGCTCCGTATCCTCCGATGCTCGAGGAATTTGTTATCCGAAGGGCCAGGCTTTGCCCCTTCGACAGTGAACTGGGTGCTGTAACTCGTTTTGTGGTTCATCTTCCCCTCCGGAAATTTGTACTGAGGCTTGACCTTAATGGCTTTCACCGGCTTGACGTCTGTCCAGGGTTGGAATTCATTTCTGAGGGGAAGGGGGAGAGCTTGAGTGAGAAACGGGAAATCAAAAGAACGGCTAAGAAATAGAATGGCTTCAGTAGCTTTCTATTTGTACACACCGTTATGCTGAACAGTGTCGGTTGTTTAATTGACACCAAAAGGAGGAAATGCCTAGATGTGTATCACTGAAGGTTTTAATGTGGGGAAATTCCACTGGAGTATACTAAGTGGTCTCTGAGTTGATAATTAACTGTTGCCTGCTAGCTAACATGTGAGTGTTTAACTTTAGATCAGGTGGCAAAGGTATTCGGTTGCAAATGTGCTATCTTGGAAGGGTGCTGGCTAAGTCTTTGCTCTCAAGTTCTGTGGGAGTGAGATGCTACCCATAACCTAAGATGCTGCACAGCCTAAGGGGCTGAAATGCAGGCAAAATGGAGTCCGTGTGAGAGAGAGCTATATTAGTCAGCTCTGATTGTAAGTTTCTTATATTTCTAAGAAGACGGGCCTGTGTTTGACTTGCACAAGATGGAATTATGGAAAACCAATAAAAAAATAATTGGCACACACAAAAAGATATTGTATGGAATTATTTGGACGTATCTTTGATTCTTTCATTCTGTTTTTGAAGAAAGTTCTGCAAGTAAAGTTTCAACAATCTAATGGGTCTAGACCAGCCTTTCTCAACCTGTGGGTCCCCAAATGTTGTTGGACTACAACTCCCATCATTCCTAGCCAGCATGACCAGTGGTCAGGGATGATGGGAGTTGTAGTCCAACAACATCTGGGGACCCACAGGTTGAGAACCGCTGGTCTAGACGATGTTTCACTCCAAAGGGAGCAAGTCTTTATGCATCTGGTGACTTTATACTGAGTAATATTAATATCTGTAATAGACACAGAGGGGTCCCCCACCCTCTACCCAAGGGTTTGGGGGAAGAGGCTGTTGCCATGTCAGGTTGCCTGGTCTTTCAAAACTCAAGAGCCAGAGCTGGAGGCTACAGAGTGATCAAAGGCTGGAGCTTAGTAGCACTTGGTAGGGGAATAAAGTGGTACTGGGCAGGTCCAAAAGAAGATCCTGGTTTAGATCAAGGGCGGACCACTGAAACTGGAAGGCAAGAAATTGCCTTGTACGGAGTCTGACCATTGGTCCATTTACCTCAGTGTTGTCAGCACTGACTGGTAGCAGCTCTCCGGGATTTCAGGCAGAGGAGATGCTGAGATGAAACTTGACAACCTTCTGCACAAAAAGAAAGTGTTTCCCCATCTCCAGTCAGTATGTCTGTCTCATGCTTGTGGGGCTTGTGGCACTGTCAAACTTTGAGGCCACTGACAGTGGTGGTCGAACGCTTCAGAAGTCAAACGTTTCAACTTTCGAACACCGACAACCCGGAAGCAAATTCTTCAGGTTTTTTAAACGCACCTCGGAAGTCCAATGGCGTCCGAGGTGTGTTTCTCCATTTTTTAAAAATGGATTTTGCCAGGCGCCCATTGCGCCTTAGTTGTCAAACGTTTCGGAAGTCAAACAGTCTTCCAGAACGGATTACGTTCAACTACCGAGGTTCCACTGTATAAGTTCCCCCCCTCTGTTTGGGGAACTTTTGTTTGTTTTAGTGATTTGTACAGCCTCTCTGGAAGCCATTTAAATGAATAATTGTCTGATGATTAGCCACCATTCCATACATGTTTTTGTTTGTGGTTCTGCATGCCCGCCCATGGAATAACAGAGTTCAGTAATAATCTCTGAATTGGATTTTCTGTGCATCCTAGTTCCAATCTACAGCGGAATGCGTTTTGCTTTTCATATGTTTCAAACAGCTGGTTTTTTTTAAATAAAAATTGAGATTTCCCAAGCTTGGGAATGTCACAGTCCTATTGTTTTCCCCCTGTTCTTTTAGATGCAGCCATCTTGTGCTATGCCACACCTCTAGGGCAGCCATTTTGTGTTATGTCATGACCCGTTGACAGCCATTTTGGCCCCCATAGGAGCCATTTTGTGACTGGTGTGTATGACCACATCCTCAGAAGACCTCACAAGGTCCGCCAGCATTTCCGCAGCCCCCCAACACGCTCAAGGGCTGTGTGCCTTTGGCATCCATACTCCAAAAAGTCACTTATTTCATGAGTTTATAACAGGCAGAACCAGTAAGCTGGCCAGAAATTGAGGGGAACGGAGTTCTTTAATGGGATAAAGGCAATTTATTCAGAGCAGAAAGCAAAGCTAATTGTAAACAATGTAACTACAGAAGATATAAAAATAACAAAAGGAACTCTACAGGGGTGTCCACTTTCGCCATTACTATTTATAATGGTCCTAGAGGTTTTCCTGAGGTCAATGAGACAAAATGAACTAATAAAAGGGGTAACAGCTGGTCAGAATGAATATAAAGTAAAAGCCTTTGCTGATGATCTGGTAATTACGATTGAAGAACCATTAGAAAGTGTAAAAGAAGTGTTGGATGAGATTGAGAAATTTGGAAGCATGGCAGGGTTTAGACTAAACAAGAAAAAAACTAAAGTAATTACAAAAAATATGGATCAAAGTACAATAGAAATATTGCAACAAAGGACAGAGATTGAGGTGTGAAAAAAGTTAAATATTTAGGAGGTCCGTACTTAACCTGAAAGTGTTCTTAACCTGAAGCACCACTTTAGCTAATGGGGCCTCCCACTGCGGCTGCACGACTTCTGTTCTCATCCTGAAGTAACCTGAGGCATATGTAACCCGAGGTACCACTGTACACAAAAGAATGCAAATTTATCTCTGCATCTTTGTTTTTTTCGCTTAAAGAAGGCAGATGGGGTGTGTGTGTGTGTGTGTGTGCTGAGTAAATCTTTCCCCCTTGAAAAGTAGGGTGGTAGGCCAAATAAGTTTAGGAACCCCTGTTCTAAAATAGCAATAAGAGGTAGGGTGTGTTGCTGTCAAACATCACTGAGCTTCCACCATCCTCAATGGAAAATAATCAATGAGAGTTGATGGTGGACTGACCAATAAGGTCTGCTTTATTCCCTTCCCCTTTTTCAGGATGATCAATCCACTTTGCAATCCATTTGAGTGACAGCAGGCCGTGATGCTGCGTCCTTCCTCCAGGGCAGAAACACACCCATTAATTAAAACCTAGCCGGTTGTTAATATTCAGTGCACACTCCAGGCTAGCGGCAAACTGCTTGCAAAGACCACACCGCAAACACCACAAGCAGCCAATGTGTGTCTGCACGCATATGATTTCCCCCCTTGCATTAACGGCATCCCAGAAGGGAGATTTGCATGTAGATCAGGGCTCCACTCAGTGGATTGAGATCTGCGTGCACAACAGGTCGTTTCTAACACGGAACTTTGGTCCAGACCAGCCTTCCTCAGCTTGGTGCCTTCAGATGGCTTTGCGGACAAATTCGCCGTTCTGAGCGCAATGCAAAGTTTCGGTGCAGACCTTTAAAGCCCTAAACGGCCCTATATATCTGGAGGAGCATCTCCACCCCTGTTGTTCAGTGCAGACACTGAGGTCCAGCTCCGAGGGCCTTCTGGCGGTTCCCTCCTTGTGAGAAATGAGGTTACAGGGAACTAGGCACAGGGCCTTCTTGGTAGTGTCACCCAGTTTGTGGAATGCCCTCCCATCAGACGTTAAACAGATATACAGTTATATGATTCTTAAAAGACACCAGGGAAGTTTTTAGTGTGTGGTCTTTTTTTGTTGGGAGCCGCCCAGAGTGACTGGGGCAACCCAGTCAGATATTATTATTATTATTATTATTATTATTATTATTATTATTATTATTATTAGTTCTCAAATGTCTCCATTTACGAATGTTTCAGAACCCAAACGCTGAAAACCTAGCTCTTTACGCCTCAGTTTTTGAACATTTCGGAACTCAAGCTGTCTTCCAGAATGGATTATGTTTGAGAATCGAGGTACCACTATAATATTATTATTATTATTATTATTATTATTATTATTATTATTATTGCTATTGATAGCTACTAGCAGGGCTGGATTTAGGTTTGATGAAGACCTAAGCTACTGAAGATAACGGGGCCCTTTATATGTCCAGCTTTCCTTTGTCAACAACAAATTGTCGCTGTTTTTTGTGTTGAATATATGGTATATGGTAATTTATGGACCTAACAGGTACAGAAACCCATTTGCACATGTTGCCATGCAACCCATCCATGCAGAATGTAGGCACCCTATATATAGAAATGAGCAAACCAGTGATATTTTAGGGAGCAGGCTAGCAGGCGGGGCCCATGACTTATATCCTAGGAGCCTATACAACACAAAACACTGTTGCTATATGTAGATTTTGTTTTTATTTGTTTTTTATCTTATATTTTGGAAATGTACATCCAGGTTTACCCCTCTCTAATTTTTTGGGAGGCCCCCAAGAGAGTGGGGCCCTAAGCTATAGCTTGTTTAGCTTATACAGTAGTACCTCGGGTTACAGATGCTTCAGGTTACAGACGCTTCAGGTTACAGACTCCGCTTCAGGTTAAGAACTAGAAATAGTACCTCGGGTTAAGAACTTTGCTTCAGGATGAGAACAGAAATCATGCTCCGGCGGCGCGGCAGCAGCGGGAGGCCCCATTAGCTAAAGTGGTGCTTCAGGTTAAGAACAGTTTCAGGTTAAGAACGGACCTCCGGAACGAATTAAGTACTTAATCACTGTATCCGGCACAGTGGGAGCAGAGATGCTTTTGAACACCAGTTGCTGGAAACAGCAAGAGGGGAGAGGGCTCATGGGGTTGAATCTGGCTTGCAGATTTCCCACGGCCATCTAGTTGACCCCTTGCCTTTCCGAGACTGAAACCCTCTAGCTGTCACTCCTACCATCCTAAGAACATCAGAAGTTCTGACAGCGGCCAACTGGATGCTTCTGATGAAGCCCAAATGCAGAACCAGGAACAACTCTCCCCTTCAGTGGTTTCCAGCAACTGGTGTTCAGAATCATTGGAAGGGACCACCTGTTAGAATTCCTGCTCCATGCTTGCAGTCATGGGATTGTTGTCTTTCACATGATGTGATATGTTTTGACTCCACAGAGTGGGAAGTGATGGAGACCGGATGTTTGTGTGACTGTGTTCCATGAAGTGGGACTACAGTGGTGCCCCGCAAGACGAATGCCTCGAAAAACGGAAAACCCGCTAGACGAAAGGGTTTTCCATTTTGGAGGTGCTTCGCAAAACGAATTTCCTATGGGCTTGCTTCGCAAGACGAAAATCTCTTGCGAGTTCCTGCAGGGTTTTTTCCCTCCCCCCCTTTCCCCCAAGCCTCTAAGCCGCTTATCAGCTGATCCGCTAAGCCGCTTAACAGCTGATCCGCTAAGCCCGCTAAGCCGCTAATAGCGCTAATCCGCTAATGGGCTTGCTTTGCAAGACGAAAAAACCGCAAGACGAAGAGACCCGCGGAACAGATTCTTTTCGTCTTGCGAGGCACCACTGTATTGTCCTTTGTTCTTTTTCTCTTTGCTATCTGATGCTAGAGAGAGAGGGAGCCATGTTGCAGTGCTCCGTATGTGTTTATATGTAAATAAAGTAAGGTAAAGGTACCCCTGCCCGTGCGGGCCAGTCGTGTCCGACTCTAGGGTTGTTCGCCCATCTCACTTAAGAGGACAGGGGCCAGCGCTGTCCGGAGACATTTCCGGGTCACGTGGCCAGCGTGACGAAGCTGCTCTGGCGAGCCAGCACCAGCGCAGCACACGGAAACGCCGTTTACCTTCCCGCTATAAAGCGGTACCTATTTATCTACTTGCACTTAGGGGTGCTTTCGAACTGCTAGGTGGGCAGGAGCTAGGACCGAAAGACGGGAGCTCACCCTGCCGCAGGGATTCGAACCACCGACCATGCGATCAGCAAGTCCTAGGCACTGAGGTTTTACCCACAGCGCCACCCACGTCCCAATAAATAAATAAGTAAAAGTTCAATAAGTAAATAAAGTAGATTAGCCAAAATGCTGAGTTGCTGAGGTCTGTTAGGCAAGGTGCGCAGACTCTGGATCCCTAAGTGTGCTGGTGTCGGTGGGCATCGGTCGTTGTGATGCTCAGGCTGAAGAAAGCTTTTGAAGCTCCCGAACAAAAGTCCAGGAAGAAGAAGAAGAGTTTGGATTTGGTATCCCACTTTATCACTACCCTAAGGAATCTCAACGGGACTAACAATCTCCTTTCCCTTCCTCCCCCACAACAAACTGTGAGGTGAGTGGGGCTGAGAGACTTCAAAGAAGTGTGACTGGCCCAAGGTCACCCAGCAGCTGCATGTGGAGGAGCGGAGACGCGAACCCAGTTCACCAGATTACAAGTCTACCGCTCTTAACCACTACACCACACTGGCATGTATCTCTGCCAGGGTCCTACTCGAGTGTAGGCTGAACTCCTGACTCCACCAGGATCATCTAGTCCAAACCCCTGCAATGCAGGAAACATTTGTCCAGTGTGAGGCTCGAACCCACAACCGTGAGATTAAGAGTCTTGTGCTCTAACGGACTGAGCTATCCAGGTCATCCAAGCATTGCGGTCTCCAACCACAGAGGCAAGAGCATCACCTTCATAGCTGACAGCCATCGATAGCCCTCACCTCATCCATGAATTTGTCTAATCATCTTTCAAAGCCATGTAGTTTGGCGGCCATCCCTCCTGTGGCAGAGAGTTCCGTAGTTCAACTACGTGATGCTTTTTTTCTCTGTCCCAAATCTTCCAACATTCTGGACGAGATGCATTCGGGATGCCGGACTAGACGGGCCATTGGCCCTGATCCAGCGGGCTCATTTCATCTTCTTGCAGGAAGCCGGAGGCATCGATTGATGTTCCCTTGGTAGCAGAACACTGAACCTTTTAGTGTGAGAGTGGAAGGGAATTCTGAATGGGTTCTTCCTTGAAACCCCTCGAGTCCAGTAGCCCACTTTCCCTACTTCCCTGGCCCTAATGCAAAGATGAGGAGGGGGACTTCCAGGCAGGCGCTGAAAGAGACACGCCACCGAGTGCGCCTTCATTAAAAAGCTCTGCCTCGTGCGCATCACCGAGACAAAAGGCACATGAATAATGTAGCGTGCAGGCGGCAGGAGCTAAGAATGAGTACAAGCCGAATGGAGCTCTACAACTGGTGTGGGGCCCGGCACGCGAGTCGTGTTTCGCTGTACGGTGGTACCTTGGGTTAAGTATTTAATTCTGTTCTTAACCTGAAACTGTTCTTAACCTGAAGCACCACTTTAGCTAATGGGGCCTCCTGCTGCTGCTGCGCCGCCGGAGCACAATTTCTGTTCTCATCCTGAAGCAAAGTTCTTAACTTAAGGTACTATTTCTGGGTTAGCGGAGTCTGTAACCTGAAGCGTATGTAATCTGAAGCATATGTAACCCGAGGTACCACTGTAGTTGTTTTTTTTTTAATTTATTTAATCATTTTTTCAATGCAAACAACAACTGCAAAAGACACATACAACAAAAACGATAATAACAATAATGACACAATTTGACAATTCAGATCTGAATACACTGATATACCTATGACTACACCTTTTAAACAATCTTTTCCCACCTCTCTCTTTCCTCCCCCCACTGTTCGCCTTATCGCTTAAATATTCCTTCAAGATTTCTTCATATTTATCCATTCTTAATTTGCGTCGACATGCCATTCGTTCGTATGTAGCTAATCTGTCCACATTATCAATCCATGTGCTCAATGGAATCTTTTTGTGGCTCTTCCAATTCATCAAAACAAGTTTTTTTGCTTCTAATATGAAAGAGATCGTTTCCGGGGTGCGCACTATCCTGCACTCTCTCTGCAGCTTTCTTATGGCACCTGGAAGCATAGATTTGATCCAAGGTGGGAAGAGTGCGCCCAATTATTCTCTCCGCAGTCATTACAACCCTGGACAGCATTGTTTTTTCCCTGACCGTGCAGCTCCCAAACCACACACAGAGACCATAAGTTAATACAACAGTACAATGGTAAAATGCCATCAACAGGTCCTTTGAGAGATTATATTTCCAGAGGATTCTCAGAAAATATAACCTCTTCATCAGGTCTTTGCTGTTTTCTCCCCAGGCTAGGTCATCTCTCAACTCCATTCGCAGAAACACTGAGACCTGTTCCACGCACTTCCCCACAATAATGAGTGGCTGAATATTCAATTTACATTTCCTAAAGTCCACAATAATCTCTTTCGTTTTCTTTAAGTTAAGGAGTAAGTTGTTTTTCCTGCACCGCTCCCCCAACTGCTCAACTTCCTTCCTATAGGCCGCCTCCCCCTCTCCAGCCGTGGTTAAACCAACCACCGTTGTATCATCTGCAAACTTAATGATCTTATTATTGGGGTATTTGGGGACACATAGTTCCCTGGCTTCTCCAAATGAGTCAGTACAGCATGTAAAGCATGTACAGTGGTACCTCGGGTTACATACGCTTCAGGTTACAGACTCCGCTAACCCAGAAATAGTGCTTCGGGTTAAGAACTTTGATTCAGGATGAGATCAGAAATTGGGCTCCGGCAGCAGCGGGAGGCCCCATTAGCTAAAGTGGTGCTTCAGGTTAAGAACAGTTTCAGGTTAAGTACGGACCTCCGGAACGAATTAAGTACTTAACCCGAGGTACCACTGTAAAGCCATTGCCAAAGCATCCTCTGTAGTAGCCCACACTAGCCCTCTCCTCCATCGTGAATTTGCCCAACCCTCTTTTAAAACCATCTACATTGGTAGCCATCCTTGCCTACTGTGGCAGGGAGTTCCATAGTTTAACTAC
This sequence comes from Podarcis gaigeae, assembly GCF_964106915.1. Taxonomy (NCBI): domain Eukaryota; kingdom Metazoa; phylum Chordata; class Lepidosauria; order Squamata; family Lacertidae; genus Podarcis; species Podarcis gaigeae. Next base: position 99,600,648 of record NC_139677.1, on the reverse strand, counting down.
GTGCTGGACAAAGAAGTACTTTCTTTTATTGGTACTGAACCTTCCAACCTCCTGTTTCTTTGGATGTCCACAAGTTCTAGTGGTTTGAAAGAGGGAGAAATGTTTGCTTCCTCCATTCCATGCATAAATTTACAAACTTCTGTCATGTCCCCTTTCTTTCTTTCTTTCTTTCTTTCTTTCTTTCTTTCCCCAACCTAGTGCCTTCCCCAGCTGTGGCTGATGCGAGCTGTTGTCCAAAAGAGCTGGGTTGGTGAAAGCCACTGTTAGCCCCTGAACACCGGGAGAGGTAAAAAAACTGGCAGCTGTGCCCCCTCAAAAACTCTGGTTGCTATGAAAATCTGAAGCAGCGGTATGTTTGTCAAGTCTCTCCCTGGAAACCAAGGGCGAGAAATGCATCCCAAATAGTTTGGCTCATTCCAGACCACTTAGAAAGCTGGACATTGGCATATGCAGAGTCTAAGATGCTTGGATGACTGAAAAATCCGAAAGCAAGACTTACGGCTGTCTTGCTGAAGGAAAGCAAGCCTGGGGTTCCTGGTCCCAGAATTGGAGATTGTCTGGGACCCTCATCCCTTGATTTCAATCAGAGAAGAAAGATGCGGTGCAGATTTAACCAAGAATAACATACGTTTGATATGTTCCATCTGCAAGATGCTCATTTTCAGCTACGTGAATCTCCACCAAACCAAAAAGTCCAGCCAACTCCACCACAATTGTTCCCTCCAGATTTGCTTTCTCAAACTCCAACTGTCCCCAAGACTCAGAGGTTGGTGCAAAGGCTCCTGGGTTTGGCAGCCGTTTTCGTGTTCCTTCTGCACCATTTTTGCAGTTTCCCCACTGGTTTTGGGCCAGCTTTGCCAGTTTCGTGCCTTTTTCCGGTTTGAACCCATTTAGTTAATTATTTCCTGGCACCACGCATATCGCGAGAGTCCCATGGACTGCAAGAAGATCAAACCTCTCCATTCTGAAGGAAATCAGCCCTGAGTGCTCACTGGAAGGACAGATCCTGAAGCTGAGGCTCCAAGACTTTGGCCACCTCATGAGAAGAGTCCCTGGAAAAGACCCCCCTGATGCTGGGAAAGATGAAGGGCACAAGGAGAAGGGGACGACAGAGGACGAGATGGTTGGACAGTGTTCTCGAAGCTACCAGCATGGGTTTGACCAAACTGCAGGAGGCAGTGGAAGACAGGAGTGCCTGGCGTGCTCTGGTCCAGGGGGTCACGAAGAGTTGGACATGACTAAACAACAACAAAAGCATTCTTTTTTTTTAGGTTTTAGGTTATGCTATGCTTCTAATAGGTTATGTTATATTCTGGATTATGTTATGTTCTAATAGATTATGTCTGAATAGGATGAGAGTGTTGGAGATACGTGCAAATGTGTATGTGAATCCGGTCTTGGGTGTTTGATTTTCGTTGTTGTGTATACTGTGTATATACGGACAATGACAATAAATTTATCTATCTATCTATCTATCTATCTATCTATCTATCTATCTATCTATATCTATCATCTATATCTATCTATCTATCTATCTATCTATCTATCTATCTATCTATTCTCATTTAGGAAGGCCTATCCAACTATGCTGCCATGTCTTTTAATGATTTTTAGCTAATTGCAGATTCTTTTCGAATGTCTTAAGTTAGTTGTTTGTAAGTGGGTTGTTTTAAGCCAATAATTTCATTGTTTCATCCTTTCTGTCTTGCACAAAAAGTGGTGGCCCCTCTCAGCTCTCACCTGGGAGCTTTCCCTCCTTCTCCCAGTCTCTCACCCTGGGGGAGGGGGTCTTCCCTTCCCTGCCTCTCAGGGTCCTTATACCACCTTCATGTGTATGTAATCCTTGGACCCCAATAACAGGCCAGAGCAGAGAACACCAAAGGAAAACAAAAGAAAAGAGAAAGAAGAAAGGAGATAAACAGAAGGAAGGAAGGAAGGAAGGAAGGAAGGAAGGAAGGAAGGAAGGACTTTTCCTTTTCCATCTGTCAGTTAAATAAAAGAAATTATTCAATACATTCCCTCTAGGATGACATTCAGCTATTCTACTTTCTGTTAAGCAATATTTCCCCAATCTTCAGACCCAAATGTCTGAAATTGTTTTTAACGGATAATTCCATTGTTCTATTCTTTTTGTCAATGGGTGGTATATAATTTTTTTTCTTCCAATAATTTTTTAAAATTTTCTTTACATTACCTATTCTTTCATACCATATATTTATCAATATATAAACCTTTTTGCCCTGCTGAGCTTGTGACCTCCCTCCATCCCTTCAGTTGGTATCCCTTATCAAATTCTTTTCGCGTATTTTATCATCACATCTTATCTATTTTACATTGTAGGAATTACTTCAGTCCTGCTAGTATTTTAAAGTTTTTACAGCTGTCCTTTAAATATTCAATAAATTTACTCCAATTGTCCTGAAATCTCTGCATGGTATATAATTTTTAATGAAACAAATTGCTATGAGCACGCTTTCTGAACTTATCCTGGTGGCAGGAGCTGGGATGTGATGCAAAATCTGATCTCTTTGAAAAGAAAAGAAAAAATAATGTACATGCACAGACTAGGCTTCGCTGCAGCAGTGTCTCAGGAAAGCAAACTAGGAACTCTCTGTCATTTTAACACCACAAACGGATGACCTCTTTTGCAAAAAATAAAAAATAAATCCCGGAGCCCAGTTTCTCAGACTACTAATTTAGCCCTGCTTCTCCCCATGTCAAGAATCTCTGCAATCATCAGGGCCGCTCCCAAAGGTCTCAGGGGAGTCTGCAAGGGCGGCTGAGAGCCTCGAAGCAGATGGCGAGATTGAGACTCATCTTTTCTTTGTTTAATTAGCCATCCACTATAAAAGGACTCAGCGACTGAAGTGGAGGCAGAAGTTGACAGGCTGTGTCACAGGTGGTGTTTGTGGGAAAGCCATCATTAAAAGAGAGGGAGGGGAAAAAATCAGTGTCAACCACCACATTCTAGATAATGTGCAACGAAGCTTCGCAGACACTCTGCTTAAAATTTAATGCGTGCCAAGGTTTAGTCCTTGCGGCTTAGTCCAAACTAACACTCCCTTTATTTCTGTTTGATCCTCTCCCATCCCAGAGGGAGAAACAGCCTTTGCATGTCTCCTGTATATGCACAAGTCCTTATCAGTTTCCCCGTTCATAACACTAAGAGGGGCATCCAATACACTCGACACTGTTAGGAGGCACAGCAAAAGTTTCCCATCTTTGCTCCACCTGAATGTGCCCCACAGCTCTGCTCTGGAGGAATAGGAGAATCCCCAGAACAGATTTAGGGGATGGAGATGGGGAGAACACGCAAGACGAACAGTCATTAAACAGACTGGGAGTCATTCTGGACTCACAGCTGTCCATGGAGGCGCAGGTCAATTCTGTGTCCAGGGCAGCTGTGTACCAGCTCCATCTGGTACGCAGGATGAGACCCTCCCTGCCCACAGACTCTCTCACCAGACTGGTGCATGCTCTTGTTATCTCTCACTTGGACTACTGCAATGCACTCTATGTGGGGCTACCTTTGAAGGTGACCCGGAAACTACAACTAATCCAGAATGCGGCAGCCAGACTGGTGACTGAGAGTGGCCGCCAAGACCACATAACACCGGTCTTGAAAGACCTACATTGGCTCTCAGTACGTTTCTGAGCACAATTCAAAGTGTTGGTGCTGACCTTTAAAGCCCTAAATGGCCTCGGCCCAGTATACCTGAAGGAGCATCTCCACCCCCATCGTTCTGCCCGGACAGTGAGGTCCAGCTCCGAGGGTCTTCTGGCGGTCCCCTCCCTGCGAGAAGTGAGGTTACAGGGAACCAGGCAGAGGGCCTTTTCGGTGGCGGCGCCCTCCCTGTGGAATGCCCTCCCATCAGATGTCAAGGAAATAAACAACTATTGGACTTTTAGAAGACATCTGAAGGCAGCCCTGTTTAGGGAAGCTTTTAATGTGTGATGCTTTATAGTTTTTTTAATATTCTGTTGGGAGTCACCCAGAGTGGCTGGAGAAACCCAGCCAGATGGGCGGGGTATAAATAATAAATTACTATGATGATGATGATGATGATTGCTTTCTCCTGCTCTGGAGAGTAGGAACCAAAGCAACAGCTTCAAGCTACCAGAAAGGAGATTCTGACTAAACATCAGGAATAACCTTCTGAGAGCGAGAACAGTTTGACATTGGACTCCCTTGGAAGGTGGAATGGACTTTTGTTGGATGGCCATCTATCAAGAATGATCTAGTTGAGGGTTGGACTAGATGACCCCTGGGTCCCCCCCAACTCTACAATTCTGTGATTCTATGGCAGCTCCCTGTGTTATCAATATGATTCCTAATCTGGGGAAGAGGCTCAGTGGCAGAACAACTGCCTTGTATGCAGGAATTCCCAGGTTTGAGCCCCAGGATCTACAGATATAACTTGGAATCCCTAAAGAGCTGCTGGCAGTCAGTGTTGACAACACTGATCTAGATGGACTAGTGGCCTAATTCACTGTAAGACAGCTAGCCTAGGTTCCTATGAATTGCAGTGCAAGAAAGGAAGAAACACCCGTAGCTTAAACCAGAAGTGACTAGCCCTTTCTTCGGCCCAAGAGCTGCATTCCTCCTTGGCCAAACATTCCTGCCATAAACATCCCCTGATGAAAGGGGAATACTTGGAGTTAGCGGTCGTCACCACATCTTGTGGCAGATAGTTCCACAGGTACGCAGGAATCTCCCCATTGCCGTCTACTGCAGGAGAGGACCAGTCCAAGATATGCTTGTGGTTGAAGCAAAGGAGAAGATGTTCCCATCATTCAACTCAGAGAAGTTGACTGGTGGCGGAATGCTATTTCAGCACCGGACAGCACCCTCCTGAAGGAGGTAGACAAAAGCAGGTAACAGGGAGAAGACGCAACGACCCGTTTCTACGTCCCACCACCCTCACAGGCATGGTTGATGGGAATGCAGGAGAGGGTCTTCTCTGTGGTGGCAACCTCCAGGCAACTTCCGAACTCCCTCTCTGGAGAAGTTTCTCCTTTCTGCCCTTCTGCCGGCACGTGAAGACCTTTGTTCCAACTGGCTTTAGGGAACTGATTGCCTTCCATGAAAGAGATGGTTCTATCCCACTTTCATTGCAATTATTTGTATGGTTTTAATAGATTAGATAAAAAGGTAAAGGACCCCTGACAGTTAAGTCCAGACTCTGGGGTTGCGGCGCTCATCTCATTTTTTACAGGCTGAGGGAGCTGGCGTTTGTCCGAAGACAGTTTTTCCGGGTCATGTGGCCAGCACAACTAAGCCGCTTCTGGCGAACCAGAGCAGCACACAGAAGCACCGTTTACCTTCCCACCAGAGTGGTACCTATTTATCTACTTGCACTTTTTTGGCGTGCTTTCGAACTGCTAGGTTGGCAGGAGCAGGGACCGAGCAACAGGAGCTCACCCCATCGCGGGGATTCGAACCGCCGACCTTCTGATCAGTAATCCCAAGAGGTTCAGTGATTTAGACCACAGAACCACCCGCATCCCAATAGATTAGATAGATGGTTTTAATTCTATCAGTTGTTTTTCAATTATTATTTTTTCTATGTTTCTAGCGGTTCTTGTTTTTATCTGTATGCTGCCCCTGTCGGGGAAGAAGGCGGGGGATAAAATTAATAATAACCAGTGCTATTTTTCTAGGGAAAGGGGTGCCATAATTCACCATGAACACCTCCCTCGTTCTTTTAGAATGGCAATGGCGCCCACCTAAGTGGTGACAGAACTGAGTTCCAACTGAAAAAATTAATAATAATAATGATAATAATAATAACAGCCCCCAAAACTCCCAACACCTTGCTGTCCCTGCTTGAGGCAGTTGTCTCATTTTATTTTATTTTATTTATTTTATTTTATTTTATTTGCTAGCCCTGGAGAATGAGTGTAAGAGAAAAAGGGGGCATTGGCCTAAAGGTAAAGGTAAAGGGACCCCTGACCATTAGGTCCAGTCGTGGCCGACTCCGGGGTTGCTCATCTTGCTTTATTGGCCGAGGAAGCTGGTGTACAGCTTCTGGGTCATGTGGCTAGCATGACTAAGCCGCTTCTGGCGAACCAGAGCAGCACACGGAAACGCCGTTTACCTCCCCGCCGGAGTGGTACCTATTTATCTACTTGCACTTTGACGTGCTTTCAAACTGCTAGGTTGGAAGGAGCAGGGACCAAGCAACGGGAGCTCACCCCGTCGCGGGGATTCAAATCATCGACCTTCTGATCGGCAAGTCCTAGGCTCTGTGGTTTAACCCACAGCGCCACCCACGTCCCTGGGCATTGGCCTACAAATGTTCTAAACTGAAAACAAAATAAAGGAAATAAATTTGCAAGAGTTCGAACGAAGGCAAACCTCTTGGACAGTTGGAGGGTGGTTGAGCATATGCTTTGAATGCAGAAGGTTCCAGGTAGGACTAGGAATGTCCCCTGCCCAAAAGCCTCCAGAGAGCTGCTGCCAGTCAGTGCAGACACTATTGGGCTAGATGGACTAATGTTCTGATTCCGTATAAGACAGCTTCATGTGTTCTTATTGCACTGGGTGGTAAAACACCCTGTGTCAGCTCACTTCTGCATGGTGGTCTGCAGCTGATGTGGTCTGCCATGGAGGTGCTGGAAGAAGCAAAGATCACCCGTGTTGAAGCAATGATTCTTCAACATCAACTTTGTTGGACTGGTCATGCTGTGCAGATGCCTGATGATCGTCTTTCAAAGCAACTACAGTGGTACCTCGGGTTACAGACGCTTCAGGTTACATACGCTTCAGGTTACAGACTCCGCTAACCCAGAAATAGTGCTTCAGGTTAAGAACTTTGCTTCAGGGTGAGAAAAGAAATTGTGCTCCGGTGGTGTGGCAGCAGCGGGAGGCCCCATTAGCTAAAGTGGTGCCTCAGGTTAAGAACAGTTTCAGGTTAAGAACGGACCTATGGAACGAGTTAAGTTCTTAACCCGAGGTACCACTGTATTATTATTTCATGTTATAGGAAGTTTCTAGAAACTAGATTATGAGTCTTTGTAAATTGTGTTTCTAAAGGAACTTTTGTTATTGCCGAATGCCAATGTGTTTGCATTATTAAGTTTGTTATAAATAAAAAATCATTTAAAGGCAGAGCTTAATAATTATTTCACTATACTTCTTCTTAATTGTATTTCACTATTAATATACTTCTTAATTGTATTTCAGTTCAACAATTACTTTGATAAAATACATCTTTTGTGATGTGCAAATGGCTTGAGATACCTATTAGGTTCATAAATTGCCATATAGCATATATTCAACACAAAAAAAACAGTGACAGTTTGTTGTTGACAAAGGACAGCTGCACATATAAAGGGCCCCATTACCTTCAGCAGCTTACGGCCTCATCAAACCTCAGTCCGGCCCTGAGGGGAGGACCGATTACTCAATGGCAGAGGACATGCTTTGCATGCAGATATTCTCATCTTCCATCCTCCGGAACGAATTAAGTTCTTAACCCGAGGTATCACTGTACTCTATTTGTAACTTAAAAATGGAAAGCGTAATGCTGGTGGTCAACAAAAGAGGTTTCAAGACACTCTTAAGGCAAATCTAAATGTAGCATCAACACTGACAACTGGGAATCACTGGTCTGTGAGCACTCCAATTGGAGAACAGCCTTTACCAAAGGTTTCATGGGCTTTGAAGACACTCGAACTCAGGACGCAAGGGAGAAACGTGCTAAGAGGAAGGCACACTTGGCAAACCCTCGCCATGATCAACTCCCACCCGAAAACCTGTGTCCCCACTGTGGAAGGACATGTGGATCCAGAATTGGCCTCCACAGTCCCTTACGGGCTCACTGCGAAGACCGTGTTCATGGAAGACAATCTTACTCGGCTACGAGGGATCGCCACAGAGGAAGAAGCTGAAGTCAGCAGATAACCTGCTGAGTTACTCCCATAATATTTATTGATGTGGGGAGGAGTGGAGCAAGCGAGAGACAGAGAGAAAAGCAGTGCAAATTATGGATCAAGAAAAGCCATCAGGATAATTTGAATCCTTATGGACCTTCCATCCATCACCAGGCACTTTCTATTACAATTATAATTTGCTAGATGCTGCTCCGAACCTCCAGGGAGCATGGGAAAAGATGCAAGGGATCTCAAGGTCAAGGCCGACAGGAAATCAACCAGACAGCCTGTTAAAAGGGGAGGGCTCCTTCATCACCAGGTTGCACTCATCCAAGGATAACAAGGGTGCCAACCAGAGTGAGCTTAGTCCAACCTAGCTCACATGTAATCTGATAGACTGTGTGGGAAGCACCTAGAGATAAAAGGAGAGATTAATATAAGAACAATCGGGATTCCTGGTGCATGCCAAGGCGCTCTGGGCTTATTCCTTTAACTTCAGTGGTTCTAAGGTTGGCATTTCAGGCTACCCAATTTTTGTGCGTGAAGTTGCAGCCGTGTAGGAATAAATTTGGCACGGCGACTCTGCAGCCTCTCAGATCCTGATTATCTTCTTCCAAAGCAACTACTCTATTCTAAACTTAAAAATGGAAAGCATAATGCTGGTGGTCAACAAAAGAGGTTTAAAGACCCTCACAAGGCAAATTTTTAAAAAAGTACCGTATTTTCCGGCGTATAAGACGACTGGGCGAATAAGACGACACCCCAACTTTTCCAGTTAAAATATAGAGTTTGGGATATTCTCGCCGTATAAGACTACCCCTCTTCCAACGCACACCAAATAAAAATTTAAAAGACCAGTCTCCAGTCCGGCTTGGAAATCCGCTCCACTTCCCAGTGGCCAGGGGCTTCTGGGGCCAATTTTCAAGCATATTTCTGCTTCATCTAGGGAGCTTGATGTCCTCTGATTTAATTTGCTATCGTTTTATCCTTTGGTGGGGAGTTGCTGCAGGAGCTGCTGCTGTAGCCGGCGTATAAAACGACCCCCGACTTTTGAGAAGATTTTCCTGGGTTAAAAAGTAGTCTTATATGCCAGAAAATGCAGTAGTATAAACACCAACAATTGGGAAACACTGGCCTGCGAGCGCTCCAGTTGGAGAACAGCCTTTACCAAAGGTGTCGTGGGCTTTGAAGACACTCGAACTCAGGACAAAAGGGAGAAACGTGCTAAAAGGAAGGCATGCTTGGCAAACCCTCACCGTGATCAACTCCTGCCTGGAAACCTATGTCCCCACTGTAGAAGGACGTGTGGATCCAGAACTGGCCTCCGCAATCACTTACAGACTCACTGTTAAAACCGTGTTTATGGAAGGCAATTTTTCTCGGCTACGAGTGATCACCAAAGAAGATGAAGCTAGGTTACAACTCATCTTCTTCCTGGGCAATGGCATTGGTGGGTGGGGTCAGGTGACGAGAGTCAGAGTCCATCTGAGGGACCACAGGTCCACCTGGAGCAAATGAATGAGAGAGTTAAGCTGCAAGCATCCTTGGACATAGTTCAGTTGGTTAGAGCAGTGTTTCCCAACCTTTGGTCTCGGGCAGCTTTTGGACCACAATTCCCATCATCCCTGGCCACTGGTCTTCCTAGCTAGAGGTGATGGGAATTGTAGTCCCAAAACAGCTGTAAACCCAAGGTTGGGAAACACTGGGTTAGAGGATGGTGCTGATAATGCCAAGGTTGCAGGTTTGATCCCTGTATGGGACAGAAGCATATTCCTGCAATGTAGGGAGTTGGACACAACAATCCACAGGGTCCCTTCCAGATCTACAAATCTATGATTCTGTGATAAGAACTTTGTATTGGGGGTTATGTTGTGAGGACCTTGCCATAGCGCAAAAAAGCGCCAAATCTAAAGCTCTTACTGCTCCCGAGAGTCTGGACCATGGGTAGGCAACTTAAGGCCCGTGGGCCGGATGCGGCCCAATCATTTTCTAAATCCGGCCCACAGACGGTCCAGGAATCAGCGTGTTTTTACATGAGTAGAATGTGCCCTTTTATTTAAAATACATCTCTGGGTTATTTGTAGGGCCTGCCTGGTGTTTTCACATGAGTAGAATGTGTGCTTTTATTTAAAATGCATCTTTGGGTTATTTTGAATTGAAATTGAAATACTTTATTGTCACTTGTACAACTTGTATACAGTGAGATTACACAAGCACCCCCCACTCAGCTCTCTTAGTCTTAATTCCCCTCGTTTACTGACGCACACCCACCAAACCCGAAAGTCAGTTGCCCTGTTGTTATCTTTTCATTCAGCAGCCTAACAGCCCACGGATAGAAGCTGTTCTTTACCCTGTTGGTGTGACTAATCATGCTTCTATATCTTCTGCCCGAGGGCAGGAGATCAAGAAAGTGCCAGCCAGGGTGTGAATCATTCCTGAGAATTTTCCTCACTCTCCTGGGGCAACATTCTTCCGCTATTTCATCCAGCGGATTCACGGGACAGCCCATAATATCGTGTGCTGTATTCACCACCCTCTGGAGGCACTTCCTATCAGTTGATGTCAAACCAGCGTACCACACCGTGATGCAGTATGAAGGGACACTTTCTATTGTGGACCAGTAGAAGGCGATCATCAAATGTTGATTGACATCGTTCTTCTGCAATACTCTAAGAAGATGGAGTCTCTGTTGGGCTTTCTTAACCCCCTGGGTTGTATTTATTTTCCAAGTAAAGTCTTCACTGAGATAAACACCTAGGAATTTAAAGGAAGAGACTCTCTCCACACAGCCCTCCCTGATGTACAGCGGGGCTAATTCTCCTCTCTTCCTCCAAAAGTCCAACACCATCTCCTTTGTCTTGCTGATATGAAGGTGCAAGTTGTTCCCTAGGCACCATGGAGATATTTTTTTGACCTCTCCTCTATACGCTGATTCGTCTCCACCTGTTATTAAACCCATTATGGTGGTGTCATCTGCAACATAGGAATTTGTTCATTCCCCCCCCCCCAAAAAAAATATAGTCTGGCCCACCACATGGTCTGTGGGACGGTGGACCGGCCCATGGCTGAAAAAGGTTGCTGACCCCTGGTCTGGACAGCTCTTCTCTAAAACATTGCAATGTCCTCTTGCAAGACTCTAGATATGAGCTACAGTTTGCAGGCAGGAATTTTGCAAAAGTTTGCATGTTGACTACACAGATTTGCCATGATCTGAGCAGCTCCTGGAAAGCTCACATGACGTCCTTTTGGAGGTCTTTGTTGCCAGATTTAAGAAAATGCAGGCTTCATGGGATGGGGAAGGCAATAGGTAGTAGCATTCAATAAGGCCATATTCAAAATACAAGAACGCAACAAGCCTGGAAACACTGGGCCATGTGACTAGCCCATTCACAAGAATGAGTTTCACAGGTCTGGGAAAAGCAGGGTGTGCCAAACTCATTCACAAAAGTGAGTGCCAGCAAGTGACTGGTTTTAGTGAGAGTTTGTGAAGCAGCTGTGATCTGCAAGTAACAGGACCTGAGATTTGGCCTGATTTGGCATTCAATAAGCTTTTAATTAAGGGACGCAGGTGGCGCTGTGGGTTAAAGCCTCAGTGCCTAGGACTTGCTGATCGAAAGGTCGGCGGTTCGAATCCCTGCGGCGGGGTGCGCTCCCGCTGCTCGGTCCCAGCGCCTGCCAACCTAGCAGTTTGAAAGCACCTCCGGGTGCAAGTAGATAAATAGGGACCGCTTACCAGCGGGAAGGTAAACGGCGTTTCCGTGTGCAGCTCTGGCTCGCCAGATGCAGCTTTGTCACGCTGGCCACGTGACCCGGAAGTGTCTCCGGACAGCGCTGGCCCCTGGCCTCTTAAGTGAGATGGGCGCACAACCCCAGAGTCTGTCAAGACTGGCCCGTACGGGCAGGGGTACCTTTACCTTTACCTTTAAGCTTTTAATTACACCCACTCCTTAGGAGTGTATGTTTATTTGTTTGCATGTTCTGCAAGCCTCTGAAAAGTAATTTTCACCCCCGCACACTGCACCAAAACTATTATTCATCCTTCCTCCTCCATGCCTGAGATCTTACTCTGCTTGCGGATTTGTTAATGGGAAAGAACCCGAAGGAAAATGACGGAGGGTTCAAGTAGCAGCTATCTTGGTGAACAGCTGTGAGCATGAGTGGTGAGGGCCGACAAAAAGAGCCTAGAGATTGTAGCCAGCGGCGGCTGGTCACCGCTGTGATTGGGAGAGCAGAAGGCAAGGAGCTTCCAAGATGTTCAAGGGTCTGGAAACCAAGCCTGATGAGGAATGGTTGAAGGAGCCGAGCATGTTTAGCCTGGGGAAGAGGAAACGGACAGAAGACGTGACAGCCATCCTCAAATATCTCAAGGGCTGTCCCATGGAAGGAGGAGCAAGCTTGTTTTCTCCTGCTCTGGAGGGTAGGACTCGAACTTGTCGGTTTGCAAGCCCCCTCCATAGAGGCTGGCCCCTCTCCCTGTCCTCGGAGCTTGCTTACCGGTAACCTCCTCTGGCTGATATCTCGGACAGACCAGGGAGATTTTGATAGGCGACATTTCCCCAAGCGTGGGTAAAATGCACAACCCCTCCCTCCTGCTTCCGCAGGGGAAAGAAAGTAAGTCAGAAATCTATTTACCTGATGTTTATTTCTGACATTACAGCACTATAAGCGCATCATGTAGTGTCAACAATCTGGCTGTCTGCAGCGGTGATGTTTCCATATACTGACAAAACCCACGGCTTCGAGTTACAAGAAAAGAGATTTTGACTCAACATCAGGAATATAGCTTTCTGACGGTAAGAGCTGTTTGATCGTGGAACAAACTCCCAAGAGAGGTTGTGGGTTCTCCTTCCTTGGAGGTTTTTAAGCAGAGGTTGGATGGCCATCAGTCATGGATGCTCTAGTTGACGTTCCTGCATTGCAGGGGTTGGGCTAGATGACCCTGGGACCCCCTTCCAACTCTGCAGTTCCATAATTCTATAAGCCGAGCCAGAGCCAATGACTGGCAGAGGCAACTAATTCTAGCGTTGTCCCCATCCTCTTCCTTCTATAAAGGCTAAGGTGAGCCTATGGAGGAGGAAGCTGATGGGCAGGTAGGAGGAAGGCAGGCAGGCAGGCAAAGACTGGCGAGCGAAGAACGAGGTTAGTGGGTCAGAGCTGCATTTGCCCCAATGGACCACCCCCTCCCCGGGGCCACTGAGATGCAAGGAGGAGGTCTCAGCACTGGGAACCCCAATGACTGGAAAGTTTAAAAAATAATAATCAGAGGGAGAAGTCACTGTTTTTCAAACAGCTCACTGGAGATTGAGCATGTTCAGTAGCCAAGGAACAACAGCAACAACAAATTAATTAAATTTGTATACTGCCCTATACCTGCAGGTTTGAGGGCCATTACAACATAAAGCCACAATATAAAAACACAAAATACATAATAAAAACGAAAATGAAAACGAAACGAAAATGAAAACAAGCCCTTCGGATATATCTGCTGCAAAAGAAAGCTACAGAAAGGCAGGAAGTGGAATGGTAAGGAATGGAATATGTTCGTTCTGTATCTGTTGCATAAATGATGTTTAGAGAGGAATGTGGCAGGAGGTGTTTTGGGGTCCTTAGGACTGGAGGTAGGAAAGGATTCAGAGCCTCCATTTCAGGGGGCTGGACTAGATGACTCAGGGCGTTGGCAGGAGGAACCCTCTCCGGCAGCTGGGGCAGGGTGAACCGCCCTATGGCGCACGCGTGATGTCCGTACAGTGCGCGCATGTGCGGCATCCCTTGCACTGTGTGCACGCGCGGCAGCCCATACGGACGCTATGCGAGCGGCGCCCATACTAACTGCGCGCGCCCTCGGCCGCTCTACAGCTAGGGAGAGGCAGGGGCCATCTTGTCATTCACACACACACACGCCCCAGAGTAGCACCTGGGCCAGCCCGCCCCCTCTGCCCCCCACTTTGTACGCTCCTGTCTCAGGGTCCCTACCAACTCTGCAGTTCTATGATTCTACCTGAAAAGGGTCCTCTGAATCCATTCATTATCTTTTCTAGCTATATATTATGTTATTGAATTGAAATACTTTATTGTTCACTTGTACAACTTGTATACAGTGAGATTACATGAGCACCCCCCACTCAGCTCTCTTAGTCTTAATTCCCCTCGTTTACTGATGCACACAGACCAAACCCGAAAGTCAGTTGCCCTGTTGTTATCTTTTCATTCAGCAGCCTAACAGCCCATGGATAGAAGCTGTTCTTTACCCTGTTGGTGCGACTAATCCTGCTTCTATATTTTCTTCCTGAGGGCAGGAGATCAAGAAAGTGCCGGCCAGGGTGTGAATCACCCCTGAGAATTTTCCTCACTCTCCTGAGGCAACGTTCTTCCACTATTTCATCCAGCGGATTCACGGGATAGCCCATAATATCTTGTGCTGTATTCACCACCCTCTGTAGGCGCTTCCTATCCACTGATGTCAAACCAGCGTCCCACACCGTGATGCAGTAGGAAGGGACACTTTCTATTGTGGACCAGTAGGAGGAGATCATCAAATGTTGATTGACATCGTTCTTCTGCAATACTCTGAGAAGATGGAGTCTCTGTTGGGCTTTCTTAACCACCTGGGTTGTATTGATTTTCCAAGTAAGGTCTTTACTGAGATAAACTCCTAGGAATTTAAAGGAAGAGACTCTCTCGACACAGCCCTCCCCGATGTACAGCGGGGCTAGTTCTCCTCTCTTCCTCTGAAAGTCCAACACCATCTCCTTTTCTAGCTATATATTATGTTATACTTACATTAACAACGCAGAGGTTGGACGCTTCAAAAGCTGTGCTTGACATTCTCTCATTTGGCTTGTAGCCAAGCGAGGGGCTCAATCCATTTCCCCTCTCCCTTTCTGAGCTACTCTGCTGACCTCTGCACACCTGAGCCCAGAGTTCTTGCCAGCAAAGCACTTTAGGGGAGGGGAGCGTCTGTGATATAATGCAAGCCTGCACACATCCTTTTCTTCTTCCCCAACTGCATCACATCGCAGTAACTGCAGCAGACAAGTAATTACCTGGCAATAAATTTGCGGTGCACAGATGGGGGTGGGCTCAGCAAGTTCCCCCACCCTACACACACACACACACACACACACACACACGGCAGGATTGAGGTTTGATGAGGCCCGAAGCTACTGAAGGTAATGGGGCCCTTTATATGTCTAGCTGTCCTTGTCAACAACAAATGGTGGCTGTTTTTTGTGTTGAATATATGCTCTATGGTAGTTTATGGACCTAACAGGCATCTCAAGCCATTTGTGCAAAACAAAATATGTATTTTATCAAAGTAATTGTTGAACTGAAATGAAATGAAGAAGTATATTAACAGTGAAATACAATTAAGAAGAAGTACTGTATTTTCTGGCGTATAAGACTACTTTTTAACCCAGGAAAATCTTCTCAAAAGTCAGGGGTCGTTTTATATGCCGACTACAGCAGCAGATCCTGCAGCAACTCCCCACCAAAGGATAAAACGACAGCAAATTAAATCAGAGGACACCATGCTCTCTAGATGAAGCAGAAATATGCTTGAAAATTGGCCCCAGAAGCCCCTGGCCACTGGGAAGTGGAGCAGATTTCCGAGCTGGACTGGAGACTGGTCTTTTAAATTTTTATTTGGTGTGCATTGGAAGAGGGGTAGTCTTATACGACGAGTATATCCCAGACTCTACATTTTAACTGGAAAAGTTGGGTGGTTGTCTTATAGGCCCAGTCGTCTTATACACTGGAAAATATGGTATATTAATGGTAAAATAAATATTAAGCTCTAACTTAAAATGATGTAGGGATGTGGGTGGCGCTGTGGTCTAAACCACTGAGCCTTTTGGGTTTACCGATCAGAAAGTCGCCTCATCATTTGAACCCAGCACAACCCTAATTATTTACACACACATGGTTGCTTGGCATCCAAACCACTGAGCCTCTGGGGCTTGCCGATCGGAAGGTCGACAGTTCGAATCCCCGTGATGGGGTGAGCTCCCGTTGCTTGGTCCCAGCTCCTGCCAACATAGCAGTTCGAAAGTACGCAAAAAAAGTGCAAGTACAGTGGTACGTCGGGTTAAGTACTTAATTCGTTCCGGAGGTCCGTTCTTAACCTGAAACTGTTCTTAACCTGAAGCACTACTTTAGCTAATGGGGCCTCCTGCTGCCGCCACGCCTCCACAGTATGATTTCTGTTCTCATCCTGAAGCAAAGTTCTTAACCTGAAGCACTATTTCTGGGTGAGCAGAGTCTGTAACCTGAAGCGTATGTAACCTGAGGTACCACTGTAGATAAATAGGTACCTTTCCGGCAGGAAGGTAAATGGCGTTTCCGTGTGCTGCTCTGGTTTCGCCAGAAGCGGCTTAGTCATGCTGGCCACATGACCCGGAAAAACTGTCTGAGGACAAACATCACCTCTCTCGGCCAGTAAAGCAAGATGAGCGCTGCAACCCCAGAGTAGTTCATAACTGGACTTAACTGTCAGGGATCCTTTACCTTTTTAAAAAAAAAAAAAAAATGATGTAGGTTTTATTTTCTTTGTTTTTCATCTTATATTTTGGAAATGTACACCCAGTTGTTTTTTTCCTTTAAATTTTTTTGGGCCCCTAAGAGAGTGGGGCCCTAAGCTACAGCTTGTTTAGCTTATATATAAATCCTGCACTGTGTGGCCGCCAAGACCACAAAACATTTGGCTCCCAAAACATTTCCGAGTATAATTCAAAGTGTTGGTGCTGACCTTGAAAGCCCTAAACAGCCTGGGGCCAGTATATCTGAAGGAGCATCTCCACCCCCATCGTTCAGCCTGGACACTGAGGTCCAGCTCCGAGGGTCTTCTGGCTGTTCCCTCACTGAGAGAAGCCAAGTTACCGGGAACCAGGCAGAGGGCCTTCTCAGTAGTGGCACCCACCCTGTGGAACGCCCTCCCACCAGATGTCAAGGAAATAAACAGCTATCTGACTTTTAGAAGGCATCTGAAGGCATCCCTGTTTAGGTAAGTTTTTAATGTCTAATGTTTTATTGTGTTTTTAATATTCTATTGGGAGCTGCCCAGAGTGGCTGGGGAAACCCAGCCAGATGGGTGGGATATAAATGATTATTATTATTATTAAGCATATGCAAGAAGAGTTTTGTGCACTGGCCACAGTGGTGAGGGAGAGAAGAGGCAAACCTTGTCAAAGATTTAGCAGGAGCATTAAGCTTTAAGCATGGGCTATAATTGTTGTATGTCTAAAAGCTCTTCTGTTGGCTTGTGCTCATTGATGTCCAGCAAAGCTCAGCTGTCAGGATATCAGGCGGGTACTTGGATCCTCAAAATAGTATCCGAAGAAGAGCTAAGATGTTTATCCAGCGATTAGCCGGACAATGCTATTATTAATGAAAGTGAGCAGGACTTGGGTATTATTCATCAAGCAGCAGGGATTTCGAAAACCAGGCAGCTGCAAAGGTTGCAGTGTGGACCAAAAACGAACATTCTACTCTTTTAATCAGCATGACATCTAAAGAGCCTTAACGAAACCAACTAGAAAATGCAGGTTCAAATCTCTCGCTATCTGTGAAGCACCTTTTCCAATACTGAGGCACACTCTTTCCCCCCCTGAATTAAAACAGGAGTGCACCTGAGTGTGTAAAGGTGAGGAGTCCAACTCCATTCTCTCTGTGTGAGTTGCCGATCTGGGTGTGCCTCTTCAGAAAGCCCACAGGAAGAACTGACACAGATATACAGTGGAAAACTTTTTTTAAAGGGAAGCTAATTCTGCTACGGGACGCAGGTGGCGCTGTGGGTTAAGCCACAGAGCCTAGGACTTGCTGATCAGAAGGTCGGCGGTTCGAATCCCTGTGATGGGGTGAGCTCCCGTTGCTCAGTCCCTGCTCCTGCCAACCTAGCAGTTCGAAAGCACATCAGTGCAAGTAGATAAATAGGTATAGCTGCGGCGGGAAGGTAAACAGCGTTTTCGTGCACTGCTCTGGTTCACCAGCAGCAGCTTAGTTATGCTGGCCACATGACCCAGAAGCTGTACGCCAGCTCCCTCGGCCAATAAAGCGAGATGAGCATCGCAACCCCAGAGTCGGCCATGACTGGACCTAATGGTCAGGGGTCCCTTTACCTTAATTCTGCTACGAGACACAGGTGGCACTGTGGGTTAAACCACAGAACCTAGGACTTGCTGATCATAAGGTGGGTGGTTCGAATCCCCGCAACGGGGTGAGTTCCCGTTGCTCAGTCCCTGCTCCTGCCAACCTAGCAGTTCGAAAGCATGCAAAAAAAGTGCAAGTAGATAAATAGGTACCACTCCAGCAGGAAGGTAAACGGCGTTTCCGTGCACTGCTCTGGTTCGCCAGAAGCGGCTTAGTCCTGCTGGCCACATGACCCGGAAGCTGTATGCCAGCTCCCTCGGCCAGTAAAGTGAGATGAGCGCAGCAACCCCAGAGTCGGTCACGACTGGATCTAATGGTCAGGGGTCCCTTTACCTAATTCTGCTACATCACTGAATTGGATTACACTGGTTGGAGAGAGACTCATCTCCAGCTGAATGGAAGGGGGAGGGGAGGCCACAGAGCATACAGAGACATAACAAGAGGCGTCTGCTGTTGCCGGGGACATTGGGTTCACCAAAACCTTTCACTATTTCATTCTTTTATGTGTCCAAGCATCATAGCCAGGTCTCTTGCGACCAGGGCCTTGCAGAGCTAGGCAGAGGCCTGGGCCAGGTAGATAATGTGCCCCCCCTCTTTTTTTTACCCTGGGGATAACTGGTCTTATAAATAAGTAAATATATAAATATTTTTCACAAAAGTTATGCTGACAAATAATTCTATTTCAAGGCTTGAACCGCATCTGCATATAAAGACAAAATGGAAAATATAGATAAATATGCTGACCGAGGCCCCCTTTGGAATTGGAGGCCTGGGCCAAGTGGCCCGTATGGCCCCCCCTCTGTCTGGGCCTGCTTGTGACCCCCAGCTGTCATGGACTGGCTGGAAAATGATGGGAAGAACCAGCTGGGGAACCCCCAAGGGAAGAAGGCTCAGAGCCTGGGGATTGGTGGTGGGACAACTATGAGTGTTCAGAGGGCGAAGACTGGGAGCAGAAGGTGTTGGAAGCTGAAGAAGTAACAGGGTTTAGTGAGCAGGAAGAAACTGTGGCAGAGAGCAGTGCAGAATCAGAGGCAGAAGAGGAAGCAGGAGAGGAGGGAGACCAAGAAGCAGGCTGCAGAAGAAGCTGGGGTCTCCCCCTCCTGCTGCAACCAGACCCCCTCCCCGGTCTCCTAGGACCAGAAGTGGTATGAAGAGGATGGAGCAGAGACACGCAAGGCGGCAAAGTCTCAGATTGCTTGGGAAGGGTCCAGGGGAGAAGGAGACTTAGGGAACTGTGGCATCAAGGCATGATCTACCGGACAGAGTTGTGCTCCTAAGGTCTGGCCTCCTGAGCTGCTTGTTTCTGGGCATAAATAGTTAACTTCAATGATGCCATGTGAGTCCTTACTTGACCTGCTCTTGGCACCCTGATCTGACACCAGCACAGAGTCTGGGCGTTCCTGATCTAAATGGTCACATCCAACAGGTCCATTCACATAGTGAGAATAGGATATAGCATCCTAACTTGGACATAACATCCACTGAAACCACAAGGACTGTCAATAATAATAATAATAATAATAATAATAATAATAATAATTATTATTATTATTATTATTATTATTTATTATTTATACCCCGCCCATCTGGCTGGGCTTCCCCAGCCACTCTGGGAGGCTTCCAACAAAATATTAAAATACAGTAATGCATCAGACATTAAAAGCTTCCCTAAACAGGGATTTGATTTGTGTGTGTGTGTGTGTGTGTGTGTGTGTGTATTTAAAAATATTATCCACTGTGTTTCACTGTCCCTTTTTTTGTCACCATCCGCACCAGCGGTCTTATTGCATCAGACCTGAAATCCCTCTGGCCTTTTCTTTGTGTCAAGCATAAACGCTTAAATGCAAACGATATTGATTTACAGGTTGCCCGTTTTACAGCACAAATGCTTTCACCTGCTTTTCCCACCCATCCCCTTCCACACACGTGAAGCCACCTTAGACTCAGCCAGGTGACCAATCCCACCAATCTCTCCCAGGTCTCAAGATCAGCGAGTTTTGCAGCTTGGCTGGTGTGCAGCCTTTATAGCTGAGAAGCAAAGGAGCTAACCCAAGTAAGTCTTATCCAAGCAAATCGTTATTGATAGGTGCCACATAATACCCATGGTGACAGCAGCCACGAAATTAAAAGACGCCTGCTTCTTGGGAGAAAAGCAATGACAAACCTAGACAGCATCTTAAAAAGCAGAGACATCACCTTGCCAACAAAGGTCTGTATAGTTAAAGCTCTTGTTTTCCCAGTAGTGATGTATGGAAGTGAGAGCTGGACCATAAAGAAGGCTGATCGCCGAAGAATGGATGCTTTTGAATTCTGGTGCTGGAGAAGACTCTTGAGAGTCCCATGGACTGCAAGAAGATCAAACCTCTCCATTCTGAAGGAAATCAGCCCTGAGTGCTCACTGGAAGGACAGATCCTGAAGCTGAGGCTCCAAGACTTTGGCCACCTCATGAGAAGAGAAGACTCCCTGGAAAAGACCCTGATGTTGGGAAAGACGGAGGGCACAAGGAGAAGGGGACGACAGAGTCGGACACGACTAAACGACTAAACAACAACAATACCCATTTTGCATTCTTAAGAAATTGATATTTTAGTGTGGCAACACCTACATTGTGGGATTCCCTATTGACATCAGGCAGATGCCTTCACTGCTAAAAAAACAAAAGGAAGGGCTTGCTAAAAAAACAAAAGGAAGTCAAACCTTGAAATGTTCAAATGATTGTAAAATTAATGAAATGTATACATTTGAAGAGTATAAATAAAAACTTTTTTTAAAAATAACAATAATATTAGCCTGTTGACCAATTGACAGTTGATTAATTCATCTAATAGATCAATTCATCTAACCAAACAAACCAACAAACAAACCAGATCTAATCAATCAATCAGTCAATCAATCAATCAATCAATCTTATCTAATCAAATCATTCTAATTAGAATCATAGAACTGCAGAGTTGGAAGGGACCCCGTGGGTCATCTAGTCCAACCCCCTGCAACGCAGGAATTTTCTGCCCAATATGCACCTAGGACCCACAATCCTGAGATTAAGTCACACGCTCTACCGATTGACTAAGCATTCAAGCAAACGTTGCAGCCGTAGTTGTTGTGCATGCATTTGCAAAAAACATTTGTCTCCGTTGTCTGTTTCTAGGATGCGCTTAAAAACAGCATTCCCCAACCTAGCGCCCCCCAGTACTTTCACCAACTCAAAGCCTTAAAAAATGGAGGTTAATGTGCGTATTGACCCATAGATCTTGTCTGTTTTATCATGCAGGGGTCAGCAAACTTTTTCAGGAGGGGACCGGACCACTGTCCCTCAGACCTTGTGGGGGGCTGGACTATATTTTTTTTGGGGGGGGGAATGAATGTATTCCTATGCCCCACAAATAACCCAGAGATGCATTATAAATAAGAGCACACATTCTACTCATGTAAAAACCCCAGGCAGGCCACACAAATAACCCAGAGATGCATTTTAGATAAAAGGACACATTCTACTCATGTAAAAACACGTAGATTCCCGGACCGTCCGCGGGCCGGATTGAGAAGGCGATTGGGCCGGATCCGGCCCCTGGGCCTTAGTTTGCCTACGCATGGTTTAATGCATTAACAATATTGGGAAATAAAAAGCCATTGCCATGTTTGCTCCTACAGCCACGGTCGAACAACTACCTTTCCAGACAAGAATTACTGTACTTAATTTTTACATGTGGATTCCATTCACTGAAACTAAGAGCAGCAAAGTGTTCTGAACACTGTGTTGTCTGCACTAACACTGTCACACAATTTTGGTTATCCTTGATTATTTTAAGGAAAGGAGAAACAAGACCGTTCTCTCTCTCATACACACATCAAACACACATGCACACACCGTACCATCACTTCTTAAAGATATGTAGCAAAACCATTTGGAAAAACCGAAGGAGATTTCTCCAAAAAAACCCACACACAGCAGAAAATCAGCCCTGGTTTTCACTGGCGGGTGTGTGGGTGCTTTTTAGGAAACAGGGATGCCGAAAGGCTCTCTGCACACAGTCGCGGCTAATTGAAATGGGAGGAGCGCTCTGCAGTGCCTTTTTAGAAAACCAGAAGATGATTCACGGCGTCCCTTTTAATTAAATATAACTGCATCTGGAAGACATACGATTCTATTCCTGTTTTCCAGACTTGACGGCCTTCCCAGCTTTTCAGGGATGGCATTGTGCTGACCGACGAGGGCAGGGAGAAAAATTGCAAGGTCCTCTGCTAAATGATAACCGGTCCTCACACACAGGAGAAGGGCGACAGAAACAAGAAATGGTGAAAGGAAGGGGTGAGGAGCAACTATGTTTGGGCGGTGGGAGTACCGGATCGGCTTCGCCAGTGCATCTACACCATGCGTAGGCAAACTAAGGCCCAGGGCCCGGATCCGGCTCAATCGCCTTCTAAATCCGGCCTGCGGATGGTCCAGGAATCAGCATGTTTTCGCATGAGTAGAATGTGTGCTTTTATTTAAAATGCATCTCTGGGTTATTTGTGGGGCCTGCCTGGTGTTTTTACATGAACAGAATGTGTGCTTTTATTTAAAATGCATCTCTGGGTTATTTGTGGGGCCTGCCTGGTGTTTTTACATGAACAGAATGTGTGCTTTTATTTAAAATGCATCTCTGGGTTATTTGTGAGGCAAAGGAATTCATTCATTATTTTTTTTCCAAAATATAGTCCGGCCCCCCACAAGGTCTGAGGGACGGTGGACCGACCCCCTGCTGAAAAAGTTTGCTGACCCCTGGTCTACACAGCCACGACCACCCCTCGCTTTGCATCTTCCCCTCTTGGCAAGCAGCAGGTATGCCTGGAAACTGGCCAGGGTGTATAAAAATTAATGATTTTTTAAAAAATCAATCAATCAATCAATTATTTTTTAAAAAATAAATAATAAAAATCAGATTTATTTTTTAAAAAATTAAATTGGATTTTTTAAAAATTTAAATCAGTTTTTTAAAAAATGCTTTTTTGGGGGGTGCAATCTTTCTAAAGATAGTTTTCTATTTAAGTTACATTATAGTCCAAAGGCTATTCACCAGGAAATGTGGATTTGTTTTTAATTACGTAGCATGAGACTTTATATGCAATGTTTAAATTTTTCCATTAACCCATTCACAAAGTCATGCTCTTTCAGAGGTTTCTGTAAGATTATCTGGAGCAGTTTTTTTTTTCTAACGACAAGATATTATCACATATACTTGTTTTTGAAGAAGAGTGAGTTACATAAGTTTTAAGTTTTTCCTGTGTGCCAAAACTCAGCCTAAGGTGTGTGTGTGTGTGTGTGTGTGTGTGTGTGTGTGTGTGTGTTTAATTGCTTAACCACATCAGTTAACAAACATGGATACGTATGCTATAATGTTATTGTTTTAGTTAACCAAATTGTTTAAATTGTTATTAAGGAAATGCTTATTTTTCTCCTTCCAATAAAGTACAGCAGAAAAGTCCAAATATAAACAGTTAACTTACAAAACCTCACAATCATTTCATAACTATCGGCCTCTATATATTTCTAATAGTACAGTGGTACCTTGGTTTAAAAACAGTCAGGTTTGCATACGTTATGGATTACAAACACGTCAAGACCGGAAGTGCGTGTCCCGGTTTGCAAACTATTTTTGGATTACAACCCCTTTTTTTGGTATTACGAACAAATTTTGGGGGTATGTTCATCTGAGAATCAATCACAGTCAGCGCCAGATTTGCATATAAGCTAAACAAGCTATAGCTTAGGGCCCCACTCTCTTGGGGCCCCCAAAAAAAATTTAAAGGAAAAAAACACTGGGTGCATATTTCTAAAATATAAGATAAAAAACAAATAAAATAAAACCTACATACAGCAACAGTGTTTTGTGTTGTGTAGGTTCCTAGGATGTAAGGAATGGGCCCCACCTGCTAGCCTGCTCCCTAAAATATCACTGGTTTGCTCCTTTCTATATACAGGGTGCCTATATTCTGCAAGGACTGGTTGCACGGCAACATGTGCAATGCCTTGAGATACCTATTAGGTCCATAAATTGTCATATAGCATATATTCAACAACAAAAACTGCAATAATTTGTTGTTGACAAAGGACAGCTGGACATATAAAGGGCCCCATTACCTTGAGTAGCTTAGGGCCTCATCAAACCTAAATCAGGTCCTGATCACAGTCAGTTCATCGTTTGAAAAATGAGGCTTTAGAGCCATCTTGCCTCCAAAATGGCAACCAGACTGGACGCAGGTGGCACTGTGGGTTAATCCACAGAGCCTAGGACTTGCCGATCAGAAGGTCGGCAGTTCAAATCCCCGCGATGGAGTGAGCTCCCGTTGCTCGGTCCCTGCTCCTACCAACCTAGCCGTTCAAAAGCACATCAAAGTGCAAGTAGATAAATAGGTACCGCTCCGGCAGGAAGGTAAACGGCATTTCCATGTGCTGCTCTGGTTTGCCAGAAGCTGCTTAGTCATGCTGGCCACATGACCCGGAAGCTGTACGCCGGCTCCCTCGACCAATAAAGTGAGATGAGCGCCAAAACCCCAGAGTTGGCCATGACTGGACCTAATGGTCAGGGGTCCCTTTACCTTTAAACCTTAGTTTAAGGAGCCATCCAGGCAGAGGGCCTTCTCAGTGGTGGCGCCCGCCCTGTGGAACGCCCTCCCATCAGATGTCAAGGAAATACAGTCATACCTCAGGTTACAGCAGCTTTAGGTTGTTGTTTTTTTGGGTTACGGACCACCAGAAACCGGAAGTACTGGAACGGGTTACTTACGGGTTTCGGCGGTCACACATGCACAGAGGTGCTAAGTCATGCTTTGCGCATGCGCAGAAGTGCTGAATCACAACCCATGCGTGCGCAGATGCGCTGCTGCGGGTTGTGAATGCTGCGAGTTGCAAACGTAAGTCCCGCACGGATCACATTTACAACCCGAGTGTCCATTGCGAACAACTGTCTGACTTTTAGAAGATGTCTGAAGGCAGCCCTGTTTAGGGAAGCTTTTAATATTTGACAAATTATTGTATTTTAAATATTTTGCTGCAAGCCACCCAGAGCTGCTGGGGAAATCCAGCCAGATGGGCGGGGTATAAATAATAAATAATAATAATTGTTGTTGTTGTTGTTGTTGTTGTTGTTGTTGTTATTGTTGTTGTTGAAAACAGAGGTGTTGTATGTACCCTTGTGAGCGATCCTTTAATAAAGAAACAACATATAGATCGATAGAGAGATTAGATATCAATATAGATGGACAGACACATAATTTCATTTAAATGCACGATGCCTTGGAATATAACTCCTCTTTAAATGGGAAGCTGCTTGTATAACAGCATCGTACACAATAAATAAGTTCCCTCGACCTGCTGTTTGCACCCCATTCATTCCCTGCTCAGCCCCCAGGAACTGAGAATGCCACACCCGAGACTTACTATTCCACTAGCATTCAAAGATTAAGACACAGCTGGGTCACAACCATAGCTGTCAACTTTCAGATTTGAAAATAAGGGACCAGCAGCCTCGAAAATAAGGGATCAGCAGCCTCACCTGTCCTGGGGACAGTCTACGGGATATCTAACAATCCGGGAGAGCAGCAGGAAGCAGCGGGAAACGGCGCTGGAATAAGGGGATTTCCCGCAAAAAAAGGGAAGGTTGACAGCTATGGTCATAACCGAAAACAGCCAGCTGTTGATTGCTGATTTGCAACGCTATGCAGGTCTCCTCCCAAGGAACCGCCCTTTGGTTCAAGGCAAGTTGCTCCCAGGTCAGCATATGGTGGGGCTACCGTCTTAGTCAAGTGTCTTAAGACAGGCGCAGCCTCCAGAAGAGGCTGGACTACAACTCCCATCAGCCTTGGCCGATGGTCAGGAATGATGGGAACTGTAATAGAACAAGATTCAGAGAGCTACCCTGCTACCCTTGGCTAAAGATATAATCCTAAAGCCTTCTGAGCCTCAGTTCTTCTGAACCTGCCAGCCCTTTCTCTCTCCAACCACATGTAGTTTCACAAAGGCTACATAATCTTCTTTCTCGCCTTGCAAGGAATCAAGCCTTCTGTATTACAGCATATTCTTTGGAACTCCCTGCCCAGTGATATTAGGCCAGTGTGCCTTTCAGGACCTGCTAATACCGTTTTTTTGGTTGAAGCATGCCTACTCAGACATGTCAATTCAACATGTATTTTCACGTGTAATTTTAGTTTATATTTTTATATTTTTTTAATCTGCTGGTTTCATTTTGTTTTTAACATCTGAGCTTATCAGCCATTTTAAAGTCAGTTTTTTTTGTGTTTCATGTAAACTACTTAGAGGTTATTCAGGATTCACATATATTTTAAATCATCATAACCTCTAAGTAGTTTACATGAAACACAAAAAAAACCTCTGGTTACATACGCTTCAGGTTACATACGCTTCAGGTTACAGACTCCGCTAATCCAGAAATAGTGCTTCAGGTTCAGAACTTTGCTTCAGGATGAGAACACAAATTGTGCTCTGGCAGCGCTGCAGCAGCAGGAGGCCCCATTAGCTAAAGTGGTGCTTCAGGTCAAGAACAGTTTCAGGTTAAGAACGGACCTCCGGAACGAATTAAGTACTTAACCCAAGGTACCACTGTATATAATGTGCCCCCGCAGTTATTGAACTGGGAAACAATCTCCTAGGGACTTCTCCTGCGTGGTTTTCACTAATCTGAATGCAAACCATTCATACAAACATGTATATGCCGACCACTGACCCACCTGCCTCCATATTGTCTATTCTGAATGGCAGAGGCTCTTCGGTACCCAGGAGAACATTCCTATCCCCGTAGTCAAGCATCTTCTCAATGGGAAATGTCAGGGATGGAACCTGGAAGATTCTGCATGCATAGCATGGGTCCTAACAATGACCTCCTTTGGCGATGGCAGCAGCTGGGCTGCAGAACATCTGCTTTGCTTGCAGAAGGCCCAGCTTCAATTCTTGGGGCCTCCAGGTAGGGTTGGGAGATTCTCCCTTGCCTGAAACCCTGCAGAACTGATGCCGGTCAGTGTAGGCAATAGGGAGCTAGATGGAGCAGTAGTATATAAGGCAGATTCTGATGTTCCTCATGTTATGTGGTTTATGGAGGAGAACCGCCTTGTGGTTTGTGCCCAGTAGACCTGAAGGAGCATCTCCACCCCCATTGTTCTGCCCGGATGCTGAGGTCCAGCTCTGAGGGCCTTTTGGCAGTTCCCACATTGCGAGAAGCAAATCTACAAGGAACCAGGCAGACGGCCTTCTTGGTAGTGGCGCCCGCCCTGTGGAACGCCCTCCTGTCAGATGTCAAAGAGATAAACAACTACCTGACATTTAGAAGACATCTGAAGGCAGCCCTGTTCAGGGAGGTTTTTAATGTGTGACATTTTGATGTACAGTTGTACCTTGGGTTAAGAACTTAATTCGTTCTGGAGGTCTGTTCTTAACCTGAAACTGTTCTTAACCTGAAGCACCACTTTAGCTAATGGGGCCTCCTGCTGCCGCCGCGCTGCCAGAGCACGATTTCTGTTCTCATCCTGAAGCAAAGTTCTTAAGCTGAGGCACTATTTCTGGGTTAGCGGAGTCTGTAACCTGAAGCGTAACCCGAGGTACCACTGTATTTTTAATCCTTGTCGGAAATTGCCCAGGGTGGCTGGGGAAACCCAGCCAGATGGGTGGGGTACAAATAAATTATTATTATTATTATTCCCGGCGACAAAGATCCAAGCATCTCCCACGAATTCGGCCAGCCCCCTCCCTCCGCCTGGCGGCCAGGCCCACCTCCAACCGCGCAAATGGACCAAGTAGGAAGTCCTACCATGTATGGGTCAACCTGCTGGGCTTCTTACCTGTAGGAAGAGGTGCTCACCCGGGCTGTGACTTCCTCCTTGATCTGCCGGTTGAGCGCATCCACGGCCGCCCGTCCTTTGCTGGTGTCGAGCGACGTGGAGTACCCGGCCGCCACCTGCTGTTGCTGCTCTATCGGGTCACCCTCAGATACAAGGACCTTCTTCTTGGTCTTCTTGACCCTCCCTTCTTCAGGCCTGGTGGGGTTGGCCTCCTCTTCCTTCCCTCTCTCCTCCTTTTCTGGAGCCACGTGGGTCTTCCTCCTCCTCTCCAGGCTCCCAGGCCTCTCCTTGGAGCCTTTGTCCAGATCCACGGCAGGAATGGGCATAGGTTTGGGGATCCAGGGATGGTCGCCTCTCTTGGGGATAGGCCAGGCGCGGAAATCCTTCTGGTACTGGCTCTCCTTCTCAAAGGGCGTGTCCGACGGCTGGTACTCGCTCTTCGGCTTGCAGCTGGGCTCGGGTCTCTGCACCTTCCAAGCCTTGTAGTCCTGGCGCATCACCGAGTCGGCCGACGGGTCTTTCGGCTGCTGCCCAGGCTTGTGATGGCCTCCCGGGGCCGTGTGGTCCACAGCTGCAGAGGTCGCCCTGGCAACCGCATCCAGGTCACCCCCACCAAGGGCAGAGGGCTGGGTCTCGATGGCCGAGGATGGGCGTGGCAGGTGGTGCTGCTGCTGCTGCTGCTGCACCACAACATGGGTCCCCGGGATCTCGGTGGCTTCCGAGTATTTGGTGAAGACCAAAGGCACGGCGATGTCGGCTTTGTCCAGCTGGTTCCAGAAGCGGGCGATGCAGCAGGCCCGGCTGATGCAAGGCCAGGCCATCTTGGCAGCCTGGTCCAGTTCCACTCCTCCCTCCACGTTTGGGGAACACCTACTCACCTCCCTCCCCCTCCCCAGATATAGATAGATACACACACAGACAATAGGAGCCACCAGTTCAGTGGCGACCCAACTCTCTCTCTCCCCTTACCTTACAGGCGTGATTTTGCACAAAAAAATAAAAGTGCGGTTGGCAAAAGCACCCAAGCTTGATCAGAGGCGGAACCCCACTTAAGTAAGACAAACAAACACCCAGCAATTAATAATAATAAAAATCTAGAGTCATTCAGAAAAGCGGGGCAACCAAATTCGGAGCCTCTCCCTTTGGCAGGGGGTTGAAGAGTCCGGAGATCCCAAGAGAAAGATGATCAGGGATGGGGAGGAAATTGTCCTATATCCGATTTGCCAATATCCAAAGCAGAGGGCCGGCAAGCCCCAAAAGGGAGAATGGAGACCCGCTTGCTTTCAAAGGGCATCGCCCACCCGAGGAGGAGAAAGGGGGGTCCTTCGGAGCCTCATGGCTGAGAGAGGGGACGGTGGGGTGATGGATGGCGGGGGGAGAGATCCGGCCTTGCAGCCCCACCTCTTTTCTTTCGCTCCGTCTGTCTGCCTGCCTGCCTGTCTTTCTCTCTCTCTCTCCGGCTCAACTGCTTGCAGACACCAAGTCAGGCTTCAGAAAGAGCCGCGCGCCTCGGGGCTCCGGCCATCGCCATCCGACGGCAGCGGCGCAAGGACGGCCGCGCTGGTTGCGGCTGCGGCAGAGAGAAGAGAGGACCGCACCCAGTCGCGCGCCCTGGCGGAGAAGGATGCTGGAGGGAGGCGATGCGGTCGGATCACCTGCCTCCGTCAGCACGCACTGCACGCAGGGGAGGGAGGGGGAGGTGGGGGAGGAGGAGGAGGAGGAGGGAGGAAGCAGCCCTTAACCCTTCCCGGCCCGGACAGAAGAGGGAGGCGTACCCCAAGGGTGGGAGGCGTGCGTTCTTCCCAAGGAAGCAAGGCGCTTGGCAAGATGCGTAAAAAGCGCTCCACGTCTCCAAAGCGCTGCGCCAGGCAATGGCCTGAGCAAGGCTGGCCCTTGGGTTCTTCAGCGTTGTTTAGTCGTGTCCGACTCTTCGTGACCCCCAGGACCAGAGCACGCCAGGCACTCCTGTCTTCCACTGCCTCCCGCAGTTTGGTCAAACTCATGTTCGTAGCTTTGAGAACACTGTTCAACCATCTCGTCCTCTGTCGTTCCCTTCTCCTTGTGCCCTCCATCTTTCCCAACATCAGGGTCTTTTCCAGGGAGTCTTCTCTACTCATGAGGTGACCAAAGTACTGGAGCCTCAGCTTCAGGATCTGTCCTTCCAGTGAGCACTCAGGGCTGATTTCCTTCAGAATGGGTAGGTTTGATCTTCTTGCAGTCCATGGGACTCTCCAGCACCATAATTCAAAAGCATCCATTCTTCGGAGATCTTTTTAAGATGCTGTCTAGGTTTGTCACTTCGGAGATCTTTTTAAGATGCTGTCTAGGTTTGTCACTGCTTTTCTCCCAAGAAGCAGGCGTCTTAATTTTGTGACTGCTGTCACCATCTGCAGTGATCATGGAGCCCAAGAAAGTAAAATCTCTCACTGCCTCCATTTCTTCCCCTTCTGTTTGCCAGGAGGTGATGGGACCAGTGGCCATGATCTTCGTTTTTTTGATGTTGAGCCTGGAGCAGGAACTGGCAAGCCACTCCAGTATCCCTGCCAAGAAAACTCTTCAGCGTCAGGAGCCTAGAAAGAGGCTCCTGGTAGATCAGGCCCCCCTGGCCCTCCTCGTTCTGTTCATTCTCAGTGGCCTCCGCAGATGCTTCAATGAGAAACCCGCATGAGGGACCCGGGTGCAATGAGACTCTCAATCTCAGGGTGGTGGGTTCGAGTTCCACGGTGGTTGAGAATTTTTTTTGGGGGGTTGGACTAGATGACCCTCAGGGTCCCTTCCAACTTTAGAATTCTAGGATTTTATGACTCTCCCCTCCTGTGGTTTCCAGCAACTGGTATCCAGAAGCTTTGCCTGCCTTCAACTATGGAGAAAAGAACATAGTAATAATGGTCAATAGTCCTATTCTCCATGGATTTGTCTAATCCTCTGTCAAATCCACATAGCCTGGTGGCCATCACTACCTTCTGCATCACTATGTAATAACTTTATCTGCCCTGAGCTTAAGAGAGACCAGTTCCACCAGCAAACCCACCCACTTTGTCTACTGTCTCTTTTCCACGCACCAATGCTTCTAAGATGGTCTTTTTTTTAATTTTAAAAAAAACCTATTCCAAAACCGAAAAAGAATTACAAACATCAAATTCAAAATCCATATTCGTTTTGTAACATACATGGTTGACTAGATTAAAATATACCTAATTGCTATAGACTTCCCTTTGCTATATATAAATGCAACGCAATTAGAAATATTATATTAGAAATTTTTTTAAATTCCCCTATACCCCCCACTCCCCTTCACCCATGTGTGATCTCAAAATATTTTTTTAACTTGTTTCATATTGTTGTGTTGTTGTAATTTAATAATTATTCAATCGATTCTTTTATTATTTCCTTGCTTACCCCTGCATGTTTTACACGTTATCTATTAATATTCCAGTTCCGGAACCATGTTTTTTGTTTCTAAGATGGTCACTTCTCCGAAACTCTCTCTTACGCACACAGTGGGGGCATCTCTTAGTGTGCGCATTCTCATATACACATAATAAACCAGATGATAACAACAACAACAACAACAATATGATTATTGAGCCAGTGTGGTGTAGTGGTTAAGAGCGGCAGTCACATAATCTGGGGAACCGGGTTCGTGTCTCCGCTCCTCCAAATGCAGCTGCTGGGTGACCTTGGGCCAGTCACACTTCTTTGAAGTCTCTCAGCCCCACTCACCTCACAGAGTGTTTGTTGTGGGGGAGGAAGGGAAAGGAGGTTGTTAGCCGCTTTGAGACTCCTGAAGGGGAGTGAAAGGCGGGATATCAAATCCAAACTCTTCTTCTTCTTCTTATGTTAGCTGCTCTGAGCCTGGCCTCAGCCGGGGAAGGTGGGATACAAATATAATAATAATAATAATAATAATAATAATAATAATAATAATAATAATAAAAGTTATTATTTATATCTTGCACATCTGGCTGGGGTCTCGGCGGCTCCCAACAGAATATTAAAAACACGATAAAACACCAAACATTAAAAACTTCTCTAAACAGGACTGGTATCAATTTATCTAGTATCATCTCCTTTCTTGGTAAGTCTCCCAAAACTGGGGCTTGTAGGCCAAATTCCGGCTGAGATCATGCGCAAGCTGAATGTGCACGCAGGCTGACTCCCATTTCTTTCACATTGAACAAGCCCTTGTCCACTTGTTAAGAAAGCCCCGCCCTCTGACTCCAGGAACACAGGAAGCAGCCTTATAATGAATCAGACCATTGGTTCCATGTAGCTCAGTATTGTCTGCACTGATTGGCAGTTGGGTCTCCAAGATTTCAGACGGGATCTTTCCAAGCCTTACTTAGATAACTGAAAGCAGCCTTGGATCAGGAGGTCTTCCATGTTTGATTTTTATATGTGTTCGAAGCTGCCCAGAGTGGCTGGATCAACCCAGTCAGGTGGGCGGGGTATAAATAATAAAATTATTTCTATTACTATTATTATTACCATTGTTATTATTGGAGGTGCCTGCTGGGGATTGAACCTGCAGATATCATTCAGAATCTCTTCTCTTTCTCTTTCTTTGGCGATCACTTGTAGCCGAGTAAGATTGTCTTCCATAAACACAGGTTTAACAGTGAGTCCGTAAGTGACACTGGAGGCCAATTCTGGATCCACACGTCCTTCCACATTGGAGACATTGGTTTCCGGGCGGGAGTTGATCGCAGTGTGCATTTGCCAAGTGTGCCTTCCTCTTAGCACGCTTCTCCCTTTTGTCCTGAGTTCGAGTGTCTTCAAAGCCCATGACACCTTTGGTAAAGGCTGTTCTCTAACCGGAGTGCTCGCAGACCAGTGTTTCCCAATTGTCAGTGTTTATTCTACATTTTTTTTTAGATTTGCCTTGAGAGAGTCTTGAAACCTCTTTTGTTGACCACTAGCATTACGCTTTCCATCCAGTGTTTGTTCCCACTTGTGTACTCTCAGACTTCACACACACTTGCCAAAGTGTCTCTTGGAAGCACACGGTTTCTCATTTTCAGAGGCAACTGAAAACACACAAGCACACAAACACACAAGCATCTCTCTCTCTCTCTCTCTCTCTCTCTCTCTTTTGCAAAGGTGCTGGACAGCACCCCAGAACCCTTGCCATTCTCTTTTCCAGACAGGAATTTTCAGTACTAAAAATCTTTGGACAGATCCCCAGGCAACCCACCCTTTAAAAAGATCTCAAATGAAAGAGCGAGGGAAAGTCCAGAGGGAGCAAAGGAGCGGCGAATAATGAATTAATCCCCCTCTTTAATCTACCATGGCGTGCCCATTTAGAAATCTGAAAGGAGGATCATAGGCTATGGGAGTGCCAGGGGGCATTTAAAATAAATAGAATCCCAAAGTCTCTAGAGCTGTGTGTTTGTGGAGGGAGGGCGGAATTCTATTCCTGGAAGTGGGATTTTAAACCTTTGCAGGCTTTTCCCACAACAGGGGAAGGAAGGAAAATATCAAGGATCCAGCACTGTCTTAA
Organism: Podarcis gaigeae; assembly: GCF_964106915.1. NCBI lineage: Eukaryota > Metazoa > Chordata > Lepidosauria > Squamata > Lacertidae > Podarcis > Podarcis gaigeae. The sequence continues at coordinate 99,567,295 of NC_139677.1, read as the reverse complement.
CTACTTATTGCTGCCTAAATTTTATAATAATAATAATAATAATAATAATAATAATAATAATAATAATAATAATAATAATAATAATTTATTATTTATACCATGCCCATCTGGTTGGGCTTCCCCAGCAACTCTGGGTGGCCTCCAACAGAATATTGGTAAAGGTAAAGGGACCCCTGACCATTAGGTCCAATCGTGACCGACTCTGGGGTTGCAGCGCTCATCTCGCTTTATTGGCCGAGGGAGCCGGCGTACAGCTTCTGGGTCATGTGGCAAGCATGACTAAGCCACTTCTGGCGAACCAGAGCAGCGCATGGAAACGTGTTAAGGGAATATGAGTGGATTGATTGACTGAGGTTTTTTTTATTTATTTATGATTTTATTTTATTTTTTAAATTGTTATTAAACTTTATTAAATGTTACACATAATGAAACACGTTACAGTGGTACCTCAGGTTAAGTATTTAATTCGTTCTGGAGGTCTGTTCTTAACCTGAAACTGTTCTTAACCTGAAGCACCACTTTAGCTAATGGGGCCTCCCGCTGCCGCCGCACCACTGGAACCCGATTTCTGTTCTTATCCTGAAGCAAAGTTCTTAACCTGAAGCACTATTTCTGGGTTAGCGGAGTGTTTAACCTGAAGCGTATGTAACCTGAGGTACCACTGTATTCTATTATATAAAAGAAGGAGATCTACACAAAAAGAAAAAAGAAAAGACAAACAAAAATGCTAATGAAAAATATTGTCAAAAGCACAGCTACCCAAGAAATACAAACCATCATTGATGATATTCTGAACACATAATTCCAGTAAGAGAGCCTTTTATCTTGACCGTATCTTTTTCTACCTGCAACTCTCACTTTCTTATCTGTACCTAATCTCCGATTTATTTGATGACTTCCTTCTACCTCAATGCAGTTCCTAATTTCTCATAATGCTGGTGGTCAACAAAAGAGGTTTAAAGACTGTCTCAAGGCAAATCTAAAAAAAATGTAGTATAAACACCAACAACTGGGGAACACTGGCCTGCGAGCGCTCCAGTTGGAGAACAGCCTTTACCAAAGGTGTCATGGGCTTTGAAGACACTCGAACTCAGGATGCAAGGGGGAAACGTGCTAAGAGGAAGGCATGCTTGGCAAATCCACACCGTGATCAACTCCCACCAGGAAACCTATGTCCCCACTGTGGAAGGACGTGTGGATCCAGAATTGGCCTCCACAGTCACTTACGGACTCACTGCCTTGTGTTTATGGAAGACAATCTTACTTGGCTACGAGTGATCGCCAAAGAAGAAGAAGAATGGTATGTGAGGTGTTCTGATAGAGCAACACTCCAGATTTAAATATACCTATTGGTATATTAGAGGTTTCCTTGGAGAGCCAGTGTGGTGTAGTGGTTAAGAGCGGTAGTCTCGTAATCTGGGGAACCAGGTTTGCGTCTCCGCTCCTCCACATGTAGCTGCTGGGTGACCTTGGGCCAGTCACACTTCTTTGAAGTCTCTCAGCCCCACTCACCCCACAGAGTGTTTGTTGTGGGGGAGGAAGGGAAAGGAGAATGTTAGCCGCTTTGAGACTCCTTAAAAGGGAGTGAAAGGCGGGATATCAAATCCAAACTCTTCTTCTTCTTCTTCTTCTTCTTCCTTCTAGTAGGTAAATCAGACTGGTAATTGGGTTCTAACATGACAGTGTTCGAGTATTGGAGTGATCGTTCTGCGATATTATGGCAGTGGGCAAAGCTGTGCTGTAACTTTTGAATGCATGTGTTTAAATAATAAATAAATGCAAATTCTGGACAATGGTTTGATCAGGAAATGACCCCAATATTCCAGCGTCACTGCAAATTTGTCTGCTAAAACTATGGGATGGTCAAGGCAAAGGTTTCAGCTCTCAGGAGCTCTTGACACTCATGCTGGTGGCTGCCACAACCTCACCTGCCCCCAAATGGAAAACCTGACAAGACTTGAGAGTTTTGTTTTGGTATAAAAATATGTGGAGTCGACATGTAGCTGGGAAAAAACCTCATAAATTATGTGTTGCCAAAGACTCGGAGGGCCCTGAAAAATTCTGTGCTGTTTGGTGGGATTTTATCTTATGTACAACAAATACAGACACCAAGGATTCCCTTTTCACAATGCAATGCTTTCCTATTATTATTATTATTTTATTTAATTTCTATACCGCCCTATACCGGAAGGTGTCATAGTCTTAAGCCACCCAATATTGAATGTTTTCCAAATAGGCAGCCCTGCTTCCTATTATTTTTATTGAATTAATTTGTATTGTTTGATTGACCACTTTAACCAAAGCTTTAAAAACACACACGTATAAATCATATGCCCCCGAAATAATCCTGGGAAGTGTCGTTTTACTACAATCCCCAGCCCCCTGAACAAAATTCAGTTGCTGAGATTCTTTGCAGAGGTACAGAACGGGCTTTAAACGCAGGGTTTGTATGCAGCCTACAACTTCCCCAGCCACAGGCAGCACAATTTTCGCTGCTTTTCAGATTAAAGGAAGCCACACACGCATGCCATATGTTCTGCCTCTCCCTATTTACCAGGGAGAGAGAGAGAGACTCTGTTTTCTGACTCAAGTCCCTAGCTGAACCTGCCTGTGCGTTATCACTTGGAGACACTAACAGAGAAAATTGCCATTCTTCAAATCTCAGCCCCCTACTCAGATCCCGAGAGAGAGACAAAATGTGTGCTGAATTCCTAGGGCCCATGTGTGTTATGTCAGCAGTGGCAGAGCAAGGTGGGTGCAGTGGGGGCGGTCTGTCCCGGGTGTCACCTCCAAGGGGTGTGTAACAAAATGCTGTGTGGTACCAACGTCTGTGAGAGACACTGTTGGTTTTGTGTGTGCAGGCTTCCCGCTGACAAAATGGTCCACCCGCCAACTGTAGGGTGGCAGGCAGACTCCTAGTCACAAGGCACATGATATCCAGCAAAAATCCTTCCTGCCACAGTGGTACCTATTTATCTGCTTACACTGGCGTGCTTTTGAACTGCTAGGTTGGCAGGAGTTGGGACAGAGCAACAGGAGCTCACCCCGTCACGGGGATTCGAACCGCCGACCTTCCGATCTGCCAGCCCAAGAGGCTCAGTGGTTTGGATGCCAAGCAACCATGTGTGTGTAAATAATTAGGGATGTGCTGGGTTCAAATGATGAGGCGACCTGGGTCGATTCTTTGCCTTGTCTTATGATCCCACGTTTCTTTAGCTCAGGGGTGGGGAATCACACCCCTGGGATCTAAATGCAGCCCTTGAGGTTTCTCTCTGTGGCCCTTGGGCCTTTCCTTAGGCCACACCCAACACCACCCTCCTCCAAAGCTCTCCTCTGAACTCTCCTTGGGTGTTTTTGCCTAGCTGGACTGTGCCCTTGAACTGGGGCGATGCCTCTTCATTATTGAACGAAGGGGATGCTCCCAATTTTGCCTCTGGCCCTGACTGCCACTTGCATGCGGCCCCCACAATGCTCCCTGCAAAGGGATGTGGCCCTTTGGCTGGAAAATAAAACCTCCCCTGCCCCCGTGATGGGCGTGCTGCCAAGGGAACATTGCAGAATGGCACCCAATGGATCGGCAAACCTTCAGACTTTGCGATAAGGCGTAATCTTATCAGGAAGCCCGGCAGCAAGGACTTAGCTCCAGCTCGGGTGCCATCAGCCTTTGACCATCAAAGGTGACAAAGGCATTAGGTGGCTAAATGGCACATGAATGTGTCGTCTGCAAGCTCCACCAAGCAGATAAGAGCTGCCCTTATATCATGTGGCTTTGCCCTTGCAGCAGTGAGGTTTTGCCATGGATGGTGTGTGTGTGTGTGTGTGTGTGTGTGTCTGTGCAAGGCAGGGAGCAGAGGTGAAACAGGAGGCTGCTGTTATGAAATTCACTGCATGTATGTCGATAAAGGAAAACATTATGAAAATGGTATATAGATGGTACATCACCCCGGTTAAGTTGGCAAAAATGTTTAAAACATGTAATAAGTGTTGGAAATGTAAAGAAAAGGAAGGGTCTTTTTTCCATATGTGGTGGGAATGTAAGAAGGTGAAGGGCTTCTGGGAAATGATATATAACGAGTTGAAAAAGATGTTTAAATACACATTTGTAAAGAAACCAGAAGCTTTCTTGTTAGGAGTTACAGGAAGAGAAATTAATAGAAGTGATTACAAACTTTTTCAATATGCAGTGACTGCGGCAAGAATTTTAATGGCCCAAAAGTGGAAACAAGAGGAATTACCGACAGTGGAAGAGTGGAGAATGAAACTTATGGATTTTGCAGAACTAGATAAAATGACTGGGAAAATTAGATAACAGAAAGATCACAAGTTCACTGAGGACTGGAGAAAGTTTACGATTTATCTGGAAAATATCTGTGACGAACAGACAACACTAGTCGGTTTTAAAGAGGCTTTGTGATGAGAAAGGGTATTGTAAAAGAAATCGAGAAGAAAGGATATTATTAACTGCCAATATATTATAAAGGAAATGCGTAATAAATATAAAATATGAGGATTGTGGGAGGAGCTGGTGGAAGTCAAAAAATTGTAATTTGGCAAATATGGTAATGTTTGAATAATTTGTAAAAGAGAAATCTGTAAAAAAATTTTAATAATAATAAAAAAAGAAACAGGAGGCTGCTGCCTCTTGCCCCCCCCCCCACTCCTCCTGTTGCGCTGCACCCCCAGGGCTGCTCCCCCCCCCCCCGGGAAAATAGGTGCCAGAACTCATCATGCAATTGTTACAGTAAGTCACCAGGCTGCTTTCACCACCTGCAGAAGTGCTAAAAACTACAGCAAGCTGATTCCCTAGCTGGTCTGGGGGTTGCCCCTGGTTCTGGTGCAGGTCAAATAATTAAATCCATTGATGATAATGATGATTTATTTACCGTCCATCTGGCTGGGATTCCCCAGCCACTCTGTGCGGTCCTCAACAGAATATTAAAAACACGATAAAACATCAAACATTAAAAACTTCCCTAAGCACGGGTGGTGCTGTGGTCTAAACTACATGCCAGTGCAAGTAGATAAATAGGTACCACTGCGGTGGGAAGGTAAACAGCATTTCTGTGCGCTCTGGTTTCCGCCATGGGTTTCCGTTGCGCCAGAAGCGGTTTAGTCCTGCTGGCCACATGACCCAGAAAGCTGTCTGCGGACAAATGCCGGCTCCCTCAGCCTGAAAGCGAGATGAGCGCTGCAACCCCATAGTCGCCTTTGAGTGGACTTCACTGTCCAGGGGTCCTTTACCTTTACCCCTCCCACATAGAAGCTGCATTATACAGAGTCAGACCCTTGCTCCATCTAGCACACTGGCAGCTACCAGCAGCAGCTCTCCATGGTTTCTGGCAGGGGGTCTCTCCTAGCTCTCCTTGGGGATGCCAGGGATTGAACCTGAGACCTTCTGATTCCAGGGCGGATTCTCTTCCACTGAGCTACAGCCTTTCCACCAAGGCTGCTGTCCAAGCAGCAGCAGACACAGCCCGGCCCACTGTTGCTCCCAGGCAAGGGGTACAGTGCTCCCTTGGTTCTCAAACTTAGTCTGTTCTAGAAGTCTGTTCCAAAACCAAAGCGTTCCAAAACCAAGGCACGCTTTCCAATAGAAAGTAATGCAAAATGGATTAATCTGTTCCAGACTTTTAAAAACAACCCCTAAAACGGCAATTTGACATGATTTTTACTATCTAACGAGACCGTTGTTTCATAAAATGAAAGAAATAAAGAATGCACAGCAGTCACACGATCACTCAATCTACCAGTAGCTTAACTGGGTTCCACAGAGTCACAAAAACGAAACAAAAAAGACACGAAAACAAAAATGCAAAAGAAATAGCAGAAACAGACAGACCTCAGCGTAACACTCAAAACAGAAGTGTGGCACTCAAAACGGAGCATGTTCGGCTTCCGAAAAGTGTTTGCAAACCGGAAGACTTCCTTCTGGGTTTGCAGTGTTTGGGTTCCAAGTCATTTGAGTACCAAGGCGTTTCAGAACCAAGGCACCACTGTATTCAGAAGCAAGCTATGGTTGATGAAGAAGAAGAAGAGAAGAGTTTGGATTTGATATCCCGCCTTTCACTCCCTTTAAGGAGTCTCAAAGCGGCTAACAGCCTCCTTTCCCTTCCTCCCCCACAACAAACACTCTGTGAGGTGAGTGGGGCTGAGAGACTTCAGAGAAGTGTGACTGGCCCAAGGTCACCCAGCAGCTACATGTGGAGGAGCGGAGACTCGAACCCGGTTCCCCAGATTATGTGACTGCCGCTCTTAACCACTACACCACACTGGCTCTCCTGAAGGCAGCATATAACCACTGTGGCTCTCATCTCACTTTCAGGCCAAAACACACAGAAACGCAGTTTACCTTCCCGCCGCAGTGGTACCTATTTATCTACTCGCACTGGCGTGCTAGGTTGGCAGGAGCTGGGACAGAGCAATGGGAGCTCACCCTGTTGTGGGGATTCGAATCGCCGACCTTCTGATCAGCAAGAGGCTCAGTGGTTTAGACCACAGCGCCACCCACATCAAACTGGTGGTAACACCTTGAACTTGGCATGGTAGAAAATCGGCAACCCGTGCAGGTCTCTGAGCACAGATGTTGTATGCAGACAATGCCTCACACCTGTCAGCAATCGTGCCGCAGCATTCTGCAGAGCTGCAAGGGCCAGCTGAGAAGTTGGCAAGCCTACACACATGGGAGAAGACACCCTCCAGCAGCCACGGGTCACAGCACTGCATTACTTTCTCCTCCTGTTCCTTGATAGAGATGGAGTTTCAGCCGGACAAAGCCCCGTTTGCTGGGAGATGTGTCTTGTGTGAGTCTTTTTTACCCTCCTGCCGTCTGCGGATACAAGAGGCTCTTCTGTTGGACGGACAAACAAAAGGCCTGTTGGTACTTGTTGCTTCTGTATTAAGGGAAAATAGAAGCCTTGCAGATGCCTCAGACGATTGTTAGGGCCACAAACAACTCCCTGAACAGACTGGTGGGGAGGATGGAGCAATGTGCAGCCGGAAGATTCACATTGTCTCCTAGAAGGAGGCATCTCTCCTGTTCTGCATTATGCCTCCTCTGAAGCAAGTCCCACAGAGCCCAGTGGATTTTACGTTCGAGAAAATATGAGCACTTCGCCAGGGCAAAATCTAGTGGATTCAGATGCAAAATCTTTCCAATAACATTTTTTTTAATTGAAAACATTTCAAACAAAAGAAAGTGAAAAACAAACAGAAAAATAAATAAAAGTGTATAAATACACACACACACACACACACACACACACACATCACACCACACCGTAATTCTACACATGCTTATCTAATACCACTGATATTGATCCACTGGAAAGAAAATCTATGCCCCTCCTTTCATTAATGGATGGAAGACATGGCAACTCTCGCAACATGTTTAGGGAAGTTTAAAGGTAAAGGTAAAGGGACCCCTGACCATTAGGTCCGGTCATGGCTGAATTTGGGGTTCCGGTGCTCATCTTGCTTTATTGGCCAAGGGAGCCGGCGTACAGCTTCCGGGTCATGTGGCCAGCATGACTAAGCCGCTTCTGGCGAACCAGAGCAGCGCACGGAAATGCCGTTTACCTTCCCGCCGGAGTGGTACCTATTTACGGGAGCTCACCCCGTCGCGGGGATTCGAACTGCCGACCTTCTGATCGGCAAGCCCTAGGCTCTGTGGTTTAACCCACAGCGCCACCCGTGTCCCACTCTGCTTCTAAATATACCTGGTGCCTCAAGCGATATCTTCAAGAGAAGACAAGGCAAAGAAGTCAACCCTACACAGATCCAGAGCTAAGTCCCTAAGGCTGTTGGTTGGCCTTCTGATCGGCAAGCCCAAGAACATGGGTAGGCAATCTAAGGCCTGGGGGCCGGATCTGGCCCAATCGGCTTCTAAATCTGGCCCATGGACAGTCAGGGAATCAGCATGTTTTTACATGAGTAGAATATGTCCTTTTCAGTGGCATAGCGTGGGGGGTGCAGGGGGGGCGGCCGCACCGGGCGCAACATCTGGGGGTTAGGGTTAGGGGGCGCAAATCCACGGGTTAGGGGTGCAAATCCACGGGTTAGGGGGCACAAATTACTTGCCTTGCCCCGGGTGCTGACAACCCACGCTACGCCACTGGTCCTTTTATTTAAAATGCATCTCTGGGTTATTTGTGGGGCATAGGAATGCGTTCATTTCCCCCAAAAAAATTTAGTCCTGCCCCCCACAAGCTCTGAGAGACAGTGGACTGACCCCCTGCTAAAAAAGTTTGCTGACCCCTGCCCAAGACGTTCAGTGGTTTAGCTGGACTAGACAGGCCTCTGCAAGACTCTCTCTGTGCATTGGGCTTCGCTGCCTTTCTTAAATCAAAGTTTCCTAATGCCCACAGGAACACCTGATCCGCTCCATGGGATAGGCCTAATCCACTCCCACATTAATTGCCCCCTGCAAACCACTCCTTTAATTCTGCATCAGCAGAGACTTTGCTCTTTCCCGTTTCCTTCGCTTGTCCGTGGAAATTCCTTTGCCATCCAGTTTGAAGCCACGCACCGCAATGAAGGTCGAATTTGCTCCCCGCTCCATCCCTTTAGAAAGGAGGCTCCAGACGGCTTCCGTTCTCCAGTGGGTCTTCAGTTTCCTGGGTCTAGGTAAAAGAAAACTAAATATTTGATTCAAGCAGGTATCTGTGTTGGTCTGCTGTAGTCGAAATAAATTAAAACAACTCTTTCAGAAGATAGTTTAAAAGACTCTTCTTAAAAACTCCCTTAAAAGAACCAAGTCTTCAGAAAAGTTATATGATCTAAGAAAGTCTTTAAAAGAAAACTTTCCAAAAGAATTTAAAAATTATAATGTAGCACCTTAGAGACCAACTGAGTAGTTTTATGTATAAGCTTTCGTGTGCATGCACACTTTTTTAGACACGTATCTGAGGTATTTGAAGAAGTGTGCAAGCACACGGAAACTTATACCCAGAACAAACTTAGTTGGTCTCTAAGGTGCTACTGGACAATTTTTTAATTTATGTAGATAACACAGACATTCTTTACTTGGACTTTGTTATTCTAACCCACATGCAACTGTATTCATTCTAGTTTATAGTTTTGTTTCTCATCAGATACCCACATCTGAAGGTATCTGCATGTACACGAAAGCTTATACCTAAAACTACTGTACTCAGTTGGTGCTACATTATAATTTTTAAATTCTTTTGGAAGGATTCTTTTACAGACTTTCTTAGATCATACAACTTTTTGGAAGACTTGATTCTTTTAAGGGAGTTTTTAAGAAGAGTCTTTTTAACTATCTTCTTAAAGAATTGTTTTAATTTATTTCGACTACTAAATATTTCTGAGACACTGCCGGCTCGATCCTAACCACATCTACTCAGAAGTCAGTCCTACTTGAATTCAGTGGGTTTTGCCTAGGGAAGTGGGGTTAGGACTGCAGCCGTAGCCCTTTTGCTTGACTAGATCACAACAGCAGGTGGGAACAGGACAGTGATCTTGCTGGAAAGAGTCTCATGTAGTTCTCTAAATGAACTTCTTTTCACCTATAGGAGATGGAGAGGTTTGTATTCCTGACTCGGCGGCAATGGTTTGCCTGGCAGCCTTTCTGTGCCACCGTACGCAAACAGCAAGATCTGTAGGTTTCTTACTGGTCTGACTCCTTGAGAAATCCCCCAATGCGAAGTGAATTAGTAGGCAGGGCACATATTTGTATTGCATATCTAGGTGCTAATCTGTATTTACAGATGCCTCAGGAAGATCAGAGTGGTGTGTGTCTGGGGTAGCACTCTTCTTAATATATATTTGTTTACACCCCGCCTTTGCTCCTGGCAGGATTAGCACCGGGCTTTGCAGTGCACTAAGACACCCTAAGCAAAGGTAGTTTTCTTCTCTAACTAGGGCAGAGATTTACAAACTTCTCATGTCAGTGACACACTTTTTTAGACATGTATCATTTTGCGACACAGTACAGTGGTAACTCAGGTTAAGTACTTAATTCGTTCCAGAGGTCCATTCTTAACCTGAAACTGTTCTTAACCTGAAGCACCACTTTAGCTAATGGGGCCGCCCGCTGCCCTGCCACTGTGCAATTTCTGTTCTCATCCTGAAGCAAAGTTCTTAACCCGAGGTACTATTTCTGGGTTAGCGGAGTCTGTAACCTGAAGCGTTTATAACCTGAAGCTTATGTAACCTCAGGTACCACTGTAATAGCAAAGCGGAGGTTAAAGTTCTTCTTTGGTGATCACTCGTAGTCAAGTAAGATTGTCTTCCATAAACACAGGTTTAAAAGTGAGTCCACAAGTGACTGTGGAGGCCAATTCTGGACCCACACGTCCTTCCACAGTGGGGACATTTGTTTCCGGGCAGGAGTTGATCACGGTGAGGGTTTGCCAAATGTGCCTCCCTCTTAGCGCGTTTCTCCCTTGCGTCCTGAGTTCGAGTGTCTTCAAAGCTCATGACACCTTTGGTAAAGGCTGTTCTCCAGTTGTAGCGCTCGCAGGCCAGAGTTTCTCAGTTGTCAGTGTTTATGGTAGATTTTTTAAGATTTGCATTGTAGTTGCTTTGGAAGACGATGATCAGGCATCAGAAGAACATGACCAGACCCCTATCTAGCCCTGTGAGGAGCGTTTCTATGACACACTGACACACTAACATGTTGTGACAATCAGTTTGGAAAGCTGTGAACTAGGGGCCGTCACACCTGCTTGTTCCGGTCTCCAACCCCAGCTACCCCTTTGTCCTTCCCCACCGCTACCCCTTTTCCCAGTACAATTTTTTATTTTTTTTCCCAAACATTTTCACAAGGATCTTCATATCATTACATTGTTTGATAAATGGACTTCCCGTCCCCGCAGTGTTTTTACTCAAACCTTCCTCACTCCATTATAATATATCTCTTACAAAAAGGTTTCTCTGTTACCGTTGTTCTATCGTTTTTCTTCCACCACTTTCATCTCGAATCCTGCCCGCAATTTCATTTGACTATAGTGGTGTGTTTTTTAAAATTAGTCCGCGAAAGGTCTCCATCCTTCTATTTAAAAGTTCCCCATTTTGATCTCTTAGTTTCGCTGTCAGCTTTGCCATTTCTGCGTAGCCCATTGCTTTCAAAAGCCACACTCCTCCTTCGTTGCAACCTGCTCTTCTTTCCTTTTCTGTGCATATAATATTCTGGCTGCTGTTGTCACATACAAAACTCCCTCTCCTTTACACCTTGCCCACCCCCTCGGTTATCCCCCCCCCCCGCAGCTCACCCCGCACCTTTTTGCTTCAGGCCCCTCCCACTCACACCCAAAGTCCCCACCCCTTTTAAAGGAAGGTGACGGTGCTTCACGCCACGGTTTGCTAAACCTCCATCTTAAGGGCCTCCACCCTCCCTTAAACCTTGCTGCAGTGCATTAAACGGGTGTGCTAAACTACAGGATACTGAACGAAATGAGTTGTTGTTGCGGTTTTTGTTTATACCTCACCCATCTGGCTGGATTTTCCCAGCCACTCTGGGCGGCTTCCAACAGGAGATTAAAAACACATTAAAACATCAGTCATTAAAAACTTCCCTAAACAGGGCTGCCTTCAGGTGTCTTCAAAAAGTCAGGTAGTTGTTTATTTCCTTGACATCTGATGGGAGGGTGTTCCACAGGGAGCGCGCCACTACCAAGAAAGCCCTCTGCCTCGTTCCCTGTAGCCTCACTTCTCACAGGGAAGGAACCGCCAGAAGGGCCGCGGAGATGGACCTCCGTGTCTGGGCAGAATGATGGGGATGGAGACGCTCCTTCAGGTCTACTGGTCCAAGGCTGTTTAGGGCTTTAAAGGTCAGCACCAACACTTTGAATTGTGCTCGGAAACGTACTGGGAGCCAATGTAGGTCTTTCGGTACTGGTGTTAGTCTCGGCAGCCACTCCCAGTCACCAGTCTAGCTGCGACATTCTGGATTAGTTGCAGTTTCCAGGTCACCTTCAAAGGTAGCCCCACGTAGAGCGCATGGCAGTAGTCCAAGCGAGAGATAACCAGAGCATGCACCACTCTGGCGAGACAGTCTGATTGAGCCACCCTCTCTGATGTTTTTCTCTACCATGGCATTATGACAGAGATGGAGGAGGAGATGATGGAGGAGGATGGAGAGATGGAGGAGGGCATCTCCTGTGCAGGTTAAAACTAAGTAAGAAGGTAGAAGCAGACTGAGGTTCATAGGGCTGTGTCTTGTGGTCCGAATGGACCAGCATCCCCCTAGTGAGGGCAGGTTTCGTTTTCTTAAATCCTACACTTGATACTACACTTGATCTTAGCCAAAAGGCTGAGAAGTGATAAGATCGTGTAGTATCACGTGTAGGATTTAAGCAAACGAAACCTGCCCTTACTCGGGGGATGCCGGTCCATTCGGACCACTGAGACACATGCAGTCTGTAGTCCGCTGGCAGTAGGAGTACAGTACAATATGGGCATGTCTTTAAGTTAACACCTTACATTAAAAACCTGACAGTACCAAATTATCGAAGGCTTTTCACCAAAGCCAGACTAAACGCCTTTCCTTCTGCAGTGTTGGATGGCAGGTTGAGAGGAGTTCCCTACCAGGACAGACTTTGCTCGCATGCTCAAGGTATCGATTCTATAAAACATATTTTGTTGCACTGTGCGAAATATGAGCAAGCCAGGGCTGAACTGATATTACCCTTGCTGGTACCTTTCCCGGGAAAATCAGAGGCTCACTATGTCAGGTTCCTATTGGAAGACTGGACAAATGCTAGAACATTAGCAGTGGCAAAGTTTTTATCGGTGGTTGCAAGAACCAGTGATCCCTATATTCTGAACAACATGCTTGTTTAACCTGGAGGTAGGCTGTCTGAATTGTGCATTGCTTTGTAATGATTTGTTGGGTCTCTGTAATAAAGATTGATTGAATAAATCCTACACACTGTGCACCTGATAAAGGTGAACTCCGCCCCACCTGAAAAATGAGAGTCCTATGTGGCCAGCAGACCACTTTTTGACTGTGAGCTCAGACAGTTGGAAGTTAAGAATCTGGTGCCTCATTGTAGAGGAAGATCATTCGTTGTGGTGCAACAGAGCAATGTTTCACGCTGGCCAATACTGAGTGGTGGGGAGAGGAGATGTTTGCAGTTTCCAAGGCGACAAGTTAGGGAGAGGAAAGTAGTGGCTTAGGAATCTCGTAGGAGTACGGAGTGTTTTCTGGAGGAAACGGAATGAGGCAGCAGGGGAGAAAACAAACCAAACAATGGATGGGGTCAGGTGGATCTAGCCCAGCGATGTGATCCCATATATGGGTCTGCTAGGAAGCAGGTCCCAATGATGGCAATACCCCTCCCATGCAATATTCCACCCAAGAAAGTGATACAGTTCATGTCTAGGGATGCGGAACCAGCTGTGGACCAGATCATTCCTTCTCTTCCCTTTGCAGGCCCTGATCTGGCCACAATGATCCACGCGACGGTCACCTCCAGGCTTGATTATTGTAACTTGCTCTATGCTGGGCTGCCCTTGAAACTGACCCAGAAACTCCAGCAGGTGCAGAATGCTGCGGTGAGACTCCTTACGGGGTCCTTGCCGCGGGATCACTGGCTCCTGGTGGAGTACAGGGTCAGGTTTAAGGTGCTGGTTTTGATTTTTAATCAAAACTAGACCCTATGCAGTCTAGGACCCACGTACCTACAGGACTGCCTCTCCTGGTATGCCCCACGGAGGACCTTAAGGTCCACAAATGACAACATTTTGGAGGTCCCAAGTCCCAAGGTGGTTAGGTTGGTCTCAACTAGGGCCAGGGCCTTTTCAGTACTAGCCCCGACGTGGTGGAACGCTCTGTCACAAGAGACCAGGGCCCTGCGGGACTTGACATTTTTCCGCAGGGCCTGCAAGACAGAGCTGTTCCACCTGGCCTTTGGTTTGGACTCGGTCTGACGATAATGTTTCCCTCCCCTTATGGTTTTTGACTTTTAAAATGAGGCTGCATTTTAAATTGCATTTTAACCTGTATTTTAAATTGTTTTTTTCTTATTATTTTTTACTGAAATTTTATTGGTGTTAGCTGCCCTGAGCCCGGCTCTGGCTTGGGAGGGCAGGGTATAAATAAAATGTGTTGTTGTTGTTTTTGTTGTCGTCCCACCCCCTGTCCATCCCTGGATGTCACAATGACACCGGGCAACACATTTTTTGCCTGTGTGATCGGCTGACCATTGGGTCTTGCAAACCCCATTCAGCCCAGCTGCACCTTTACCTGCCCCAAACAGCATGGGGTCAGGATGCTTGGAAGATTGTCTCACCCCTTATATGCCCAAACCAAGCGCTCTGCAGGTGAGGACCTCCTGCGGATGCCAACCTATCAGGAGGTCCGTTCCACACAATGTAGGAATCAGGTTTTAGTGTGGTGGCCTGCCCTTTGGAACTCCCCTCCCCTTGAATATTTGACAGGTGCCATCTAGGTAAAAGGTAAAGGACCCCAGGATGGTTTAAGTCCAGTCAAAGGCGACTATGTGGTTGCGGCATTCAACTTGCTTTCAGGCCAAGGGAGCCAGCATTTGTCCACAGCCGGCTTTCCGGGTCATATGGCCAGCAGGACTAAACCGTTTCTGACGCAATTGAACACCATGACGGAAACCAGAGAGCACAGAAACGTTGTTAACCTTCCCGCCGCAGTGGTACCTATTTATCTACTTGCACTTGCGTGCTTTCAAACTGCTAGGTTGGCAGGAGCTGGGACAGAGCAACGGGAGCTCACCCTGTCGCGGGGATTCGAACCGTCGACCTTCCAATCGGCAAGCCCAAGAGGCTCAGTGGTTTAGACCACAGCGCCACCCGCGTCCCTCAGGCGCCATCTCTAACCATCGTGGCTGGCCACCATTGCTAGCTCTCTCCTCCATGAATTTCACCTGTCTGGACCATGTCCTCGAAATCTGGAAATGTTTCTTGCTTGTCTGGGTAGATAGAGGGTTTGACAAATGTCTCTGCAGTCTAGCCTATTCTACACAAGTAAAATAATAATACAGTCTTACCTTGGAAGCTGAACGGAATCCATTCTGGAAATCCGTTCAATTTCCAAAACTTTCGGAAACCAAAACGTGGCTTCTGATTGGCTGCAGGAAGCTCCTGCAGCCAATTGGAAGCCGCGGAAGCCCTGTCAGACATTTGGCTTCCGAAAGAACGTTTGAGAACTGGGACACTCACTTCTAGGTTTCCATCGTTTGGGAGCTGATTTGTTCAGGAGCCAAGGAGTTTGAGATCCAAGGTTGTTGTTGTTGTTTAGTCGTTTAGTCGTGTCCGACACTTCGTGACACCTGGACCAGAGCACGCCAGGCCCTCCTGTCTTCCACTGCCTACCGCAGTTTGGTCAAACTCATGCTGGTAGCTTCAAGAACACTGTCCCACCATCTCGTCCTCTGTCGTCCCCTTCTCCTTGTGCCCTCCATCTTTCCCAACATCAGGGTCTTTTCCAGGGAGTCTTCTCTTCTCATGAGGTGGCCAAAGTAGTGGAGCCTCAGCTTCAGGATCTGTCCTTCCAGTGAGCACTCCGGGCTGATTTCCTTCAGAATGGAGGGGTTTGATCTTCTTGCAGTCTATGGGACTCTCAAGAGTCTCCTCCAGCACCATAATTCAAAAGCATCAATTTTTCAGCGATCAGCCTTCTTTATGGTCCAGCTCTCACTTCCATACTGGGAAAAGGAATTTGTTCATTTCCCCACCCAAAAAATTTAGTCCGGTCCACCACAAGCTCTGAGGGACAGTAGACCGGCCCTCTGCTGAAAAAGTCTGCTGACCCCTGCTCAAGAGGCTCAGTGGTTTAGAGCACATGCTGGACTAGACAGGCCTCTACAGGACTCTCTCTGCTCATTGGCTCGGTGGCTTGGCTACCTTTCTTAAATCAAAGTTTCCTAATGCCCACAGGAACACTTGATCCATTCCATGGGATAGGCCTAATCCACTCCCACGTTAATTGCTCCCTGCAAACCACTCTTTTAATTCTGCATCAGCAGAGACTTTGCTCTTTCCCATTTCCTTCGCTTGTCCGTGGAAATTCCTTTGCCATCCAGTTTGAAGCCACGCGCCGCAATGAAGGTCGAATTTGCTCCCCGCTCCATCCCTTTAGAAAGGAGGCTCCAGACGGCTTCCGTCCTCCAGTGGGTCTTCAGTTACCTGGGTCTAGGTAAAACAAAACTAAATATTTGATTCAAGCAGGTAGCTATGTTGGTCTGCTGTAGTCAAAATAAATTAAAACAATTCTTTAAGAAGATAGTTAAAAAGACTCTTCTTAAAAACTCCCTTAAAAGAACCAAGTCTTCAAAAAAGTTATATGATCTAAGAAAGTCTTTAAAAGAAAACTTTCCAAAAGAATTTAAAAATTATAATGTAGCATCTTAGAGACCAACTGAGTAGTTTTATGTATAAGCTTTCGTGTGCATGCACACTTTTTAGACACTTATCTGAGGTATTTGAAGAAGTTTGCAAGCATACGAAAGCTTATACCAAGAACAAACTTAGTTGGTCTCTAAGGTGCTACTGGACAATTTTTTAATTTATGTAGATAACACAGACAGTCATTACTTGGACTTTGTTATTTTAACCCACATGCAACTGTACTCATTCTACTTTATAGTTTTGTTTCTCATCAGATACCCTCATCTGAAGGTATCTGCATGTACATGAAAGGTTATATGTAAAACTACTGTACTCAGTTGGTGCTACATTATACCGTATTTTTCGCCCTATAGGGCGCACCGGCCCATAGGGTGCACCTAGTTTTTTTGGGGGGAAATAAAGGGGGGGGATTTATTTTTCTCCCCCAGCCCCCAGAACAGGCTGCTGCCCCCAAGCCTTCCGAGCCCAGCGGGAACTTTGGCGGGCTCCCAAGGTTTGCGGACATCTGCCCGAAGCCTGGGGTGCGCTCCGCTGCGCTCCCCGGGTTTCAGGCTGCAGGCTGCTGTCCGCAAGCCTTGGGAGCCCGGCGGGAACTCCCGCGGGCTCCCAAGGCTTGCAGATAGCTTCCTGAAGCCTGGAGAGCGAGAGGGGTCGGTGCACACCCACCCCTCTCGCTCTCCAGGCTTCAGTGAAAGCCTGCATTCGCCCCATAGGACGCACACACTTTCCCCCTTCATTTTTGGAGGGGGAAAAGTGCGTCCTATAGGGCGAAAAATGCGGTAATTTTAAAATTCTTTTGGAAAGTCTTCTTTTAAAGACTTTCTTAGATCATACAACTTTTTGAAGACTTGATTCTTTTAAGGGAGTTCTTAGGTTTTTAAGAAGAGTCTTTTTAACTATCTTCTTAAAGAATTGTTTTGATTTATTTCGACTACTAAATATTTCTGAGACACTGCCGGCTCGTTCCTAACCACATCTACTCAGAAGTCAGTCCTACTTGAATTCAGTGGGTTTTGCCTAGGGAAGTGGGGTTAGGACTGCAGCCATAGCCGTTTTGCTTGACTAGATCACAACAGCAGGTGGGAACAGGACAGTGATCTTGCTGGAAAGAGTCTCATGTAGTTCTCTAAATGAACTTCTTTTCACCTATAGGAGATGGAGAGGTTCGTATTCCTGACTCGGCGGCAATGGTTTGCCTGGCAGCCTTTCTGTGCCACCGTACGCAAACAGCAAGATCTGTAGGTTTCTTACTGGTCTGACTCCTTGAGAAATCCCCCAACGTGAAGAGAATTAGTAGGCAGGGCACATATTTGTATCGCATTTCTAGGTGCTAATCTGTATTTACAGATGCCTCAGGAAGATCAGAGTGGTGCGTGTCTTGGGTAGCACTCTTCTTAATATATATTTGTTTACACCCCGCCTTTGCTCCTGGCAGGATTAGCACCGGGCTTTGCAGTGCACTAAGACACCCTAAGCAACGGTGGTTTTCTTCTCTAACTAGGGCAGAGATTTCCAAACTTCTCATGTCAGTGACACACTTTTTTAGACATGTATCATTTTGCGACACAGTACAGTGGTACCTCAGGCTAAGTACTTAATTCATTCCGGAGGTCCATTCTTAACCTGAAACTGTTTTTAACCTGAAGCACCACTTTAGCTAATGGGGCCTCCCGCTGCCACTGTTTAGTCGTTTAGTCGTGTCCGACTTTACGTGACCCCCTGGACCAGAGCACGCCAGGCACTCCTGTCTTCCACTGCCTCCCGCAGTTTGGGCAAACTCATGCTGGTAGCTTCAAGAACACTGTCCCACCATCTCGTCCTCTGTTGTCCCCTTCTCCTTGTGCCCTCCATCTTTCCCAGCATCAGGGTCTTTTCCAGCAAGTCTTCTCTTCTCATGAGGTGGCCAAAGTATTGGAGCCTCAGCTTCAGGATCTGTCCTTCCAGTGAACACTCCGGGCTGATTTCCTTCAGAATGGATCGGTTTGATCTTCTTGCAGTCCATGGGACTCTCAAGAGTCTCCTCCAGCACCATAATTCAAAAGCATCCATTCTCTGGCGATAAGCCTTCTTTATGGTCCAGCTATCACTTCCATACATCACTGCCAAAGAATGCTCCAACTACCACACAATTGCACTCATCTCACACGCTAGCAAGGTTATGTTTAAAATTCTACAAGGCAGGCTCAAGCAGTATGTGGACCGAGAACTCCCAGAAGTGCAAGCTGGATTTCGAAGGGGCAGAGGAACCAGAGACCAAATTGCAAATATGCGCTGGATTATGGAGATCCAAGCTACGACTGCAATAATAAAATTACATTTGAGGCTCCGCCCTCCAATGGCATATGGCTCTTGGGATGTAGTTCCGAAAGGAATGTGGACCTCCAAAAATGTTCCCCAGCCCTGTGTTAAATGGAAGTGAGTGCGGTGTGTGTGTGTGTGTGTGTGTGTGTGTGTGTCTGAATGTGGCCTCGTTCCCTTGGGACATCCTCTTTGTCTGCCTGCTTTGGGAAAATTGATCTGTTTGTCTGGAGGCTTCAGCCTCTCTCTTTCTCTCTTTCTCTCTCTCTCTACGGCACGGCTGATGCCAGGCGTTCTGCCCGTTAGCAGATGGGCTCGGTGGCAGCCGCTCGGCTCTGCCGCTCTTGGCCGTTGCTGTGGTTACACGAGGGAAGTGCAGGAGGCCTCGCTGCGTGAGGCAAGCATGGGGTGTCCCTCGCTGGCACGAAAACCAGCGGCCGCTACCCTCAACCTCTCCTGTGTGGTCCTTTTCGAAGGAGGACAGTGATTCCAAAACAGCATGTTCTCGAAAGGGACCGGCGTTGCTGCAAAATGAAATGAAATGGGAAAAGGATGATGCGTGTCCCTTTTGTTGGAAGGACAAAGGAAGCATTTTGTTTTTATTTATTCAGTTTCATCCAGGGAGCACTGGGTGGTTTACAACACAAAAACACCAAAATACGCACCATAATTGCAAACAAAAACAATATCTCCTGCGGTTTAGAAAGGCCACGGATTAATTTTTGTCGCCTTTGCACCCTGTTTTCCGTAACATTGTCGTTTCTGCCCTTCTCCTGCACCCTGTTTTCTATCCAATCATAACCTCAATATTATAAACAAAAAAAAATTCCTTCCAGTAGCACCTTAAAGACCAACTAAGTCAGTTCTTGGTATGAGCTTTCGTGTGCATGCACACTTCTTCAGATACTTTTTGTTTTGACTATGGCAGACCAACACGGCTACCTATCTGTAACTCAATATTATAATCTGATTGCTTCTGTTGCTCATAAGCTCAAATCCTGCTTGCGAGGTCATTGCAGTATAGTTGGCTTCCTCAAACTCGGCCCTCCAGATGTTTTCGGCCTACAACTCCCATGATCCCTAGCTAGCAAGACCAGTAGTCAGGGATGATGGGAATTGTGGTCTCAAAACATCTGGAGGGCTGAGTTTGAGGAAGCCTGCACTAGAGTATTTCTTTAAGTATACCTGAAGAAGTGTTATACCTGAAGGAGCGTCTCAACCCCCATCGTTCTGCCCGGACGCCAGGGAGGCCGACTTATAAAAAATATTGGGGGGGCCCAAGACCTCCAAACCGCTGCTGCTGGGGGAACGAAAGGGGCGAGCCCCGGGCTGCCTCGACCTTAAGTGAACCTGTGAGGGCCCGCCCTTTGCGGCAGCTGATTGGCTGCTGCCATGGGCGGTGAATATTAATGAGCTAGGGGGAATCCCTGCTTCTCGCGGGGCTGACGCCAGCCCCGCAAGATTGTTGATGGGTCGAGAGCCCGCAACCCCACCCCCTCTCTAGATCGGGAGTGGCTTTGTTTTAACTCATTACTGAATGTATTTTAAAAGGTAACTATTGTCAAACAAGGAAAATAAAAAATACCAACATAATTTTGTGATTTTATAAAGCATAATATAACTAATAATTTTCTTAAATTATTGGGGGGGCCGAGCCCCCACAAACGAATTTTTGAGGGGGCTCGGGCCCCCTCAGGCCCCATGGAGTCGGCGCCTATGCCGGATGCTGAGGTCCAGCTCCGAGGGCCTTCTGGTGGTTCCTTCATTGCGAGAAGCAAAGCTACAGGGAATCAGGCAGGGGGCCTTCTTAGTAGTGGCGCCCACCCTGTGGAACACCCTCCCATCAGATGTCAAAGAGATAAACAACTACCTGACATTCAGAAGACATCTTAAAGCAGCCCTGTTCAGGGAAGTTTTTAATGTGTGACATTTTAGTGTATTTTTGGTATTTGTGGAAGCCGCCCAGAGTGGCTGGGGAAACCCAGCCAGATGGGTGGGGGTATAAATAATAAATTATTTTTTTAATTATTATTTAAGTAGTCTGAAAAAGCCCTCCAGATGTTTTGGGCCAAAGTTCCCATCAGCCCCCCCTTGAGGGACGCAGGTGGCGCTGTGGGTAAAACCTCAGCGCCTAGGAATGCCGATCGAAAGGTCGGCGGTTCGAATCCCTGCGGCGGGGTGCGCTCCCGTCGTTCGGTCCCAGCGCCTGCCAACCTAGCAGTTCGAAAGCACCTCCGGGTGCAAGTAGATAAATAGGGACCGCTTTCCAGCGGGAAGGTAAACGGCGTTTCCGTGTGCGGCTCTGGCTCTGGCCAGAGCAGCGATGTCACGCTGGCCACGTGACCCAGAAGTGTCTTCGGACAGCGCTGGCCCCTGGCCTCTTGAGTGAGATGGGCGCACCAACCCCAGAGTCTGGCAAGACTGGCCCGTACGGGCAGGGGTACCTTTACCTTTACCTTCCCATCAGCCCCAGCCAGGGAGCTGTAGTACAAAACATCTGTTGGGTGCCAGCTCAAGGAATCTGGAGGAGACCAAGGGGTGGAGAACAAGAACAGGAGAGTGGTTTCACTCATGTCTTCTTCACTTGATGATCTGACCCAGCGGAGAGCTCTCCTCACGTACTTAGAGGGGGCTCTTCCCTCAAGACATCTGGGAAACAGCGGGTCAAGTTAGGGCCGAGTTTTGCAAGCTGGAAGGCACGGCTGCTTCTTGCCCCACGGAGGAAATCTCACCCCCCCGTCTTGCCTAACAATTCTCGCAAGCATCAGAAGGGCTGGCAAGAATCAATGGATCCCGATTAATCATCAGTCAGCTGGGACAAGGGCAAGGACATGGTATCTCTTCCCGACTTGTACTTTGGGCTCCGAACAGTCATAAAACGAGACAGCTTACAGAAGGCGGCATTTTGCAACAGACTAATCTTTAAAAAAATAAAAATAAACGAATTGTCCTGAAGCTGGTCAGCTCCTGTGTCATGAACACAACAGGCAGCAAATTCATAGAATCAAAAATTGTAGAGTTGGAAGGGATCCGGGGGTCATCTAGTCCAACCCCGTGCAATGCAGGAATCTCAACTAAAATTCAAAAGGTAATGCTCACCCCAACGTTAAGTAGGGATGGCTGAGCCTTGTCAACGTCAGTCACCCATTTCTCCTGTCTTAAATTGAGTTTTCCACATTTATGCAGCAGTTTGTGATTTCATTCTTTAAAGAAAAAACTCCATGAAAATGTGCCGGCGTTTCGGTGCATGTCTTTTGTGTGCTGTTTTTTCTAATGTACACACTTTTGCAGGAGTTTTCCCTCATATATTGCAGGATCCGGGAGAGAGTAGACAGGAGGACCACTAGTTGTATATCGTAATTTTTACATAGCGGTCAACTTACAGATTTGAAAATAAGGGACCAGCAGCCTTGAAAATAAGGAACCAGCAGCCAAAATAAGGGACCTGCGGCCTCACCTGTTCCAGGCACTCCAGTCTTCCTGTCCTCCTGCAGTCTGGTCAAACTCATGCTGGTAGCTTCGAGAACACTGTCCAACCAACTTTGTAACCAGAGGTTCAAACTGAATAGAATCTGAATCAAATGTACCACAAGGCCTATGCAGCCTCAACTTAAGATGGCTCCCCGGCCTGGCTTTGCACTGCAAAGTTTGCAGCAGCACATGCAACAAAATGGCGTCCAGCATTCAAAAAACCCCTCAGCTTGCGTTAACTAGCCACACACAAGGCATGCAAGCTCCATGCCCCAGTCATTCTTAGACTTCTTATTGAGTGAGCAACACAGCCAAGCAACACAGTTGGAGCCTCCCTCCTCCCTGGCCAGCAGGGAGGGAGGGAGAGGAGCTGCTTCCTTTGAAATTTAAGGGACATCATTTAAGGGACATTTAAGGGACATCCATCAATAAGGGACAGCAGTGGGACATGGCGCTGGAATAAGGGACTGTCCCTTCAAATAAGGAACGCTTGACAGCTATGAATTTTTATGTTACGAGCCAACCAGACATCTAGGGCTATAGGGTAGTGTACAAATTTAACAAATCATCAGCACCAACATCATCTCCAACAGCAGAATCAGGAGATTTGAAAGGATGCATACAGGTTTTGCAAGGTGACGAAGCTCCTTCCCCCAGGATGTTGCAGATTGTTTGCAGGAGCTCAGACAACTTTATTTCTTTTCTTCTTCTTTTCTTCTTCTTCTTCTTCTTCTTCCTCTTCTTCTTCTTCTTCTTCTTCTTCTTCTTCTTTTTCTTTCTTTCTTTCTTTCTTTCTTTCTTTCTTTCTTTCTTTCTTTCTTTTTTGGTGGTTCAGGTATCATATATTTTAACTGCTGTTCCAGTACAATTAAGTTCTCAGAACAAATTCATGCAACAGCATAGGTTTTCATGTTTCCTTTTCACATATTAGCAATCTTATCTTATCACAGTTTGATAATTCTACTTTTGTTGTTGTTGTTTAGTCGTTTAGTCGTGTCCGACTCTTCGTGACCCCATGGACCAGAGCACGCCAGGCACTCCTGTCTTCCACTGCCTCCCACAGTTTAATCAAACTCATTCTGGTCGCTTCGAGAACACTGTCCAACCATCTCGTCCTCTGTCGTCCCCTTCATCTTTTCCAACATCAGGGTCTTTTCCAGGGAGTCTTCTCTTCTCATGAGGTGGCCAGAGTATTGGAGCCTCGGCTTCTCGATCTGTCCTTCCAGTGAGCACTCAGGGCTGATTTCCTTCAGAATTGAGAGGTTTGATCTTCTTGCAGTCCATGGGACTCTCAAGAGTCTCCTCCAGCACCATGATTCAAAAGCATCCATTCTTCGGCTATCAGCCTTCTTTATGGTCCAGCTCTCACTTCCATACGTCACTACTGGGAAAACCATAGCTTTAACTATACAGACCTTTGTCGGCAAGGTGATGTCTCTGCTTTTTAAGTTCTACTTACCTTCATACAAATTCAAACAGATTTGCTTGGGAGGCTGCAATGCAGGAAATATTAGAGTATAACAAGAATTTACTTCCAAGCCATAGAACAAATCTGCAACAAGCATTGCACCTTGCAAGTTATCTGTTACAACCAAAACAGCTACAACAACAACATCAAGCCAATACGCTTGTTGAAAAGTTCAGAAATATGCCATTATTTTTCCCCAACCACCTGGGGCAGCTAGGTTCCAGGACTATACTATACCTGTTCAAAAATCAGGATGGGAAACAAACCAGTTACCACAAAAAGATGACTTTATTTCTTGGCCAATGACCATCTGCATTTGCCAACTGGGATTGAGAACCAAACTCCCCTGTTCAAAGCTAGTTCTTTTGCTTGCAAGGAGTTTCCAACTTTGACTCCCCATGTTTTTGGTGTTGGTGCTGACCTTAAAAGCCCTAAACAGCCTCAGACCAGTATACCTGAAGGCGTGTCTCCACCCCCATTGTTCAGCCCGGACACTGAGGTCCAGCTCTGAGGGCCTCCTGGCGGTTCCCTCTTTGCGAGAAGCAAAGCTGCAGGGAACCAGGCAGAGGGCCTTCTCGGTGGTGGCGCCCGCCTGTGGAACGCCCTCCCATCAGATGTCAAGGAAATAAGCAACTACAGTGGTACCTCAGGTTACATACGCTTCGGGTTACATACAATACACTTCAGGTTACAGACTCCGCTAACCCAGAAATAGTGCTTCAGGTTAAGAACTTTGCTTCAGGATAAGAACAGAAATCGTGCTCTGACGGCGCAGTGGCAGCAGGAGGCCCCATTAGCTAAAGTGGTGCTTCAGGTTAAGAACAGTTTCAAGTTAAGTACGGACCTCCGGAATGAATTAAGTACTTAACCTGAGGTACCACTGTATCTAACTTTTAGAAGACATCTGAAGGCAACCCTGTTTAGGGAAATTTTTAATGTTTGATGTTTGATTGTGTTTTTAATATTGTTGGGAGCCACCCGGAGTGGCTGGGGAAACCCAGCCAGATGGGAGGGGTATAAATAAATTATTATTATTATTATCATTATTAGGATGTATGGAAAATCCCTGCTGAATATAACTACCTTCATCTTCCTGGGGTAAATGCCCTCCTTCCTGGGCCCCGTTCTGAGCACACCCTTTCCTCCTCCTGACCAACGTGCTTTCCTTTCGTAGCGCAATGCTGCATCGCGATCTTCGTCGGCCTCTTCTTCACCCGCTTCTGGCTGATCAGCGCTCTGTACGCGGCCTGGTGGGCCTACGATTGGGACATGCCAACCAAAGGCGGGAGGAGAAGCCATTTCTTGCGGAACTGGGCAGTCTGGAGATACATGAAGGAGTATTTCCCTGCCACGGTAAGTGTGGAAGATTTTGTGGAGGGTGTTTAAAATAACCATTGGAAAGAAACCAGAAGCTTTGCTTTGGGGAATTACAACCATACCTCGGGTTACAGACGCTTCAGGTTGCGTTTTTCAGGTTACGAGGAGGGGGAGATCTCTTTGCCCCTCCTCCCTTCCAACAGCCCTCAGTCCTTAGAAAAATTGCAGAGGGTGAAATGGTTCAATCTCTCTCCATTGTTGTTGTTGTTGTTTAGTCGTTTAGTCGTGTCTGACTCTTCGTGACCCCGTGGACCAGAGCACGCCAGACGTTGCGCCCGGTGCGGCCGCCCCCCCCCCCAGCACCCCCCACGCTACATCACTGTTCAAATGTTAATGGAAAAATCCGAGGGCTCCCTTGGACAAAAACAAAGACACCAACCAGGATAACTTGGAGCAAAACAGCAGCCTGTAGGCTTGGCCTTTATTGAACTGTTGCAACAGGGTGCTCCCTTCACTTGCAGGAGAGAGGAGGGACCCAGAAAAATGGTGTGCAAGGTCTTATAAAGACTTTTGAAATTGCCACCCTGTAGATCAAGACCACCCCCAGAAACATCATACATACATCACAGAAGGGAGGGGTTGAGGGAGGAGTTGTGGTGGTAACCTGAGTGTCCTGTCACCTGGCTGGTTCCCCCTTTCCCCCTCCCCATGAGTACTTTCCAGGTGACAGAGGGGAGTTTGCAGTTTCCTGCCCCCAGAGGGAAGAGCTGATTATTGTCCTTTGTTCCAGTCTGTGCTGAATCCACTCCCATATGCAAGTTCTTTGTGATCTTGATGGTCTTCTGTCTAGGACCATCAGGGTTGGCGTAGCAACTGGGCAGGGCTCCTGTGTATGTGATGGTATGCTCAAGGGATTATGGCTGCCCTGTATCAAACCTTCCCCGTTTTGTAGTCCTTCCTTCATGGAGTAAAATAAAAGCGGAACAGTACAAATCCGATGTACAGTTGATTTTCTATGAATTTATAACAGAAGCGTAACATGTAGTGTGTGTGTGTGAAGTTTGTACAAACTGAATGATGGGGGGGGGGGTTTCCTGCTACAAAATGTACATATATGAGATAAACTGCACATTCAACAAAAAATGTATTTCATAGGATTGGAGGGGACCACGAGGGTCATCTAGTCCAACCCCCTGCAATGCAGGAATCTTTTGTCCAACGTGGGTCTCGAACCCACAACCTCGAGATAAAGAATCTCACGCTCTTCCAAGTGAGCTATTGCAACTGGTCTGGCCCTCCGTGATTGTTGGAGAGGCTGTTATCCCCTAGTTGTTGTTGGACTGCAACTCTCACCATCCCTGACCATTGGGCATGCTGGCTGGGGGCGGGGCTGGAATCCAACATCTGGAAAAGTGACATCTGCCCCCATTCCCCCCCCCAAATATTGAGCCTGCATGAAACCTGCCATGTGACACTTGTCCAGCAGGTGGCGCCGCACAACCAGTCTTGGCTCCAAGGAACTCCATGTCAGTCTGAAATGCCAAAGACATTTCCCCTGTAAAATGCTGTAAAAGGATGGAGAGCTGTTAATAAGGGAGCTTTGAGAAGGATCGCAGCAGCAGGGAAGCATGAAAAGCGCTCTAGAGATTACTATTAAACTACACAATATTTGCGGGAGCCAGCAACCCGTGGGGGATCTTCTGGGTTTCTGGGGGTTTTCCTGTTGTTATTCAGTCTCTCACAGCTACAACAAACCTACCATTAAAATTACTGGCTGGTCATTTCTTCATCAGAGGGTAAACGGGCAAATTTAGCAGGGGATCAAATACTTTCCCCCCTCACTGGGAAATATCGGGAAATAGATTGGGAGATATCGGAGGCGCAGTTAGAGTGGAACTGAGCTGGGAATCAGCTGACCAGCTCAGCTGATAAGAGCATGATAATAATAATAATAATAATAATAATAATAATAATAATAATAATAATAGATTTTATTTATACTCCGCCCTCCCCAGCCAGAGCCGGGCTCAGGGCGGCGAACACCCAATAAAATCACAGTAAAAGCATAATAGGCGGCGGGAAACCAATTTAAAATACAGGTTAAAATGCAAATTAAAATGCAACCTCATTTTAAAGTAGCCAATAAATCAAGACCATAAGGAAAAATAAGGGTCAGACTGAGTCTAAAACAAAGGCCAGGTGGAACAGCTCTGTCTTGCAGGCCCTCCGGAAAGATGTCAAATCCCGCAGGGCCCTGGTCTCTTGTGACAGAGCGTTCCACCAAGTCGGGGCCAGTGATGAAAAGGCCCTGGTCCTAGTTGAGACCAACCTAACCTCCTTGCGACCTGGGACCAGACCCGTGTCCCATCTAGGCCAGCCAGGGGCGCCGACTTATAAAAAATATTGGGGGGGCCCATACTGGGGTCCTGCCCCGGGAAGTTTTATAAGATCCGCTCCCGGCCCGTTGCTGCTGCTGCCGCCCACCTCGTGGCCCCCTCGCCAGCTGAGGGAGGGAGAGAGACCGAGAAGGAGAGAGATGCGTGGTGGGCAAGGCAAGTGCCCGCCGCGCCTCGCCTCCCACCGCCCCTCGTGCCGGCCGCCCCCTCCCCTCCCTTCCCCGCGCGCGCGCGCTCGCTCGCCCTCCTCACCCCAGCTCTTGGCCGTTCGCCCCAGGAACTCGCCGCTGTTGGGGTTGTAGATGAACCTCCGCCACTCGGCCATAGACTGGCTGAAGGGCTTCTCCTCCTCCTTGGCCATAGCGAGAGAGAGAGAGAGAGAGAGAGAGAGAGAGAGAGAGAGAGGCTGGAAAGAGAGAGGGAGCTCGGCGGTTCGCGGGCGGCGGTTTTTCCCCTGCCGAAACAACAGCGGCTCCTCAGAACCGCTAAGTAACTCTCCCTCAGGCGCCCGGCGGGAGAGCAGAAGAGAGGAAAAGGAAAGAGGGGCTGGGCCAGTCGCACGCACCGAGCAAAACTACTCGCGCCGCCTCTTTTACTACCGTAATAATTATTTGTTTTAACTCATTACTGAATGTATTTTAAAAGGTAACTATCATCAAACAAGGAAAATAAAAAATACCAACATAATTTTGTGATTTTACAAAGCATAATATAACTACCGTATTTTTCGCTCTATAACACGCACCTGACCATAACACGCACATCGTTTTTAGAGGAGGAAAACAAGGGAAAAAAACATTCTGAATGAAACAGTGGATGTATCATTTTTGTGCTTCATGCTGTGGCCACAGACATGTGATCTGATGGTGAATTTGGGGTGACCCAATGCAAAAATCCTGAGGATCCATGTGGATCCATGTTTTGTAACCACGTTTTTGCACCATTGCAGCCCCAGGCAACAGTGGGTGCGTGATTTTGGGGGGGCAGGCTGTAGCCATGGACATGCTATGTGCTCTGATGGTGAATTTGGGCTGACCCAATGCAAAGATCCTGAGGATCCATGTGGATCCATGTTTTGTAACCACGTTTTTGCACCATTGCAGCCCCAGGCAACAGTGGGTGCGTGATTTGGGGGGGGCAGGCTGTAGCCATGGACATGCTATGTGCTCTGATGGTGAATTTGGGCTGACCCAATGCAAAGATCCTGAGGATCCATGTGGATCCATGCTTTTTAACCACATTTTAAGTGGGGAGGGAAGGAAAAACACAGAAGGGACACGGAGCAGGAGAGGGGTGTGCAGAGAAGCAGCTGGCTAAGAATGCAGGAGAGGGGTATAACAGGAGGAGAGAGGAAAGGAAGGCAAAAGTTTTCCCTCACCTACCCACCCAAGTCAGCCAGCTCGCGCGCTCTCTCTCGCTCTCTCTCTCTCCCTCCTGCACGGAGCACAGAGACACACTCTGCTTTCCCTCTGCCTGGAGGGGAGGGGCTTTCCCTGCTCTTTGTTCCGTTTGAGCAAACACAGCAAGGAAACAGAGCAGGGTGGGCAGTAAGACCCTGAGGCAGAATGCCGGAAAAATACGGTAATAATTTTCTTAAATTATTGGGGGGGCGGAGCCCCCCAAACGAATTTTTGAGGGGGCTCGGGCCCCCTCAGGCCCCATGGAGACGGCGCCTATGAGGCCAGCATCCTGTTCTCACAGTGGCTCAAACAGTTGCCTTTGAGAAACCAGCAAGAAGGATTCGAACCCAAGAGCCCTCTCCCCTGCTGCGGTTTCCAGCAACTGATATTCAGTTGACTCCAGCTGTGGAGCCAGAGCTGAGCCACTGTGGCTGGGAGCCATCGATAGCTCTCTCCTTTGTAAATGTATGCAATTCTCTTTTAAAGCCATCTAAGCCGGTTCCTGTTGTCTTTGTCCATGGAGTTTTCTTGGAAAACTCCATCTTAAAAAGCATCTTAAAAAGCAGAGACATCACCTTGCCGACACAGGTCCGTATAGTTAAAGCTATGGTTTTCCCAGCAGTGATGTATGGAAGTGAGAGCTGGACCATAAAGAAGACTGATCGCCCAAGAATGGATGCTTTTGAATTATGGTGCTGGAGGAGACTCTTGAGAGTCCCATGGACTGCAAGAAGATCAAACTGATCCATTCTGAAGGAAATCAGCCCTGAGTGCTCACTGGAAGGACAGATCCTGAAGCTGAGGATCCAATACTTTGGCCACCTCATGAGAAGAGAAGATTCCCTGATGTTGGGAAAGATCAGGGAGAAGGGGACGACAGAGGACAAGATGGTTGGACAGTGTTCTCGAAGCTACCAGCATGAGTTTGGCCAAACTGTGGGAGGCAGTGGAAGACAGGAGGGCCTGGTGTGCTCTGGTCCAAGGGGTCACCAAGAGTTGGGACACGACTAAACAACAAAAGCCGGTACCAATTGCTGCCTCCTGAGGCAGGAAGTTCCACAGTTTAACTCTGTGCTGCGTGAAGAAGGACTTTCTTTCATCTGCTCTGAATCTTCCAACATTCAGCTTCGACAAGCTTGATTGTGGCTCTCAGGGCTATTATCTTTTGCATTCATATTTACTTCTCTGGAATGTGTTGAATAAGAGCAAATCTTATGTGGCTTCACGTGAATCTCTACAGCACAATCAAGCTGATCCGAAACTCTTCTTGGTGAGGATACTGAGGTCTAGAGTGACCCTCATGGGTGAATTTGGGTCCAAATCGATGTGAAGGGCTAACTATATGGGGGGTGAAGTTGGGAGATCAAAAGAAAGCCTTGAGGGACTTACCAAATCTTTTGAGGTGCCTGTAATAAATGTAAATTTATTTCCCTTATGGGGGACACAAGAGCCCTTATAGAGTCCTTTGTAGGTTCTCCATCAGTCGAAGAAAATAACAGAGGCCAACCAGAGAATATTGAGAAGCAAAGCAGCTAGTAAGCCTGATCTTTATTATACTGTTGCAACAGGGTGCTCCCCTCACATGCAGGAGAAGGAGGAGGACCCCGAACAAAGGTGTGCCTGCCCTTATATAGACATTTTAAATTTCCCACGTTGGACCACCTCCAGATACATCATACCTACATCACAAAAGAGGTGGTCTACAACAGAAATCTGAGTGCGTTGTTTTTACCCTGTCTGCCAGGTTACCTGTTAACGGTCACTTGACTGGATTACCTGGGGAGCCTGGCCAGTCTTTTGTAATGACAAATACTTAGTTCCTGAGCCGAGGGCAAAGCAACTGCTTATATACACTCCCGAAAGCCCGGGCCACTCCCACTCCCAACGTGATTGGTTGCCTAAACTTCCAAGCTGCGAATCGCGACTCAGAGTTCAAGGGCCAATGGCAGAGGCCTGAATCCTGAAGTGTTCTGTGATTGGACATTGTGTATCGAATCAGAACATGGGAGCTCAGCGTCCTTAGTCCAGACTCAGGCAAACGCAGAGCACTGAATCCCACTAAAGCAGTGGGACTCTGCTTCCTGAAGAAATACCCGTGTTATGTACTGAGTTGAATAGGATCCAAAATGCAGCAGTCTCATTGGCCCTAGAACAATAGGATCCAGAATGCAGCAGTCTGATTGGTCCTAGAACAATAGGATCCAGAATGCAGCAGTCTGATTGGTCCTAGAACAATAGGATCCAGAATGCAGCAGTCTGATTGGTCCACAGGAGCCACCCAGTCCAACTCCAGGTGGAAGTGAATCCGCAACCGAATTGGGCTACAGGTGAATCCCAGAATTAGCCAATCACGTGGGGCCCATTGTGTAAATAATGTATATAAAGCAAACATTCTGGGGGAACTTCCATTCCTCCTCACCACTATGAGCTGAATAAAGTGCATGAAATCCACTCTCGACTCCGAGTATATTTCAAACCAGAGCTGTCATTTTCCCAGACCGGTCTTTCGGACGTGCGGTTCTTCTATCGGCTCTCAAAGCGCAGGCAGGTGCCTGCCAATTCCAGAGGTGAGAGCTGGATTTCCTTCCCAGTGTGGGCTGTGTGTTGAAGGTTTCTTACCTGAGGCTTAGTCACTCCCGAGAGATTAACCAGAGCCCTCTAATCTTCCCATAATATCTCTGTGGCACAAACGAGGGAGTGTGTCTGGGGATAAAGAGGTGAAGGGATGATGGGACCTGGGCACTCTGCCCACCTACCCTTTGCCAGCGTTAATCCAGGAAGTGGCGCTCCAAGACCCAGGGGCAGAGAGAAAGAAACACGGGCATGTTTAGCCTACAGAAGAAGAGACACACAAAGGAGATGGGATATCTGGAGGACTGTCACACAGAAGATGGAACCAGCCGGTTTCCTGCAGCTCTGGAGGGAAGCACCGATGGATTGAGATAAGACGACTATTTATAGCCAGAGAAAATAATAAAATATTCCTTTATGCTACAGGGGCTGCGAGAACACTAATTGCCAAAAATCCGGGGGGGGGGGGGGGGGATGAAACAATACTGTCAAAAAGAGAGTGGCGAGATAAATTATTTTACTACAGTGGTACCTCGGGTTAAGTACTTAATTCATTCCGGAGGTCCGTTCTGAACCTGAAACTGTTCTTAACCTGAAGCACCACTTTAGCTAATGGGGCCTCCTGCTGCTGCCGCACCGCCAGAGCACAATTTTTGTTCTCATCCTGAAGCAAAGTTCTTAGCCCGAGGTACTATTTCTGGGTTAGCGGAGTCTGTAACCTGAAGCGTCTGTAACCTGAAGCGTCTGTAACCCGAGGTACCACTGTATATTGAATTTCCTAGATTGACAGAAGCCATTAGGGGCCAGCCCGAGCAAAAACTTCAAAAAAAAAAGAATGTGGAAAATATAGAGAATACCTTAAAAAGCAGTGCCCACAAATTAATACTTGGACTTGTTTTGATTAATTTCTGCAAAATAAATTATGGTCCAAAAGCTAAAAACAGAAAGAAAATGGGATGATAATGAACTAAGAAGCAGATAGTTTACCAAAGATGAAGAGAACCATGTTGAGGATGAAGGAAGTCAATTGGAAGAAAAGAAGAATTGATATATAAAGATATATATACAGTGGTACCTCAGGTTAAGTACTTAATTCGTTCCGGAGGTCCGTTCTTAACCTGAAACTGTTCTGAACCTGAAGCACCACTTTAGCTAATGGGGCCTCCTGCTGCCACCACGCCGCTGGAGCATGATTTCTGTTCTCATCCTAAAGCAAAGTTCTTAACCTGAAGCACTATTTCTGGGTTAGCGGAGTCTGTAACCTGAAGCGTCTGTAACCCAAGGTACCATTGTATATATAGGCCAAGCAGATGTTGCTTCTTTGAGGAATGGAGTCAAAGAGAGAGATGGTTGCTTCCTCTGTGCTATTTTGTTACCTGCACAGGTGAGACCACGCCCACCTCTGGTCACATGCAGAGGAAGTCTGTCCCAGCCCAGGAGGAAACAGGCAGTTCCGACTGGCTGGTCCAGTCACCCCCTTTTTATGTCCACTCTAGGAATGTTGTATTTGACTGCTCTGTGTTTCACATTCCACATTTTCCTCTACAGCCAGGTCTTTGGCCTTTAACTATCAGCGTGTGGGTTGCCCCAGCCACTCTAGGTGGCTTCCAGAATACAGTGGTACCTCTGATTACATACTTAATTCGCTCTGGAGGTCCGTTCTTAACCTGAAACTGTTCTTAACCTGAAGCACCACTTTAGCTAATGGGGCCTCCTGCTGCCGCAGCACAATTTCTGTTCTCATCCTGAAGCAAAGTTCTTAAGCCGAGGTAATATTTCTGGGTTAGTGGAGTCTGTAACCGGAAGCGTCTGTAACCACTGCATACAGAAACATAATAAAACATAAAAAATAAAAAATAAAAAATCTTCCCTATACTGGACTGCCTTCAGATGCCTTCTAAAGGTCCTTGACTTAAGGGTTGCATAACTCCATACCCTCCAACATTTATCTGATGAAAATAGGGACTTCCTAAGGCAGGGGTTTTCAACCATTTTGGGTCCACGGCTCCCTTGACCAACTACGTTCTTTCTGCGGCACCCCTGTGGGGCTCAGGAACCCAGCTATGTCCCCCCTTGCCTGCAGAGAAAGCATCCCCTAACCTCTTTTCAACCCCACCCCATCTGCCCCAAAGAGGTGCCTCTTCACGCCACCCCTCATGTGATTTGGGCATTAGGACAGTTTATAATTTGAGCAAGCAAGGAATAGTGTTAAGGAGATCTGTGCAGAAGCACCTGAATGACTCCTAATAACTGCATAATAGTTGCGACTGTTGGCTGTCCTGGGCTCTGGATGGATCCATTTAATTTTTGAAGAGAATATATGCAAAGAGTGCTGTTATGTACTGAGTTGAATAGGATTCAAAAGGCAGCAGCCTGACTGGTCCTAGAACAATAGGGTCCAGAATGCAGCAGCCTGATTGGTCCTAGAACAATAGGGTCCAGAATGCAGCAGTCTGATTGGTCCTAGAACAATAGGATTCAGAATGCAGCAGTCTGATTGGTTCTAGAGCAATAGGGTCCAGAATGCAGCAGTCTGATTGGTTCACAGGAGCCACCTAATCCAGCTCCAGGTGGAAGTGAATCCGCAACCTGATTGGCCTACAGGAGAATCCCGGAATGAGCCAATCACGTGGGGCCCATTGGGTAAATAATGTATATAAAGCAGACATTCTAGGGGAACTTCTATTCCTCCTCACCACTATGAGCTGAATAAAGAGCATGAAATCCACCCTCGACTCCGAGTATATTTCAGGTGGGATGGGGAAAAGCAAAATTGAGAAGGGAACCATACAAGCAGGACGTGTTCATCAGGTTAAAGACTTGCACCCTGGGATTAAGTCAGATTAAGGAAATGCACTAACAAAGGCAGGGCTCTGGTATCGTGTACTCAGAGATTTTCAACCTTCTTGAGTCCAAGGCTCCCTTGACCAACTATATTCTTTCTGTGGAGAAATGCCCTCCGAGCCTCAAAAACCCAGCTATGTCACCCCTTGCCTGCAGAGCCGGCAGCCCCTCACCCCTTTTCAAACAACCTCTCCTGTGGAGTGTTCCCTCAGCCTCTCCTCTCCCCTTTCCTTGGGAGTCCTCTGGGCAGCCACCGCCCCTGGTCTCTAAGGGGGACCCCCACCCCCAAGAGAGGTGCCTCTTCACATCGCCCCATAGGGGCCTGAGAAGATGCCCCCAGCCTCAGGGACCCGACAGAGACTGGCCAAAGATGAACATGAGGCAGCAGTGGCGGCAGCAGGTGCCATGGGCTTTGGTGCCCCTTTGGTGCCTGACACTCAGCTCCCAGGCAGGCATTGCACACAGCAAGCACAAGAAAGCCCGGTGTGACACCTGCCTGCCTGGCGTCCCACTTGCCCATCCATTCCCAACAGCAAGAGCTGGGCTCCTTCACCCATTTGCTTGCTTACCCTGAAGCCGCTTCAGCTCCTGGCAACCAGCATCCCCTGGCCAGCTTCTGCAAGAAACAACTGCACAAGGCTTTGGGAGACAGAGAAGGCGAGAGGGCATCAGAGGAGGGAGGGAAGGAAAGAGGGATGGAGGCCAGACCATAGCTGTCAACTGTCCCTTATTTGGCGGGAAACTCCCTTATCCCAGCGCCGTGTCCCGCTGCTGTCCCTTATTGATGATGTCCCTTAAATTTCCCGGGTTTCAAAGGAAGCAGCACCTCTCCCTCCCTCCCAGCCAGGGAGGAGGGAGGCTCCAACTGTGTTGCTTGGCTGCATTGCTCACCCAATAAGGAGTCTGAGAACGACTGGGGGGTGGAGCTTGCATGCCTTGTGCTGATCAAATCGGCTGCATTGCCTGGGGACTCGCCTTTGCTCAGCACTTCCCAGCGGAGAGGTGATGGTGGTTTTCCTTGCTGCATCCCCTTTGCCGGGTTGCTGCGCTGTGGGAACCACCGCTTGAGGCTTCATTTGGCTGCTGGCTGGGCTTTCTGCCTTTGGCTCGGAGGGGCTCAGAAGCTGAACATACCTGTGCCCAGAAAATCCCTTATTTTGGCTGCTGATCCCTTATTTTCGAGGCTGCTGGTCCCTTATTTTCAAATCTGTAAGTTGACAGCTATGGGCCAGACTTGCACACAGCACCCCTGACCATCCTTCAAGACTCCTCAGGGTCCCATGGCACACTGGTTCAAAACCACTGTCCTCAGGAAAAGCAGGACATTTGGGGATCAAATCAGAAACCGGCACGGTTTCTGTAAATCCAGGACTGTCCCTGGAAAACAGAGACAGCTAGAGGGACCTCAGGTGTCGGTGCAATTTCCCAATTTCAGTGGCTCAAGAGTAACCTCTGGCCAACAGCAGAGGGGGGCGGCGTACAAACAAACTTGCTGTCCAATGCCCAGGATCCTGCTGCCTTCTCGCCTCCCCTGCCCTGTTGCCTTAGTCAAACAACACACTCCGAAGAGCCATTAAGCAAGATTACCTTGTGTAACAACCTGGAGAGCGTTATGTAAGGCCTCCAGCCTCTTCTTAGGATGCGAGAGCCGATACCATGGCAACCAGGAGTTGGGAGAGGGATGGGAGACCTCCTCTCTGGCAAAGGAGGGTAAACAGAGCAGGCTAATCATTAAAGAGAAACGGCCACTGTTTAATGGATGTGCTCCGGCGAAGATGCTTACTCTACAGTTGTTGTTTGTGTTGGGAAGGCCTACTCTCAAGTAGAACATGAAGATCCCTGTTGGATCAGGTTAATGACCAGATGCCTTTGGGAAGACCCCAAGCAGGATTCAAACACAAGAGCACCCTCCCCTCCTGTGGTTTCCAACAACTGACGTTCTTTTTTAAAGAAATCGTTTTTATTTGATTTGACAAATATCAATTTATAACAATCCAAATTCAGTTTTCTCCGAATCTCAAGACTTCCCACCATCCGCTCCGTGGGTCCTATGGTCAACATTTACAACTGTGTATTATTCCATTGATGGCAGAAAGTGAGGAGGAATTAAAGAACCTTTTAATGAGGGTGAAAGAGGAGAGCGCAAAATATGGTCTGAAGCTCAACATCAAAAAAACGAAGATCATGGCCACCGGTCCCATCACCTCCTGGCAAATAGAAGGGGAGGAAATGGAGGCAGTGAGAGATTTTACTTTCTTGGCTCCATGATCACTGCAGATGGTGACAGCAGACACGAAATTAAAAGACGCCTGCTTCTTGGGAGAAAAGCAATGACAAACCCAGACAGCATCTTAAAAAGCAGAGACATCACCTTCCCAACAAAGGTCCATATAGTTAAAGCTCTGGTTTTCCCAGTAGTGATGTATGGAAGTGAGAGCTGGACCATAAAGAAGGCTGATCGCCGAAGAATTGATGCTTTTGAATTATGGTGCTGGAGGAGACTCTTGAGAGTCCCATGGACTGCAAGAAGATCAAACCTCTCCATACTGAAGGAAATCAACCCTGAGTACTCACTGGAAGGACAGATCCTGAAGCTGAGGCTCCAAGACTTTGGCCACCCCATGAGAAGAGAAGACTCCCTGGAAAAGACCCTGATGTTGGGAAAGATGGAGGGCACAAGGAGAAGGGGACAGCAGAGGATGAGATGGTTGGACAGTGTTCTTGAAGCTACCAGCCTGAGTTTGCCCAAAGTGCAGGAGGCAGTGGAAGACAGGAGTGCCTGGCGCGCTCTGGTCCATGGGGTCACAAAGAGTCGGACACGACTAAACGATTAAACAACAACAACAACAACATTATTCCATAATCTATATTGTGTACCCATCTATATCATCCACGGTATTTGTTACAAGTGTGATTCAAATCCTGCTAATGTTTTTATCAGCTTGCAGTGGTCTCCTAAGTAAGTTATAAATTTTCCCATTCTTTTTTTAAAAAAATTGTCCCCTTGGTTCCTGAGGTTTCCAGTCAGCTTTGCCATTTCTGCCTAGACCATCAGCTTCACTTGCCATTCCTTCCTGGTATGGACTCTCTTCTTTCCAACTCTGGGCTAGTAGCATCCGTGCAGCTGTTGTCACATACATAACAAGTCTCTTCTGTTCCTTTGGAATGTCGTTACCTATAATTCCTAATAGAAAAGCTTCTGGCTTTTTAACCTTTTTAACATTTTCCCCTGTTTCATTAAAACAAAAGTGCTCTTTCTTTCTTGGGTTTCAAATAGCTGAATTAAGCTGCATAGTTCAATAATATATTTCACCAATCTTGTTTACTTCTTTGGTGGAGGCTTCTTTCTTCTATAAGGGCTGTAATAATGCTTGCTTTTGTGGTCCATGGTAAATCTGGAAATGGAATTTTTTTGTGATGCCTCCCTTCCCTTGATGCCCTAAGCACCTCCTTATTTTGCTGAATGGTTAATGGTTAACCCAGCCCTAGTTCCCCACAATATAGGAACCAGGCCTTTGGTGTAGTGGCTGTTAGAATTCCTGCTCCATGATTGCAGTCATGGGATTGTTGTCTATCACATGACAGTATATGTTTTGACGCCACAGAGTGGGAAGTGACGGAGACAGGATGTTTGTGTTACTGTGTTCCGTGAAGTGGGACTATTGTCCTTTGTTCTTTCTCTTTCCTGTCTGATGCTAGAGAGAGAGGGAGCCATGTTGCAGTGCTCCGTGTGTGTTTATATGTGAATAAAGTAGATTAGCCAAAATGCTGAGTTCTGTCACGCGAACTGCACAGATTCTGCGGATCCCTAAGTGTGCCGGTGTCTGTTGGCATCGGTAGCTGTGATGTTCGTGCTGAAGAAAGCTTTTGAAGCTCCCGAACAATCAACCAGGAGGGAGGGAACATCCCAGTCGGGCATGTGTCTCTGCCAGGGTCCTACTCGAGTATAGGCTGAGCTCCTGACAGTGGCATCTACCCTTTGGAACTCCCCTCCCCATGAATATTAGGCAGGTGCCATCTGTGTGTTGTCTTTTTGGGGCCTGATGAAAGCCTTCCTCTTCCAACCGGTCTCTTAAGTAGAGCTCGTTCCCCATCTGCCTCTGTACTGGGAGTGTTCTTTTCAGGTGATTTAGTTGTTGATTTTTCCAGCCCTTTAGCCTAAGTGATGGGTTCTCCTCATAGCTGTCAACTTACAGATTTGAAAATAAGGGACCAGCAGCCTCGAAAATAAGGGATTAGCAGCCAAAATAAGGGATTTTCTGGGCACAGGTGTGTTCGACTTCTGAGCCCCTCCAAGCCAAAGGCAGAAAGCCCAGCCAGCAGCCAAATGAAGCTTCAAGCGGTGGTTCCCACAGCACAGCAACCCGGCAGAGGGGATGCAGCAAGGGAAACCACCGTCACCTCTCCGCTGGGAAGCGCTGAGCAAAGGCGAGTCCCCAGGCAACACGGCCAATTTGATCGGCACAAGGCATGCAAGCTCCACCCCCCAGTCGTTCTTAGACTCCTTATTGGGTGAGCAACGCAGCCAAGCAAAACAGTTGGAGCCTCATTCCTCCATGGCAGGGAGGGAGGGAGGGAGAGGAGCTGCTTCCTTTGAAACCCGGGAAATTTAAGGGACATCATCAATAAGGGACAGCAGTGGGACACAGCGCTGGGATAAGGGACTTTCCCGCCAAATAAGGGACGGTTGACAGCTATGGTTCTCCTTCCTTGCAGCTTTCTGAACAGAGGTTAGATGCTCAGGGGATTCCTTAGCTGGGTCTCCTGCACTGTGGGGGGGGTTGGGCTGGATGACGCTTGGGGTTCCCATCCAACTCAACAATTATACAATTCAGTTGGTGGAGGGAAGGCTGCCCCACTGGACCAGACTCCACTGGAGATATTGGTGGACAGGAAGGGAATCCAAGCCGTGAAACCATATGTTCCAGGCTGGGGACATTGCAAAACCAGAGAAAAT
Source organism: Podarcis gaigeae (assembly GCF_964106915.1). Lineage (NCBI taxonomy): Eukaryota > Metazoa > Chordata > Lepidosauria > Squamata > Lacertidae > Podarcis > Podarcis gaigeae. The sequence continues at coordinate 99,528,232 of NC_139677.1, read as the reverse complement.
CCCCTCCTCATCCTGCTCTCACTGAAATGATTCTGTAAGGAAAAGCAAACAGCCGTGGTGATGGCCGAGGCACGAAGGCTCACAGCCTGGGCTCTGTAAAAGTCTAATTGATCTGTAAAAGTCTCATTAATCAGGAAGATGGGCAAGGGAAGCCAGTCATCAGCCACTGGGATCTGAGAGCGCCTGATGTTGTTGCGGATAAATGAGCTCCAGGCAGAGGGAGATTCTTAGAAATGAGACAAGGGGAGGCTGTTAGGTTATCTAACTCGGCCACCCTCCCCACTAGCTTGTTCCAAGAAATCAGTGCCCTAAAAGGAAATGTCTTAATGGGAAATAAAGGAGAGTCTCCCCATCTAACCCTGGAGTTGGGCAAAATGTAAGTCAGGACACGATGACATTTATTGGTTTTAAAGTTCGTTGATTCAACAACATTTATACCCTGCTCGGTTGTCATAAAACCCCGGAGAGGTTTTGGAAAGCAAAACTTGGGAATTGTCAATAAAACACAGTTGAAAATGTTACAATTACAATAAACTAAAAATGATTTAGCGGCACCTGCAACTGCTACATTTCTGGGCAGGCTTGCTTAAACCAAAAGGTTTTTAGCTGGCACCAGGAAGATTATACCTGCTTGATTTCAATAGGCAGGGAGTTCCAAAGTGAAGCAGCTGCAACGCTAAAAGATAGATTTCATACAGTTGTGGAACTGTGGCATCTGTCACAATGTCAGCTCTATAGATGGAGGAGGTAGAGCGAGCATAGATGGGGAAATGCGATCCCTGAGCAGATCTCGGGGTGGTTTGCAGCAGATCAGCAAGATTCCGATCCTGCTCTGAAACCCTGGAGAGCCATTGACAATAAGTCTTGACTGAGCCCCATAGATCCAATAGTTTGACTGGGTAAAATGCCGTCTCCTATTGCCACCCCAATCTCTGAGCGGTGCGAGATTTCTGGGGTTCTTGACGCTTGCCCAGGGTCCCTGTTTTACTTTCAGGAATGAGGCACAAGGGTGACTGCAGTGTCTTTATGATAGATGGTTTTTTATTTTTTACCAAGGTTATTTTTTTGTTAAATTTTTATTCATTTTCAACAACAATCTTCCAATTAATGACAAATCAAACCAGTCCAAATTACAATAATAACAATATCACCAATTATATATTCCAATTATAAAGATTTTTGGGAGAGACTTCCCATGTTCCAGATGTCTAGAGATGATCATCCTCATTCATGTCTCTGCATTTTTGGCTATTTTTCCAATTCAAAACTAATATTATCCATCCTTATTTTCAGTCTGATCAGTCGTTGTTTCTCTGGCTCACATCTTCTGTAGCAAAGTTTTTATATTGTTAACACACAGGAGGCGTCCCGTGCCCCCATATTATTATCTGTCCGGTAGGTAGCCGTGTTGGTCTGACACATGCACACGAAAGCTTATACCAAGAACAAACTTAGTTGGTCTCTAAGGTGCTACGTGGACGCAGGTGGCGCTGTGGTCTAAACCACAGCGCCTAGGGCTTGCCAATCAGAAGGTTGCCAGTTCTAATCCCCACGACGGGGTGAGCTCCCATTGCTCAGTCCCTACTCCTGCCAACCTAGCAGTTCAAAAGCATGTCAAAATGCAAGTAGATAAATAGGTACCGCTCCGGTGGGAAGGTAAACAGTGTTTCCGTGCGCTGCTCTGGTTCGCCAGAAGCGGCTTAGTCATGCTGGCCACATGACCTGGAAGCCGTACACCGGCTCCCTCCGCCAGTAAAGCGAGATGAGCGCTGCAACCCCAGAGTTGGACACGACTGGACCTAATGGTCAGGGGTCCCTTTACCTTTAACGTGCTACTGGACAATTTTCTATCTTTTTATATATTCTATCCAATTATATTGGATATAATTGGATATAATTCAGTCCTCTTACCTCTCCTTTGTTCGTCAAGTTCTCATTAAAGGCACTGGGCTTCGTTCCAAAAATAGAGTTTATAAATGGCAAGTCAACAAGTTCTCTCTGATGTCTACAAAGGTTATTTTAAGCATCCTTTTTCATTTCTGGCTCACCGCCTCAGGTAGCCAATGGTCCCCTTTCTCACCAGGAACAGGAAGTTTCCTTAAAGCAAGCGGGCAGCTCAAACTCCCACACTATCTAAACACCAACCTTTTCTGCGGTTAGAGCAAAGTCTGCTTCTGATTTTAATTCGGGGCAGAGAGGAGCTTTCCCCCTACAGTCAGAAAACAGGGAAACACCATTAAACAATCTCCGGGGTGAGCTCTCTGAATGGCGGTTGTGGCACAATGGGGCAGTGCATTGGCTATTAACCAGATGGTTGTGTGGGCATGCAACCAAGGAAATGGGGGCAATTGGCAGGTTCCCAGCTGGCTCCAGCCCACTGGCCAGTGAGCCGGGCGATCTACAGTCCTTGGTGCAACATCTGCGACCTGAACCACAGAAGCTGGGGCACACTACTCAGCAGAGTAAATGCTACACAACAGAAGTAGCAGGAGAAGTTGTGTGAGCATATTTAAAAGGTAAAGGTAAAGGGACCCCTGAGCATTAGGTCCAGTCGTGGCTGACTCTGGGGTTGCGGCGCTCATCTCGCTTTACTGGCCGAGGGAGCCGGCGTACAGCTTCCGGGTCATGTGGCCAGCAGGACTAAGCTGCTTCTGGCGAACCAGAGCAGCGCACAGAAACGCTGTTTACCTTCCTGACGGAGTGGTACCTATTTATCTACTTGCATTTTGACATGCTTTTGAACTGCTAGGGTTAGGGTTTGCTCTATAAGACTCACTTTTTCCCTTCTAAAAAGTAAGGGGAAACATGTGTGCGTCTTATGGAGTGAATGCAGGCTGCACAGCTATCCCAGAAGCCAGAACAGCAAGAGGGATTGCTGCTTTTACTGCGCAGCGATCCCTCTTGCTGTTCTGGCTCCTGAGATTCAGAATTTTTTTTCTTCCTTGTTTTCCTCCTCCAAAAACTAGGTGCGTCTTGTGGTCTGGTACGTCTTATAGAGCAAAAAATACAGTAAATGGTCTTGCTCCGTTTTCTCATTCTCCCAGTTCAGAAGGTGAGTCCTGCAGGAGCCCTAAATGACTTTGGTCTTCTTACAGCTGGTGAAGACAGTGGAACTGGACCCTACAAAGAACTACATCTTCGGTTTCCATCCCCACGGAGTTCTGGTGGCTGGGGCCTTCCTCAATTTCTGTACGGAGGCAACTGGGTTTTCCAAGATCTTCCCAGGACTGACCCCTCATTTGATGATGCTGAGCCTCTGGTTCAGAATCCCCTTTTTCCGTGACTATCTGATGAGTGGAGGTAAGAAGAGCTGTGGTGCTCAGGGTGGCTGATATTGGCTGGTGCAAATAATAATAATAAAAAGAGTCTGTGCTTTTGTAAGCTCCCTGTACCCAGTAAAAAACAGATGCAGTAGCTGTGGCCTTTTAGATGTCATTGGTGTTTGTATGTGACGCTAATAAAAGGTTTGATGATGACAGCTGTCCATGGAGGCGCAGGTTAATTCTGTGTCCAGGGCAGCTGTTTACCAGCTCCACCTGGTATGGAGGCTGAGACCCTACCTGCCCGCGGACTTTCTCGCCAGAGTGGTGCATGCTCTGGTTATCTCCCGCTTGGACTACTGCAATGCGCTCTGTGTGGGGCGCACACCTTTGAAGGGGACCCAGAAACTGCAACTAATCCAATATGCGGCAGCTAGAATGGAGACTGGGAGTGGCCGCCGTGACCACATAACACAGGTCCTGAAAGACCTACATTGGCTCCTAGTACATTTCCAAACACAATTCAAAGTGTTGGTGCTGACCTTGAAAGCCCTAAGCGGCCTCAGTCTCGTATACCTGAAGGAGGATCTCCACCCCCATCATTTTGCCCGGACACTGAGATCCAGTGCCGAGGGTCTTCTGGTGGTTCCCTCATTGCAAGAAGTGAGATTACAGGGAACCAGACAGAGGGCCTTCTCGGTAGTGGCGCCCACCCTGTGGAACGCCCGCCCATCAGATGTCAAGAAAATAAGCAGCTATCTTATCTTTAAAAGACATCTGAAGGCAGCCCTGTTTAGGGAAGCTTTTAATATTTAATGCTGTATTCTTTTTAACACTCAATTCGGAGCCGCCCAGAGTGGCTGGGGAAACTCAGCCAGATGGGCAGGGTATAAATAAATGATGATGATGATGATGATGATGAGATGTCATTGGACTCCCATCATCCCCCAAGCTCCAACCAGTAAAGATGGGAACTGTAGTCCACCGGTATCTGGAGGCTTTCCATTTGGTAAACTAAGGCACCACAAGGCCTTACACGTTTTACGTACAAAGCGTTTTGCAAAAGAGTGTTGGCATCCATCTGCCTCGAGAGACAATGGAGTGTGTTTCCAGCGATGAAGTACTGTGTATGCAGCCCTGAAGTGCCGACCCTGGGGTGCAAGCCTGGGCAGTGTGTCTGGAGGTCCTGGGCTGCTCACATGACAAGAGCCCCCTCGTCGTCTCGCTGATGTTGCCCAAAGGAAAGCAGAGCAAGATGTTTGGCACCAGCTTGGCTGCAGGAGTTGCCGGAAGGAGGCATACAAGACGCCATGCAACCATCTCATTAGCCCTGTCAGGAGTCCAGGTTCCCAGCTTGATAACACAGTAAGCGTAGATAATTAAAAAGGAGGATTTATTGCAAAAACAAACAGATAGCTCCGGACGGCTATGACAAGGCCTCTGGTTTCATTACTCAAGATGACCCTTCTGAAGACTCCTTCCGGCGTCGACAGAAGGTATTGAACTTCCGACCCTTATGTCTCTTGTTTTGCTTCCTATCTAACAGCCCTCCCATTGACCGACTCTTCAGACTTAGTGGATCAGCTCCAACCTCTTCCTTTTCTGAGAGGCTGTCTCTGCGTTCATTCGCGCCCTTTTCTGCTTCCTGTGAGCTTTAGCTGTATTCTAGCCGGCTCTCAGCTACTGCCTTATCAGCGTGCCCGCCGAAGTCTGCAGCTGCCGGCTCTCCCCTGCCCAACTAACATCAAAGCCTCTTTGCTCTTGGCTGCTTTCTGCAGTTAGCTGCAAACCTTTGCTTGGAGCTGGCTCATTCCTGACAGGTCCCAACTCTAGGTTTGTGTAGGGTTTGCTCTTTAGCCTCTTCCTCTCCTGATGTCCCACAAGGCAGCGGGCAGTGGCAAAATAATAGTATAATTAAAAACACTGCTGATGGTTTTCAGGGAGCTTACTCTCACGTCTCCTGCATTTCATACCCAGGTTTAGTCCCATCTGACAAGGAAACGGCTGCCAACATCCTACGGAGGTCAGGAGGAGGAAATGTCCTCACCATCGCTGTGGGAGGAGCCCGAGAAGCTCTGGACGCCCGGCCAGGGGCTTTTACTCTGTTGTTGGCAAACCGGAAGGGGTTTGTTCGGCTAGCTATACATCATGGGTGAGTCGTGGCATGCTGTCGGGCGAAGGACTGCGTTCTGCAAATCCCGTACAAAACATTAACTCTGGTGGCACGGCTACCTGCAAATGCAGGAGGCAGTGATGGCCCCCAACTTGGAGGGCTTTGAAAGAGGGCGAGAGGAATTCACAGAGGAGGAGAGAGCTATTGATGGCTCCTAGTCCTGATGCCTATGCTCTGTAACTTTATACAACTGGTGAGCCATCAGGTCAAGCACAGCTCTTCAGGGATCCAGGAAAATCTCCTGCTTTTGCTTCCTGCCTTGGATTGCAAGGCTCATAGGTAAAGGTAAAGGGACCCCTGACCATTAGGTCCAGTCATGGCCGGCTCTGGGGTTGTGGCTCTCATCTCACTTTACTGGCCAAGGGAGCCGGCGTACAGCTTCCGGGTTGTGTGGCCAGCATGATTAAGCCTCTTCTGGTGAACCAGAGCAGCGCACGGAAACGCTGTTTACCTTCCTGCCGGAGTGGTACCTATTTATCTACTTGCACTTTGACGCAGTGGCGTAGCGTGGGTTATCAGCACCCGGGGCAAGGCAAGTAATTTGCGCCCCCTAACCCGTGGATTTGCGCCCCCTAACCCTAACCCCCAGATGTTGCGCCCGGTGCGGCCGGACCCCCCTGCACCCCCCACGCTACGCCACTGCTTTGACGTGCTTTCGAACTGCTAGGTGGGCAGGAGCAGGGACTGAGCAGCGGGAGCTCACCCCGTCGTGGGGATTTGAACTGCCGACCTTCTGATCGGCAAGTCCTAGGCTCTGTGGTTTAACCCACAGAGGGGCCACATCAAATCCAGGATCCACTCCTAGACTGTGGTCCAAGTCGGAGTAGGCCTCCTTACCCCTGGTATAAACACTGGATGTGCTTCGGGCATTATGATGATTACGCAACACTTTCTTTTCCATTCTTCTGCCCCCTCCCCCAGCACTCCTCTTGTCCCCGTGTTTTCCTTCGGTGAGAACGAACTATTCGATCAAGTTGAAAACCCCAAGGGCGGCTGGCTACGGTGGATCCAAGAGCGTTTGCAAAAGATCATGGGGATCTCACTCCCCCTCTTCCATGCCCGCGGGATCTTTCAGTACAGTTTTGGGCTCATTCCGTATCGGCGACCGATCCACACTGTGGGTAAGTCTGGTTGGGAGAGTAGATAAACTGCAGCTGGGAAGCCAAATCCTGTGCAAAGATTACTCTTTTCTGGAAATTAAAGCAGTGTCCAAACCATGGGTAGGCAAACTAAGGCCCGGAGGCCGGATCCAGCCCAATCCCCTTCTAAATCCGGCCTGCGGACGGTCTGGGAATCAGCATGTTTTTACATGAGTAGAATGTGTGCTTTTATTTAAAACGCATTTCTGGGTTATTTGTGGGGCTTAGGAATTCGTTCATATGTTTTTTTCCAAAATATAGTCCGGCCCCCCACAAGGTCTGAGGGACAGTGGACCGCCCCCCTGCTGAAAAAGTTAGCTGACCCCTGGTTCAAACACTTGTTAAAATATTCAAAAAAGCTTTCGCTTGCAGAACATATAGCTAATGAAGAACATATGCAAAGTACCATATTTTTTTGCACCATAACACTCACTTTTTTCCTCCTAGAAAGTAAGGGGAAATCTCTGTGCGTGTTATGAAGCGAATGCCTACGGATGGCGAGGGGATCTGCTGCAGTCATGAGCAGAGGATCCATGGTTCCCCTTCCTTCCCTCCTCCGTGGCTTGCTTTGAAACAGCAAAGCAGGAGAAGAGCTGCTGAGTGGGGAGGAGAGAGGGACAGAGAGCCTGCTTTCTTTAAAGGAGCAGAGCAGGAGAGGAGAGGAGCCTTCTCCTCTTATACCCTCTACTGCATTATTAACAGCATCCTTCTCCACCCACCCCACACGTGTTCCTTGTCCCTTGAGTGCTTTTCTTTCCCTCCCCACTTAAAATGTGGTTACAAAGCACGGATCCACATGGATCCTCAGGATTTTTGCACTGGGTCACCCCAAATTCACCATCAGATCACATAGCATGCCCATGGCTACAGCCTGCACTAAAAAAATCACGTACCCACTGTTGCCTGGGGCCGCAGTGGTGCAAAAACGTGCTTACAAAGCATGGATCCACATGGATCCTCAGGATTTTTGCATTGGGCTACCCCAAACTCACCATCAGATCGCATGTCTGTGGCCACAGCATGAACCACAAAAATCATACATCCACTGTTTCATTTATATATTTTTTTCTTGTTTTCCTCCTCTAAAACCTATGTTATAGAGCGAAAAATACGGTATTTACATTCACATAGTTATTCAAGCGTGGGCCTAGTTTTTCTTAGTTGAAGATTACGTAGGGTTCCCATATTTCAAAAAGTGAAAATCCAGACACAAAAACTGTTGAGCTTTTTTGGATAGGGAGGGGCCAGTTGATGAGGGTTGTTTCTTTTTTTTTTTGGCATTTTTTCAAAAAAGAAGAAAAAGCTTTTGAGCTGTTTGGGGGGAAATTCGCCAAAAAAATCAACACGGGCTGCCCAGGTTTTCCCAGAATTTTAAACAATGTTTGGAATTTCTGCCCAGATACTATTTCCAACGGACGAATCCCAGATATGTCCAGGAAATTCAGGACGTATGGAAGCCCTATGTTACTGATTCTTCTGTAAACATTCAACCAAACTGTGTCTTTCTCTCTTTCCGCTCAGCCTTCTGTGGAATATCCAGCTTGGCCATGCAGTTCCTTCTGTGATGTTTCCACTTTCTCCTTCCAGTAGACCTCTCCTTACTGCTTCTTTGGGAGAACATAAACTTCTGCCCTTCTTTCCATCACATACATTCGCACAGAAACATTGTCAGACCTCTCCTTTATTGCGATTAGAGAGAGAGAGCGCAATCTAACATGGCCTCTTCTTCAGTGTTCATGGAGCTGCAGCCATGAGTCAAGTCACTTGCACAAAACCAAATGGAGAATGTAATAAGACACCTCCCATGTGACCAGAGTTAACCAATCTCATGAGAGTTACTGGGGAACGTTCCAGAATGAAACACTCAGCAAGGCATTTAAGCATTCTCAATTTCAGTAAATTAAAACCACTTAAGCAAAGTCTGTTCATGCCTAGAAAGCCTGGGTCTAAACAGTTTTCCACTTCACTTTCTAAGTGTTTTCCCTTTGCCTCATTCCTTCCCTATGGAAAACTCGCTCTTTAGTGCTACATTGGAGCAAATGTCAATCCGGATAAAACCCCAATCGCCATTTGCTCTGATTGAGCACTAGAAAGCAGTTTTCCCTGGGGGAGAGCCACAAGACGAGAAGAAGTGTGCATAGGCCTTTAGCCAAGTCACATTTTCCAAAACAATGGGCAAACCAAAACGGTCATTCTTCAAAATCCACACACCTCCCAATTTTTCAGTTCAGTTCTTCAGCCAAGTAAGGTGCACAATAAATGCGCACACTTGCGTAAAACGCAAGTAGAAACGTAGATATTTATGAAAATAGCAGACAAAATTCATTATATAAAGCAGGCATAGGCAAACTCGGCCTTCCAGATGTTTTGGGACTACAACTCCCATCATCCCTAGCTAACAGGACCAGTGGTCAAGGATGATGGGAATTGTAGTCCCAAAACATCTGGAGGGCCGAGTTTGCCTATGCCTGATATAAAGGGATTGGCTTTGCAAAAACATGTTAGAGGACGTTAAATGGAAATAGCGGAATGTGCGAAACTTAAGATTGGAAAAGTGAGAGACAAAAGCATTCATTAGCTTAAAGACCCCCTTTTCCAACCATAGCTGTCAACTTACAGATTTGAAAATAGGGGACCAACAGCCTTGAAAATAAGGGATCAGCAGCCAAAATAATGGATCTGCAGCCTCACCTGTTCCAGGCACTCCAGTCTTCTAGTCCTCCTGCAGTCTGGTCAAACTCATGCTGGTAGCTCCGAGAACACTGTCCAACCAACTTTGTAACCAAAGGTTCAACTGAATAGAATCTGAATCACATGCACCACAAGGCCTATGCAGCCTCAACTTAAGATGGCTCCCCGGCCTGGCTTTGCACTGCAAAGTTTGCAGCAGCACGTGCAACAAAATGGCGTCCAGCATTCAAAAAACCCCTCAGCTTGCATTAACTAGCCACACACACACAGCCTCGCTCCCTCCCACGAGATCTCCTTTCCTTTCCCCCCACCATGTGCCACCGCTCCAGACAGACCTTTTCCCCGGCAAGGGTGAGTGGGCCGTCAATGATGTATCCATCCGATTCTGATCCGAGCACTCAGCACAGGTATGTTCAACTTCTGAGCCCCTCTGAGCCAAAGGCAGAAAACCCAGCCAGCAGCCAAACGAAGCCTCAAAGAAAACCACCGTCACCTCTCCGCTGGGAAGCGCTGAGCAAAGGCGAGTCCCCAGGCAACGCAGCCGATTTGATCAGCACAAGGCATGGAAGCTCCACCCCCCAGTCGTTCTTAGACTTCTTATTGGGTGAGCAACGCAGCCAAGCAACACAGTTGGAGCCTCCCTCCTCCCTGGCCGGCAGGGAGGGAGGGAGGGGAGCTGCTTCCTTTGAAACCCGGGAAATTTAAGGGACATCATCAATAAGGGACAGCAGCGGGACACGGTGCTGGGATAAGGGAGTTTCCCGCCAAATAAGGGACGGTTGACAGCTATTTTCTCCAACAATTGGGAATCCTACTTCTGCAACCAAGCACAAGGTCGTTTAATACTAGTAATGATTCTCCTGCCTGATGCCAAACACCGAGAGAACGTTTCTAGGACTGAATTCACCGTGGCGTGGTAATTATCGCCGGAGCCGGCCACAATAACATCAGGTTAATTCAAAAAGACAGTTTTGTACAGGTAACACCATCCTCTCTGATAGGATTTGACAGGCAGTGGTTGCCCATAATTGTTTGACAGCTTGTTTGGACCTTCTCCGTGGTTACACGGACTTTCGCCACCCTCTGCAGTGGAGGAGACACTTAATGGGATGTTGGTCGGAAACCGCGTTAGCCCATTGTTGTCTGACAAACACAATTAGCACAGCCTTTCAGAGGGAAGGCAGGCAGGTCTTTGCTGGATTCCCAGCTGCGCCAAGCCCCAAACCCAGACAACTTTGGCTCATCCTCCCCTCAAAAAAGCTCAACAGCTCTGGCTGATTATCTTTATTGCATTTAAATAAAAATACCAAAAAGTATAAATTAAACATTACATCCAAATATTCAAAAATAGAAAGAAGAAATACATAAAAGGAAAATATATAAAAAGAAAATAAAGAGAAAAGAGAGGAGAAGAAAGAAAGGAAAAGAAAAAAAGAAAAATGATAAATAATAAAACACGAAAAATAATTAGTCAAGTGCACAAAATCGTTCACAGGATACAAACAGTACTTTGAATATTCTATACGTCAGGTTCTACGAAAGAAATACATTTGTAATCCTCCTTTTCTTTCTTTCTTTCCTTCTTTCTTTCTTTCTTTCTTTCTTTCTTTCCAGTCACTTTCTTTCTGATCTGGAAAAGTAGTCTGAATCCCTGCTATATTATTTGAATTCAGCCTGATCTTTTATTTCCCTTCTCTTCCCTTCCCCTCCCCTTTTATGAAGATCACCCGCTCTGAGACCCCACAGCTAATTCTCCCCTGGCCTCCTCGCTGGCCCAAGTAGGACCAATTCAGCCAGGTAGCCCTGGGGATTATCTAATTGATTTTTGATTTCTGAATTTTTATTGTTATTCATGTTTTTATACTGTATTTTATGCTGCTTTTATAATTAAGCGTTTTAAAGTGTTTTAAATTTGTTGTTAGCCGCCCTGAGCCCAGTTTTTGAACCGGGAAGGGCAAGGTGTAAATAAATTATTATTATTATTATTATTATTATTATTAGTTGATTTCCCTCTATCTCTTTGCGGCTTCAACACTTCTCTTAAGTGACAAATATTCTGCATTCATTTAATAGTATCCGTTTCCCCCCATTATATCAGTGAAATTAATCTAAGCACAACCCAGTATTATTTTTGGAACCATATTTTGTCAGGTAGTTTTTAAAGCAATCCCATTCCTTTTTTACCCTATTGCCTGAGTTTTCTTAACCACTCTTTGCTGTCTTTCCCTCCCCACTCGCCCGCAGTTGGAAAACCCATCCCAGTTGAGAAGCGCCCCAACCCCCGCCAAGAGGAGGTGGATAAGTTGCACGAGGTCTACATGGAGGAACTCTGCAAGCTCTTTGAAGAGCACAAGTTGAAGTACGGCGTCCCAGAAGACAAGCACCTTTCTTTCATTTGAAACAAGGAAGCCGCCCTTCCCATAACCCTTGCCCACGTTTAAAAAAATAAATAAAAATAAAATATTTATGCTTTTCAGGTTTATACATTTCATTAATTTCACAGTCGTTTTAAGGTTTCAAAACTTGACTTCCTTCCCCCTCTTTCTGCGATTCCTTATTTTTAATATCTTCTGCATATCCAAATTAACTTCATTTGCTCATGTATTTATCTACTTTAAATATATACAGGGGTACCTTGGTTTAAGAACAGTCCGGTTTAAGAACGGTTTGGTTTGCAAACTCCGCAAAACCAGAAATAGTGTCTTGGTTTGAGAACTTTACCTCGGTCTAAGAATGGAATTTGAACGGTGGAAGGGCACCGGCGGTGGGAGGCCTCATTAGGGAAAGCGCGCCTCGGTTTAAGAACAGTTTTGGTTTAAGAACGGACTTCCGGAATGGATTAAGTTCATAAACCAAGGTACCACTGTACTCTTATAAAACTGCAGGTTATTACAGTAATCATGCCAAAGTTCTTATCTGTTTACAATTTATCAGTCAATATTCAATAAACCATTTCCATTCTTTTCTAAGCATTGTGGGAATGTTCAGGGAGGCAGGAGAGGATATACTGTTTAATAATATCCTTCCTAACTTGTGCTAGCAAGTTCCATAACTTTGCAGAGTTTTCACATTTCTTTTTAAAAACACAGCGGGTAGTTGGTTGCAAGCTTGTTTCAGCCTCTTAATATTAGGTTCGTGGTAAGTTCCTTGATATCCCTCTTAAAAGAATAAGCACATGACAAGCTTATTTAAAGTCAATAAAAGAAGTTTACTCACACATTCAGTTCACAGATGGATCCCTGAAGGCAGACTTAGTTACAAAAGTATAGACATGTGGAATCTATCCCATATGGAGATAGTTCCTTTGTCCTCTGCTGGCTGGAAGCCAACAGAGCATCTCTAGCTAAACAAAGGACCCTCGTACTTAAGAGACCGCCTCTCCTGGTATGTCCTGCAGAGGACCCTAAGGTCCATGAATAATAATAGCTTAAAGATCCCAGGCCCTAAAGAAGCCAGACTATTCTTACAAGGGCCAGGGCCTTTTTAGTGATGGCTCCAACCTGGTGGAATGCTCTGTCCCACGAGACTAGGGCCCTGCAGGACTTGATCTCTTTCCGCAGGGCCTGTAAGACAGAGCTATTCCGCCTGGCCTTCAATTTTAATTAGCCTGATCCTCTATCCCCTTTTCCCTTTCCTTTTCTATGAATAAACCCTTCTGGGACCCCACATTTAAACTCTTCCCTGGTCTCCTTGCTGGCCCTAGTAGGACCAACTTGGCCAGTTAGCCCTGGTGTTGTGTCCCCCCCCCCAAAATGACCTCTGAATTTTTGAATTATATTGACACTGATGCTGCATATTTATGTTGTATTTTATGCTGTTTTTAAGTCGCATTTTAACCAAAGTTTTACATTTGCTGTTAGCCGCCCTGAGCCCGGTTTTTAAACTGAGAAGGACAGGGTATAAATAAAATTTATTATGATAAAACTGCTGGTCCTACGAAGGAGGAAGTGGAAGAGAGATAGCTGCGTGCCTTGTCCTTTTCGTTACCTGGACAGGTAAAGTCACACCCACCTCTAGTCACATGCAAGAGGAAGTATGTCCCAGCCCAGGAGGAAACAGGAAGTTCCGTCTGGCTGGAGCAAACATCCCCTTGCAAGTCCACTCTAGGAAAACAAGGAATGTTGTACTTGACTGCTATCTATGTATCACATCCCACACCCATTCCCTTACCAACATTTTGGGTCGCCTCCAAAGAGGTAAGAAGCAGCCACTGACACTGTTTTGCAAACCCGTTGCCCTGAGGATTTGCGACATGCAAAGTACCCTCTTGCCCAACCCTCATGTTTTCCATGTGTGCAACTTGGAGCGCAAGCAAACAGATATCTCTGGATTGTTAGGATCGTCCTACTCTTGTGTAGGACCCTGGTAGAGACACATGCCTGATTGGGTTGTATATTTGTGGAAATAAAACCATATATCCTAAAGATTCCAGAGTCTCCGTTGACCTTCATTCCGAGGAAATAAAACCCTGGGTAACTGCTGGAACCCATGATGTCTCTTACTGCTTAGTGCAGTACCCAAAACTGCATATATATCTGCAACTGAGGATTATACGTGTGTCTGATGAAGCGTGCTGTAGTTATGCTTATTACAAAATAAAGTATGTCTCCAAGGTGCTCTTGTTTTTTTCTTAAAGTGGAGTTTCAAAGCAATATGTGGAGATTCAGACAATACACCCAAGGGCTTATGAAGGACGAAAAATAAAATAAAATTCTGATCTGGATTTCCCTCTTATTTTATTTAGAAAATCTGTAAGCTGCTCGATCAAACGGTTCTCCAAAGAGGGTGCAAAGAAAAACATAGATAAAAACCCAGCTAAAAGAAAGAAACCAATTAAAAACTAATATGCATAACATCGTCATAATTAAAAAGCAGAAATAAAACCAACCAAAGCTTTTCGAAAGAAACGTAAGAAACTAAACCACGAGCCTGGACTCGAGAGAGCTACTGAAACGGAAAGGTTTTCAGCAGGGGTCTAAAGCGATCCAGTGATTGCACCTGCCTAGGATCCATTTCCCAACAGAAGTGATTCCCCCTTTTCAGAATGGCAAAGAGGATCCCATGGAATGTCACAAACACTTCGACACATTCCTTGAGTCGTCTTAACCGTAATCCCGCCGAAAGCAGCATAGCAGGGCATCACTCTTTGCCGGGCGGCTATTATTAGCTGTGTGGCTTGAGCTTTAAATTAAATAAGACTGGGAGGTGCTTAAAGCAAGCAAGCAGATTTATTGGGGGGTAGGGGGAGGAGAAAAAGGAAGAAATCCACTATCTTCAGGGCCTGGCACCAGAGCTCTTAAGAACAACAGAAGGCGGTCCACATTTAGGCTGCCTTTGCGGGGCATTTTGGTTATTCTCTGGTTGTTGAGACAGTGCAGTACAAGTGGCTTCTGTTCCACTCACTTAAATCTTTTGGCATTGGGTCCTTTGGCCAGGGGGGATGCGGGTGGCGCTGTGGGTTAAACCACAGAGCCTAGGGCTTGCCGATCAGAAGGTTGGCAGTTCAAATCCCCGCGACAGGGTAAGCTCCCGTTGCTCGGTCCCTGCTCCTGCCAACCTAGCAGTTCGAAAGCACATCAAAGTGCAAGTAGATAAATAGGTACCTATCCAGCGGGAAGGTAAACGGCATTTCCATGTGCTGCTCTGGTTCGCCAGAAGTGGCTTAGTCCTGCTGGCCACATGACCCGGAAGCTCAACACTGGCTCCCTCGGCCAATAAAGCGAGATGAGCGCTGCAACCCCAGAGTCGTCTGCAACTGGACCTAATGGTCAGGGGTCCCTTTACCTTTACCTTTGGCCAGGAGCAGCCCTGTTACTAGGTAGAGTGAAGTAATGGCCTCAGACGGCAGATATGCAAGAACAATACCCCCTGGCTGGTCTTCCTAACCCCCAGCCACTCTCCTATGGTGCCACGTGGCCTCTTCTGGGACCCCAAACTTGGCCTGCAGTCTCAGGTGTGGGGCAGGATGCAATCTCATCAGAAGCAAGTAAGATTCAGCAGCCCATAATGATGTCATATATTTAAGAAGAAGAACCTATGCTTGTATAAGCACATGCTTTGTGGCATTATCTTGATGTATCAGGATTTTTTTTGCACCTGTTCTGAAGAGGTTGTGGTTACTAAAGCTTTGAATCATCATGAGGGAGTTGGACAATTTTTATTCCCAAGGGAGCCAGCTTTTATGCGTCCAATTGCTTCATGCAACACAATATTAATTCTTCTTCTTCTTTGGCGATCCCTCGTAGCTGAGTAAGATCGTCTTCCATGAACACGGTCTTAACAGTGAGTCCATAAGTGACTGTGGAGGCCAATTCTGGATCCACACATCCTTCCACAGTGGGGACATAGGTTTCTAGGCGAGAGCTGATCATGGTGAAGGTTTGCCAAGTGTGCCTTCCTCCTAGCATGTTTCTCCCTTGCGTCCTGAGTTCGAGTGTCTTCAAAGCCCCTGACACCTTTGGTAAAGGCTGTTCTCCCAATGGAGCGCTCGCAGGCCAGTGTTTCCCAGTTGTTGGTATTTATACCACATTTTTTAAAATTTGGCTTGAGACAGGTTTAACTCTATTGTTGACCACCAGCATTACACTTTCTATTTCTAAGTTCGGAAGAGAGTAGTTGCTTTGGAAGACGATCCTCAGGCATCCGCACAACATGACCAGTCCAATGAAGTTGATGCTGAAGAATCATCGCTTTGACACTGGGGATCTTTGCTTCTTCCAGTACACTGGCTTTAGTTCGCCTGTCTTCCCAAGTGATGTGAAAATTTTTCGGAGACACCATGTGTGTGATGGGTTAAGGGGCTGCTTGTGCGTAAATGGCGCACAACCATTACGCTTGTGCGTAAATGGCGCATTAACTCCTGCAATCAGTTTCTAAACTCTCCCCGTCCGCGGAGCCATGGGTGCATGGCTGCCTCAATCGCTGGCAGGATCCGTCAGTGGGCGCTTCCGGAATTTACACCAACATAGGAGTTCCTTAACGGAAACCCTCCTTTTGGAATCTCTGTGTGACAGTTTCCTGCGCGGAGTGGGCGTCCCCAGCGGAGGTCCAGAAACCTCTCCGCTGTTCTCACTGGAAGTATCTTGGAGCCATCCCTCCGACTGAGTTTCTGCGGGAACTCTCTCTCTCCCCCTGCTGGTTCCTTCCTCAGCATCCGAGGGTCTCCTAACCTCCTTGAGCCCTTCCACCACCTGACTCTCCGATGGCAGTTCCCTGACAATGTGCAATAACTCTGGGTATTGCAGCTCTGTGAGGGGAATAGTGGGAGAGGGGGAAGAAGGTCCTCCTAACAACTTTCGACACCCTTTATGAACTACAGTTCCCAGGATTTTTTGCAGGGAAGCCACGACGGTTGGAAGTGGTGTGAGGGTGTTTTATATGTACAGTGGTACCTCGGGTTAAGAACTTAATTTGTTCCAGAGGTCCGTTCTTAACTTGAAACTGTTCTTAACCTGAAGCACCACTTTAGCTAATGGGGCCTAGCACTGCCACCGCATGATTTCTGTTCTCATCCTGAAGCAAAGTTCTTAACCTGAAGCACTATTTCTGGGTTAGCAGAGTCTGTAACCTGAAGAGTATGTAACCTGAAGTGTATGTAACCTGACATACCACTGCACAGTGCAGAAAAAGGCTCTGCAAAAGGCTGCATTCTGTGTTCTGGGCACTCCTCAACACTCTCTGTGCTGGTTCAATTAATTTGACTCTCTTTGGGTTAGAGGAAGAAGACCCAGCTTTCTACAGCTCTTGAGAAAATGTCTGGAGCTCCTTTGAAGGATTTCACACAGCCGCAGCCGCAGAGAAAAGAACCTTCGAGAAAGAGGCTCGGCATGTCCAGGCAACATTTTTGAAACCAATATGGACACCCAGAATGTCCATCAAAGTTGTCTGAACATGACTGGGGGAGTCCAGCTGATGGCTGCACAAAGGCGGTTCTTGTTTCACAAGCAGCAGCTGTACAGGGTGGTGGTTATTTTAAAAACAGAGCATGAAATCTAGCATCTGGGGAAAAAGAAACCCATGTAATTTTAGATAGCCCTTGTGCATTCATTGCAGACCAGTGCTGTGCACCACAGGGCTGAGACATCTGTCAGAGCAGGGATGGAGAATCTGTGACCCCCAGCAGATGATGCTGGATTTCCTTCAGCCCTGGCCTGCAAGGGCTGATGGGAGTTGTAGTCCGGAAACAACTGGAGAGCCGTAGATTCTCCATTCTTGGGTTATAGGATTTATTATTATTGAATATTATATTAGATAGATAAATAAAAGGTAAAGAGACCCCTGACTATTAGATCCAGTTGCGGACGACTCTGGGGTTACGGCGCTCAG
The DNA here is from genome assembly GCF_964106915.1 of Podarcis gaigeae. Classification (NCBI taxonomy): domain Eukaryota; kingdom Metazoa; phylum Chordata; class Lepidosauria; order Squamata; family Lacertidae; genus Podarcis; species Podarcis gaigeae. Next base: position 99,510,644 of record NC_139677.1, on the reverse strand, counting down.
CTCGCTTTATTAGGCCAAGGAAGCTGGCGTACAGCTTCCGGGTCATGTGGCCAGCATGACTAAGCCGCTTCTGGCGAACCAGAGCAGCGCACGGAAACACCGTTTACCTTTCCACCGGAGCGGTACCTATTTATCTACTTGCACTTTGATGTGCTTTCAAACTGCTAGGTTGGCAGGAGCAGGGACCGAGCAACAGGAGCTCACCCCGTCGCGGGGATTCGAACCGCTGACCTTTTGATCGGCAAGTCCTAGGCTCTGTGGTTTAACCCACAGTGCCACCTGCGTCCCTAGATAGATAGATAGATAGATAGATAGATAGATAGATAGATATAGGTAGATGATAGATAGATAGATAGATAGATAGATAGATAGATAGATAGATAGATAGATGATAGATGATGATAGAGATAGATAGATAGATGATAGATGATAGATTAGATAGATAGATAGATAGATAGATAGATAGATAGATGATAGATAGATGATAGATGATAGATGATAGATGATAGATGATAGATGATAGATAGATAGATGATAGATAGATGATAATATATTATTATTATATGTTATACCCCATCTATTCTCCGGATGGGACTTAAGACAGCTTACCGGTAAACACAAGAACCGTTAATGTAGAAACAAACCAATCATTGAAAAACAATGAAGCATTAGAATATTGAATTGTAGAGTTGGGACTATCCCAGTAAGAAAGCCCAGAAGGGCACAATGGATGCTGGTATCGATGCCACCACAGGCTCCAGTATCTTGTCCCAAGAAGAAGAAGAAGAAGAAGAAGAAGAAGAAGAAGAAGAAGAAGACACTATCTGTGTCCAAAATCAGTAAATTTACTCTTATCAGTATCTAGGCAAGCCATGTTCTGCCCAACACTGGGTGGGGAGCACATCACATGTGTGTAAAATCACGCGTACGATATGCACCTCACATCACACAGATCAGGAGGAGGCCACGAGACCCAACAACACCCTCCTCCACGAGGTCAGGCGAGGCCAGCTGCCATTGCAGGGAGGCCCAGAGAGGTCTGTCCCTTCAAGATTGGGCATCTCAGCCCTGTCCCAACTTACTTACCATCCCATAGAATTGGCACCTATGTCAGTATCTACTGTTCTGGCTGCAAATAGCATGGATGGAATCCATGGCTAAATTATATCCCTTTGAAGAAGGCAACATTTGCTCGGAAGAGGAATTGCTTTGGGGTTAATTAGACGGCCTCAAAGCCTATTGAAGCACATAGTGTGGCTGTTTGTCTTAGGGGTTGCCCAGTTCTTTTTTCTAGGTGAAGGGGTGGCAGCTGAAGGTGGTGTGTGTGTGTGTGTGTGTGTGTGTGTGAGAGAGAGAGAGAGAGAGAGAGAGAGGGAGGGAGGGAGGGAGGGAGGGAGGTACAAAAAGACGAGAAGTCTTGAAATGCAATAAACTGGCCTTGATGGAAAGTCTCCCCTTCTTTCCTACAAGGTTCACATGGGGGAAAGGGAACACTTTGCACACAGACGGAGTTAAACTAGCATCAAACCACTGCCAGCCCATCGGAGCAATATGTTACAACTCTCAATTTCAACACAGTTGGAAGCAGAAACTTTGCGTAAGAAGCTTCCATTCTCCCAAGAGATAAGCAGGGGCCAGATGGCAGATGGCGAGAGAAGTGTTATAGGAGGCAGAGGGTGACTGGCCATGTCTGCAAAGTAAGGACTGATGGCTGTTCCTAGTCTCGATGATGATGAAGATGGCAATGATACAGATAAAAAAATTTAACAAATTACATGTTGCTCATTGCACAAAAGGTTTTCCAAGCAACTTACAAGACGTTTAAAACGTAAGTAATTAAAAAGTTACCTTGTAACATAAGCACGATTACACAGGAACACATTCATATAGAAACACATCTGGTTCATTAAAATACACCAAGAAACATCCTCCTCACAATACAGTGGTACCTCGGGTTACATACGCTTCAGGTTACATACGCTTCAGGTTACAGACTCCACTAACCCAGAAATAGTACCTCGGGTTAAGAACTTTGCTTCAGGATGAGAACAGAAAACGTGCTCTGGCGGCTCGGCGGCAGCGGGAGGCCCCATTAGCTAAAGTGGTGCTTCAGATTAAGAACAGTTTCAGGTTAAGAACGGACCTCCGGAACGAATTAAGTACTTAACCCGAGGTACCACTGTAGAGGGAAGAGATTTGTTGAGCTGGAAGGGACCTCGAAGGTCATTTGGTCCGAACCCCTGAGGTACAGGAATCACAGCTGAAAAATCTCTGACTGATAGCCATCCGACATTTGTTTAAGCAGAGAGCTTTTCTTTGGCTCCTTCCTCATTTGGGCAAGACTTCCATATGGCAGCTCTGATATGGATAGATGCTTTCTATTTCCTGTCCTTTCCTCCAGTAGTCAAAGCAATCAAATGCTTTGTGAAAGACACCCGTGTTGTTATCTACCTGAAATGTAGGAAGGTAGCAGCCGGAGGGTAAAATTTATTTACATAAGTTCTAGCCGAAAAAAGGACCTCGGAGCAGCTTACAAATATCAGTACAGTGGTACCTCAGGTTAAGAACTTAATTCGTTCTGGAGGTCCGTTCTTAACCTGAAACTGTTCTTAAGCTGAGGTACCCTTTTAGCTAATGGGGCCTCCCGCCGCCGCCTCGCGATTTCTGTTCTCATCCTGAAGCAAAGTTCTTAACCTGAGGTACTATTTCTGGGTTAGCAGAGTCTGTAACCTGAAGAGTATGTTAGCGCCTCCGGTAATGGCGGAATTCCTCTGATTGGGAGGAATTTGCCTCGTGGGAATCCGGGTCTGGCCGCCACGGCGAAGGCGGAGATCCATTAAAAATCACAGGCGGGTGAAGCCTGTGAACGTGGGATTCGGCGGGCACCTTTTGCGCCTCCCCTACTAGCGGGGAAACCCGGTTTTGGGGATCCGGAGCGACGTGGGAATAAATACTCTGCATGCATAAACTGTAAACATTAGATATGGAGTCAACACTAAGGCATCAGTTGATTGGTCAATGGAAAACTGTTCTTGATTGGTGAGCATAGATTTTAATTGGTAGAGATGAGAGTAAAAATTACACGTGTCCATTTTCTGAAGGAATTTTTCTCCTGGTATGTTACTGAAGTAATGAAGAGTAAAATATTAAATTTGGGCTTTAAGAAACCCAATCGCATCTTGAACTTCCTTCAGTGAAAACAAACCATCCTCTTGTGGATTTGGTAATATGTCAATGCACTTAATTCATTGATTGAAGGACAAGCATGTAATCATCGCCATGCGATTTCTGTTCTCATCCTGAAGTAAAGTTCTTAACCCAAGGTAATATTTCTGGGTTAGTGGAGTCTGTAACCGGAAGCATCTGTAACCTGAGGTACCACTGTATTAAGACAGCTCCTTGACCTCGGGCTCACCACCTACAAAGACACGACACATGAGGAAAATAGGAATTGGAGGGCGGAGGAGAAAACAAGCCCAAGTCCTTACAGTTAGATTTCTTAAAGTACAGTAACAGCGATGTCAGTGACGGTTACGGTTTATTCTTGAAACTGTTGATGGATCTCTGAGCTGCAACGAAACAGCAAACAGACACTGGTCTATGGAAATCCTTCAGGTGGAATCGCATTACACAGAATCAGACCACTGATCAAGCTGGTTGTCTAGCTGTCGGTTTCAATTGATCACAGAGGCTCTTTTGGATATTAGGCAGATGTCTAGACAGGGGGCGCAGGATCGAGTGTATGTTTCCAAAGATCAAAGCAGTGTCTTGTGCATGAAAAAGCTGGGTTGTGACCCTTTGCCTAATACCCTTTTCCTGATTTGAATCCTCGTCCGCCAAAGTTGCTCTTTGCCCTATAGAGCAAAACAGGTAAAAGGTACAGTTTGATTCTCTTGTGTTTCACTGGGGACATCTGCATGCATGGCCTGGGCTCTGGGCTTGGAATATAGAACAGTCTTCTCTGACGTGCTGCTGTTAGACCGTTTCTTGTAGAGAGGGGGAACAACTTGTTATCTTGCATATGATGATAAGGAAACATTCAGGACAGGGAAAATACCTCTGCATTCTGAAGGAAATCAGCCTTGAGTGCTCACTGGAAGGACAGATCCCTGGAAAAGACCCTGATGTTGGGAAAGATGGAGAGCACAAGGAGAAGGGGACAACAGAGGACAAGATGGTTGGACAGTGTTCTCGAAGCTACCAGCATGAGTTTGACCAAATTGCGGGAGGCAGTGGAAGACAGAAGTGCCTGGCGTGCTCTGGTCCATGGGGTCACGAAGAGTCGGACACGACTAAACGACCAACCAAACAAAACATCCTATCTCCTCTCAGTCTCCTCTACCCCAGGCTAAACAAGTTCTGCTCCTTCAACCATTCCTCATAAGGCTTCGTTTCCAGATCCTTGATCATCTTGGTTGCCCTCTTCTGCACACCTTCCAGGTATCTGGAGGTATTTGGTTGGCCACTGTGAGAACAGCCTTTGGCCTGATCCTGAAGGCTCTTCTGGGAGATCTCAAAGCCAAGCCTGGAGCTTGCACAAATCTTGCCCTCGGTTCATTTCTTAAGGGGGTTGCCAGTAGGGCCTTTGATTCCATTAACAAAGAGCACCTCTGGGGAGCAGCTGAAAAATGTCCATTGTGCTTTGCGACACAGAAGCATCTCCCTCCCTCCCCTGGCAACATTCCACCGTTTTCCTTTGCGGATAAAAATAGAAGCAGCGGCAGAATGTGAACTATTTCTACACCAGCCTTTCAGTCAAAGTCTTGCAGCAAAAACGCTGCAAGAGACCAACTACTGACCCCGAAAGCCAGTGTGTCTAGACATGGTGGGTTTGTCTTGTCCCATACTAACCTGGCCCAAAACTTTGCACTTTGGCACCTCCTGTCTGTGAGCCAAACTACATGGTATTATCAATGCCTCCTTAGCAATGTTTGCACTGTAACAGGAGGCACAGTGGGGCCAAGGTGGTTTTGTTGCCACTGTGGAATTGGGGGCAAGGAGGAATTGGGGAAAGCAAACTCGGGGGCCAATTCCTAGATACAAACATTCCATTATGCTTTGTACACAGCAGAACCCAGCTTTCCTCAACATAATTTGGATTAGCTTGGTTTCCGGGTGGGAGTTGATCACGGTGTGGGTTTGCCAAGCGTATGTTCCTCTTAGCACGTTTCTTCCTTGCGTCCTGAGTTTGAGCGTCTTCAAAGCCCATGACACATATGGGAAAGGCTGTTCTCCAACTGGAGCGCTCACAATCCAGTATTGTCCAGTTGTCGGTGTTTATACTACATTTTTTTTTTAGATTTGCCTTGAGAGAGTCTTTGAACCTCTGTTGTTGACCACCAGCATTACGCTTTCCATTTTTAAGTTCGGAATAGAGTAGTTGCTTTGGAAGACGATCATCAGGCAGCCGAACAACATGACCAGTCCAACAAAGTTGACAAATCATTGCTTTGACACGGGTGATCTTTGCTTCTTCCAGTACACTGGCATTAGTTCGCCTGTCTTCCCAAGGGATGTGTAAAATTTTGCAGAGACACCGTTGATGGAATAGTTTGAGGAAAAACCAAGGGGGAATACCTTAAAAACATACCACCCACTTCTAGAAGGCCACAGATAGTTAAAGGCTATTGATGTTGGAATCATAGAATTGTAGATCTGGAAGGTACCCCAGGGTCATCTAGTCCAACCCCGTGCAATGCAGGAATCTCAGCTAAAGCATCCATGACCGATGCCTTGGTGGCTGCACAAACTTGTTTTGTTTTTTTTAAAAAATGATTTTTATTAATTTACAACAAAACAAAAACACATATTAATTTCACATCCAATTTTTCACAAATTATTCCTTTTCTGGACTTCCTTCACCTTTTCCGTAAATCATCCATAGTCATTATTTGAATTACGCATTCCTTAGGTTTATATTGACATTATTTATATCTTTCTTTTCTATTCCCTTTAGACAATACTTCTTAATTTTTCACAGTGCTTCTTTAAATCCCTCTAGCGTTATCTGTCCCTCACTTATACTTTCCAGATATTCCACAAATTTCCCCCAGTCCTCGATGAACTTTTGGTCTCTTAAATATCTAATCTTCCCTGTCAATTTGTCCAATTCCACATAGTCTAACAGCTTCATTCTCCATTCTTCCACTGTCGGTATTTCCTGTTGTTTCCCTTTTTGGGCCAGTAGCACTCTTGCTGCTGTCACTGCATATTGAAAAAATTTACAGTCCTTTCTTTTTATCTCATTTCCTACTATTCCTAACAGAAAGACCTCTGGTTTTTTAGAAATGTATATTTTAAAATCTTCTTCAATTCATTATATATCCTTTCCCAGAAGTCTTTCACTTTCTTACATTCCCACCACATATGGTAAAAAGAGCCTTCTTTATCTTTACATTTCCAGGTGGCTGCACAAACTTGTAGTTGCTTTTTGTGTTATCGCCCACACCCTGAGGTCCCCACCATCCCCCCAAAATGAGTGATGAGGGCCCTGCTTCTCTAGCAAGCCAGCTCTCTGTTCCCTCCCTCCATTTCCTACAAAATCATCACACAGATGTCGGCTGGACAGGAGGAAAAAAGAGCATCTTCTAAGAGCCGCCTAAGGACCCTTTCTCTTCTCTGTCTCCATGGCAACAGGAAAGGCTTCACAGGCCTTCATTCCCATCCCCCATTTCTGTCTCCTTCATCTTATCTGTGTCGTGTTATATAACTGCTGGCGAGGACGAGGTAATTCAAAGGCTCAGCAAGGCAGTGGATAATTGGCATTCAAAAATAATAATTCACAAAACTGAGCTGGATCTGAAGGCCGTCTAAGTTGTGCTATGTGAATTATGGGCTCCCGCCTCACTTGGTGACCACTGGCCATGGAAGCAGATCCTGTCCTGGTTTTCAAGGCCTTTGAAAGCCTTACACCAACCTTTTGGACTACAGTTCCCATCAGCCTCAGCCAGCATCGCCAAATGTTGCTGGGTCTGATGGGAGTTGTAGCCCAAAACAGCTGGAGGGAGGGATGGGTAAGTCTGTCATTTTGGGTTAATTTCTGCTTCTCGTTTTTCCAGACTTAAGTTCCACATTGTGTTGTGATTGTCATTGTTCAAAAGAGAATTCTCAAGGAAATTCATCAGGACGGAAAAGGTACAAGAAAGTGGAAAACATAACCTTCCTTGGAGGTTTTTCGGCAGAGGTTAGATGGCCATCTGTCATGGATGCTTTAGTTGAGATTCCTGCTTTGCAGGGGGTTGGACTAGATGACCCTTGGGTCCCTTCCAACTCTACAATTCCATGATTCTACAATTCTACAATTCAAATCTGCAAAACTTTGTCAAAACACGGTCCACTTTTATTTCATTTGCCAAGAACATGCGCATAAACTACCCAAGGCATATGGGAACCTGTGGAATGGCACTTTTGTGTTTTTTTTTTAATGATATTTATTAAGATTTCAAAAAAAAGGTTACAAAGATGGTAAATTTTTTTTAGAAAAAAACAAGAAATACAGAAAAAATAAAAACAGTTAAAAATAAATCCCTCTTTCTATGTCTTGCATCTCATTTACTTGTTTCCATGACTTCCTCGCACCTCCCTTTTTTGTATTCCAGTTCAAATGGTTAATTCAGCAAATCCTTTCCCTCTTTTTTTTATCTTAGTTCTTTATCTTAACAGATTATAACATTATATTTTCATCTATTATCAATCCATTTTTACATATTTACATATTCCTTTTTAACCTTATTACTAAAACCGCTTCGTTTCATTCCGACATCATTTTAACATTCATTAATTTTACAATGTTTCTGTAAATAGTCTTTAAATTTCTTCCCATCTTCTTCCACCAACTCTTCTCCCTGGTCTCGGATTCTGCCGGTCATTTCCGCCAATTCCATATAGTCCATTACTTTCATCTGCCATTCTTCCAGGGTGGGTAGATCTTGTGTCTGTGGAATGGCACTTTTGAAACCAGCAGTTGCCAACCTAATGTTTTATTTTATCGTCACTAATGGAACTGTACTTGATTGTAGACTGGTCTTCCAGCAGTGAAATAACGGCCTGGAGACAAAAAATGTCCACTGTCCACCCTCAATTTCCCCTATGAGACTTTTTAAAAAGCTAATAATAAATAAATAAACAAACAAATAAATAAATAGATAGGAGTGCCTGGCATACTCTGTTCCATGGGGTCACGAAGAGTCAGACACGACTAAACGACTAAACAACAACAAACAATAACAACAACATATTAATAGTGAAATAATTATTAAGATCTAACTTAAAATGATTGGGGGCCCATTTCTTATGTTGTAGGAGCTGATACAACACAAAACTGTTGCTGTGCGTAGGTTTCATTTTATTTGTTTTTTATCTAATATTTTGAAAATGTACATCCAGTTTTCCCCCCTTTAATTGTTTTGGGGGGGGGGCCAAGAGAGTGGAATCCTAAGCTATAGCTTGTTTGACTTATATGGAAAACTGGCACTGGGATATAGGATACTACCATGAGTCTCTTCTCCCTCCCTCTTACCTCTGACATGTAAACAGCTCATAGGTAAAAGGGATCTGAGTTGTTGTTATCTCCATATGCTTTTTACAGAATCGTAGAATTGTAGACAATTCTGGGACAGCTCTGAAGTGTCCCTCATGCCGCAATGCTGTTCCAACTGTGTTGGGAGATGGCCCAAATTGCTATGGACTTGTCTTCCTCCCTCCCGTGAAGATTGCATTCCCAAACAAGTGATTGCACTCCTGCACTCTGCAAATTAAACTTTTTTTCAGGTGGAAAGAGTTTCAGATTCATCAGCTCCCTGAAGTCTGGGGGACACTGTCCCTCGTTGAACTCCCCCAGCATTTAAAACTGAACTGGCAACAAATCAAACTCTCTTCGACATCCTTTTGTAACTTTGGCCTTTTGTATGCATTGCAACAGAGCCGCGCTCCGGATTTTGGTGCAAACCCAGTTTTTAGCGCCTGGTTAAGTTTGTACAGTGGAGAAATGAACCACGGCAAAAAAAGAAATGAAATAATACAGCCGACCTCATCTCTAGAGTCAGGGGCGAAAGTCCTGGGAGAAGACTAGGACCCAGTGGGGACACTGAAGTTGTCCCTGTCTACTGACTCTTTAGGGACGCAGGTGGTGCTGTGGGTTAAACCACAGAGCCTAGGACTTGCTGATCAGAAGGTCCGCGGTTCGAATCCCCACGACGGGGTGAGCTCCCATTGCTCGGTCCCTGCTCCTGCCAACCTAGCAGTTCAAAAGCATGTCAAAGTGCAAGTAGATAAATAGGTACCGCTCCAGCAGGAAGGTAAACGGCGTTTCCATGCGCTGCTCTGGTTTGCCAGAAGCGGCTTATTCATGCTGGCCACATGACCCGGAAGCTGTATGCCGGCTCCCTCGGCCAATAAAGTGAGATGAGCGCCGCAACCCCAGAGTCGGCCACGACTGGACCTAATGGTCAGGGGTCCCTTTACCTTTACTGACTCTTTGCTGACCCTTTGGGGGGAAAACCACAGATTCTGGCAGGGACGTAGGATGAAAAAAGCAGCCGCCTTAGCTCTCCCTTTCCAGGGCTGGATTTAACCACATTCCAAAAGTGGGGCAGGGCTCTCCGGGGCTCTTTGCTGAAGCAACAGATTGCAACCGTGTCTCCCGGGTCCAATTCTGCGACAGGAGTCACGCAATGACATGATGCAAGATGCCGAAAATTGGGGCAGCGGGCACTCGTGCATGATGCGCTTCCGTGACACGTACACACCATTGTGAAAACCACGCCAGGAGTCATCCTCAGTTATGGCTGGTAACTGCCAAAGCTGGTGGGGCAGCCAAGGTTCAGTGGGACCAATTTGTTCTCCCTCCCCTCCTCCTCCTCCATTGTAAAGATATTACAGGCATTTAAGCAATGCTACAGTAATAGGGTGTGCCATTTTAGGGAGCGAAACTTAATTTTTTGCACATTTCTTCAGTGAGGAAGTATTAAAAATAGGTTTTTTGGGGTGTGAAGAATTCAAATCTGCTATTATTTTTGCGACTGCGCAACATTTAGCTCGCTTAACCTACATTTAATGAAGAAGCACACAATCTGCTTTTGGGAAACCAAAGCGTTTTAATTCTACCTTCTGAAACGGTCAGGTTGTTGGCATGTCTCTGTCACAAAAGACAATGGAGTGCACTTCCAGGGGTGAAGTTGAAGCAGCACCAAAGTGACCTCTCTGGAGTGCAAGCCTGGGCAGTGTGTCTGGAGGTCCTGGGCTACCCAGAGGACAAGACCCCTTCTCAGCCTCACTGATTTGGTCCAAAGGAAAGCATAACAAGACATTTGGCACCAGCTGGGCTGCAAGAGTTGCTGGAAGGAGGCATACTGTCTTAGGGACTCCATTCTGGATTTGTGTAGGGTTGGCTCCTGAGCCTTTTCTTCTCCTGAAGTTGTCCTGCAAGGCAGTGGTGGTTTAGTATCAGTTTTTTCCCTTCTCGGTGGGCTACATTCTCAGCTTGAGAGCTCCATCTGCCCCACACTTCCCTCTATAGCAGCCTTTCTCAACCTGTGGGTCCCCAGATGCTGTTGGACTACAACTCCTATCACCCCTAGCTAGCAAGGCCAGAACTCAGGGATGATGGCAGTTGTAGTCCAACAACATCTGGGGACCCACAGGTTGAGAACCGCTGCTCTACAGCATGGGCAGTCAGCACCTTCTGACCGTCTTCTCTCGGTCTTTGGGGTGGCACTGTGGTCTAAACCAGTGAGCCTCTTGGGCTTGCCGATCAGAAGGTCGGTGGTTCGAATCCTCGCAACAGGGTGAGCTCCCGTTGCTCTGTCCCAGCTCCTGCCAACCTAGCAGTTCTAAAGCATGCCAGTGCAACTAGATAAATAGGTATCGCTGTGGCGGGAAGGTAAACAGCGTTTTTGTGCGTTCTGGTTTCCGTCACGGTGTCCCGTTGTGCCAGAAGCTGTTTAGTCCTGCTGGCCACATAACCCGGAAAACTGTCTGTGGACAAACACTGACTCCCTTGGCCTGAAAGTGAGTTGAGCACCCCCACAGTCGCCTTTGACTGGACTTAACCGTCCAGGGGTCCTTTACCTTTACTTTTTTTTTACCTTGTCCGCTCAATCTGCCGGAGCCTTCCACATTCATTGCCAGCTGTCTTGAGAGTCCCATGGACTGCAAGAAGATCAAAGCTATCCATTCTTAAGGAAATCAGCCCTGAGTGCTCACTGGAAGGACAGATCGTGAAGCTGAGGCTCCAATACTTTGGTCACCTCATGAGAAGAGAAGACTCCCTGGAAAAGACCCTGATGTTGGGAAAGATGGAGGCCACAAGGAGAAGGGGAGGACAGAGGACGAGATGGTTGGACAGTGTTCTCGAAGCTACCAGCATGAGTTTGACCAAACTGCGGGAAGCAGTGGAAGACAGGAGTGCCTGGTGTACACTGATTCATGGGGTCACGAAGAGTCGGACACGACTAAACGACTAAACAACAACATGTTAGGCATCTCCTTCCCAACATTTTTAATCGCTATACCACATGGACTCTAACCCTTCAGCCGTTCCTCACAGAACTTGGTCTCCATGCAGTCATCACAGTATGTTGTCTATGTCAACGTGCTTTGATCCATGAACAAGAGGAACAGCGTGTTGGAAAACTGTTGGCAAAGTGGTTCCTGTGTCAAGTCTTCTCGCACGGTGTGAAGATCACCAGGGTTGGAGTGGGCTGCATGGGTGACAGGGAGAAGACCCTGTTTTAGTTTATCTTTGCATTGCATTTTATCCTGCCAGAGAGGAATGGCAAACCTGTGGGATGTAAACACAGGAGCAGTCAATGACAACATTCCTAGAATGTACATGTTAGAACATGGGGAGGGATGTCTGTCCAGCAAGCAGGTAAACTTCCTGGGGACGGACTTCCTCCGCATGTGACCAGAGGTGGGTGTGGCCTCACCTGTGCAGGTAAATGATAAAAGCACAGGGCAGGGAGCCATATCTCTCTCTCATCTTCATCTTCTGAAGGAGCAACATGCCCTCTTGGCTCTCAGCCAAGAGAGGACAGTACTGAGTGTATTTTACTTTTTTAAAGCTGTCTGCCTTCTGGGATCATATTGTGAACAGAACGTGAGTAAACTCTTTTATACTTTTATAAAGACTGTGTCGTGTCTTGTATTTTAAGAGGGAACAAAAGGGGAAATTACCAGAGTAATTATTATAGAGGTTCTAGCGAACCTGTGCAGACGTTACCGTTGTGAACAAAAAGGGGAATGTTTATAAACTCTGCTGATATTTTGGGAACTTGTTAGCACAAGTTGGATAAGGATATAATTAGTCAATATATCCTCTCCTGCACCCCAGAACATTCCCACAAAACCAAGCTGATGGACTAAGCCGAAATGGCAAAACTGACCGGGAAGCTCAGGAACCACGAAGATAAAAACTTTTAAGAAAGAATGGGAGAAATTTATAATTTATTTCGGAGACCGCTGTAAGCAGTTGAAAACGTTAGCAGGATTTTAATAACACTTGTAATGTAACAATTATTATGGACAATACGGACAGATACGAAATATGGATCATGAAATAACATGCAGTTGAAAATGTTGACAATAAGTCCCATGGAGGGGATGCTGGGAAGTCTGGAGAATCAGAAAAATCTCTAAATGTGGATATTTGCTTGGCATTGTTTTAACTCTATGCTTGTAAAATCAAATAAAAATATATTTATTTATTTTTTTAAAAAGCATTTGTGTGCATGTGGACAGACTTCTAAAACTGTGGCTTCAGCCATTCCCCTATCGGCACAGAGGTCGTCTGGAAATATATATATATATATTTGCTTTCGTAGATTTTCACGGGTACAGGAATGCAGGTTTTGGTGTCCTCGGGTGTCTTCCCGTGTAAAAGTTGGGGTGTCTAGGCGACGTTTCGACGAGGTCTCACTCGTCATCTTCAGGCTGGTGCTTTCGGCTTCTTGTTACTGGAACAGAGCGGGATCTCAATGTTTGAGTTCCTATAAATACTGTAGAGGGGGTGTGGTGTCTAGCCTATATATGCTTTCGTAGATTTTCACGGGTACAGGAATGCAGGTTTTGGTGTCCTCCGGATGCTGCACCCCCCTGCAATCCCTACACAGATCTGGCTGACACAAGCCACAAAACCACAGCTCGCCCCTATACACGAAGCCAAGCCAAAGCACAACTAAGTGCAATACAGCCATCTTCTCAGGAAAACTCTTCACAAAGTTCAAGAGGTCAAGACACAAAGACTTTAGCAACTAATCCACACCCAATGACCCACCTAAGTGGTACTCAGGATATCACTCAAGAAATCACTCAAGGTATCTCTCAAGTAATTAAGGAACAAAAGAAGAAAAGGCACACTAGCCTGGGAACTTCCTCTCTGCCCAGAACATTGGAGGCTAGACACCACACCCCCTCTACAGTATTTATAGGAACTCAAACATTGAGATCCCGCTCTGTTCCAGTAACAAGAAGCCGAAAGCACCAGCCTGAAGATGACGAGTGAGACCTCGTCGAAACGTCGCCTAGACACCCCAACTTTTACACGGGAAGACACCCGAGGACACCAAAACCTCCATATATATATATATATACACATAATATTTGATAGACAACAAGGCAGCTGGGAATGGTACTTTGACCTGAAGCCAGTCTGCTTGCAGTTGGGTTGATGCCAGAAAACTTGTTTCGAAAAAGGTACAACAAATACTTTCTAAAGTTAAAAAAACAAAATGGGGGGGGGGAGGAAAGGGAGTTTCCAAACTTGGATCAGACCTTGATTACCCCGCAAAGGTCCCAAATGCATTTCCCTAAGGCAGGCACCCCCAAACTCGGCCCTCCAGCTGTTTTGGGACTACAACTCCCATCACCCCTAGCTAACAGGACCAGTGTCCTAAGGCCATTGACGGATGGGAAGATTGTGGTGGCTGCGATACGGATATCCAGCATTGCAGTCCTACCTGGAGGAGCTTTCTCTTGAAGCCAAACCCTACGTCATGGGTAGGCAAACTAAGGCCCGGGGGCCAGATCTGGCCCAATTGTCTTCTAAATCCGGCCCCCGGATGGTCCAGGAATCAGCGTGTTTTTACATGACTAGAATGTGTGCTTTTATTTAAAATGCATCTCTGGGTTATTTGTGGGGCATTCCCCCCCCCAAAAAAAATAGTCCGGCCCCCCACAAGGTCTGAGGGACAGTCGACCAGCCCCCTGCTGGAAGAGTTTGCTGACCCCTGCCCTACGTGGATAGGTTTGGGCTGCTACAACTATCTGCCCTGGTCAGTTTGCAGATTGTCACTGGAGAGGCTATTCAGCGGTACCCTCTCCCGGGCTAGCTGGCATCGTCTTGTGCTTGCAAATGTTTCAGGTAGACCTGCTGTTTTATTTCCAACCAGGACATGTATCAAGTTTCCTGCCCAAATCCTGCAACTTCATACTGCAAATGTTCCCATGTATTGACACTAGCGTATCATAAAGCGATGCACTTTTGCTTAGATGCACTGAAAAAGGATCCAGTTCTTCTGAGTTGTGAAAAAAGGTCACCCCGAAATGAAAAATCGGAAGCACCATATATGTAACGCTATTACCCGTAAGTATTAGCACTTTAAAAAAACTTTAGGGAACTGTTTATAACTTTTGCAGCTGTCTGGAACTTCCTCATCTGTGTAGAACATTCTAGAATAATCCAAATATTTATCTATATACAAAGAACACACAATTGAAGTGATGTGGGAACTTTATGGTGCTTGCAGCAGAAACTAAGACAAACTACAACCTCAATTTATTCAAAGCCATAAGAAGTGATGTACATTGTACAAAACATTGTACAAGTGTACAAACATTGAACAAGAATTAGGAAAAAAACTGCAAGCTCCGTTTATGCTATGCATATTACGTAATACATTATACAGTTAAATATACAAAAATCGATTTATTGATTTCGGGGTGACCTTTTTTCAAAAGATTTGGAAATGACAGTTCATTTCTTTGTTATTAGGCAAAAGTTCATCTAACTGAGCTACAGGAACATGAGGTTGTAGAAAAGTTATAACCCTAGTAACGTAGCGAAATTGACATGCGAGGTAGTGTGTTGTTCGATAAGAGATTGAGTGGTTTTTTTTGGGGGGGAGGCTCATTTAATTTCATTGTACACAGGTTGTAAAGGTAAAGGGACCCCTGATCATTAGGTCCAAGCATGGACGACTCTGGGGTTGCGGCGCTCATCTCGCTTTACTGGCCGAGGGAGCCGGCGTACAGCTTCCGGGTCATGTGGCCAGCATGGCTAAATCGCTTCTGGCGAACCAGAGCAGCGCACAGAAACGCCATTTACCTTCCCGCCGGAGCGGTACCTATTTATCTACTTGCATCAAATTTGACGTGCTTTTGAACTGCTATGTTGGCAGGAGCAGGGACTAAGCAATGGGAGCTCACCCCGTCGCAGGGATTCGAACTGCGGACCTTCTGATCGGCAAGTCTTAGGCTCTGTGGTTTAACTCACAGTGCCACCTGCGCCCCTTTGTACAACACAGGTTGCACAATGACAATAAAGGTATTATTATTATTATAATTATTAGTGCACCCCCCCAAAAAAATTATTGTTGTAATGGACTGCAAGTGCCCCCTCCAGACAGCGTCAATGTTTGGGCAAGCATTGCAGAACAGCTAATAAAGCAGAAGAACATGGTTATAAATTCACCAGCATTGCATTATTATTGCATCAATGACCTGCAGTATTGCAGGATACGACTCGCCTTTCCAAAGGGACACACATATTTGCCATGTATAGCGAAGATACACATCCTTTTTGTTACCCATTGACAAGCAAGACCACTTGATGTCATACGACATGTGACATATGGCAGAGATGGTAGCGCAGTATTGCTGTGAGTTTGGGGTGTTCAACTGTGTGCCAGACCCTTCTGAGCCCTGGATCCGGCAAGTGTTAAAAGCTAGTCTAGCCAAGACCACATAACACTACTGCAATGCACTCTCTGTGGGGCTAACTTGAAGGTGACCCGGAAACTACAACTAATCCAGAATGCGGCAGCTAGACTGGTGACTGGGAGCGGCAGCCGAGACAACATAACACTGGTCCTGAAAGACCTACATTGGCTCCCAGTACGTTTCCAAGCACAATTCAAAGTGTTGGTGCTGACCAGTGGCATAGTGTGGGTTGTCAGCACCTGGGGCAAGGCAAGTAATTTGCACCCCCTAACCCGTGGATTTGCGGCCCCCCCTGCACCCCCCACGCTACGCCACTGGTGCTGACCTTGAAAGCCCTAAACGCCATTGGCCCAGTAGACATGAAGGAGCGTCTCCACCCCCATCATCCAGCCCAGACACTGAGGTCCAGCTTTGAGGGCCTTCTGGCAGTTCCCTCATTGCAAGAAGTGAGGTTACAGGAAACCAGGCAGAGGGCCTTCTCGGTGGTGGCACCCGCCCTGTGGAACGCCCTTCCAGCAGATGTCAAGGAAATAAACAACTACCTGACTTTTAGAAGACATCTGAAGGCAAGCCTGTTTAGGGAAGTTTTTGATGTTTGATGTTTGATTGTATTTTTAACATCCTGTTGGAAGCCGCCCAGCGTGGCTGGGGGAACCCAGCCAGATAGGCGGGGTATAAATAAATTATTGTTATCATCATCATCACTATCATCTGAAGGCAGCCCTGTTTAGGGAAGCTTTTAATGTCTGATGCAATACTGTATTTTTTGATGTTTGATGCATTACTGTATTTTAATATTTTGTTGCAAGCTGCCAAGAGTGGCTGGGGAAGCCCAGCCGAATGGCCTAATGGGTGGGGTATAAATTATTATTATTATTATTATTATTATTATTATTATTATTATTATTATTATTATTATTATTATCACAGCGGCACCTCGGGTTAAGAACTTAATTCGTTCCGGAGGTCCGTACTTAACCTGAAACTGTTCTTAACCTGAAGCACCACTTTAGCTAATGGGGCCTCCTGCCGCCGCCGCACAATTTCTGTTCTCATCCTGAAGCAAAGTTCTTAACCCGAGGTACTGTTTCTGGGTTAGCGGAGTCCGTAACCTGAAGCCTATTCACCCCCAGGTACCACTGTATCAGCATCCCACCGGAATGCTCCATCCTTCACCCCGTGCTGGGGGGGGGGAGGTGGAAAGGGAAGAATTAATGGCAAGGGGGGGGAGCTGGAGAGAGGCTTCGCAACGCCTCTCCAATCCCACTCCCGCGTGGCCATTTCCAACCAGCGACGTCCCTTTGGCTCTGCCCCCCCCCACTCCATCGCCCGCCCCCCCCTTCCAGCCCCGTGAATGTCCCGGCCCGCCTCGTCACAATCCTCCGTGGCCCCGCCCCCGGCCAGGTGCTATAAAAGGAAGCGCCGCGCGCCCTCGTCCGTCTGCTGCTGCTGCCGCCGCCGGGAGAAGGAGACGCAGCTGCCTCTGCCGCCGCTGGCTTTGCTGCGCGTTCCCCCCGAGCGAAGCTGCGCTGTTTCCCGGCTCGCGAGCAGGAGAAGCGCCGCTGCCTCCCGGCGAGGGATGGATCGGGGCCCGAGGCCGCTCAGGTTGCAACGCTGAAGCCATGAAGACCCTCATCGCTGCCTATTCCGGCGTCTTGAGAGGTACGGATGGTACCCAAGGAACGGAGAGAAGGATGTTGGGGGTGGGGGGGTGGAGGAGGATTTTTTTTTGGGGGGGGAGGAAGAAGCATCCACCAAAATTATTGAAATTAACTGAGGTTCTGCTCACACCCCCAGTAGAAGCATGCAAGGCTGCCCCCCCCTGCAATGTCTTTTTTGGGGGGGGGTATTTTTACCCGTGATTCCTCCCCCCCCCGAAAAAAAGCTCAACAACTTTTACTGCGTCCATCCTTTTGGCAGATCAAGATGATCAGGTGCCAGTGAAAACGTCAAGATTTTTTTTGGGGGGGGCAATTAGAGCAGGATCTGTTATTTGCTTATTGATGTCAACACCCCAGATGTATTTTCTACAGTTAGGTTTTAACCTCTATCTTCAGTACGTTTTATTTTATTGCTACGGCTCGTGGCTGATGCAAATAAAGATTCTTCTGATTCGACAACTTTAGGGAGTGATCTCCTAAAAAGAAATTTTTTTAGCTGCCCCCCAAATCCTGGCAACGCCCATGGGAAGAAGGGATATTCAATTTTATATTCTATACTCTGCATGTAATCTCTGAATGTCAGGCAGGATCTCTATCCCACACTCACCCACATCTCCTTCATAGAATCTCCATTATTGTAACCTGAAGCCATGGGTTCGAGTCTTGCCACCCAGAGCAGGAGAAAGCAAGCTTGCTCCATCTTTTGTGTGTCAGCCCTTGAGATATTTGAAGATGGATATCATATCATAAACTGCATTTCCAGTTTTTTCCCCTTCCTGCCCCCTCCCTACCTTGCAGTTTTAAGGGGGGGGGAGCAGCTGAAGTTAGTAACAATTCACCAAGGGATAGCGTCCAGCAAGGGTGCCAACTTTTATAAAATTGGGGGGGGGGATTTAAGCCCTGTCCCGCAAAATTGATCTCAGAAGAGACGAAACACATACGCCATATGAATGGCAATGTCAATCAACTGGGGGGGGGGGGCTGAAATATTTTATTGTGGGGAGTCTGAAGGTCCTAGGAGTTGGCTCTTATGAAATGCAGCGGGGCAGATTGCAAAGGTGGAAGCTCCAAGGTGTGTGTGTGTGTGTGTGTGTGTGTGTGCGCACTTTGGTGCCGGGAAGAATGTTGTTGGGTTGAGGTGTGATTCCATGTGCAAGACGGGAGGGGAGAACGGTTATCTGCAATCTTTTAGCCAGCTTCCTTATTTGTGTCTCAAGGAGGTGCGCCATAACAGTGGCAAAAGGGGAGCTAAGTTTGAAACATTGAAAGATCCGCAAGAAAAAGCCGGCCCTGCCTTTCAAAAGAAGCTAAAACTGTTTCAAAGAGACATGGAAAAGGCAAGTCGGACCGCAGGTGTCCTCGGTTGTTTGTGGAAAGTGCAAATAATGGGTGCCTCTCGTATCTGGACTGGAATGCTGTTCCACAGAGCAGGGGCAGCCCTGCTCTGTGTTACTGCGCAGATCTGAGATCTCTGGAACTTGCAGGAGAAATGGAAGGATCTTCTTTGGCGATCCCTAGTAGCCAAGTAAGATTGTCTTCCATAAACACGGTTTTAGCAGTGAGTCTGTAAGTGACTGTGGAGGCCAATTCTGGATCCACACGTCCTTCCACTGTGGGGACATAGCTTTCCAGGCAGGAGTTTGATCACGGTGAGGGTTTGCCAAGTGTGCTTTCCTCTTAGTACATTTCTCCCTTTGGTCCTGAGTTTGAGTGTCGTCAAAGCCCATCAAAGTTTGTTCTCCAATCGGAGCACTCGCAGGCCAGTGTTTCCCAGTTGTTGGTGTTTATGCTACATTTTTAAAGATTTGCCTTGAGCCAGTCTTTAAACCTCTTTTGTTGACCACCGGCATTACACTTTCCATTTTAAAATTTGGAATAGAGTAGTTGCTTTGGCAGATGATCATCAGGCATCCGCACAACATGACCAGTCCAGCGAAGTTGATGTTGAAGAATCATCGCTTTGACACGGGTGATCTTTGCTTCTTTCAGTACACTGGCATTAGTTCACCTTTCTTCCCATGTTATCTGTGATGGCCAACGCCTTGCCCCATCAGCAGATGGGTAGCCATCACAAACACCGCAAGCAAGGTGTTTGCATGTTGGCAGGGGTTTTGCCCCCAAATGAGCAGCCTAGTCATTTTCTTCTGCACCAGTTGCAGCTACCAGACCAACCCGCAAGGGCAGCCCCAGAAAGAGCACACTGTAGTAATCCAGCCATTCGGGTACTGATGCACAGATAACTGTGGTCAAGGTATCCCGATCCAGGAATGTCCGTAGCTGTCTTAAAAGGCATCCTTAACTGCTCAGGGCACCTTTGTCAGCTGCAAGCAATGCAGCCTGATCCATTTTATCAACACCCCCCTTCTCTAGCCTCTTCCAAGTTGCTTCTTGGTTGTTTTCCTACCTTCCTATTCTGGAATAGCTGAACCCCTTTTTGATGGACTTTTTGGCTCTACGGTTGCCATATGGTACAATGCACCATTCTTCCTATGTTCCCTAGAACTCACATTGATAGCTCTTTAACACTCTGTTGGCCCTTAAGGTTTATTTACCCCCAGGTATTTTAACTATGGGGACGCGGGTAGCGCTGTGGGTTAAACCACAGAGCCTCTTGAGCTTGCTGATAGGAAGGTTGGCGGTACGAATCCCCACGACGGGGTGAGCTCCCGTTGCTCAGTCCCTGCTCCTGCCCACCTAGCAGTTCGAAAGCACGAAGTACAAGTAGATAAATAGGTACCGCTCCAGCAGGAAGGTAAACGGTGTTTCCGTGTGCTGCTCTGGTTCGCCAGAAGCGGCTTAGTCCTGCTGGCCACATGACCCGGAAACTGTACGCCGGCTCCCTCGGCCAATAAAGTGAGATGAGCTCAGCAACCCCAGAGTCGTCCGCGACTGGACCTAATGGTCAGGGGTCCCTTTACCTTTACCTATTTTACCTGTCAAGTCCAACAAGGGGTTGGTGTGGAGTTTTCCTCTGTTGTTATTACAGCTGCTTAAAGACGAAACAAAAAACAGAAAGTTAGCCATTCATGGAGGGGTCTGTACGAGTGGAATGGAGCTTCTGTCTGCCGGTGCAGTCTACCTCAGAAAACTGGGTGCTGGTGGGAAAACAGAGGAGAGCTGTTTTCTTTCTGCCCTTCTTGTCTGTCAGGCTTCTCGAAGGAGTCAGGTTTGCCGCTACGGAAGAAAAGCAGACTTGAACTTTTGGCCTGATCCTGTAAGGTGAAGCCTGAATGGGCCAGTGAGACTGTAAGCATTTGAAACGCTAAACCCGTAAATGCAATGGTGACCACAGATGCAGCCATCAAAATGCTGCTATAAAAACCACAAGGAGATCTAGAGATCTGCAAGTATTGGGTGTAAACTAAGCATTCTTGCAGGCTTATTTTCTCTTGCTCTGGAGGTCAGGACCTGAACCAATGGATTCAAGTTACAGAAAAGGAGACTCCGACTAAACATAGAATCATAGAGTTGGAAGGGACTCTGAGGATCATCTAGTCCAACCCCCTGGAAGGCAGGAAAATGCAGCTGTCCCATACAGGACTCGAACCAGCAACCTTGGTGCTATCAGTACCATGCTTTAACCAGCTGAGCTAACCAGCCTGATATCAAGAAGAACTTTCTGATCTTAAGAGTTGTTTGACGGTGGAACAGACTCCCTAAGGAGATGGTGGAATCTCCTACATTGGAGGTGTTTAAGCTGATTTTATTATTATTATTATTATTATTGCTTTTCAGATTTACACATTTCATTATTTTTACAATCATTTTAACGCTTCAAAACTTGACCTCCTTCCCCCTCTTTCTGCCGTTCCTTAAATTTATTTCTGATATCTTCTGCATATCCAAATTAACTTACGTTGCTCTTTTATTCATCTCCTTTAAGTATATGCTCTTACGAAACTGCAGGTTATTGCAATAATCCTGCCAACGTTCTTATCTGTTTGCAATTTATCTGTAAATATTCAATAAACCATTTCCATTCTTTTATAAAAAGTTTGTTACCTTGATTTCTTATTCTTCCGGAGAGTTTTGCCATTTCTGCACACGTTTTTGTGTTTAAGCTGAGTTTTGATGGTCCTGGATGCTTTAGTTGAGAATCCTGCATTGCAGGGGGTTAGGATAGAGGACCTCTGGGTTCCCTTCCAACTTTAAGATTCTATGGTTCTGTGCCATGTTGCGGCAGCAGAGCAGCTTCTGTTTGCAGCCAGGGCTCCATGTGGACTTTGCATGTGGCTGGAAGCACCTTCCATGTTTCGGAGCAGTAACCTGAATTCTTTGTAGCGCTCATCAAAGGGCTTTGCACATTGGCAATCTTTACTTATTTACTTGGCTTGTGTGCTGTTGGCTTTCTGCTAAAGGGCTCAAGGCCATTCTCAGCCTCACCATTGAATAGGCAGGACCCCAAAGGGACAGAGAGCAAACAGGGAAAATTATGCAAACAATTCCAGCGTTCTTTGGCCCTTTTGCGGGAAAGGTGTTGCAGGTGCTCCCTGCCGATCCGAAATTCTCTGGGATGCAACCTGGACTGCTGTGGCCCTTCTTCTTCATGGCGGCTCCTTGTCTGGTGGGCTTCCTCCAGAGAAAAGCTGCGCCGTCCCATTCCCCCCACTTTCCTGGGTCTTGTTAAAGACCTGGCTTCTTATAAGACTTATAAGACTTGCCCAGGTTTGTGCTGTTGCAACCTGATCTCTCCCTCTTAACCGAATTCAGGAGGGATTCCTTCCCAGAAAAGTGTATGGAAATCACAGCCCAGGGGAAAGTAAAGACCGACCTTTCTTGAAATGCTTCTTTTGCCTGTTAAAGTATTAGCTCAGAAAGCATGTACAGTGGTACCTCGGGTTAAGAACTTAATTCATTCCGGAGGTCCGTTCTTAACCTGAAACTGTTCTGAACCTGAAGCACCACTTTAGCTAATGGGGCCTCCTGCTGCCGCCGCGCCGCCAGAGCACAATTTCTGTTCTCATCCTAAAGCAAAGGATGAGAGGTACTATTTCTGGGTTAGCGGAGTCTGTAACCTGAAGCATATGTAATCTGAAGCGTATGTAACCCGAGATACCACTATACATTAAAAGCATTGGCTGTGAGCCTGTGTGAAAACAATAGTACAGTGCTACCTTGGTTCTCAAACGCCACAGAGCCTAGGGCTTGCTGATCAGAAGGTCGCGGTTCGAATCCCCGCTCCCGTTGCTCAGTCCCTGCTAACCTAGCAGTTCAAAAGCACACCAGTGCAAGTAGATAAATAGGTACCGCTCTGGCAGGAAGGTAAACGGTGTTTCCGTGCGCTGCCTTGGTTCACCAGAAGCGGCTTAGTCATGTCGGCCACACAACCCGGAAGCTGTACGCCGGCTCCCTCGGCCAATAAAGCGAGATGAGTGCCGCAACCCCAGAGTCGTCCGCGACTGGACATAACGGTCGGGGGTCCCCCCCTTTACCTTGGTTTTCAAACACCTTGGTACTCAAATAACTTGGAACTCCAACACTGCAAACCTGGAAGTAAGTGTTCTGGTTTGCGAATTTTTATCGGAAGCCGAAAGTGCTCCATTTTGAGTGTTACACTTCCGATTTGAGTGCCAGATTTCCATTTTGAGTGTTACTCTGAGGTCTGTCTGTTTTTGCTATTCATTTTGCATTTTTGTTGCTCTTCATATTTTGTTTTTGTGACTCTGTGGAACCCAGTTCATCTACTGATTGATTGTGTGACTGCAGTACATCGTTTATTACTTTCATTTTATGGTTTCATTAGATAGTAAAACTCATGTTAAATTGTTGTTTTATTGGTTGTTTTTAAAAGTCTGGAACGGATTAATCTGTTTTGCATTACTTTCTATGGGAAAGCGTGCCTTAGTTTTGGAACGCTTTGGTGTTAGAACGGACTTCCGGAACGGATTAAGTTTGAGAACCAAGGTACCACTGTATTGAAATATGTGTATTTGCAGTCCACTTTTTATTCATGTGGTTGTTTTTTTAAAATGGTCAGCTTAATTGTGGAGGATCTGTAACTTCACATTTATAAGATGCTTGCATTCATTGAATAGATGTCTGTAGTTCCTACAGGGATTTTGTAAAAAGTTAACAGCGCTTTTAAGTATTAATTAATTTTATAATGAATGATTTTAGAGTGTTGTTTGTGCTGTACTTTTGTACTGTTTTATTGTTTTTTTAAAAAATATATTTTTATTAAGATTTTTAAACATAAATGCAAATATAATGAACAATATAACATATATCATAACATATTTTCTTCACTTCTTTAGACTTCCTCACGTCTCCCGCTCCCACTTGCATCATTGTCAGTTCTTGCCCGCAATTTACCATCTTGTTTACATTCTTATGTCCCATTCATTTAAAATATAATCTAATATTTCTCCCAAAGGTTTATGATTTTTCCTCAATCTCACTTAGCATCCTAGTTGCATCTAATTTAGTGGTAGTCAATTATTTATGATCTAGCCTCCATCTTAACATTCAACCAAATTACAATGCTTTTTAAAATAAATCTTAAATTTCTTCCAATCTTCTTCAACCTTCTCTTCTCCCAGGTCTCGGATTCTGCCGGTCATCTCAGCTAATTCCATATAGTCTATCAGTTGCATCTGCCACTCTTCCAGTGTGGGTAGATCTTGAGTTTTCCAGTGCTTAGCAATGAGTATCCTTGCTGCCGTTGTTGCATACATAAAAAGTGTTTGGTCCTTCTTTAACACCTTCTGGCCGACAATACCCAAAAGGAAGGCCTCTGGTTTCTTAGTAAAGGTATACCTAAATACCTTTTTCAGCTCATTATATATCATTTCCCAGAAGGCCTTCACTCTAGGGCAGTGTACTGTTTTATTGTTGTTAGCCGCCCTGAGCCCGGCTTCGGCTGGGGAGGGCGGGATATAAATAAAATTTATTATTATTATTATTATTATTATTATTCTTAGGAACAAGCCTTGTGAGATTGGTCAACATTACTTCCAGATAGCGGATTAAGGTGTGCGTTTGAGGTGTAAATAGCGGTTTGCCACGTGTGGGAGTCATAAAGCCATGGCAGAGGTTTGTAAATGCTGCAGGGTACCTCTGGACCTCGTGACCAGCACTCTGAGCTTTACAATGTATTGGAATGTAATGACCCTATATGGCGATGGGGTGCAATAAAAGCTTGGCCGGATGTAGGTAACATGAGATTGGCAAACGGCCATGCGGATGGACAGAACAAAGGACAATAAAAAGTTACCGGAGAGGAGAAGTCTGAACGAGCTGCTCTCTCTTATCATGGAAATATTACTGGCTTTCTGCGTCTTTATTTTACCCTAAAGAAGTGCCACTTGTAACGGCAGGCTCCAACAGCCACGATTCAGAATGAAAAGGCCAGACCCCCAAGTCATTATGGGGTTACACATAATTCTAGAAAGAGTGCAAAACACGATTTGAGGTGGGTTCTTTTTTTTTTTTTTAAAGAATTAAAGAACGTGTCCAGAGGAGGGCAACCAAAATGGTCAAAGGCCTGGAAACGATGCCTTATGAGGAACGGCTAAGGGAGCTGGGCATGTTTAGCCTGGAGAAGAGGAGGTTAAGGGGTGATATGATAGCCATGTTCAAATATATAAAAGGATGTCACATAGAGGAGGGAGAAAGGTTGTTTTCTGCTGCTCCAGAGAAGCGGACACGGAGCAATGGATCCAAACTACAAGAAAGAAGATTCCACCTAAACATTAGGAAGAACTTCCTGACAGTAAGAGCTGTTTAACAGTGGAATTTGCTGCCAAGGAGTGTGGTGGAGTCTCCTTCTTTGGAGGTCTTTAAGCAGAGGCTTGACAACCATATGTCAGGAGTGCTCTGATGGTGTTTCCTGCTTGGCAGGGGGTTGGACTCGATGGCGCTTGTGGTCTCTTCCAACTCTAGGATTCTATGATTCTATGATAAATATTTAATCCTCAAAGTTAGGGGCTTTAGCCTCCCAGCTCAATAGCACCTGATGTGTTGACGGCAGAGCTGAGATCTCACAGCTGATCTTGACCTGCATAAACTCACTGCATTTTAAAGTGCACAACTGCCTCCAATGAATTATGGGAACTGTAGTTTATCCTGCACAGAGATGTATTTCCCAGAACACTTAACACAGTACAGCTCCCAGGATTCTTTTTTTGTATGTCATGTATTTTTATTTAGCACTTTTCAAGTTTACACATTTAACTACGGTAATTTTATACATATCACTAATTTTACAAGCATTTTGACATTTCAACACTTGACTTCCCTCCCCCTCTTTTTGCGGTTCCTTAAATTTATTTCTAATATCTTCTGCATATCCAAATTAACTTAATTTGCTCATTTATTCATCTTCTTTAAATATGTACTCTTACAAAAACTGCAGGTTATTACAATAATCCTGCCAATGTTCTTATCTGTTTGCAATTTATCTGTAAATATTCAATAAACCATTTCTGTTCTTTTATTTAAAAAATTGTTATCTTGATTTCGTATTCTTCCAGTAAGTTTTGCCATTTCTCCATACTCCATTAGTCTTTGTATCCATTCTTCTTTCGCTGGTGTAATGGTTATAGGAGTTGCTCGTGCGTAAGTTGCCGCCACTCCTGGCTAGGTTGCCTGGTTAAACCTTTCCTGGCTGGACAGCCCTTCACTTCGTGGCTGTTTCAGTCGCTGGCAGAATCCGTCAGTGGGCGTTTCTTGAACCTCTTCCAGCAAAGAAGTTCTTTGACGCCAAGTCTCCGCCTACTTTCCCTGTGCGGAAGTCTTCTGCGCAGGGAGGGTGTGAGCAGCGGAGGACTCGTGGTCTCCGGCGAGGAGTCCTGGAGCCCCCTCGCCAATTCCCCCATCTGCCCCCCTTTATCCCTGGTGTTACGGTGATTTCCTTCCCCAGCCGATGAGCTCCCTCTCTCCCTGCTGGGCATCGCTTGGGAGCATCTCTCCCTGCTCCGGCATCGCTTGGGAGCCTTGCCTCCGCCTCTGGCTCCGATGGCAGTTCCCTGAGAGCTGGGACTTCTGCATCTTTCCATTTTTGTAACATTCTTCCTGCTGCGGTCATATACATGAATAAGTTTCTTGACATTTTAGGTAGTTCTGTCCCTAAAATTCCCAAAAGTAAAGCTTCTGGGTTGTTTATTTTTTTTAAATAAAAGTTATTTTAAACAGCCTTTTCATTTCATTATATATCATTTCCCAACAAGCTACAGCTCCCAGGATACTTGGGTAATGGGTGTGTGTAAGTGTGTGTGATTTTAAATGTATGGTGCATGTACAAGCCAAGTAACTACACTGGTGCAAAGTAAATTCTTTATATTGGAGAGTCTCAGGCTTAGGGCCAAATAGGACACTCTAGGCCATGGGTAGACAAACTAAGGCCCAGGGGCCGAATCCGGCCCAATCGCCTTCTAAATCCGGCCCGCAGACAGTCCTGGAATCAGTGTGTTTTTACATGAGTAGAATGTGTTCTCCTATTTAAACTGCATCTCTGGGTTATTTGTGGGGCCTGCCTGGTGTTTTTACATGAGTAGAATGTGTGCTTTTACAGTGGTACCTCGGGTTACATACGCTTCAGGTTACAGACTCCACTATCCCAGAAATAGTGCTTCAGGTTAAGAACTTTGCTTCAGGATGAGAACAGAAATCGTGCTCTGGCAGCGCAGTGGCAGCAGGAGGCCCCATTAGCTAAAGTGGTGCTTCAGGTTAAGAATAGTTTCAGGTTAAGAACGGACTTCCGGAACGAATTAAGTACTTAACCCGAGGTACCACTGTATTTAAAATGCATCTCTGGGTTATTTGTGGGGCATAGGAATTTGTTCACCCCCCCAAAAAAAAAATAGTCCGGCCCTCCACAAGGTCTGAGGGACAGTGGACCGGCCCCCTGCTGAAAAAGTTTTCTGACCCCTGCTCTAGACCTCTTCATCTGAACGTAAGACAAGCCTGCTGGATCCGACCAGCCTACAAGCAGGATTTGAACACAAGACCATTCTTTCCGGCAACCGTGGAGTTAGAGTACATCCATCATGGCTGCTAGCCATGGATACCGCCATGAATTTGCCTAATCCTTTTTTAAACTCAACTGCCCAGGCAACTCCACACACACACACACACACACACACACACACACTGGCTGGAAATCATAGAATTAAAGCATTGGAAGGGACCCCAGCAGTCATTTAGTCGAACCCCCAACGCCTCTTGCTCCACCTGAATGGGGAAGCACGTGCGAATGGCCGCACCCAGTGCCGAATTTACGTATAAGCTAAACAAGCTGTAGCTTAGGGCCCCACTCTCCTGGGGCCCCCCCAAAAAATTAAAGGGGAAAAAAGACTATGTACATTTCCAAAATATAAGAAAAAAAGCAAATAGAATCAAACCTACATGCAGCAACAGTGTTTTGTGTTGTGCAGGCTCCTAGGATGTACGTCACGGGCCCTGCCTGCTATCCTGGTCCCCAAAATATCACTGGTTTGCTCGTTTCTATATACAGGGTGCCTACATTCTGCTATTTATAATTATTAGTAGTTTGCATCATATATTTACACCTATTATTATTTCATGTTATAGCAAGTTTCTAGAGACTAGATTATGAGTCTGTAAATTGTGTTTCTAAAGGAACTTTTGTTATTACCAAATACCAATGTCTTTGCATTATTAAGTTTGTCATAAATAAAAAGTCATTTTAAGGTAGAGCTTAATAATTATTTCACTATTAATATACTTCCTCTTAATTGTATTTCACTATTAATATACCTCTTCTTAATTGTATTTCAGTTCAACAATTACTTTGATAAAATATGTATTTTGTTATGTGCAAATGACTTGAGATACCTATTAGGTCCATACATTACCGTGTAGCATATATTCAATGCAAAAAACAGCGACAATTTGTTGTTAACAAAGGACAGCTGGACATAAAAAGGGCCCCATGACCTTCAGTAGCTTAGGGCAGGCATAGGCAAACTCGGCCCTCCAGATGTTTTGGGACTACAACTCCCATGATCCCTAGCTAACAGGACCAGTGGTCAGGGATGATGGGAATTGTAGTCCCAAAATACCTGGAGAGCCAAGTTTGGCCATGCCTGGCGTAGGGCCTCATCAAACCTAAATCCAGCCTTGGCCAGACTGTACAGCCTATTGAATTTGTACAGCCAGTATTTATGTGTAGGAGAGCATGAAAAGGCCTCTATGCACACCCTATGGAGGGGCTGGCATGTGGAAGCAGATCTGTTCCTTGCGCTTGGCTCTGTCATGTTCCTTTCTGCTGGGCTTGCCTCTGCGATGGTGTGTCGTTCATGTGGGACCCAGGATCTTGAAGACGAGGGACCTGTGGGGCCCTCCGGAGGTTGTTGGACTCCTGAAGGAGCGTCTCCACCCCCATCGTTCTGCCCGGGCACTGAGGTCCAGCTCCGAGGGCCTTTTGGCGGTTCCCTCCCTGCGAGAAGTGAGATTACAGGGAACCAGGCAGAGGGCCTTCTCAGTGGTGGCACCTGTCCCACCAGATAAGCAACTACTCAGATAAACTTCCTCCGTGTCTTTCTTTTAAAAAAGTTTTTATTTATACTTTTCAGGTTTATACATTTCATTAGTTTTACAATCAATTTAGCATTTCAAGGTCTGACTTCCTTCCCCCTCTTTCTTCAGTTACTTAAATTTATTTTTTAATATCTTCTGCATATCCAAATTAACTTACTTTGCTCATTTATTCATGTACTTTAAGCATATACTCTTATGAAACTGCAGGTTATTAAAACAACCCTGCCAATGTTTTTATCTGTTTGCAATTTGTCTGTAAGTATTCAATAAACCATTTCTGTTCTTTTATAAAAAAGTTTTTTTCTTGATTTCTTATTCGCCCGGTGAGTTTCCCCATTTCTGCATATCCCATGAGTTTTTGCATCTGTTCTTCCTTTTCTGGGACTTCTACTTCTTTCCGCTTTTGGGCGAGTAACGTTCTTGCTGCTGTAGTAGTATAAATAAATAAATTTCTATACAATTTAGGTAGTTCTGTCCATCAAATTCCCAAAAGAAAAACTTCTGGATTGTAGTTTTTTGTTGTTGTTTTTTTTTACAAAAGTTATTTTGAACATCCTTTTCACTTCATTATATATCGTTTCCCAGCATATTTCCGCGTTTCAGGGGGTTGGACCTGATAATCCTCAGGGTCCCTTCTAACCCTGAGATTCTGTGTCCTTTTCCGCTTTTCTTTGCCTTTACCTTTCCTGGGAAGCCCAATCCGTAGAGAAGCAAACACTGGCATTTAGCAGATGGCACTGTGGGTTAAACCACAAAGCCTAGGACTTGCCGATCGGAAGGTCGGCGGTTCGAATCCCCGCGACAGGGTGAGCTCCCGTTGCTCGGTCCCTGCTCCTGCCAACCTAGCAGTTCGAAAGCACCTCAAAGTGCAAGTAGATAAATAGGTCCCGCTACCTTTTTACCTACTCCTTGTTAACCGTGTTCCGCTTATGGTATACTGTCGGTGGCAGAGACATTACAAGCCAGTGGAGGCCAGTTTGTTAGGGCAAATGATGTCCTTCCTCTCCAGCATCATTCTGCCTTCTTATTTGCATTCAGCTCCTTCCTCAGAAATAGTAGTAGTAAGTAATAATAATAATAATAACAATAATCAGTGGCGTAGCGTGGGGGGTGCAGGGGGGGCCGGCCGCACCGGGCGCAACATCTGGGGGTTAGGGTTAGGGGGCGCAAACCCACGGGTTAGGGGGCGCAAATTACTTGCCTTGCCCCGGGTGCTGACAACCCACGCTACGCCACTGCAATAATAATTTATTATTTTTACCCCGCCCATCTAGCTGGGTTTCCCCAGCCACTCTGGGCAGCTTCCAACCGAATATTAAAAACAATACAGCTTCAGATGTTAAAAACTTCCCTAAACTTCCCTTCAGTTGTCTTTTAAAAGTAAAATAGTTATCTCAGCTTTTCTGCTTGCAGAGCACAGCAGAGAGGAGACTGGGGTTGAAGCCAGGATCTGTGAGCTTTACTTGTCATTGTCTCTGCCTCTGCTGGTCATCAGCTCTGGTTCCACCTAATAATAATAATAATTAATCATTTTATTATTAAAACCCAACCCATCTGGCTGGGCTGGCCCATCCACTCTGGGTGGCTTCCAACATACATAAAAACATAAATTGTTTAAATTGACATCTTTATTGAAAGTTCAAAAAGTACACAGCTATATGGTGTAGTTAGACATGGTGAGACACAAACACTAAAGAGAAAAAGAAAAAGAGAAACACAACCTGTGCAGAAGGGAAAACAAAGGGGACGATGACTCAAAACTGTATATTATACAATGAGGTTGTTGTCTTTCACCAGATCTCTTAACCTGTTACAGTATTTGTAAGAACGGATTCCAAATATCATTGAATTTGTCCATGGCACAGTCTTCGTTTATATGCAAGTAGTTCATATGTTGCATATTTGTATATGTCTTCAATCCAATTGGGACGCAGGTGGCGCTGTGGGTTAAAGCCTCAGCGCCTAGGACTTGCCGATCGAAAGGTTGGCGGTTCGAATCCCTGCTGCTCGGTCCCAGCGCCTGCCAACCTAGCAGTTCGAAAGCACCTCCGGGTGCAAGTAGATAAATAGGGACCGCTTACCAGCGGGAAGGTAAACGGCGTTTCCGTGTGCCAGAGCAGCGATGTCACGCTGGCCACGTGACCCGGAAGTGTCTCCGGACGGCGCTGGCCCCTGGCCTCTTAAGTGAGATGGGCGCACAACCCCAGAGTCTGTCAAGACTGGCCCGTACGGGCAGGGGTACCTTTACCTTTACCTTTCAATCCAATTATAGAAGGGAGCCGCATTTTTATTTTTCCAATTCACCAGGATCAGTCTTTTTGCCGTGGTCAGGGCACAGAGAGTTCACCTGTAATGTCGTTTTGTAAGGTTCCATGTGCTGGCTATATAATTCAAGACGATCTTTTGCTCTATAAATGTAAGGTCATTCCGTGCAGTTCTGCTGATGGTTTCAGTTACCGTCTGCCAAAAATCATTCAGTATAGGACAAAGAAAAAAAACACATATGTTTTAGAGAAGCATTGTCCATATTGCATCTCCAACAGTTAAAGGTAAAGGTAAAGGGACCCCTGTCCGTTAGGTCCAGTCGTGGCCGACTCTGGGGTTGCGGCGCTCATCTCGCTTTATTGGCCGAGGGAGCCGGCGTACAGCTTCCGGGTCATGTGGCCAGCATGACTAAGCCGCTTCTGGCGAACCAGAGCAGCGCACGGAAACGCCGTTTACCTTCCTGTTGGAGTGGTATCTATTTATCTACTTGCACTGGCGTGCTTTTGAACCGCTAGGTTGGCAGGAGCAGGGACTGAGGAACGGGAGCTCACCCCGTCGCGGGGATTCAAACCACCGACCTTCTGATCGGCAAGCCCTAGGCTCTGTGGTTTAACCCACAGCGCCACCCATGTCCCTAGATACCATAAAACACCAAACATTAAAATCTTCCCGATACAGGGCTACCTTCAGGCGTCTTCTGAAGGGTATATAGTTACACATCTCCTTGACATCTGATGGGAGATCATTCCACAGGTAATCAATAAAGTTGTGGCCCTTTCTAATCCAGATCATTGTCTGCTTCAGTTTTTTAATCACATTTAGCCGCTGCCTGGTGTGTGTGTGTTTGTGGCACTGCGACTGGGCCCACAACAAACAAACTTTGTGGTGAGTTCCCCTAACTTTTTCTTCTGGGAAAGGAAGTGCTACATAATAGTGATTCTGAGAAACAATCTCAGAGAAACACTGTAAATAAGTTAAGTTATCTTACTTTTCCGTGTATAAGACGGGGGACTCAGATTTTGGGGGGACTCAAATTTAAGAAAATGGGGAGGATTGCTCAGAGTTGGTGAGCTTTTTTTGGGGGGGAGAGTTGCTGAAAATCGAACAATCCGCCTTGTCTGTCCCATTGCTGGCAGAACCCCCACTTTTTAGCATAATTTTAAAAGAAAAACCTAGTCTTATACAGTCATACCTCGGGATGAATACGCTTCAGCTTAAATATTTTCGGGTTGCGCTTCGTGGCAACCCGGAAGTAATGGAGCATGTTTAGCCTGGAGAAGAGGAGAGACCACAAGGGCCATCGAGTCCAACCCCCTGCCAAGCAGGAAACACCATCAGAGCACTCCTGACATATGGTTGTCAAGCCTCTGCTTAAAGACCTCCAAAGAAGGAGACTCCACCACACTTCTTGGCAGCAAATTCCACTGTCAAACAGCTCTTACTGTCAGGAAGTTCTTCCTAATGTTTAGGTGGAATCTTCTTTCTTGTAGTTTGGATCCATTGCTCCGTGTCCGCTTCTCTGGAGCAGCAGAAAACAACCTTTCTCCCTCCTCTATGTGACATCCTTTTATATATTTGAACATGGCTATCATATCACCCCTTAACCTCCTCTTCTCCAGGCTAAACATGCCCAGCTCCCTTAGCTGTTCCTCATAAGGCATCGTTTCCAGGCCTTTGACCATTTTGGTTGCCCGCCTCTGGACACGTTCCAGTTTGTCATTGTCCTTCTTGAACTGTGGTGCCCAGAACTGGACACAGTACTCCAGGCGAGGTCTGACCAGAGCAGAATACAGTGGCACTATTACTTCCCTTGATCTAGATGCTATACTCCTATTGATGCAGCCCAGAATTGCATTGGCTTTTTTAGCTGCCGCGTCACACTGTTGGCTCATGTCAAGACCTGAAGCGTCTGTAACCCGAGGTGTGACTGTAAAGGGAATGCAGAAAGAGGGGGAAGGAAATCAAGTTTTGAAATATCAAAATGAATGTAAAATCAGTGAAATGTATATATCTGAAAAGTATAAATGATTTTAAAAATAAAGTAAAAATAGTGATTCCGAGAGAAGGTCGGCTCAGACCTCTGCACGCTGCCTAAGCTGGTGTACCGAATCGGCTATAAAACTTGAAAGCTTTTCTTGGCGTGGAGCCACAGCTCCTCAAGGAGTCGGGAACAAGCAAAGCTCTGTTCGCTGGTTCTTGCTCTTTGCGCCGCCGCGCACGACTGACTGGGAGAAACCAGCCGAGCGAGCTTGACTTCGCCGTTGTTAAACATGACCTTCAGCACCTAGCGCCAGGGGCGAGAAATCGGCGAGAAAATGATTGATATCGTTATCTCTCTCCTCCCCACTCCGAACAGGAACATCTTAAAGATTAAGTTTTAAAAATAGGTCTTTATCCAGGGCAGGGTGATTTAATGGCTAAGACTTCCTTTCATCTCTGGGCCGCGTGTAAAAACGGTGTCTCTCCAGTGGATGGAGATTGCTTGAGAGCCCTTAGACGTCTAGTTTGGCACTGAGCCGTATACTGATTAATCATTGTTCATATTAATATTATTAATAAGTCGTGTTGGCTACTGAACCAGGTGACTCTTTTACACAAATGTGCACCGGTGCAAGTTACTCAGCGTTACTCAGAAGTAAGTCCTGCTGCATAGAATGGGGATTACTCTGGAGTAGAGTGGCTGGGGCAACCCTGTCAGATGGGTGGGGTACAAAATAATAATAATAATAATAATAATAATAATAATAATAATGTTTTAGGGGTTACATTGGGCTTAATTTAAGTGCATATCTTTTGCACCTGACTTCAGTTTATTGATCTAGGAGTTCCATTTTTTTAAAAAAAATTACCAAACCCTCAACCCTGAAAGTCCGTCCTCCCCTATATTAACAGACATAAGGCAATGCAAGACCAGTATGCTAATGTAGAATTGCACCATAAGCGCAATTAGCTCTTTATTCCAGCTGGGTAATTCTTTATCCTGATATTAAACCTTTGGCTTACGAGGGGGGAACTAAGCCACTTACAAACTCGCTTGTGCGCTGAAAAGCATGGAAATTGCAAGCTAAGGAACCTGGGCTTAACCCCTGTGCCTTGTAAGCACATTTTTACAATCACACAGATTGTGCTTATACGACTCGGAGAACCTCCAGGTGCCCCTTTTATCGTGCATTCGTGATTTGCACTCGTGACAATCCCAATTTCGGTTCTTTGCCTTTCGCACCTGCAAAGGTTTGGGGGCAGATGTACCGCTTTGTTTTTGATCCATGTTTGTCACATAGTTTCCTGCTGAAATCCTTCAGCTTTTTATAGCATGAACGTTCCAGAGCTGTTGTTTTTGTTCTGCCACAGGGCAAGAGTGTCCCCTCTGCATGGCCAATACAGTGGTACCTCTGGTTACGTGCTTAATTCGTTCCGGAGGTCGTTCTTAACCTGAAACTGTTCTTAACTTGAAGCACCACTTTAGCTAATGGGACCTGCTGCTGCGCCACCGCTGTACAATTTCTGTTCTCATCCTGAAGCAATGTTCTTAAGCCGAGGTACTATTTCTAGGTTAGCGGAGTCTGTAACCTGAAGCGTCTGTAACCTGAGGTACCACTGTACAGTAACAGTGGGGGACGTGGCCAATTGAAAAATGAGAAATGGGGAGAAACGGGGACACTCCCCATCCCTACTTAGGATGGAATGTCCCGCCCTACAAAATTTCCCCTGCAAATTAGAAATGAGAGGTTGCAAAGCGAAGCAACACTGGTTCCCAGTATGTTTCCGAGCACAATTCAAAGTGTTGCTGCTGACCTTTAAAGCCCTAAATGACCTCAGCCCTGGATGCCTGAAGGAGTGTCTCCACCCCCATCTTTCAGCCCGGACACTGAGGTGCAGCACTGAGGGCCTTCTGGCGGTTCCCTCCCTGCGAGAAGCCAAGTTACAGAGAACCAGGCAGAGGGCCTTTTCAGTGGTGGCACCTGCCCTGCGGAACACCCTCCCATCAGATGTCAAGGAAATAAACAACTACCTGACTTTTAGAAGACATCTGAAGGCAGCCCTGTTCAGGGAAGTTTTTAATGTTTGATGTTTTATCACTTTATTATTATTATGATCGATAATATTCTGTTGGGAGCTGCCCAGAGTGGTTGGGAAAACCCAGCCAGATGGACGGGGTAGAAATAATAAATTATTATTATTATTAGTGATAGGCAAACAGACACCCTAACCCCCCAGGACTGTGTTGGGGTATAAACAACAACAACAAATGAAATCATTTCGTTCAGCATCCTGTAGTTTAGCAAACCTGTTTAATTCACTGTTTAGGAGAGTTTTTAATGTTTGAAGTTTTATTCTGTTTTTAGTCCTCTGTTGGGAGCCACCCAGAGTGGCTGGGGAAACCCATCCACATGGGCGGGGTATAAATAAATAAAATAATAATAATAATAATAATAATAATATAATAATAATAATTATTATTATTATTATTACCTGGCTTCCAGACATATTAGCTTTGTGCATGCAAGGGAGATTCCACCCCCCCTCCAACACCAAGAGATCTGGAGTGGTACCAGCCCAGACACAGGGCTTAGAGCTACCTTGGAGCTTGACGTAATGCAAGTGTCTTGCAATCGTTTGAGGTGGGAGGAAGCCTTTGAGTTTGGGTTGGAGGCCAACCCAGGGCACAATGGCCCATCTTTTGCAGATGCTGCCACCTGACCTGTCTGCAAAGAGGCACGGAAGGATGGGGAAGTAATAAAACTTCCCGCAGAAAGTAAATATTGGCTCTCCAGAACAAGAGTGTTTACAGGTCGTAAATGGCCCGAGGTGAAGAGATTTGTGTGTGTAAATAATGGGGTTGCAATGGGATCATTAGGAGTGCTGGAGAGTCAGTGGTCTCGGCCAGGGCAGGGCAGGAGTCCAGAGCCTCACTCAGCAAACTGTCTAGAAGGAGTGTGAATGTGAAGACTCATTGGGGAGCAAGCCAAGTAATAATAATAATTTATTATTTATACCCCGCCCATCTGGCTGGGTTTCCCCAGCCACTCTGGGCGGCTTCCAACAAAATATTAAAAACAATACAGCATCAGACATTAAAATCCTCCCTAAACAGGGGCGCCTTCGGTTGTCTTTTAAAAGTAGAATAGTTGTTCACTGCCTTGACAACTGCTGGGAGGGCGTTCTACAGGGCAGGTGCCACCACCGAGAAGACCCTCTGCCTGGTTCCCTGTAACCTCACTTCTTGTAGGGAGGGAACAGCCAGAAGGCCCTTGGAGCTGGACCTCCATGTCTGGACTGAACCTCCTTTTGCAGGTAACTCTTATTAAGCTGTCCAGGAACCCCATCCCATCAGGGTATCTGGGTATTCTCCCCAGTATATAGAACTGGAAAATTGTTTTGTTTTTGTTTGCTCAACACACAACAAAAAAGGACAAAATGAACCATAGTGAAGGTACCATCAGTCTTGCCTTACATAGAGAGCTAATATAAGTTTCATAATCAATAAACTGTAATGGTCTCTTCTTTATAAACCCCACTTCCCATCTACTCCATAAATCAAATTAACCTGTTGTTACTGTCATCTCACATCACGTTCAAAATATGTCAAATTGTATAACAAGTGAACGATATTGCTGGAGTTATTCAAATGCCGCTACGAATTTTAGGTCAGTATTACTAATTTTCACATATATTTTAAATACTTCCCATTTTGAAATGAAATCTTTCCTTGGTTTGTTCTTTAACTTTTTGGATAAACTGGAAAGTTGTTTTAAATGCCGCAGATCTCATGGCTTTCCGCCTGCCCTCTCCGTCCCAGCACAGATTCAGTGCTCTTGCGACGTTTGCCGTTTCGCTCTTTTTCTCTGCATGAATTCTGCAGTTCGGAAGTTGATAACGCAGGGCTGGAATTGTTGGCTTGGAAACAAAGCGCGCTGCCTGCTTAATGGAGTGCTCCTAATAGGTCGGGCCTAATCTGTAGGGCAGAAAAAAACACATTGTGGTGCCAGCGTATCTGGTATTTTATAGGCAATGACTGAGTAACATAACTGGCCTTGGTGTCCAACAGGAGTGCTGCATATCAATAGGGTTAGTGCGTATATAATTTTTATTAATTTTTCTCTTTTACCCTTTTGAATACTCATTTAAACATCCTTAAAATATCAATGACTTCCTTTCTTCTCTTTCCATGGTTCATTTGCATACCTTAAATCCCTGCATATTTTAGATAAGCTAAACCAGAGGTCAGTAAACTTTTTCGGCAGGAGGCTGGTCCACTGTCCCTCAGACCTTGTGGGGGGCCAGACTATACGGGGGGGATGAATGAATTCCTATGCCCCACAAGTAACCAAGAGATGCATTTCAAATAAAAGGACACATTCTACTCGTGTAAAAACACCAGGCAGGCCCCACAAATGACCCATAGATGCATTTTAAATAAAAGGACACATTCTACTTATGTAAAAACACACTGATTCCCGGACCGTCCGTGGGCCGGATTTAGAAGGTGATTGGGCCAGATCCAGCCATAGTTTGCCTACCCATGAGCTAAACCATTCAGTATTCCATTATTACACCCATCAAAACTTATTTACACTGTTGAATTTATCTTAATGCTGCCAACGTTTTCAAGTGTACACCCCCCCCCCCATATATTCAATTAACGTTTTCCAATCTTCTCTTCTTCTATATGTTAGGTCCGCAAGCTGCTCATATTCCATCAGTTTAAGTTTGCCATTCTTTGTTAGTTGGGACCTCGCTCGTTTTCCATTTTGGGGCTAATGAAACATGGGCCACAGTAGTGGAATACATAAATAAATAACCTTTTTGGACCTCTGGGAATCTCAGTCTGAGTTATCCCCAACAGAAAGGACTTTGGGGTTTTTGGGAAAGTACAGTGGTACCTCTGGTTGTGAACGGGATCCGTTCTGGAGCCCCGTTCGCAACATGAGCAGAACGCAACCCGCGTCTGCGCGGGTCGCGATTCGCCACTTCTGCACATGCGCATGATGTCATTTTGAGCGTCTGCACATGTGGCGAAACCCGGAAGTAACCGTTTCCGGTACTTTTGGGTCGCCGCGGGACGCAACCTGAAAACGCTCCACCTGAAGGAAACATAAAATGAGGTTTGACTGTACTTTAAAACATTTTTTTCAATTCATTATGGATCATTCCCCAGTACCCTTTTACAAGTCCACCACATATGAAAGGTTAGTGTGTATGTCTCTTTGGGTCACAGAATCATAGAATTGTAGAGCTGGAAGAGTTTATGAGGCCAATGTAGGAATCTTTTTCCCAGCATGGGGCTCAAACCCGCAACCCTGAGATGATGAGCCTCATGTTCTACCAACTGACCAAGTGGGTCAGTCTAGACCAGCAGTTCTCAACCTGTGGGTCCCCAGATGTTGTTGGACTACAACTCCCATCATCCCTAAGCTCTGGCCTTGCTAGCTAGGGGTGATGGGTGTGGTAGTTTAACAACATCTGGGGACCCACAGGTTGGGAAAGGCTGGTCTAGACAATGTGCGGAGATGCATTTAGAACAAACACTTTCCTGAATTTGGGTTTGGTCAACTTGGGCATTGCTTAAGCCTTCCCCAACGTGGTGCCCTCAATGTGTTTGGGTCTACAACTCCTCTAAGCTCCAGCCGTGGTGGGAGGTTGTGGGCCAAAAGATCTGAAGGGCACCATATTGGAGGGAGGTTGGTTTAAACTATGGTGTGGTGCCTTAACGATGTGTTGGTGTCTTGAGCTGCCATCTTCTCAGATTAGTCTTTTTCTAAAAGCAAAGGTGGATTAGAAGAATTGAGTAGGCCACTTAGTTTTCATCCTGAGACTCCTGTCTCAAAATTCAGTTTCCTTTTGGGAATTATAGAGACAGAACTACCCAAGCTGTATAGAAATTTGTTCACGTATGCAGCTACTGCGGCAAGAATGTAACTTGCCCCCAAAATGGAAAGAGGTCCCAGTGAAAGAAGGATGGACACAAAAATATGCAAAAATGGCGAAACACTGGAAAAATAAGGAATCAAGATAACAAACTTTTAATAAAAGAATGGAAGTGGTTTATTGAATATTTGCAAATAAACTGTAAACAGATAAGAACATTGGCAGGATTATTGTAATAACCTGCAGTTTTATAAGGGTATATATTTAAAGTAGATGAATAAATGAGTAAGTTAATTTGGAATATGCAGAAAATATAAAGAAATGAATTTAAGGAACTGCAGAAAGAGGGGGAAGGAAGTTGAGTTTCCAGGTGTTAAGATGACTGTAAAATTATTGAAATGTATAAAATTAAAAATCATTTTAAAAATCATTTTATGGCCTACGAAGATGGTGTACGGCTGCGGGAGAAATACAGTGGTACCTCGGGTTAAGTACTTAATTCGTTCCGGAGGTCTGTACTTAACCTGTACTTAGCTAATGGGGCCTCCTGTTGCCGCCGCACCGCTGGAGCACGATTTCTGTTCTCATCCCGAAGCAAAGTTCTTAACCTGAAGCACTATTTCTGGGTTAGCGGAGTCTGTAACCTGAAGCGTATGTAACCCGAGGTACCACTGTAATGGCACATGCAGTTTTTGGCAGCCCACTGTGATCTCCCTTACATTTGCTTGTTTGAAGTAACTCAAAGTAAAACCAAACAGCAATAGTTATCCATTAAGACGTTTGTTCTGGTACAACGATAAGCGTACTCGCCTTTTAATACTCTTAAGTAATCTGGGTGCATTGTAAATGAAGTTCTTTTCTATTGTTACCAGTATGTTTTCCTTCCTTCTCTTTCTGCTTGACATGCCTGCGGCAAGGAATTTCTCACCGTCTTGAGAAATCCCAGAAATTGGAGAATGGGTTTCCTTGTGGCTGCATTGCAACATCTATCTAGTGGCTTTTGTTCTGCCTTGGAACGGACTGTGCAGAAAGGGTGACACAGGGACTAATGGGGTCGCGATGGTGGGAAAGACGTTGAAAGCCACGAGATGGAATTGCGCAACGCGAATGTTCACGTTAAGGCAAATCTGTGGGTCTTGCAGCTGTGAAAATGAAAGGCGAGTCTTGCCAAGAGACTTGAAGTTCTCTGACGTGCTCGATGGCCTTTTGGCCATCACACTCGGGTCTGTTTATTAAAGCGCTAGGGACCTACTTGTGCGACGCTGGATTGCTCTGTTGTATTTTAACGTGCGTGCCAGCTGGTTGAATGCCATCGTTTTTTTAAACATATATTTGTTGTTGTTTAGTCGTTTAGTCGTGTCCGACTCTTCGTGACCCCATGGACCAGAGCACGCCAGCTACTCCTGTCTTCCACTGCCTCCCGCAGTTTGGTCAATCTCATGCTGGTAGCTTCGAGAACACTGTCCCACCATCTCGTCCTCTGTCGTCCCCTTCTCCTTGTGCCCTCCATCTTTCCCAACATCAGGGTCTTTTCCAGGGAGTCTTCTCTTCTCATGAGGTTGCCAAAGTCTTGGAGCCTCAGCTTCAGGATCTGTCCTT
This sequence comes from Podarcis gaigeae, assembly GCF_964106915.1. Lineage (NCBI taxonomy): Eukaryota > Metazoa > Chordata > Lepidosauria > Squamata > Lacertidae > Podarcis > Podarcis gaigeae. The sequence goes on along the minus strand of NC_139677.1, from coordinate 99,469,815 downwards.
CCAGTGAGCACTCAGGGCTGATTTCCTTAATAATGGATAGGTTTGATCTTCTTGCAGTCCATGGGACTCTCAAGAGTCTCCTCCAGCACCATGATTCAAAAGCATCCATTCTTCGGCGGTCAGCCTTCTTTATGGTCCAGCTCTCACTTCCATACATCACTACTGGGAAAACCATAGCTTTAACTATACGGACCTTTGTTGGCAAGGTGATGTCTCTGCTTTTTAAGATGCTGTCTAGGTTTGTCATTGTTTCTCTCCCAAGAACCAGGCGTCTTTTAATTTCGTGGCTGCTGTCACCATCTGCAGTGATCTAAACATATATACGTATGTATAATTTTTATTAACTTTTTCTATTTTTTTGTTGTTTAGTCGTCTTAGTCCCTGACCCCATGAACCAGAGCAAGCCTTGGAAACTCTCACTTTCTTCTCAAAGCCTCTCCTTTTTTATGTCCATGCAGTTTTCTTTGCAAAATACCTGAGTCGTTTGCCAGATCCTTCTCCAGGTAGATCACATTTAGTCTAAACTCTTGGCTATGATCTATCCATCTTGAGTGGCCCTGCACGGCATAGTTTTTATTTTTATTTAAAAAAAAAATATTAACAATTTCAACATAACAAATCATCAAAACAAATCATCTTCGTTATTTCCTTCCCTTTTCCCCTTCCCCCAAGACTTCCCTCAGCTCCTCTCTCTGACTTCTCAACTCATGTTATTCTTTGCATATTGTAAAATTGTACATATCCTTTTATTATCTATCTACTATATTAACCCTCAATAAATTTATGTATGTTTATTCAAAACCTGCCAAGGAGTCCAGTTCATTTTGCTACCTTTTTAAGTAACTTGTGAAAAGTTCCCATTCTTCTGTGGTGTAGTGGTTAAGAGCGGTAGTCTCGTAATCTGGAGAACCGGGTTCGAGTCTCCACTCCTCCACATGCAGCTGCTGGGTGACCTTGGGCCAGTCACACTTCCTTGAAGTCTCTCAGCCCCACTCACCCCACAGAGTGTTTGTTGTGGGGGAGGAAGGGAAAGGAGAATGTTAGCCGCTTTGAGACTCCTTAAAGGGAGTGAAAGGCGGGATATCAAATCCAAACTCTTCTTCTTCTTCTTTAGAATCACAATTGTCCTTATCTCACAGTTTGTATGTCAGTTTCACCAGTTCTGCATATTACATCAATTTCTCTTGCCACTGTTCTTTTGTCGAGGTTTGCTCATTCTTCCATCCTTGTGCTATCAAGACTCTTGCCGCTGTTTTAGCATACATAAATAAATTCTTTATACCGCATAGTTTTTCAAGCCCCTTCATCACAACAAGGCAGTGATCCATAAAGGGCTTTTCTATTTTACATTTTAGAATATTCATTTAAACAACCTTCAATCCATGACTTCTTCTCTTTCCGTGGTTCAATTTGCATACCACAAATCCCCGCATATTTTACATAAGCTCAACCGTTCAGTATTCCATTATTACATCCCTCAGAACTTATCTAAACTGTTGAATTTATCTTAAAGCTGCCAGTGTTTTCAGCTGTACACAACAGTTATTTCCCATTTTTTAAGTAGATGTTTGCAATCTTCTCTAAACGTTTCTTCTTGTTGTTCTCTTATTCCGTATGTTAAATCTGCAAGCTGCACATATTCCATCAGTTTTAATTTGCTGTTCTTCTTTGGTTGGGACCTTGCTCGTTTTCCAAGAATGGCGTCGTTTTTAATGCTGCCCTTCCTTGCCCCAGGCGGGGGCATCAATTGCTTGCGGGTTGGTGGGCAGCCTACTTTTGACGGAGAATTATAGAATCATAGAATTGGAAGGAACTTCTAGCGACATCAGCCCTCTGCAATGCAATGCCAGCTCTGCCCAAATGACTTCCACCCATCTTGTGGGCCATTGGGCAGTTGCGATGGCTGTGGTGTGCCCTTTTTATGGGCTTTGGTCTCCATCTGAGGTCGAGGCTCCATGCCACCTGCCAACTGGTGGGCGCATCACATTTTCATGCCTTGCGCTCTTGGCCACAGGTCGCCAATCTGCTGCTTCTCCTGGAGGTCTCATAGAACAGGAGGGGAAAAAATGTTTCCCAAAAAAGCGGATAATCAGACATACCTCTTTCACGTGCGCCCTCACCTTGCCAGTGTTTCCCAAACTTGGGTCCTCAGCTGTTTTGGGACTACAACTCCCATCAACCCTAGCTAGCAAGACCAGGGACGATGGGAACTGTAGTCCGAAAACGGCTGCAGACCCAAGTTTGAGAAATACCGTAAGCTCCCGATATTCTTACTTAAACTCACAGTAGCACTCGGTACAGAGGTATTCTGCGCCTTTTAAATAATGTTGTCAAGGCAAAGATTTTGGCAAGTGTAGGGCCAGGAAGCTATCTTTGCTGAGATTCCGTCTTTGACACACAAAAACTATGGGCATTGACAGTCCTGCATCCTTTGCATGGGATGAGCCTCGTTGCCCTGCTGTGTCCTTGAGGAGATGCTGAGTTTCTTCCATCGGATTCAGCTGCCTAGTTTAAATGCGGCAATTTGCAGGAGCAGCCCGAGCGTGGAAGATGCATGACTCCTTTCGCTCTCGTTCCGGGGGCGAGAGGAGCTCCCAACATTTTTAAGGTGACTACTGGATTGGACTATTTTGGATTCTCCGCCTCCCCACCTGCTGAAACAAAAAAAATTCCTTCCAGTAGCACCATGTTTCCAAAAAAAGCAGATAATCAGACATACCTTTTTCACGTGCACCCTCGCCTTGCTAGTGTTTCCCAAACTTGGGTCCTCAGCTGTTTTGGGACTACAACTCCCATCATCCCTAGCTAGCATAACGGGTGGCGCTGTGGTCTAAACCACTGAGTCTCTTGACCTTGATGATCGGGAGGTCAGTGGTTTGAATCCCTGTGACGGAGTGAACCCCCGTTGCTCAGTCCCAGCTCCTGCCAACCTAGCAGCTCAGTCCCAGCTCCTGCCAACAGAAGCAGAATTAGCTGCTTATCCACAGGGACAGGCAACTCGTCCAGGGCCGGTTCTCAAGTATATATCATTTCTTTCCTTGGCTATACAGTGGTACCTCGGGTTAAGAACTTAATTCATTCTGGAGGTCCGTTCTTAACCTGAAACTGTTCTTAACCTGAAGCACCACTTTAGCTAATGGGGCCTTCTGCTGACGGAGCATGATTTCTGTTCTCCTCCTGAAGGATTAGCAGAGTCTGTAACCTGAAGTGTCTGTAACCCGAGGTACCACTGTATAGCAACCAGGTGGTGACTTGCGTGGATGAATAAGGCTATTCTGGGTAGAAAACAGTGCCATAACGGGTGGCGCTGTGGTCTAAACCACTGAGTCTCTTGAGCTTGATGATCGGAAGGTCAGTGGTTTGAATCCCTGCGACGGAGTGAGCCCCCATTGCTCAGTCCCTGCTCCTGCCAACCTAGCAGTTTGAAAGCATGCCAGTGCAAGTAGATAAATAGGTACTGCTGTGGTGGGAAGGTAAATGGTGTTTCTGTGCACTCTGGTTTCCATCAGAGAGTCCCGTTGCACCAGAAGTGGTTTAGTCCTGCTGGCCACATGACCCGGAAAGCTGTCTGCGGACAAATGCCAGCTCCCTCAGCCTGAAAGTGAGATGAGCGCCACAACCCCATAGTTGCCTTTGACTGGACTTAACTGTCCAGGTGTCCTTTACCTTACCTTTACCTTTTACTTTACGGTGGTACCTCGGGTTACAGAACGCTTCAGGTTACAGACTCCGCTAACCCAGAAATATTACCTCGGCTTAAGAACTTTGCTTCAGGATGAGAACAGAAATCATGCAGCGGCAATGCAGCGGCAGCAGGAGCCCCATTAGCTAAAGTGATGCTTCAGGTTAAGAACAGTTTCAGGTCAAATACGGACCTCCGGAACGAATTAATTACTTAACCTGAAGTACAATTTTTTTTGGGGGGGGGGGAATGAATGAATTCCTATGACCCACAAATAACCGAGAGATGCATTTTAAATAAAAGGACACATACTACTCATGTAAAAAAACGCTCATTCCCGGACCGTCCGTAGGCCGGATTTAGAAGGCAATTGGGCCGGATCCGGCCCCTGGGCCTTAGTTTGCCTACCCATGGTTTATGTAGCCGTTGTTGCCGTACCTGACCTGGAATCCAGACTAATGGATCTTTATCAAGTCTCTGCAAATGAAAGGTGACAAGTTCTCTTTGTAATCCATCTGTTGTGGACTCCTCTGCCCAGGTTATGCGGTTTCTGCCAGCCCCATTTGGTGGCATGTGGGGATGGATATTACAGCCTCCCGCTCCACATCATCTCCAGATGTTTGGACCACTTCAAGCCCAACTGGCATGGGGTTCAAAACATCTGCAGGGCACCATCCTGGGGGAAGGCAGTTACCGTACCTTTCCGTCTATAAGACTATATTTATTCTTGAAAAACCATGCTAAAAAAATTGGGTTGTCTTATACATGGGTAGTGCATAGGGTGGATGTTTGATTGGTTGCTGTCATGGCTGTCAGCGGCTATTGTGCGTGTTATTGGTTGCGTGCTATTGGGCGCGCGATTGGGGGCTTCTGCCGGCGAGGGGACAGACAGGAGGCGGATTTTGTGATGCATGCGGGTGAGTGATGGTGAGAGATGGTGACTAACTCAAGGTAATCCAGTAAGATTTAGGGATGAGTGTATTATGAACCTCCCTGCCCTTATTCTGACACTTTAACGAGGACAGGACATTGATATCTAGATACCTGTTCTAGGTATCAAGGTATCTAAGTAGCAAGACACACACCACAGCTCTGGGATGTAGCCATTGAAGGATGCTGAAGTCTTTTGCACAGATGGAGGGGCCAGTTACGTTCTTGGATAATAATGTTTGTGGCACATTATTATTAATTTTGTATAATACCACCCTTCATCCGAAGATCAAAAGCCCGTCTGTGTGCCTGCTTCCTTGTTCCCTCTCCTGCTGCTTGTCTTACAATATCGCTAAACAAACCGATTAAAAATGAATGAAAAAGCCAGTTACGCTGACTCAAGGAGACAAACCCAGTAAAAGCAGCCTTTGGAGAATTTACTACTATTGAGGGAAGAGGGAGATGGGGAACATTATCATCCCTCTTGCCCAGGGGTTCTTACCGAATCAAAATTCTCCCCAAAATAAATCTCTACGTGCAAGCCAAGAGAGAGAGGAACCTCCTGTCATTTGAAACTTGGTGCATTTATTTATTTAACAGGGTTTTTATATCACTTAATTATAACCTCTGAGTAACACTGTAAAATGCACATTAAAATTACTGGTGAAGTTAGATGTTTAAAAAAACTGCATGGGGAAAATGCAGAGAATACTTCACAAAACAGTACCCTAAAACACATACCTGGACTTGTTTTGATTAATGTCTGCAGGAGACTTTGTGGATATTTAAGTTGTAATTAGAAAAATCTCAATAATTATTCATAAAAGGAACGGCTTATAAGAAGTAAATAAGGAGGCCAGATACAGGATTAAGGAAGTATTTTATTTGGTTGTTTGTATTGTTGTATGTTATGCTTATTATATGTTATGTTCACGTTTAATGAGGGTGGATTTCTGTACAGTGGTACCTCGGGTTACATATGCTTCAGGTTACATACGCTTCAGGTTACAGACTCCGCTACAGAAATAGTGCTTCAGGTTAAGAACTTTGCTTCAGGATGAGAACAGAAATCGTGCTCCGGCGGCACGGTGGCAGCAGGAGGCCCCATTAGCTAAAGTGGTGCTTCAGGGTAAGAACAGTTTCAGGTTCAGAACGGGCCTCCAGAACGAATTAAGTACTCAACCCGAGGTACCACTTTATTGGGTGTGTGTGTTTATGTTGTAAATAAAATTTCCAATTAAAAAACCCCCTGCTTTTGTTTGCGTTTTGAAAAACGTGAGGTTAGCTTGTTTTTTAAAAATGCATATTGTGAAATAAAACATTGAAACACATTTTTAAATTTACATGGCTGTGTTGCGTTTGTGTAAATCAAGTCTCTCTCTCTCCCCCCCCCCCAGCTGGTGATGAAAACAGTCACAATTGCCTTGTTCCTGGCTTTGTGAAAAGTTAAACCGAAAAGCAAATTCTGGTCTCCAAGAGTCATCTTGGTCCTGTCTCTTGGGGATCCATCAATGTGTAACTTTCTCTGTGCCCATTTGCGGATGGATGGAAGCTACTTGCAAACAAGGAGCGTGGGTTGTTTTGGTTTGGTTGGGGGGGGGCGTGTTAGCCGAATCCTCCCCTTTCCATAGTCCATCTGCTGAAAAGTTCAAGCGCCTGTGGGATTTTGCAACGTAAGGAAACAAAAAGCTGGCAGGGGTCTCGTGGCTCAATCTCAGGTCTTCTGTTTTGCTGATCTTTGGGACCAAGGCTATTTGAAAGGTCGTTGACTTTTGGCGTTGCTGTTTTCTCCCCATAACTGGCATGCCTCCTGTCCACATGGGCAAGGAATGCCACAGCGATGCAATCGCATCCTTGTGGCTCCTCTGCAAATTACTGCACCACCCCCCTCTCGGTCTGCCATATGCATGACTTTCTCACATGGGACCAAGCTTAGACATGGCAGCTTGTTCTTGTGTAAAGCTTGTTACGGAAATTACGGGAGGGGCCACATCTTTAAAGTTGTTAAATGTTACAGATATTATGCATAAATGTATCCTTTCGACTTGGCTGCTCAGGGAAGTTACCTAGCTTTAACCATCATACAAAATCAACTCCTTTCCTCCATGTATACACACCGCCTACACCAGGAAGTGCCCAGAGGTGACAATTGCTGAGCTGATTGTTGGCCAAGGAAAGACTAATCCCATCACCAGACTTGCCAAGGGGTCCAGACATGCAAAGGAAGTTCTATTGTACTTTGGGTGGTGGGACTTCAGAGGTGTTTGCCTGTACTAATACCTGGGTCTTGCCTTGACATGTCTGCTTATGCTAATCTGCGGACAAACGCCGGCTCCCTCGGCCTATAGAGCAAGATGAGCGTGCAACCCCAGAGTCATCTGCGACTGGACCTAACAGTCAGGGGTCCCTTTACCTTTTAAGTTCCCCTATATCCCTCTTTAAACAAGACTGTGACATGTGTATAAAAGAAGTTTGCTCACATCATCAGTTCACAGTTGGATCCCAGAAGGCAGATTTACCGTATTTTTTGCTCTATAAGACTCACTTTTTCCCTCCTAAAAAGTAAGGGGAAATGTGTGTGCGTCTTATGGAGCGAATGCAGGCTGCACAGCTATCCCCGAAGCCAGAACAGCAAGAGGGATTGCTGCTTTCACTGCGCAGCGATCCCTCTTGCTGTTCTGGCTTCTGAGATTCAGAATATTTTTTATTGTTTTCCTCCTCCAAAAACAAGGTGCGTCTTGTGGGCTGGTGCGTCTTATAGAGCGAAAAATACGGTAGTTACAAATATGTACAGGTGGATCCTACCCCATATGGGGAGTTTGATCCCATTGACTGCACACTTGCAGTCACTGCAGTTCACACAATGAAAGGAAGATGGAAAAAGGAGGAAGGAGGGCTGTGTACCTTGTGCTTGTGTTACCTGCACAGGTAAGGTCATGCCCACTTCTAAAAGGTAAAGGGATCTCTGACAGTTAAGTCCAGTTGCAGACGACTCTGGGGTTGCGGCGCTCATCTCGCTTTGCTGGCTGAGGGAGCCGGCGTTTGCTCCACAGACAGCTTTTCCGTGTCATGTGGCCAGCAGGACTAAGCCGCTTCGGGCGAAACCAGAGCAGCATGCGGAAACACCGGAGTGGTACCTATTTATCTACTTGCACTTTTTGGCAACCAAGCAATGGGAGCAACAGCAGCTCTCCCTGTCGTGGGGATTCGAACTGCCGACCTTTTGAATCGGAAGCCCAAGAGGCTCAGTGGTTTAGACCACAGCGCCACCCACGTCCCATGCCCACCTCTAGTCACATGCAAAAGGAAGTATGTCCCAGCCCAGGAGGAAACAGGAAGTTCCGACTGGCTGGACGAAACATCCCCTTGCATGTCCACTCTAGGAAAACAAGGAATGTTGTACTTGACTGCTATTTATGTATCACGTCCCACACATTTTGAGTTTGGATGTGCCCCATGGGAAGCCCAAGATTGACCACTGTGAAGGGTGATGGGCTGGCATCCAACTTTCAAGCATCCAGCTGCTTGAAAACACGCGCTCTTGGGCAGAGTTAGGATCAGCTACGGTTCCCTGACAAGCGCATACCTAACAGCAAACTGGGAGTTGGGATGATGGGAGTTGTAATCCAAAAAACAGGCAGAGGGCTTTCTCTGTGGTGGCGCCCACCTTGTGGAACACCCTCCCACCAGATGTCAAAGAGAAAAACAACTACCAGAGTTGTAGAAGACATCTGAAGGCAGCCTTGTTTAGGGAAGCTTTTACTGTTTAATAGGTTATTGTATTTTAGTGTTTTGTTGGAAGCTGCCCAGAGTGGCTGGGGGGACCCAGCCAGATGGGTGGGGTATAAATAATACATTATTATTATTATTAATGCCAGGATGTGTAGCCCAGTTCCCCTTTCACGCAGAGGATCAACGAGTAAATAGGACCATGGTTTACGTGTGTTAATTCCTACAACCAGAAAGCGACTAGAATTTGGAGACTGTTGCATACTTGTCTGCTTTTTGTTTCTTCCAAGGACCTGGTGACTAAGCCTTTCTCCTTTTCTCTCCCCCCCCCCCCTTCTCTCTCCAGGCACGGGGTCCGGTATCCTTTCCGCATTTCAGGATCTGTCCTGGCTGTCTAAGTCTAAAGTAGAGAAGCAACTTCAGATCATCTCAGTGCTGCAATGGGTGCTGAGTTTCCTCATCATGGGTAAGTCAAATGTTTTTGTGTTTTGAAGTCAGCTGGTTGGCAGGTCTGTTTTTAAACCATGTCTGTGTCGGGAGCTCGGCCTACACTCGAGTAGGACCCTAGCAGAGACACATGCCAGACTGGCATGATTCCTTCCTCCTGGTCGATCGTTCAGGAGCTTCAAAAGCTTTCTTCTGCCCAAACATCCCAGCGACTGATGCCAACCGACACCGGCACACTTAGGGATCCGCAGAGTTTGTGCATCATGCGTGACAGACCTCAGCAACTCAGCATTTTGGCTAATCTACTTTATTTACATATAAACACAGGGGGCGGGACATGGGTGGAGCTGTGGGTTAAACCACAGAGCCTAGGACTTGCCGATCAGAAGGTCGGCGGTTCGAATCCCTGAGACGGGGTGAGCTCCCGTTGCTCGGTCCCAGCTCCTGCCCACCTAGCAGTTCAAAAGCACGTCAAAGTGCAAGTAGATAAATAGGTACTGCTCTGGCGGAAGGTAAACGGCGTTTCTGTGCGCTGCTCTGGTTCGCCAGAAGCAGCTTAGTCATGCTGGCCACATGACCCGGAAGCTGTATGCTGTCTCCCTCGGCCAATAAAGTGAGATGAGCAGTGCAACCCCAGAGTCGGCCAAGACTGGACCTAATGTTCAGGGGTCCCTTTACCTTTACCTTTACACAGGGAGCACTGCAACATGGCTCCCTCTCTCTCTAGCATCAGACAGCAAAGAGACAAAGAACAATAGTCCCACTTCACGGAACACAATAACAGAAACATCCTGTTTCCATCACTTCCCACTCTGTGGATTCAAAACATACACCGTCATGTGAAAGACAAAAATCCCATGACTGCAACCATGGAGCAGGAATTCTAACAGTCTGTGCATCTGCAGCCAAGGGGATCGTAGACTCATAGGACTGAAGAATTGGAAAGGGACCCTGAGGGGGCTGGATTTGATCAACCCTGGGTTCCTTCTGACTCTACCATTCCATGACTCTACCTGTGTACAGAAGGCTAGTTTCCAGACACACTCAAAAGCACCCTTCTCACTCCTCCATCTGACCAACCGAGAAGCCTTAGAAGAGTTGAAGGACACATTCTAGCCAGATAGAAGTGGCTGGGGCGGGGTATAAATAATAAATTATCATTATCATTATGCATGCACATGAAAGCTCATACCAATAACAAACTTAGTTGGTCTCTGTGGTGCTACTGGAAGGAATTTTTTTATTTTGTTGGAGGTAGCGGTGAGTTCTGCATTGGTTTGAACCAAGCAGCCAATTCCTGGTAGACTCCTGGGAACCCAGACACCTCCGTCGCCAAATTTTCACCCTCAACAGCAACAAGATCTAAGTACCATCCCCGTTTCATATGTCCAGTCTTCTTCAGCTCCCCGACTGCCAAAACAACACCATCTTTGCATGAGAGGGAGCAGGTTTTGCTGGAACCCTGGAAGTGCTGACAAGCTAGGGAGACCTTCACAAACCCCAAAACAGCCCAGTGCTCGGTGGATAAAAAAAAAAATCTAACTGAATGTGGGTGACGGGGACATATTGCTGCAGGCCTCACTTCAAAACGTAGCCTCCTTCAAGTGGCAAGCGATAAATCAGAGGTCAGAAACCTATGGCCCATGGGCCGGAAGTGGCCTGTGAGGGTTGCTTAACCGGCCCATGAGCTGCCCCTAAACCAGCACAGAGTGGCGCGGGGACTCTCCTCCATGGCTCTGGAAATCGCTTCTGTGCATGCCCAGATGCCGGAAATTGCGTCTGCGCGGTTTTCAGCATCTGGGAATGCGCAGAAGTGATTTCTGGCACCACAGACATGCGCAGATGCGATTTCCTGCGTTGCGCTGCACAGAAGCGATTTCAGGAGCCGCGGAAGGGAGTCCCCGCACCGTGCCGTGCCTGGTAAGCCTTGCCGACCCCTGCGTTAAATGGAGGTACGATGGCATCCTCATTCCCCGGACCTTGGGAATGCTGAATATTGCATGTGGAGAAAACACACCCAGTGCCAAGATGATGTCCAAAAGTGGCCTGCATTTGTTGGCAGTCCTCTTGTTACGTTTTGTTCTCCGTCTCCCTGCTGGCAAGCTTTGGAGTGCCGTGTTCTTGGGCCGGGGCGGCATGAGGTGGAGCGTGCCCAGGGAAGCTCATGTGCCTCTGTTTTTCGGAAGCGTTCTAACATGCCTTAAACGGATAGTGCTGAGTAAATAACAGGATGTTCCTCAAACATCAGAGGACAAATATGGGCGTTTCATATATTCTTAGAATGTGAGGCAGCCCCAGCAGACCTGATTCGTGGTAGACTCGGGATTCACAGAAGATTATGGCTTCCCCCAAAGGGTCTGTAAAGGTAAAAGGGACCCCAACCATTAGGTCCAGTCGTGGCCGACTCTGGGGTTTCGGCGCTTATCTTGCTTTATTGGCCAAGGGATCCGGCGTACAGCTTCCGGGTCATATGGCCAGCATGACTAAGCCGCTTCTGGCGAACCAGAGCAGCGCACAGAAACGCTGTTTACCTTCCTGCCGGAGCGGTACCTATTTATCTACTTGCACTGGCGTGCTTTCGAACTGCTAGGTTGGCAGGAGCAGGGACTGAGCAATGGGAGCTCACTCCGTCATGGGGATTCGAACTGCCAACCTTCTGATCGGCAAGCCCAAGGCTCTGTGGTTTAACCCACAGCGCCACCCGCGTTCCTTAAAGGGTCCCTAGCGCAGATAAATGAATGGAGGGAGGGTCCGCCATGGTTAAATTGGTAACAGGGGGTGGCCTGAAACTTTGGGTCATTGCTATCGAAAAACAGAAAGGTGGACGTCTTTTCTGAGCCAGGAGGGGTTTGTCGTTGTGGAGAACTGGCTCTCTCTAACATGGCGCACGTGGAAGCTAAACAGATTTGCACTAACACCTAGAAGGCACGCAATGTGGGTGTGGGTATTTCAGGTAGGGGGGGACAATGCAGCCCCCACAAGCTTCACCTGACCCTCTGATATCTCTCCAAGCCATGCCCCCCCCCTTCTCAAGCCAGACCCTCATTGTGCCCCAAATGTTTTTTCTTGGTTGGACTGTGTCCCTCAACTCTGATGATGCTTCTTATTTGCCTAGAACAGCGGTAGGCAAACTAAGGCCCAGGGGCCGGATGTGGCACCATCGTCTCCTAAATCTAGCCCACGGACGGTCTGGGAATGAGCATGTTTTTATATGGGCAGAATGTGTCCTTTTATTTAAAATGCATCACTAGGTTATTTGTGGGGCCTGCCTGGTGTTTTTACATGAGTAGAATGTGTGCTTTTATTTAAAATGCATATACGATATATATGATATACGATACAATATCTTTATTGTCATTGTCCCATACAGAACAATGAAATTGAAAATCTACATAAAACATTCAAAAACCCCTAAAAACTATGAAACCCCATTTTAAAATACAATATACTATAGAGACTCCTTATGCTGCATTTAGAACCAGAATTGCATTTGCGTAGAAACTATTTCTCAGTCCTGGTCTTTATGACCCTGTACCTTCTTCCAGAAGGCAGAAGCTGAATGAGATCATTTCCGGGGTGTGTACTATCCTGCGCTATCTCTGCCGCTTTCTTATGGCACCTGGCAGCATAGATTTGCTCTAAGGTGGGAAGAGTGCACCCAATTATTCTCTCTGCAGTCTTGACAACCCTGGACAGCATTGTTTTTTCCCTGGCTGTGCAGCTCCCAAACCACACACATAGACCATCAACAGGTCCTTTGAGAGATTATTTTTCCGGAGGATTTTTTGGCATCTCTGGGTTATTTGTGGGGCATAGGAATTCGTTCATTCCCCCCCCCCTTCAAAATATAGTCCGGCCCCCCACGAGGTCTGAGGGACAGTGGACCGGCCCCCTGCTGGAAAAGTTTGCTGACCCCTGGCCTCGATGGAAAGAAGTGTGTGTGTGTTTGCGGGCATGTAGAAATTGGGTTACAGTACAAAGGCAACATTTGTACCCATTGCTCTGGCCACCTCTGCTCCTGGCCCCACCCAACCCTGCCCTGTGGCTTTGAGGGGAATACGGCTCTTGTTTTTGCCACCATGGGCAATGCAACAGCTGCCCCACCGTCTCTCCGGTGCTAAGGCATCCCTTTCGCAGGTGGTTGCAAAAAGGCTGCATCCTGACAGTCGTTGCTTAGCAACTCTGCAGAGCATGGTTTTCCTATGCAGAACTGAGTGGATGGAAGTAGTTCTGCACCCTTGAGGGTGAGAGCCCGCTGCCGTATGGATCTGGGCCCCTCTCAGGTTAGAGATGGGGGAGGAGCAGGAAATGGCCCAAGGAGGAGTCAAGTTACACTGGTGCCTCGCAAGAAGAAAAGAATCCGTTCCGCGATTCTCTTCGTCTAGCGGTTTTTTCGTCTTGCGAAGCAAGCCCATTAGCGCTATTAGCGGCTTAGCGGCTTAGGGGCTTAGCGGATCAGCTGATAAGCGGCTTAGCGGATCAGCTGATAAGCGGCTTAGCGGCTTAGAAAAAGGGGGGGAAAGGGAAAAAACCCACAGGAACTCGCAAGACATTTTCGTCTTGCGAAGCAAGCCCATAGGAAATTTGTTTTGCAAAGCACCTCCAAAACGGAAAACCCTTTCGTCTAGCGGGTTTTCCGTCTTGCGGGGCACCACTGTATTAGCGCTCCAGATATTAGGAGTGTATCTTATAAGTGCATGCTTGGCAAATGGCCCTTTTTATGTAGGTTGTCATATTGCTGAATGTGATTGGTTTAGGTATGAGTGGGGTAATGCCTGAGGCAGAGAACGGCAGAACAGGACCACAATAACTCAAGAATTGTCTCTCTCCTGACCCGGATCCTCTAAGGCCTTTCTTTCTTTGCCTCCTCCATGTGAGGTCCAGAGGGTGGCAACACGAGAACGGGGCCTTCTCTGCAGTGGCTCCCCATTTGTGGAATGCTCTCCCCAGGGAGAACCACCTGGCACCTTCACTATACACATTTAGGAATCAGGCAAAAACGTTCTTCTTTAAGCAGGCCGTTGTCTGACGGGTGCCCTTTCAAAATGTGTTAGGGAGAGCGGATAATTGGGTTGTTTTATTATGTATTTTGTGTTTTTATCCTGCGATTTTATCTTGCGAACTGCTGCAAGACCTGTGGGAATAGGGTGGTATGCAGATTTTAACAACCACGACCACAGATTCATGGGAGACGAAGCAATTGATGGCTTGGGGTCCTAATGGTAATGGCTGCCTCTGGGATCAGTGGTGCTGCACCTATAAAGAACACTTGCTCTGGAAGAGCAACGGGAGAAGACTCTTGTGGTCGTATCCTGCTTGTGAGTTTCCTCCTGGCATTTGGTAAACAGGATGTTGAACTACCGTATTTTTCGCTCTATAGGACACACTTTTCCCCCTCCAAAAATGAAGGGGAAATGTGTGTGCGTCCTATGGGGTGAATGCAGGCTTCAGGCAGCTATCCACAAGCCTTCGGAGCGCTCCAAAGGCTTGCAGATAGCAGCCTGCAGCCTGCAGCCCGGGGAGCGCAGTGCAGATAGCAGTCTGTTCTGGGGGCTGGGGTTGGGGGAAGCTCGGGCTTACCCTGCCCCCAGCCCTGCAAGCTCCGGGAGCGGCGGCGAGGTTGCGCGCAATTTTACTGCCGCTCCTGGACCTGTTTTGGGGGCTCGGGCTTCCCCCGCCCCAGACCCCCACTCGCTATCTTGGCTTCTTTGCTCTTTGAGGCTGGGGGGGAATAATATATTTTTTTTCTTTATTCCCCCCCAAAAAAACTAGGTGCGCCCTATAGTCCGGTATTCCCCGTGGAGTAAAAAATACGGCAAATGGTCCTTTGGCTTGATCCAGCAGAGTGCTTATGTTCGTCCGAACTTTGCCCTGTGGGGCAAAACAACCTGTATCCAGTTGGCACTTTACTTGCGTTTTGAGCATAGCAGGAGCTGAACGTTCCTCGCAGGCACCGGTCCCTCACTCTTGCTCCCCTCGCATATAAACATGTTGTTGTTTTCTTATTGGTGTGCAAAGTGCAAGAGAACAGGGCTCATCCAGACTGCCTTTTGTGCTGCGTTTCTAGGCACAGTTTAAAGCTTCATGTCTGAACATTATGTTTTCTTTTTGCCCTGGCGCTATCCCCGTAAAACCCTGCTCTTTAGCACCGAGTCTGAACAAGCAGCAATCCGTGGGAAATCTGAACTGCCGTTTGTTCTGATTCAGCGTTAAAGAGTGGGTTTTCCTGGGACGCAGAGTTTTAAAGCATGGATGGTGCAACAGGAAGTCTGGATGAGCCCTCAGGCTTGGTCAGTGTTAGAAATTAGCCAGGCACATTTTGCGACTGGCGTAGGTCCCATTGCAACCACGTGGAGAGTTCTGGTTGCCAGGTTGGCTACTGATACTCTAACCACTACACCACCCTGGTTTCCTAGAGACCTTCTGCTATGGGGCAGCTCTATAAATTAAGTCGGTAAATAAATATGGGGAAAGCAAAATGTCCCTTAGAGAAGGATCTGAAATATTTCCCTTGAATCTTGAGTTTGTTTTATTCAGGATTGTTTTATTCAATGTTTTAATGCGTTGTAAACCACTTTGAGATTTCCCCCCCTTTAAAATATAAAGCAGCATAAAAGTGAAATTGATATTTATTTATTTTAATTTAATTTATATACTGCCCTATACCCGGGGGTCTCAGGGCGGTTCACAGAACAAAATCAAGATATAAAACCACAAAATACATAATAAAAATAAAAACAACACCTCAATAGCCCCCTCTTCCTCCAAAAAACACACATTTTAAAAGGGCATAGGATGTAAATCAGTTCCCTGGGCAGAGCATTCCACAGATGGGGAGCCACTGCAGAGAAGGCCCTGTTCTCGTGTTGCCACCCTCCGGACCTCTCAAGGAGTAGGCACACAAAGGAGGGCCTTAGAAGATGATTTCAGGGTCTGGGTAGGTTCATAGGGAAAGAGGCGGTTCTTGAGGTATTGTCCTGAATAAGAAACCTCATTGCTAAAAGAAAAAGAAAAAAAAGGTGCTTAGTCATTCAATTGTGGTGACCATAACCTAGGTTTACGGGACGCAGGTGGCACTGTGGGTTAAAGCCTCAGCGCCTAGGACTTGCCGATCGAAAGGTCGGCGGTTCGAATCCCTGCGGCGGGGTGCGCTCCCGCTGCTCGGTCCCAGCACCTGCCAACCTAGCAGTTCGAAAGCACCTCCGGGTGCAAGTAGATAAATAGGGACCGCTTACCAGCGGGAAGGTAAACGGCGTTTCCGTGTGCGGCTCTGGCTCGCCAGAGCAGCGATGTCACGCTGGCCACGTGACCCGGAAGTGTCTCCGGACAGCGCTGGCCCCTGGCCTCTTGAGTGAGATGGGCGCACAACCCCAGAGTCTGTCAAGACTGGCCCGTACGGGCAGGGGTACCTTTACCTTTACCTTTATAACCTAGGTTTAAGATGCCATTTGGTGATTAGCTTATATATTTGAGTTCCCAACACTGTGCGTATGGATTCACTTTGCGTCTACCTCAAATGAATTTTTTGAAGCAGCGATCTTGGAGAAATTGGTATGTTGGCTGCACATAGTTTCCACACCAGCCTGTTAGCCTGAGCTGCACTTCCTGTGGCTGATTGGGAGTTGCAGTTTGGGGTGACGGAGAAATTCGAATTGGTTCTTATTCAAATGCAAGCCTACCTAAGTCCCACTTTCCGAAACAAGAAGCAAACGAAAATACACCTATCCTTTTGAAATTTGCACTACTCTGAATTTGGCCAGGCAGTTCTCCCATCAAGTAACACGTCACAAACTGCATATACCAGGTGGGCAAAGTGTGTACATAAATGCACATGTGGGTGAAAATAACATATTAAAAGGCATTGAATTGCAAGGGGAAATGTGTCTTTGGGGAGAAATTAGCATTGAAATGTGGGTGAATTTTTCAACGAGGGATTAATTTCCCGCCCGCCAACAAACTGCTGCGGAAGCTTTGTCCCCTGTTTAGGGAAGGTTTTAATGTCTGATGCTGTACAGTGGTACCTCTGGATACGAACGGAATCCGTTCCGGAGCCCTGTTCATATCTAGAAGCAAACGTAACTAGCGATGGCACGTCTGCGCACGAGCGTGTCGCTTTTCGAAACTTCTGCGCATGCATGTGACGTCATTTTGAGCGTCTGCGCATGTGCAAGCGGCAAAACCCGGAGGTAACGCGCTCCGTTACTTCTGGGTTGCTGCGGAGCGCAACTCGTACGTGCTCAACCCAAAGCACATTCAACCCAAGGTATGACTATTGTTTTTAATATTTAGTTGGAAGCCACCCAGAGTGGCTGGGCAAACTCAGCCAGATGGGCGGGATATAAATAATAATAATAATAATAATAATAATAATAATAATAATAATAATAATTTATTATTATTATTACAGTGGTACCTCAGGTTACATATGCTTCAGGTTACATACGCTTCAGGTTACAGACTCCGCTAACCCAGAAATATTACCTCGGGTTAAGAACTTTGCTTCAGGATGAGAACAGAAATCGTGCTCCGGCGGCGCGGCGGCAGCAGGAGGCCCCATTAGCTAAAGTGGTGCTTCAGGTTAAGAACAGTTTCAGGTTAACTACGGACCTCCGGAACGAATTAAGTACTTAACCCGAGGTACCACTGTATTATTATTATTAAACTGAAGCTTTGAAAAATGAGAATCTGACATTGGCACGTTCTTGGCACAAATGTAAGCCTTGAAACATAAGAATTTGATATTGGCACATCCTAAAGTTGAAAACATCTGGGAGCATGTGACCCAGGTAGGCTCTGAAGCTGGCTGGTAATATCTCTTTGGAGTAACCTGAGATGGCTTTGGAGAAAGCTTTTTTTGGATGAATCTGTGCAGAGGGCTTAGCCGGTCGGCTGTGATGTCACTTAAGCCTTAAACAACACAATCCGATTTAGCTTGGCCGGGCAGGGGAGGATTGCAAAAAGCGATGCAGAAGGGTTCAAGAGGCGAGGGTATGTGTTTGTATGCCAGGACTAATCCCTTCTTAGCAAAATGAGTTAATTCTCCTTGCTCTTCATCTCTGCCCCAGGTGTGGCCTGTACTGTTATCCTCATGTACATCCTCTGTACGGACTGCTGGCTGATTGCAGCTGCGTACCTGGCCTGGCTTGTGTTTGACTGGAATACTCCGAAGAAAGGTAGGTGAATAGCTCAGTCGGCAAGGCTGGGGGTTCGAGTCCCACGTTGGGCAAAAAAAATCCTGCATTGTAGCGGGTTGGACTAGATGACCCTCAGGCATAGCTGTCAACGTTTCCCTTTTTTTAAGGGAAAATCCCTTATTCCGAATAGGATTACTCGGTAGAAAAGGGGAAAGTGGACAGCTATGCCCTCAGGGTCCCTTCCAACAATACAGTGGTACCTTGGGTTACATACGCTTCAGGTTACACATGCTTCAGGTTACAGACTCCGCTAACCCAGAAATATTACCTCAGGTTAAGAACTTTGCTTCAGGATGAGAACAGAAATTGTGCAGCAGCAGCAGCAGCGCAGCAGCAGCAGGAGGCCCCATTAGCTAAAGTGGTACCTCAGGATAAGAACAGTTTCAGGTTAAGAACGGACCTCCAGAACGAATTAAGTTCTTAACCAGAGTTACCACTGTACAATTCTATGATTTTATGCATTGAGGTGGAGGAAACAGCCTAAATGTGGTCTGTATCCCTGCTTCATCCCAAATCCATGCAGATTTTTTTAAGAGGGGAGAATCTTCATGCTTTCCAAGCCTTTGAACCACGCATAGGCAAACTCGGCCCTCCAGATGTTTTGGGACTACAACTCCCATCACCCCTAGCTAACGGGACCAGCAGTCAGGGATGATGGGAGTTGTAGTCCCAAAACACCTGGAGGGCCACGTTTGGCCATGCCTGCACTAAAGGATTCAGAGCAAAATGTCTCTAGTAAGCTGAAGACACACAGCTCTAGTTCTCTAGTTCTGCATAACATTTGAATCGGGCCTGGACCAGGGTCTGGGTTCAGTGATGAGCTGCTTGAGGCCCATTAAAGCATCTTAAAAAGCAGAGACATCACCTTGCCAACAAAGGTCCATATAGTTAAAGTTATGGTTTTCCCAGTAGTGATGTATGGAAGTGAGAGCTGGACCATAAAGAAGGCTGATCGCCGAAAAATGGATGCTTTTGAATTATGGTGCTGGAGGAGACTCTTGAGAGTCCCATGGACTGCAGGAAGATCAAACCTCTCCAATCTGAAGGAAATCAGCCCTGAGGGCTCACTGGAAGGACAGATCCTGAAGCTGAGGCTCCAATACTTTGGCCACCTCATGAGAAGAGAAGACTCCCTGGAAAAGACCCTGATGTTGTGAAAGATGGAGGGCACAAGGAGAAGGGGACAACAGAGGACGAGATGGTTGGACAGCGTTCTCTAAGCTACCAGCATGAGTTTGACCAAACTACGGGAGGCAGTGGAAGACAGGAGTGCCTGGCGTGCTCTGGTCCAGGGGGTCACGAAGAGTCGGACACGACTAAACAACAACAACAAAGTTGAAACCCTGTGGGTGAATGCACACCCATTTTCCAAGTAGGAGCTTAGTACAGTGAGCACGGACCCATTTGAACCCCAGTTCACCCCCTTCCTTTGCTGTGCTGATACTCTGTTGATACCAGCGGGAATTGTTATTGTTAGTTATATATTCTATTTATCACCCACCCTTCTCCAAAAGGAGGGAGGGTTACAGCAAATCTTTAAACCAGGCATAGGCAAACTCGGCCCTCCAGATGTTTTGGGACTACAACTCCCATGATCCCTAGCTAACAGGACCCAATGGTCAGGGATGGTGGGAATTGTAGTCCTGAAACATCTGGAGGGCCGAGTTTGCCTATGCCTGCCTTAAACGGAGGCAATCATAGGGTCCAAGTTCCCATAAAATATTTCAGGGATCTGGGCGCCCCCAGAGTTGATGGGCGATGCCATTCCAATGGTCTGTGTGTGCTGCGTCTTGTGATTGATTTTGTGGGGTGGGGCTTACCTGCCCCCCAATATTTTATTTAAGTTGGCACCCCTGGAGGTGATCCAGGGCATTCCTTGGGTTTCCCATGGGGGGGGTCCCCAGTTGCTTCCCCCCACCATTCCGTTTCATCCACCCAGACCTTGACAACTGCACATTCCATGCCTGGTCCCTTTCATCAGTTCTTTCTGATCAACCACTGACAGCTGCTCCATTATTAATTTTTTATTTTTTATCCCAAAAAGGTGGTAGAAGATCGCAGTGGGTCAGAAACTGGGCTGTCTGGAGATATTTCCGGGACTACTTTCCGATCCGAGTGAGTACTGCTGCGACCTGTTTTTCTCTGGCTTCCTTTTTAAAAAAAATAAATTAATTGGGAGAAGTCTTCCTTGAAAAGGCCAGTCCGCGTTGTCTTATCGTTCTGGCCATGCTGGGATGGGTGGTGGTTTTGCCATTGTTGGCCTTCATCTCTTAAGGCCGGGATAGAGAACTGGCGCCCTCTAGCTGGGGAGGACTACAATCCCTCTCACCTGGGACGTTCCACAACATCTTAGGCCTCAGAGGTCCCCCGTCTCTGTGCTTAATAATAATAATAATAATAATAATAATAATAATAATAATAGTTTATACCCTGGGTTTCCTCAGCCACTCTGGAAGACTTACAGCACATATAAAGCCACAGAAAAACATCAACCTTTAAAAACTTCCCTGAACAGGGCTGCCTTCAGATGTATTCTAAAAGTCAGATAATTGTTTATTTCCTTGACATCTGATGGGAGGGTGTTCCACAGGGCGGGTGCCACCACCGAGAAGGCCCTCCAACTAAATATTAAAAACAATACAGCATCAGACATTAAAAACTTCCCTAAACAGGGGTGCCTTCAGTTGTCTTTTAAAAGTAGAATAGTTGTTCATTGCCTTTACATCTGCTGGGAGGGTGTTCCACAGGGCGGGTGCCACCACCGAGAAGGCCCTCTGCCTGGTTCCCTTTAATAATCTTGTGAAATGCACCCAGGGTGGCTTTGAGGAAAGTACAAGGTGTGGGTTCAGCAACTCTTTGTATCGTAGTTGCAGCAAGAGCTGGATGGAAAGCCAAAAAACGACAAGTTGTGCGGATAAAATATCTCAAAAGAGGATGAGGCAAAGAGCGAGTTAGGTTCCTCCTGGTTGCCAGCCTTTTGTAGTCCTAGTTCTGTAGCTTTGTCAAGGGCCACTGAGGAATAGCCAATGGTGGTGTTCTCTAAGCCTTTTGCTTTCTAAAATGAGATATGGCTTACAAAAGTAGAATCAATTTACCGTATTTTTCGCTCTATTGGACGCACCAGACCATAGGACGCACCGGGCCATAGCAGGGGGAGAACAGGGAAAAAAATATTTTTTTGCCTTGTTCTCCCCCTCTAAAACAAGGTGCGTTCTGTGCATTCAAGGTGCGTTCACCCGAAGCTTTGGGTGCTGTAATGGTTATAGGGGTTGCTCGTGTGTAAGTTGCCGCCGCTCCTGGCTAGGTTACCTGGTTAAACCCTTTCTGTCTGGACAGCCCTTCACTCCGTGGCTGTTTCAGTCGCTGGCAGAATCCGTCAGTGGGCGTTTCATGAACTTCTTCCAGCAAAGAAGTTCTTTGACGCCAAGTCTCCACCTACTTTCCCTGTGCGGAAGTCTTCTGCGCAGGGTGGGTGTGGGCAGCGGAGGACCCGTGCTCTTCCCGCTGGTCTCCGGCGAGGAGTCCTGGAGCCCCCTCGCCGATTCCCCCATCTGACCCCCTTTACCCCTGGTGTTACGCTGATTTCCTTCCCCAGCCGATGAGCTGCCTCTCTCCCTGCTGGGCCCTTCTCCAGCATCGCTTTGGAGCCTTGCCTCCGCCTCTAGCTCCGATGGCAGTTCCCTGACAGGTTCCTTTCGACCTGCTCTTTGGGGCTGGCGGGGGGAAGCGCTGCTTTCCCCCACCGCCAGCCCCAAAGACCAGGTCGGGGAACAGCGGGAAGGCGGTGCTCTGCCTCCCCGCTGTCCCCCCAGCTTGTGGGGCTGGCGGTGGGGAAAGCAGGTCGGGTTTGGAGGCTGCTATCCGCAAGCCTTGGGAGCCCAGCGGGCACTCCCGCCGAGCTCCCAAGGTTTGCAGATAGCTTCCTGAAGCCTGGAGAGCGAGAGGGGTCGATGCGCACCGACCCCTCTCGCTCTCCAGGCTTCAGCGAAAGCCTGTATTCGCTCCATAGGACGCACACACATTTCCCCTTCATTTTTGGAGGGGGAAAAGTGCGTCCTATAGAGCGAAAAATACAGTACTCTGGAGAGTGGAAATGAACAACAGAGAAGACAGACAGCTGCACATGTTAACCTGAAACTTCACCCTAGAAATTGGGCTGTTTCTGGTGTCCTTAAAATGTATCCATTTCCCATATTCTCGTAAACTTGAGTCAGCACCTTGGAGTCTTGTTTGGAATGGTTTTACTTGTGTGATTATATACTGCCGTAACCTGCCATCGCAGCTTAGGTGAAGGACAGGGCGAGATCTCTTATAAATGAGTAACTAACTACCAGGTGATGTAATTTATTTCAAAACATTTTCAGTGCAAAGCCTCCGAAAGAGCTTCCGATAAAGACAACTAGAAACCAGTTAAACATTGATATTGCAAAAAGCAAGCAAGTAAGCAAGAAATAAAGATCTTATTAACAACAACAGAAAATAATAATATTTCTATAGCACCCTTCATCCGAGGATCACAAGGCAGTTTACAGTTTTTCAAAACCCCAAAACACATAGCATAGTAACAAATGAAAACATCATTCCCTCCTGGTTTAAAAGGCCATAGATTGTGGAATACCTTAGTGGAATATATGAAAAAGGATATAACGCAAAGCTGTGTGACAAAACCATGATAAATGTATAATGAGAACAACTGGAAGTTTCAAGCAGAAATTTTTATTTGATGGACATGATTTTGTATAAATTTTGGGTTCTTTTTTCTTTTTCCTTTGTCTTTTCTTTCTTTTCTTTTTCGTCTTTTTAACTTTTTTCTTATTCTTATGTCGAGATGTTTTTGCTTCTGTACTGAATTTTTCTATACTTACCTTTGTTGTAAATGATCATTTACGTCTATATTTTAAATCAATAAAGATTCACCATGAAAAAATAAAATAAAATAAAATAAAATAAAAGGCCATAGATTGTTTAATCTATGATCTAGGCCAAAGGCCTAGGAGAAGAATTTTTGTCTGGCGCCTGGACATATGAAACCAAGGTGCCTGGGGAGAACATTCAAAAAATGAGGAGCCACTGCAGAAAAGGCCCCGTTCTCGTGTTGCCACCCTCTGGACCTTTTGCGGTGGGGGCACATGAAGAAGGGCCTTAGATGACGATCTCAGGGTTCGGGTAGGTTCTTATAGAGAGAGGTGATCCTTGAAGTATTGCGGTCCTGAGCCGTTTTATAGGTCAGAACCAGCACATTGAATTGGACCTGAAAACATTTTCTTTCTTTTTAAAATTATTTTAAATTTTTATTGAATGATTTTATGTTACAAAAAACATTACAACCATGCTACCACTAAATATAATTGATAGATAAAAATTACATACATCGATATTTAGCTTATTTGTTATTTACCGTCTTATTTCCTCCCAAACATTCCATAGAAAAACACACATATGTACAGACACACACACACACAAAATGATAATAATGAAAGTAAATATTCCACCCCCTTTATTTTACAAAATCTTCTCTTCAGCTTTGACTTCCTATCAAGTCCCTTTGCGTATATTTTATCTTACAATCGAATGTACGCCAAACAATAGACCTTTCTATATATATTTTCCAATACGTTCTGAAAACATAATAAATTCCTACTTCCGGGTTAGCGCCATCGTCTAATGGCGGATTCCCTCCGAGCTCCGGAGGGAATTAGCTCAGCAAGGACTGGGTCCTGCCGCGCCGGCAACACGGGGACCCTTAAAAACCACGGGCGCGGAAGCCCGTGGACGTGGTGACTCGGTGGGCACCATTTGCGCCCCCCAACCCGCGAAGGAGCCTTTTTAAAGGCTACGGAACGGGGGACAGGTAGCGGCGCGGTGCTGAGAGTCCTCTGCCTCCCCTGCTGAGTGAAGCCGCATGCCATGGACGGAGAGCGCTGACTTCTTCCTTTGAACATTTGGACTAAAAGCAACAACCCGTGAGTAATACGGAAATTGGATTTAAAAGGAAAATTTTCTTCTTTGAATTTGGCACGATCGGGGAAGACGTAAAGAGGAAGTCCGTCTCCCCGCCTTGTAAACCATTTAAAGCAAGGACTAGATAACTAAGGTTGAAAGAATATTCTTTCTCTATTGGATGCAGTTATTAACTTCACGATTGGAAAGTTCAAGTAATCTTGCTGGAGGATAAAAGTGGATTTTGTGAGCTGAAGTGCAACCTCCCGGGATCCGGGGGTGATCCGCGAGAGAGCCTGGTGAAGAGATACAGAAGATTTTGACAGCTGTCAAAGTAGCTGTCAAAGTTGGGGAATAAAAAGAGAACATTGTTTTTGGTGTCTTTGCTGGTGAGATTAGATACAATTTGGATACAAAGTGTTGAAAATAAGGAATAACAAGTTAGTTTGACTTTTGGGTTGGAACTGGAAGGATACTAAGTAACCATAACCCCTCTAGAGGGGGTTTTGGGACATTACAAGAATGGCTGCAAATGGAAAAATACTCACTGAGCTAAACAGGACTTTTTATCTTCTGGGAAAGCTTCAAGAACAGAGCAATATTTTGACTACAGGGGTTTCTACACTGAAGGAGACAGTAGATAAATCTATTGAAAATGGAAGGGACTTGACTCAAGGTTTTGTTCCTGAACAAAAAGCCCCTGTAGCGGAATCAGAAGTTTTTGCAGCTGAGCAGGGGGGAAAAATTAAGAAATGTGATGAAAGGGAACAAGAAATGCATGATGATCTGGAAGGGAATGAAGGAGGAGTTACATTGCAGCAGAAGATTAAGGAAGGCCAGAGGCCTGACAGGAAAGATGGAAAGGAAAACAAGAATTGGATTATGAAAATTTGGCTTGAATTGGACAATGAAGATTGGAGAGATCTCCTGATGGGGAGATCTGAGGATCTATGGATTACAAATTTGACCAAGATGGAAGTTGGAGCATTTGGAACATCCAGACTTAAAAGGATTAAGAAACAAGATTTGAGTTCTACTTTTAAATATAGAGGTCTGGATGGAAGAAAAATGAACATTTTTGAGATAGAACTTCTCCGAGACCCGGCGCTTGAAATAAAGGACTACCAAAAAAATCAGCAAAGAGGAACTGAGAGAGAATTAAGGGCCTCGGATGTGAGGTCTCCAGGCTGACAACAGACAGACTGATGGATACAGGGGATCGAAACCGGGAAAGGGGGGCAGGAGTTTGGGAATCCAAAGGGTGTACAATTATATTTTGAATTTTTCTTTCTTTTTTATTTTGTTTTCTTACGAGTATTATAAAAAAAAGGGGGGAATTCGTGGAAGGGAACGGGGGTCGACCTTAGAAACAGATTCTAACGTTTAAAGATTGTGGATTATAAGGGGAAAGTGGCTATATAAATTGAATTAAATTGAATAATGGGCTAAATACAATAAGGTTAGAATTTGGGATAAGAACTTGTTGAAATAAACAAATGGAAATGGAATACAAGAAGGGGAGGGGTGGGGAAGTCTTGGAAAGATGTTATTGAAAGTAAGGTTTAAATGAAAATGTTTTCTTTTTTCTTTCTCTTTTTCTTTTGGATTTCTCGAAAATTTCAATAAATATGTTATTAAAAAAGAAAAGAAAACATAATAAATTCCTAATTGCTGTCCACCTCCTTTTAATTCCTTTATCACTAGAATGCTAGCACAGAGTCAAAACTATGATTGCTTTTTTGAACATATCTTCTATAACCATCCCATTTTTCCTGCAAATTTTTGCTTTGAGTTTCCTCTGAGTTTGCGAGTCAGTTGAGCCGTCTCCAGAAATTCCTGTAATTTGATTTGGAATTGGACCCGGAAACTAATTGGCAGCCAGTGCAGTCGGGCCAGGATTGGTTATAATATGCTCAAACCTTCTTGATGGCTTGGCTTCACAATTCTGCACCAGCTGAAATTTGTGAGCAGCCTTTAGAGGCAGCCCTAAGTATAACGTGTTGCAATAATCTAACCTCGAGGTTACCAGAGCATCAGTCAAGTTATGTTGTGTTACGCTTAATTTGCCGATTTCGATAGAAAAGGCTGTTAAAAGGCCCAGAACAAGACAGGCTGGTTTTTTTGCTTTCTTCAGACACGGTAAAACCATCTGACCCACGTTCTCTGCCTGTAAATGCACTATAAATGCAGCTCTGATAACATTTCCTTGCTGTGGGATCACATTCATCCAGTGCTTTACCAACTGCACTGGCTCCCGGTGGAGTACAGGATCAGGTTTAAGGTGCTGGTTTTGACCTTTAAAGCCCTATGCGGCCTAGGACCCTAGGGACCGCCTCTCCTGGTATGCCCCGCGGAGGACCTTAAGGTCCACAAATGACAACACTTTGGAAGTCCCAAGTCGCAAGGTGCTTAGATTGGTCTCAACTAGGACCAGGGCCTTTTCAGTACTGGCCCCAACTTGGTGGAACACTCTGTCTCATGAGACCAGGGCCCTGCAGGATCTGATTTCTTTCTGCAGGGCCTGCAAGACAGAGTTGTTCCACCTGGCCTTTGGCTTGGAGCCAATTTGATTCCCTCCCCCTCTTTCTTTTCCCTTTTTCCTCCTCTGATGAGGCTGCATTTTAATGTTTCAATCTTTTAATGTTGTATTTCAATCTTGTTTCTAAGTTGTATTCATTCAACTTGCTTTTATTATTGCTTGTTAGCCGCCCTGAGCCTGCCTTGGCTGGGGAGGGCGGGGTATAAATAAAAATTATTATTATTATTATTATTATTAAAGGGCACATTCATGTAAAAACACGCTGATTCCTGGACCGTCCATGGGCCAGATTTAGAAAGCGATTGGGCCAGATTTGGCCCCCGGGCCTTAGTTTGCCTACCCGTGGTCTACCACCTCCACTGTCTAACAGTTCTTACTGTCAGAAAGGCACTTCTTGATATTTGATTGGAATCTCCTTTCTTGTAACTTGAATCGATTGATTTGGGTCCTGTCCTCTGCCGCAGCAGAAAACAACCTTGCTCCATCTATTATGTGACATCCCTTGAGATATTTGAAGATGGCTATCCTATCTCCTCCCAGTCTCTTCTTTTCCGGGCTAAACACACCCAGCTCCTTCAACCATTCCTCATCAGGCTTGGTGGTCCAGACCCTTGATCATCTTGGCTGCCCTCCCTTAGCGATTGGTCCGAGGTCACCCAGTAAATTTCATGGCTGAGTGAGAGTTTACATGAATCTGCTGCCCAGGTTTTGCTTGTTGGGGAACTACAGCTGATCCTAACTCTGCCCAGGTGCGCATGGTTTCAAACAGCTGCGCCTTTTAAGAAACAGTGTGGCTCTGAGCCTGTAATGCGAGAGAAGACCTTTATTGTATTTTTCTTGTGATGGAGAGCCTTTTGTTTTTCTTATGCAACAGCAAAGGAAAGAAGGCTGTTCAACCGGACGGTTTTTTTTCCTGTTTTTGTTCTTACCTAGCAGCAACATGGGGCTTATGAATTCTTAGGGCACGTAAACTGAGCTGCTGTGGTCAAGATAAAGTTGCCATTCCAGAGCTAGACAAACTGCCAAGATCTCTCTCTCCTCCATCTCAAGGGAGCAACTTTTCTCTCCATTTTAGTGGAAGTAGCTTGCATTTCTTCTGTTCCGGTGAAGTATCTTAAATTCATTTTATCTCTCTGTCTCTCCTCCTCCCTCCTCAGCTCGTAAAAACCCACAACTTGGCGACGCACAGAAATTACATCTTCGGTTACCATCCACACGGCATCATGGGGCTGGGTGCTTTCTGCAACTTTAGCACAGAAGCCACGGGCGTGAGCCAGAAGTTTCCTGGGATCCGGCCGTACCTCGCGACGTTAGCCGGGAATTTCAGGATGCCCATTTTGAGGGACTACTTGATGTCTGGGGGTAAGGATTCAAAAACCTGCCGACACGGTGCATTTTCAACACGGCAATAAGTCACGGGTGGCGCTGTGGTCTAAACCCCTGAGCCTCTTGGGCTTGCCGATCGGAAGGTCGGCGGTTCGAATCCCCGTGACGGGGTGAGCTCCCGTTGCTCGGTCCCTGCTCCTGCCAACCTAGCAGTTCGAAAGCACGTCAAAATGCAAGTAGATAAATAGGTACCACTCCGGCGGGAAGGTAAACGGCGTTTCCGTGCGCTGCTCTGGTTTCGCCAGAAGCGGCTTAGTCATGCTGGCCACATGACCCGGAAACTGTACGCCGGCTCCCTCAGCCAATAAAGCGAGATGAGCGTCGCAACCCCAGAGTCGGTCACGACTAGACCTAATGGTCAGGGGTCCCTTTACCTTTATAAGCTACTGAAGGTAATGGGGCCCTTTATATGTCCAGCTATCCTTTGTCAACAACAAATGGTCGCTGTTTTTTTGTGTTGAATATATGCTATATGGTCATTTATGGACCTAATAGGTCAGGCATGTCCAAAGTCTGTTCTGGGGGGTCTAATCCGGCCTGTGAAAGTTCATTTCCTGGGGTAAAATCCTAAAAAAAACCACCCTCAACAACTTCAACCCTAAAAAAAGCACAAGAATTTCAACCCTAAAAATTAAGCTCAACAACTTTGGGGTAAAATCCTAAAAAAGGTCAACTACTTCAATCCCAAAAAACAACTCTGGCTGGCCCTTTGGTCGGCCCTCACTTCATCAAATCTGGCCCTCTTGGAAAAAAGTTTGGACACCACTGTGTCCAAACTGGAAGCCCAGAAGAAAGGAACATGACAGAGCCAAGCGCAAGGGACTGATCTGTTTCCACATGCCAGCCCCTCCATAGGGTGTGCATAGAGGCCTTTTCATGCCCTTCTACACATAAATACTGGCTGTACAAATTCAATAGGCTGTATAGTCTGGCCAAGGCTGGATTTAGGTTTGATGAGGCTCTAAGCCAGGCATGGCCAAACTCGGCTCTCCAGGTGTTTTTTGGGACTACAATTCCCATCATCCCTGTTAGCTAGGGATTATGGGAGTTGTAGTCCCAAAATATCTGGAGGGCCGAGTTTGCCTATGCCTGCCCTAAGCTACTGAAGGGGCCCTTTATTTGTCCAGCTGTCCTTTGTCAACAACAAATTGTCGCTGTTTTTTGCACTGAATATATGCTACATGGTAATTTATGGACCTAATAGGTAGCTAAAGCCATTTGCACATGTTGCCATGCAACCCGTCCATGCAGAATATGGGCACCCTGTATGTAGGAAGGAGCAAACCAGTGATATTTGAGGGAGCAGGCTAGCAGGTGGGGTCCATGACTTACATCTTAAGAGCCTACACAACACAAAACACTATTGCTGCATGTAGGTTTTATTTGTTTTTTATCTTATTTTTGGAAATGCACATCAAGTTTTATCCCCCTTTAAATGTTTTGGGGGCCCCCAAGAGAGTGGGGTCCTAAGCTCTAGCTTGTTTAGCTTCTACGTAAATCTGGCACTGATCGGCACCACGTTCTAACCAACTGAGCTATCCAGATGTTGCAGGAAACGGCAACAAGATTGTTGGTCGTTGTCGCTATTTATCCACTGTCTTACACACACACACACACACGTCCAAAGGAGATGTGCAACATGCAATAGAAACAGTTCAAAAACGCCACAGAAAATAACCAAAGAAAAGCAGCAGGTAAATTTAAAAATCGTAAATACAGTCATACCTCGGTTAAAGTAGCTTTGGGTTGAGCATTACTTCTGGGTTTCGCAGCTCGCGCATGCGCAGACGCTCAGAATGATGTCATGCGCATGCGCGGAAGCGGCGAATTGCGACCCGTGCACGCGCAGACGTGGGTTGCGTTTGTTTCAGGATGCGAACAGGGCTCCGGAATGGATCCCGTTCACACCCAGAGGTACGACTGTAATGGTTTTCACCGAGCCAAGTCACTTCGTCGGCTTGGGGGAACAGGAAGCAGTTTTTATGAGAGGGTGGCTAACCTGGACAGCATATTTAGGCTGTTTCTCCTTTCAGAATCTGAAACACAAAAGGTCCCGCAGGCTGCTACGCTTTCTAATGCTAACACCCCCCAAAAAATGTCAGTTTCCTTCCTAGCTAATACAAATAGCCAAGGGCAAACAGACTGGGCAATTCTCCAGATCTTTCCACACCACTGGCCTCCCCAGCGAAGGTGAGGGAGAGGAAGCAAGAAACATGCAATGGGGGTGAGCGAGAGGCTCCTTAATCCTGGCCAGGGGTCCTCCAAGGTTCCCATCTGGTGGCTTGAGGAGAGGCTGAGGGCCTAAGCAAGCGGCCAACTGCTCTAGGCAACCCGCAAAGCCAGCAGGCAAGAAACAGACCTCCTTAGGAGCTTCTCCGTCTGGTCAGTGAGAGAGAGGAGGATTGGTTTGAGAAGATATTGAATTATTTGAGTAGGTCTGAACCATTTGGGGCAATTAAAATGTTAACAGTTAAATAAACCTTGTGGAAGGAGGAGTCTTAAGGTACAGTGGTACCTCGGGTTACAGGCGCTTCAGGTTACAGACTCTGCTAACCCAGAAATAGTACCTCAGATTAAGAACTTTGCTTCAGGATGAGAACAGAAATTGTGTTCCGGCACCGTGGTGGCTAAAGTGGTGCTTCAGGTTAAGAACAGTTTCAGGTTAAGAACGGACCTCCAGAGCGAATTAAGTATGTAACCAGAGGTACCACTGTATATAGAAGTGTAAGGTAAATACGCCATTTACCTTTCCACCAGAGTGGTACCTATTTATCTACTTGCACTTTGATGTGCTTTTGAACTGCTAGGTTGGCAGGAGCAGGGACCGAGCAACGGGAGCTCACCCTGTCGCGGGGTTTTGAACCGCCGACGTTCTGATCGGCAAGTCCTAGGCTCTTCGGTTTAACCCACAGCGCCACCCCTACGGTCCCTTCTACAGTTCTACAATTCTATGATTCTCCCATTTGTCTGAAATTTTTTTCTCTCTCCGAACGTCCAGGTATTTGCCCTGTGAATCGGGACACCATAGACTACATACTTTCCAAGAATGGGAGCGGCAACGCCATTGTGATTGTGGTGGGGGGCGCTGCCGAGTCCCTGAACTGCGCCCCCGGCAAAAACTCGGTGACCTTGAGGCATCGGAAGGGCTTTGTGAAGCTGGCGTTGCGCCACGGGTAAGCAGGAGAGAGAACGACCTTAATCTTTCATATATAATTTTTATTAGTTTTTTTAACATATCATTTTCAACAGTAATTAAACATACTTTTACATCTTATTCAAATTTTTGACTTCCATCAATCCTGGCTGAAAATTTTCCAGTCTAATATCTCAGTATGCATTTCTTACCTTCCCTATTACATTTCAAACTCATAACCAATCTCTCTCTCTTGTTCTACTTTTTAACACTTCGTATATTTCACCTTACAAAACTAGCATAATTTGTTGATTACAGTTGCTCTTCAAATAATTCATATACTTCTTCCAATCTTCTGTAAATCTCTGGTCCCGCAGGTTTCGAATCCTTCCTGTCATTTTGTCCAATTCTGCATAGTCCATTAATTTCGTCTGCCATTCTTCTTTCGTCGGAATTTCTTCTTGTTTTCATTTCTGAGATAACAAAACTCTTGCCGCAGTTGTTGCATATAAAAACAATTTAACATCTTGCCTATTAATGTCCTGACCTAGAATACCAAGTAAAAATGCTTCTGGTTTTTTAAAAAATGTATATTTCAACATCTTTTTCATCTCATTATATATCATTTCCCAGAAGTTCTTTACTTTTTTTACATTCCCACCGCATATGATAAAATGTTCCTTCTTTTTCTTTACATTTCCAACATTTATTATTTGTCTTATACATTTTAGCTAATTTCACTGGTGTAATATACAATCTATACATCATTTTCATCATATTCTCTTTCAAAGCGTTACAGGCTATATAATATACAGCTTGAAGAATGGGAAAGGTTGTGGAATGAAAGGATAAATTTTACAGCCTGTCTTTTGCCCAATGTATCATTACCGATTTCATTTCCTCATCTTTCACTGTGATCAGTAGATACACAATTGCTTCTCGATTCGTATTGTGTTATTTTATGCCCTGTTATTTTTATCGATTAGAAATCATTTACTGTAATTGTTAGAAGAGTGGATTTAATTATTATTTGCTGATATTTAATTTGATTGCATACTCTTATAGATAGAGATAATTTATTACGGTCGGAGACCAGCTTATAAAACACACTTGGGGGTACAATCCCAGAAGGAAAACAAACATTTAAAACAATGTACAGCAATAAATTTAAATGTGATAAGCGTATAGACACTTAAATAAAAAGAAATAAAGGGCTTAAAGTTTTAAGTGTGCTATTATATCCGAATGGATTATTGAATATTACTTTATTTTTATTTATTTTTTAAAAACATTTTTATTTGCTCTTACCAATACAAAGTTATAAAAATCCAAATATATATCCATATACGTACAGAGATTTCTCCAAATATCAGGACTTCCCCCCCCCCCCTCCATAGGGTCCCATTTTAAGCATTTAAAACTGCATCTTCTTCCAAACTCTAACTTTTATATCAGTCCATATTATCCATGGTAATAGTTACGCTACATGTGAAATCAAGCAGAGACATCACCTTGCCAACAAAGGTCCGTATAGTTAAAGCCATGGTTTTCCCAGTAGTGATGTATGGAAGTGAGAGCTGGACCATAAAGAAGGCTGATCGCCGAAGAATGGATGCTTTTGAATTATGGTGCTGGAGGAGACTCTTGAGAGTCCCATGGACTGCAAGAAGATCAAACCGATCCATTCTGAAGGAAATCAGCCCTGAGTGCTCACTGGAAGGACAGATCCTGAAGCTGAGGCTCCAATACTTTGGCTACCTCATGAGAAGAGAAGACTCCCTGGAAAAGACCCTGATGTTGGGAAAGATGGAGGGCACAAGGAGAAGGGGACGACAGAGGACAAGATGGTTGGACAGTGTTCTCGAAGCTACCAGCATGAGTTTGGCCAAACTGTGGGAGGCAGTGGAAGACAGGAGGGCCTGGTGTGCTCTGGTCCATGGGTTCACGAAGAGTCGGACACGACTAAACGACTAAACAACAACAACATGTGAAATCAAAATCCTGCCAATGTTTCCATCTGCTTACAGTGGTCTCTTAGATAACTTATAACAGTACTTTGTTTTAAAGTTATGTTCCTATTATGGCATTTTTGTATAGGATCAGATTATTAAAAAGGTGTGCGATCTCTGCTGTTTCTTCAGCTTACCTCAAGTATAGCAATATAGAAAGGAGGTATGCAAACTAAAAGTGAAATGAAATGACGTGAAATGCTTATTCCGCTGACAGAGCATGCAAAAACAAAACAAAAAAGGGATTCCATTTTCACCAGGGTGGATAAAAATCAATGATATTTTATTTAAATGATGTTTTAAAATTTAAATCGGATTTTTTAAATTTAAATTGGATTTTTAAAATAAAATGCTATTGGAGGGGAAATCTTTCTAAAGATAGTTTTCTATTTAAGTTACATTATATTCCAAAGGCAATCCATCAGGAAATAAGGATTTGTTTTAAGTTTTTCATGTGTGCTGAAAGTCAGTCTAATTTTTTTTTTAATCGTTTAACCACATCAGTTAACAAACATGGATACATATGCTATAATGTTATTGTTTTAGTTAATTGTTTAAATTGTTACTGAGGAAATGATTGTTTTTCTCCTTCCAATAAAGAACAGCAGAAAAGTTGTCTAAATATAAACAGTTAACTTACTAAACCTCACCATAATTTCATAATTATCTGTCTCTGTGTATTTCTAACAGTGTAACCAAATCAGTAATTTTTGATACAACTGTGAAAACTGCTCTGAAAATTTGTTATTCCAAAAATGAAACCTTCATCTGGTTTGTAAATATTAAGGTTATACCAGCAAGGAATGAGTCTTTCTGTAAAAAATTAAATTAAATTAAATTAAATCAAGTCAGTTTGATTTAAATCAGGTCCACCCTGATTTTCACACCTCTCTTCCAGAGCGGATTTGGTTCCCGTGTACTCCTTTGGTGAGAACGAAGTCTACAAGCAGGTGATCTTTGAGGAGGGATCGTGGGGGCGCTGGGTGCAGAAGAAATTCCAGAAGTACATTGGCGTGGCCCCTTGCGTTTTCCACGGACAAGGACTTTTCTCCCCGAACAGCTGGGGGCTGCTGCCATATCCCAAGCCCATCACCACTGTCGGTAAGGATCGCAGTCAACAGAAGGAAACGTACACAACACAATTTTTATTTATACCCCACCCTTCCTGGTTCAGAAAACCAGACTCAGGGAGACTAACAACAAATTTAAAACTCTTAACTGATGCAAAAAAAAACCATCATAAAATACAGTATAATAACAATAAATTTAGAATTCAAAAATCAATTTAGGGGGGAAATCCATCCAATAAACATTAGATGATCACCAGTGCTAGCTGGCTAAATTAGTCTAATCTAGTCAAACCCCTTGCAATGCTTCTTAACCTTTATCTTGTTTCCCCTTTTTCCATTTCAGTCGGGGAGCCCATCACCGTCCCCAAAGTCGATAACCCGAGCCAGAAGGAAGTAGACTTTTATCACAGCCTCTACGTCAACTCTCTGATCAGACTCTTTGACAAGTACAAGACGAAATTCGGCCTGCCGGAGACAGAGATCTTGGAAGTCAACTGACCGCCACGGGGAGGGAACCGGGTGCTTTCGCTCCTGCGCGCTTTTTCTGGCGAGTCGCTTGGCAAACGCGGCCTCAAAAGACAATTCTTTGCCGGTGCCCAAGTGGTTTTCTGTGTGTGTTCTGGTCTGCGAATCGGGGAGGTGAGCGCGGATGCACGCGTGAGCTTTAAAAAGGATAAAAGGAAAAAAAAAATTGTCTAACTATTGAAGCTTTAGACCTCGCTAGAAACCATTGTATTTTTCTCTTTGGGACAGATCCGCCCAGCTCCAGCAATGGGACTGGGTTTTTAAGTTCTCCCCGAGGGAAGACGCTTGTTTTGCCTTTTGTTAGTCCACTCAAGCTATGGGCCCATGTAGCTCAGCCCCGACTGCTCTTTGCTGACATGTCTCTGAAGGCAGAGAATTCCTTATTAATTGGATATCACCAGAGATTTAAGTTAGGAGTTAGCAAGGCGTCTGTGCTCTGCTGTAGAGCCTGGCTGCCTCCAAAGTTTCGCTGCTCGCAAAACCAAAAGACGGGGCGGGTGCAAAGCACTTATTTTTGGGTGGATGTTTTCCCCGGCCCTGAATTCTAACGCTGCCTCCTACTGGTGGCACCGCACAATGCAGGAATAGCGTCCCAGGGGATTAGAAGAATCAGAGAACTGTAGAGCTGGGACCATGAGAGTCTTTTGCCCAATGGGGGTCTCAAACCCGTGACCTTGAGATTAAGAGACTTATGCGCTGCCAGCGGAGCTACGCATCTAATGTAGCAAGTGTGAACTGACCGCTGCCTCATTGGCACGCTGAAAGAATATTGCTGCCTTTGGCGGCCATGTGGGTTGTCTGTGGAGCTAGACCGGCCCTCTAGGCCGAGGACTCTGTGCCCCCGTTTAACCCCCACCCTGTGTGTGATTTTGTGCAAGCCAATGATGGGCTTGTCCAAACTGCTGCACTGTTGAACGCAAGTGGGCCCAAGTCGTTTTCCATTCGCCCCATGGCTTTCCCCTGGAAAAGCCTTCTTTGCCTCTGAATCAGAACCAACGACAATCTGTAGAAATTGTTGACATTGGACCTTAGGTAAAGGTAAAGGTACCCCTGCCCGTACGGGCCAGTCATGTCCGACTCTAGGGTTGTGCGCTCATCTCGCTTAAGAGGCCGGGGGCCAGCGCTGTCCGGAGATACTTCCGGGTCACGTGGCCAGCGTGACGAAGCTGCTCTGGCGAACCAGCACCAGCGCAGCACACGGAAACGCCGTTTACCTTCCCGCTATAAAGCGGTACCTATTTATCTACTTGCACTTAGGGGTGCTTTCAAACTGCTAGGTGGGCAGGAGCTGGGACCGAAAGATGGGAGCTCACCCCGCCCCGGGGATTCGAACCACCGACCATGCGATCAGCAAGTCCTAGGCGCTGAGGTTTTACCCACAGCGCCACCCGCGTCCCTCTAGAGATTGGCCCTGAATCAGTGGTAAATGGAGGGTTTCTCCTGGGGGAAAGCAGGAGCACGAAGGAGCTCTGTGCGTTGCACGATCTTTTCCTTCGTGCTGATTTTTAACAGCAGACGGGAAGATGGACCAAAGGGGGTAGGAACAAAAGGGAGGGAGCAAGAGTGTTTTGGGAAGCATGGGCCGTTTCTGGATTCTGAATCACCCATTGCAAGGTTTGCTGTTTCAGCTGGAGAAAGCTAGTTCTCAGTATTCCATAGAAAAGACGGACATTGCGCGGACAGCTCCGATTCCTGGTTTTGCAAACCCCAGAGCCCACATTTGTTTGTTCTGCAAACCACACTCATTTCTGGGTTTTTCTGTCCTTTGCCACTGGTGCTGTAGCAACTCCTATTGCTACATTACTGCTTTTCGCCCCAACATATGTTTTGTAGCACAAGAGGGTATCTGGTTGAGTAAGTCCCTCCCTGAAAGCACAGACAATGCAAATTCGGAGTCCCATTTCACCTCCATTTATACCTTGTTGTGTAAATGAGGCTGGGAACAAAAAACCTTCTCTGAAAAAGGACCTTGCTGGTCCCCACAAATCTCATCTCTTTGGCTCTTCTCGTGTTGACTTTCCTGGTGTCTTTCTGTGGAGATCTGGCCCTTTTTTTAAAAAAAATATTTTATTTAGGATTTTCTTGTTTTACAGAAGTGTAATGCCTCGTGTGTTTTTTCCCCCATGTAACATTTTTACAAATCCGTTTCATTTGTTGAGGCATTAGGGGGAGAAGGAAAAAGAAAAAAGAAAAAGAAAGGGGATAGAGGGAGGGAAGATGCATGTGGGTGGGGTCAAATGGTGGTGTTTCTATTATGCTTAATGTATGTAGACTCACACACGAAAACAAAGATCACCACAGCCAATCACAATCAGATCTGGCCCTTTTTAAAGACCGCACACTCCTTTGTGTGCCTCCCAAAGAAATGCTGGAAAAGCCAGCGATATTTTCAAGCAAAACCAAGAACCGGCAACTGGCAGGCGCAACTTTTGTGCTTGTAAAAAAAGGAAAGGGACCCCTGAGAGTTAAATCCAGTTGTGGATGACTCTGGGGTTGCGGTGCTCATCTCGCTTTACTGGCCAAGGGAGCCGGCATACAGCTTCCGGGTCATGTGGCCAGCAGGACTAAGCTGCTTCTGGCGAACCAGAGCAGCGCACAGAAACACTGTTTACCTTCCTGCCGGAACAGTACCTGTTTATCTACTTGCAAACTGCTAGGTTGGCAGGAGCTGGGACCGAGCGACGGGAGCTCACCCCGTGGCGGGGATTTGAACCACCGACCTTCTGATCGGCAGGTCCTAGGCTCTGTGGTTTAGACCACAGCACCACCCGCGTCCCTTTGTGCTTATAACGAGCCACAATTACGTTATGCTTTGCGTGTGTGTGTGTGTGTGTGTGCGCGCGCATGTGTGTGTATGAGAGAATAACTGGGTTGCGAACTTCTTTTCCTACAGTGAAGCTACAGGGAGCCAGTGTGGTGTAGTGGTTAAGAGCGGTAGTCTCGCAATCTGGTGAACCGGGTTCGCTTCCCCGCTCCTCCACATGCAGCTGCTGGGTGACCTTGGGCCAGTCACACTTCTCTGACGTCTCTCAGCCCCACTCACCTCACAGAGTGTTTGTTGTCGGGGAGGAAGGGAAAGGAGATTGTTGGCTGCTTTGAGACGCCTTAGGGTAGTGATAAAGCGGGATATCAAATCCAAACTCTTCTTCTTCTTCCTGTGCTTTTAACATGTACAGGAGTGGGAGAAAACCACGAGGCTTAGCTTTTCCCTGTTATTGGAGCGCCTAAAAGGGGAAATCCGCCTTCTACCTCTTTGCCCGTTCCCCATCCCAGGGGCCAAGTGCATGTGGCCCTTAAGGCTCCTCTGTTTGGCCCTTAAGACTCCCCCAAGCTGTAGCTGCTCTGCAACCCCACCTCTTACTTTCACCCTCCTCCAGTTGCCTGGCTGGAGTCCACATCCTTGACCTCTGATAATACCCCTTGCTTGTCTGGATGGAGAAGTGTGTGTGTGTGTGTGTGTGTGTGTGTGTGTGTGTGTGTGTGTCTAGAAACAAGCCTACTCTGCAAAGGTAAAATTCAGATTTGTTGCTGTGTCTGCAGTTGCCTCTGGCCCTGGCCACCGCTGGCATAATACGGGAGCAGCTCAATTCAGTTCCACAGGCTGTGAAACAGGTTCCCCAGTCCCTGATTTCAAGCTCGCCCTGTCCTTTATACCCTTATTTCATCACCCAAAGGCTTTCCTTTCCCCTCCAAGGACTCAGCTCCCCAAAGGTTCTCTGCTCTCTTAAATTATTCCGCCCTTCCTCTCCGGCTACCCCATTCAAAATCCCTCCCAAGAACACACCTATTCTGTGAATCCTTTAGACCAGGGATGGGAGACCTGAATGCTGGACTCCATCTCTCATCGGCCCCAGCCAACATTGTCAAAAATCAGGGATGGGGGGGGGGCACTGCAGTCCAGCAGCATTTGGAGCAGGGGTCAGCAAACTTTTTCAGCAGGGGGCCGGTCCACTGTCCCTCAGACCTTATGGGGGGCCGGAGTATATTTTGGAAAGAAAAAAAATGAACAAATTCCTATGCCCCACAAATAACCCAGAGATGCATTTTAAATAAAAGGACACATTCCACTCGTGTAAAAACATGCTGATTCCTGGACCGATTTAGAAGGCGATTGGGCCGGATCCGGCCCCTGGGCCTTAGTTTGCCTACCCATGATTTGGAGAGTCATCCGCAGCTGAAACGAAAATATGTATTTGCTCATCTCACCTTGCCTCCCTCCCTCCCTCTTTTCCTAGGGTCTCCTCCACTGCCCCAAGATAGAAAAGTGCTTTTTCAGAAAGATAAATGCATATTTACAAAAGATGACTTCCAATGTTGGGCCAGTCATCAAACGAGTAAGATTCAAAAACTAGATGTACAGCAGAAAGTTCTCAAACCTTAACTCCCTGCTTTTGGTTTTTTTTACCTTTTTCCAGATATCAATTTAAAGCACATTTATGCCACTTTTAACAGTTACGGCTCTACACTCCCCAAGGAATCATGGGAAGAGTAGTTGACCCGACAGCATTCTCAATTTCCAGCACGCTGAGCAAACTCTAGTTCCCAGGTTTCTTTGAGGGTAGCCATGTGCGGACTTGGAAAATTCTCTGGGGCAGAAAACATGTTCCTTTGGGCTCGTGTTCCTTTGCAAAGGTCCTTTCACATTGTTGGGCCTGTGTGTATATAACTTAAGCCGTTTCTCCCTAGCCGCGCACCCATTGAAAGCATAGGAATTCTGTTGGTGACCCAGAAACGGAAAAGAGAAGAGTTTAAATCCAGCAGGAACCCTCGAAGATGAAACACTTTTTGGCAAAACGTCGCACCTGTAAACTCTGAGGATTTATCTGGCTTTTGAAGAACGCGATGATTATTATTCAATTCAGTGATGAATGTATATAAAGTAGCTCTTATGCACAAAGTATTGACTGTTTTTAAATGTTTACATGGATGTTGACTGATGCTTCGTAGAGAAATATATTCAGAGCCCAATGTCTGCATACATATATATTAAATATATATATATATATATTTAAGCATATTGCACTATTGCATGTGTAACCTGCCGCCTTCAATTGTTTTAATCATTGAGAACGATCGAAGCTCTTAAAATGTGCCTTTGGGTAACGTGGGAAACGGGGGCTTCGGTTCCTGAGTTCTTGTTCCCCTGTGATCCTGAACATATATAGAGGACAAATATGCTCAATTCTTTGGGCATTTTGTGGAAATACTGTACATTATTAAAAAACAAAAGATTTTTGTACAAATTTATAGAAATAAATGTAACCAAGAAAAAAAAACGCTGGCTTTTTGCGTGTTCACTGTGCCTTGTTCCAGATGTGTTTGGTGCTACATGTAAAAATTGTGCCATTATTTATACAAAAAACATTTCCTGTGAAGCACCTCAAAGCAATTGAACAATAAACCCACCGACATTGAAAACCTGGTGACTGGGAGTGGCCGCCGAGACCACATAACTCTGGTCTTGAAAGATCTACATTGTCTCCCAGTACGTTTCCGAGCACAATTCAAAGTGTTGGTGCTGACCTTTAAAGCCCTAAACGGTCTCGGCCCAGTATACTTGAAGGAGCGTCTTCACCCCCATCGTTCTGCCCGGACGCTGAGGTCCAGCTCCGAGGGCCTTCTGGTGGTTCCCTCCCTGTGAGAAACCAAGTTACAGGGAACCAGACAGAGGGCCTTCTCGGTAGTGGCGCCCGCCCTGTGGAACACCCTTCCACCAGATGTCAAAGAGAAGAACAACTACCAGACTTTTAGAAGACATCTGAAGGCAGCCCCGTTTAGGGAAGCTTTTAATGTTTAACAGACCACTGTATTTTAATACTTTGTTGGAAGCCACCCAGAGTGGCTGGGGAAACCAGCCAGATGGGCGGGGTATAAATAATAAATGATTATTATTATTACAGTGGTACCTTGGGTTACATACGCTTCAGGTTATATAATTATTATTATTATTATTATTATTATTATTATTTATACCCTGCCCATCTGGCTGAGTTTCCCCAGCCACTCTGGGCGGCTCCCAATCAAGTATTAAAAACAATACAGCTTCAGGTTACATACGCTTCAGGTTACAGACTCTGCTAACCCAGAAATAGTGCTTCAGGTTAAGAACTTTGCTTCAGGGTGAGAACAGAAAACGTGCTCCGGCGGTGGCAGCAGGAGGCCCCATTAGCTAAAGTGGTGCTTCAGGTTAAGAACAGTTTCAGGTTAAGAACAGACCTCGGGAACGAATTAAGTACGTAACCAGAGGTACCACTGTATAGCACAAATCATATAGAATGCTTAACACATCATCGGTAAAACAATCCCAAATCTCAAATAAAACAATTACCATTTATGTAACACTATTAACAAAGCAACTGAAAAATAAGCTAAACATCACAGTTACACCAAAATTCGTAGGTTTCACAAAGCACGACAGAATTCATATCTATGAAACAACATTAACAAAATAGCAACAAGACAAACAAAGCCCTGCTGAATTTGCACAGGTGTTTTCCCCTCCGCCATGACTCATAAACTTTCATTCTATTCAATGCATAAAAATGCACCTGCACATCACCCTCTTGGCAGGAACTCCCTTCTGAAGGATCCATGCGATGGAGGTGGTCAGTGCAAAGACGCTCAAACACGGCTTTTTATTCAGATCAGTTTTTTACAAGGTCAGCAGGGTGTAGCTGAGGGAGAAGAGACCGCAAATGTGTTGGCCTGGGGAGCTCGCCGTGATTTAGTAGAAGGAGCTAAAACTGTGAGATGCGTTTGCACTGAAGAAGACAGCTTCTTAAATAAGAGACACAACACAGTATAAACAGGTGCTGCCCTCAGGCGGCTTGCTCTGTGCGTTGCCACAACAGGAACTTTTATTCATTCATTAGATTTACACATCAGTAAGGACAAGAAAAGGTTTTGCGGGCCCTTCAATAGCATATTTATTACAGCATAAACCAGGGGTCATGGAACGCGGGTCGCGCTGTGGGTAAAACCTCAGTGCCTAGGACTTGCTGATCGTAAAGTCGGCGGTTCGAATCCCCGCGGCGGGGTGAGCTCCCGTTGTTCAGTCCCAGCTCCTGCCCACCTAGCAGTTCGAAAGCACCCTTAAGTGCAAGTGGATAAATAGGTACCGCTTTATAGCGGGAAGGTAAACGGCGTTTCCGTGTGCGGCGCTGGTGCTGGCTCGCCAGATGCAGCTTCGTCACGCTGGCCACGTGACCCAGAAGTGTCTTCGGACTGTGCCGGCTCCCGGCCTCTGGAGCGAGATGAGCGCGCAACCCTAGAGTCAGTCACGACTGGCCCGTACGGGCAGGGGTACCTTTACTTTTAAACCAGGGGTCAGCAAACTTTCTCAGCAGGGGGCCAGTCCACTGTCCCTCAGACCTTGTGGAGGGCCGGGCTATATTTTGGGGGAAAATATGAATGAATTCCTATGCCCCACAAATCACCCAGAGATGCATTTTAAATAAAAGGACACATTCTACTCATGTAAAAACACGCTGATTCCCGGACCGTCCATGGGCCGGATTGAGAAGGCGATTGGGCCGGATCCGGCCCCTGGGCCTTAGTTTGCCTACCCATGACATAAACCTTTGCTGACTTTGGTCTGCTTTTTCTAAGCATATGCCAACGAAAACTGGCTGTGCCCTCAAAAATTTATATTCCATACCCGGGACGGGGGGAGCTTTTCGGTCTGATAGCCACATTCCCTTCCACGTAATGTTACAGGGGCCACATTGGAGTGGGTGGCTCCAGAGGCAAAAGTGGGCAAGCCATGAGCATTCATTTTAGCTGCTGCTTCTTCTTCTTATTATTATTATAAAAATATATATTATTATTATAGTAAAAAAGTCTAGTCAAAGGAGACTATGGGGTTGTGGCGCTCATCTCGCTTTCAGGCCGAGGGAGCCGGAATTTGTCTGCAGGCAGCTTTCTGGGTCATGTGGCCAGCAGGACTAAGCCGCTTCTGGCACAATGGAACACTGTGAAGGAAACCAGAGCACATGGAAACACCGTTTACCTTCCTGCCACAGTGGTACCTATTTATCTACTTGCACTGGCGTGCTTTTGAACTGCTAGTTTGGCAGGAGCTGGGACAGAGTGGGTCCAACAGTCACGGAGGCAGTTTCTGCATGTGCTGTAGAGGGAAGGGAGGGGAGGGTTAGAGCAAGGTGGGTGCGATGGCTGTGCTCCTCCCTGGGTGCCACCTCTGAGGGGGGTGACAAA
Organism: Podarcis gaigeae; assembly: GCF_964106915.1. Taxonomy (NCBI): domain Eukaryota; kingdom Metazoa; phylum Chordata; class Lepidosauria; order Squamata; family Lacertidae; genus Podarcis; species Podarcis gaigeae. The sequence continues at coordinate 99,427,017 of NC_139677.1, read as the reverse complement.
ATGCTGTGAGGCAGTCAATGTCTGTAAGAGACACTGTGGGTTTAGCATGCACAGCCTTCCTGCTGTCAAACCGGTTAGCCTGCCAACTCTCCCTCAGCTCTGGGTTGGCAGGCAGCCTGTCATGGTCCAGTTTACAGGCAGTCGAAGTCCTGGTGGAGGACGTCGGGACTGGGGGCAAGATGGCGGGGTGGGAGCAGGAACAGGAGTCCAGATGCCAGGAAGCCAAGAGTCCGAGGGTCAGCGAGCCGGGAGTCAAGAAGCCAAGGGTCAAAGGGTCAGGAAACCAGGAGTCAAGGGTCCGAGGGCCAGGAAGCAAGGAGTCACAAAGTCAGGGATCGGGGTCCAAGGATCAAGAAGCAAGGAGTCAAACACAGGAAGGGAAGGGAACATATTGCTGTGGCAAAGAGCCAAAGGGAAATGCTGACCTTATATCCCTTCCCGGCTCTTGCCACCAGGTGCAGCGAGTTACCAAGCGGCCTCACCTCTGCGGCCGCACCTTGCCTCTTCAGAACAAACTTAGGAAAGCCCCAGTCCTGCGAGGGTCCACCTCCTGAATGCACTCCTAACACAGCCTCCTCATCGCAAGGCACATGATCTCTGCCAAAGAAGTTCAACAACTCCCCCCGAAAAGCTGAACAACTTTGGCTCCGCGCCCAAATAAATATGAGGGGCAGATGGGGCTTGTCCACCTGGGAAGGGAGCCCATCTAGGAGAAGGAAAGCTCCAATCCTAAACCACCTCTGCCCTGCTTGGCCCCCCCCCCCATTTTTTTTGCTTGGCTGCGGCACATCCTTGAACCCTGATCATTCCTCTGGCTTGTCTGGATGGCGCATAGGGAGGAGTATGTAGGATCCATTCAACTGTCCAAAGGTAAAATATACATGTGTGCCATTTTTGCCTTTGGCAAAGTCCATTGCTGCTATGGATGATTGACCAGAAAGGAATGCAGTCCTCAGGCTGAAAAAAGTTCTGCACACCTGTTGTAGAAGATGCTGGCACATGAACCATTAACCTTGGAGCATCCCTCTTGGGGTGGAAGAGACGAGGATGTGCCGAAGTCCTCAGCATACATGGAGCCAGGATGCTGAAGGACAATATCATACCTCCAGAGAAATGCAGGTATGACCTTATTATTCCCTGACCTTATCCACCCCCTTCCGCCAGCCGCAACAGGCAGTAGAGCCGACAGGTAAATTTCCAGCTGAAGCTAATAGTGGGTTTTATTAGGTAGGTGGGGGAATATAATTAACTGTATTTTATCCCCCTGCGGACCAACGTGTGCGGGAGCAAGAGAAAAATGCCTGCAAGCCTTTTGCAGAGTGCAGGGCTTTTGCAGACAGCAAGCGGCTCCCTTGCTAGGAGGATTGCGCTGAATTCCTCGCGTCAACTCCGAAGACATAAGCCTGCTAAGCTCTTACTCTCAGATGCTTGGAAGCCAAGTGATTAATGTGAACAAAAGACGTGAAAACAGACGAGCGCTGCTTGCTTCGACCTCCAGAGCACAAAATGGCTTGCCATCCCAGTCCCAGTTGCTTTGACTGGGAGGAAAGAACTGCTACGCTCATGCCTTGCTTGGGTTAGCTGCCGTGGGAAACAAGATGGTGCTGTAGATGGGCTTCTGGCCCAATGCGCCAGATCTCCTCTTATGAAGGGTGGTTGTGTTGGAAATTCAAGCCCTTCTCAGGAGAAGCTGGCAGCAGTCCCAGGCACCCGGCTTGATTCCCTGTTGAGCTCCCTGACTGCATTCCCCAGCAGACGCAGGCAAGGTCTCGATCGGCGATTCTTCTCAAACGTGAGAAGAACACACCCCTCTTTCCTGCCTCCCCCAGGCAGGGGAAAGAGATAGACAGAAACGTATTTACATGCTTTTATTTCTGTCTTTGCAGCGTTACAAAAAACATGACTGCTCTCTTCAAATTCCAGCAGTGTTGTGACAAAAACTTCCTGTACATCCTGTACAGCTCATATTACACTCTGAGGTAATTCCGGTGCTGCGCACTGTGAAATGACTGCCCCTCTGTTCCCACAGCAGTCCCAACATTCCCATCATGTTTACACTTCAAGCTAGGACTTTGCAGCTGCATTGCTTCATTATCGTAACAGGTTGCTGCTCTTATAGACCCAGGCTGGATGCCAGACACATCAAAGAAGCGTTTCAGTTAATCTAAGGTTACCAGATTTTTTTCAATGAATCCGGGGACTCTTTTCAACTTCCTAATAAATAGATGGATTTTGTCAGGGGAGTGATTTGTAAATCCAAGGACTGTCCTTGGGAAACGGGGAAGTCTGACCACCTTAGGTTACCGGTAATCGTATTGCAAAATTTGTAAGAGAAACCAGGTTGGCAAAAACGGAACTCCACAGCGCCATCTGGTGTCACAGTGTTAGAATGCATAAACAACGCATATAAAGTGATTTTTCTTTGCCCATGTAGCTGACACAGCCTCCAAAGGATTTAAAAGCAGTCTGAAAGGGAGTGAGAGACCAAGCACATGTTTAACCCATGGAGCTCCATACTGAATACGGCTTCCCTGTTGCATAACTGTCTGTCAAGCAGCATGTAAAAGGGGCACAGGGAACACATGCCCTATATTTTCAGGGCCCTCCTAGGAGGCCAAGCTAGAAAACGGGAACATGTCACGACGGCTACATGGAAGCTCCAGCTTCAGTCCCTGCCCATTAAAAACATACTCCAACATTAAAAACACATTGCAGAACATTGGTGATAAAAAACATAATTAAAAAGCATGATGATAAATAATAAAATTATGGTTGTGGTTATGATATGGAATAGGACATCCCTATTTTCATCTGATAAATTTTGGAGGGTATATACTGTATTGAGAGACAGCCTAATATTAAAATAGTTACCATAATACTAGTCACCACCCACTCACTTTCACAGGAGGTGTGTTGTCAAGCTGAAAGGTGGTATATGCATAAAGAAAGAAATGTGGTAGTGTATAATAATAACACATGCAAATAATAATATTTATTGACATGATTTTTAAACCCACAATTTATAAGGGGAGCTCCCTTTTAAGCAGCAAACATGTTATTGCCCTAGCGAAATGCATTGTGGGCCATAGCATCCCTAAGGCCTTCCTCATTTGTTGCTATGGAGACGGCCTCCCTGCCCTGCTTTTGTCACGTGACAAAACATAGAGCACGTGACGCATCTTTCCTCGCCCCTCCTATTCCACCCCCCCCCCCAGTCCGGAACGCCGTTGGCTTAACCGTCTTTCACCACGTACCCCCGTCGTCCTATCGCGAACGGCTTCTTAAGCCTTCGGTCCCGCCCCTTCCCGAGCCCGCCGACCAATGAGGTTCGGGCTCTGACTTCGCGGCTCTCAGGGCTTTTTGACAGAGGCGGCGTTTCCTCCCTTCAAAGCCCCGCATACAAACAGCGGCGTCGCGGACGTCGGATTGGATCGACGTTGCTGCGGACCAATGAGAACGCGGCGTGGCGAGCCGGAGCCCCTCCCCTTCTCCCTCTTGAGCCAATCGGCGAGCGGCGTGCCTCCGTCGGCGTCTTCCTCCGCGGTTCCCTTCTCGCCCAGCGGTGCGGGGCAGGAACATGGCTCCGTGAGGGAGCGAGCTGTCGGTCTCGGGCGGTTGAGGAGGCCGGTGAGGCGTCGGCGACCGTTCCCCCGCCGCCGTCGTTAACCCTTCCGTGCCCGACGGTGGCGGCGAGGACCCTGAGGGAGGGGGCTCAATGCGCAGGCGCGAAGGCCGCTCCCGCCGGGACGCCCCCCGCGCCCCGCCAGCATGAGCCAGACCGCCCCCGTCCTCCCCCCGCCGGGCCCGGCCTCCCGCGCCCTGCATGCCGAGCTGCCCTCTCAGCAGGTGGGTCGCCGCCCGGGGTGCGGAGGGAAGAGGGGGGTTGCGTGTCCCGCCCCCCTTCATGGCATGGGCACCGGGCAGGAAGAGGTTAATGGGCCCCGCTTTGGGGAGAAGGGCTTAGCAGCCTTGCAAGTAAGCTGGCGAAAGGGCAACCAAAATGGTCAAAGGCCTGGAAACGATGCCTTATGAGGAACGGCTAAGGGAGCTGGGCATGTTTAGCCTGGAGAAGAGGAGGTTAAGGGGTGATATGATAGCCATGTTCAAATATATAAAAGGATGTCACATAGAGGAGGGAGAAAGGTTGTTTTCTGCTGCTCCAGAGAAGCGGACACGGAGCAATGGATCCAAACTACAAGAAAGAAGATTCCACCTAAACATTAGGAATAACTTCCTGACAGTAAGAGCTGTTCGACAGTGGGATTTGCTGCCAAGGAGTGTGGTGGAGTCTCCTTCTTTGGAGGTCTTTAAGCAGAGGCTTGACAACCATATGTCAGGAGTGCTCTGATGGTGTTTCCTGCTTGGCAGGGGCTTGGACTCGAGGGCCCTTGTGGTCTCTTCCAACTCTATGATTCTATGAAAGCCACTCGCCCGCATGGAAAGCCAAGGTTGGCTGGGCTTCAGTCGGCAGAGCAGGAAAGTCTTCATCCCACGGCCACGGGTTCAAACCCCGCTTTGGGCAATAGGTTCCTGCATTGCAGGGGTTGGGGGCTAGATGGCCCTCGGGATCCCTTCCTAACTATGCAAATCTAGTGGTCCTAAGTACTAAATTAGGGGTCAGCAAAGGTTTTCAGCAGGGGGCCGGTCCGCCGTCCTTCAGACCTTGTGGGGCGCCGGACTATATTTTGAAGGGGGAGAAATGAACGAATTCCTATGCTCCACAAATCACCCAGAGATGCATTTTAAATAAAAGGACACATTCTGCTCATGTAAAAACACGCTGATTCCTGGACCGTCCACGGGCTGGATTTAGAAGGAGATTGGGCCTTAGTTTGCTTACCCATGTACAGTGGTACCTCAGGTTACAGATGCTTCAGGTTACAGACGCTTCAGGTTACAGACTCTGCTAACCCAGAAATAGTACCTCGGGTTAAGAACTTGGCTTCAGGATGAGAACAGAAATCGTGCTTCGGCGGCGCTGCAGCAGCAGCAGAAGGCCCCATTAGCTAAAGTGGTGCTTCAGGTTAAGAACAGTTTCAGGTTAAGTACGGACCTCCGGAACGAATTAAGTACTTAACCCGAGGTACCACTGTACTAAATGGTGTGCAGCCCTTCCGTTGGAAATTAGTTTGTATTATCATTGTAGGGTGAAGAAAATAAGGCTGGTATGAATGGAGGCTGCACTTGCACCACGCATTTGTCGATACTGCTTCTGCTAACTTCTTTGCAGTCATAAAAGCCTCCCAGACTGGTTTTCAACAATCAGAAACAAGGTGATTCCTATCCTAAGGCTTGCAATCTAAAAGAACACGAAAAGGAAAGCATTTAGAAGTGGAGGACCAGGGTTGGAAGTAAACGTAAAGTGTTCTCTATGACAAGGGGAGATGAAGCAAATTATATACAAAAACATTGTCTATGTATCCCACCCACCCCAGCTTCTGAAACATTGGGCAAAAAATAGGGGAAGGGTGTAGCCTGCTAGTAGAACATTTGGTTTGCGTGCAGAAGGACCCAGTTTAAAGCCATGGTAGAGCTGCTGCCAGACAATGTGGACAACTTCTTGTTGTCGTTTAGTCGTGTCCAACTCTTTGTGACGCCATGGACAACTAGATGGACCCAATGGTCTGACTTGGTATGAGGAAGCTTCCTATTTTCATGTAGGGCTTCTTTATTATTGAATACCTTAAGGAGGTATTTTGCCTCTCAATAGGTGGTTTGTTATGAAAATGGCATTTGTTTGGATGATGCATGTTCTTTTACCATCTTCAAGTGGCACATTTTTTTTTAACCAAAATTACCTGATTATAAAGGAAATGAGAGGAGAGCCATTTTTCCTCCCTTTACACTAACATTCTTCCTCCTCCCTCTTGTTTACTTGACGGATGTTTTTGTGAAGATCTTGTTGATGTGACTTGTGTGGTGCTGTGAAGCTTGTTTGGAAAGGGACACGGAGCTTAAGCAAATCTGCAGTTCTTCTGTTTGATGGCTTACCTAAATATAGCATAGTGTGTTTGTAGCTTCAAAGCCCAGCTATTGTCAGCTATCTTTTTGAAGTTCTGCTTCAATCAGTGGTGGAAGGGCTCGGTGATCAGTGCAGTTTCTCAACACCGTCCTTTTGAGATTTATTCTGTTGGCAGACTAAAGATATCTTTTTTCCATTCTGTTGTTTGGAACATGCTTTGTGAAATAGAATCTGCCACTTAGTGCCTTCATGCATGCTTTGAGACTGCATGTGTACCATTAAAAGTTTGCCAAGAGATGAAGTAGATACATGATACCTCAGGTTACAGACGCTTCAGGTTACAGACTGTGCTAACCCAGAAATAGTACCTCGGATTAAGAACTTTGCTTCAGGATGAGAACAGAAATAGTGTGGCTGCAGCGGGAAGCCCCATTAACTAAAGTGATACCTCAGGTTAAGAACAGTTTCATGTTAAGAATGGACCTCCAGAACGAATTAAGTTCTTAACCTGAGGTACCACTGTACTGGTCAACTTACTCTGTGATTGATCCCACTTTCCTCCTTTACCTACTCCACAGTTGCAAGGATTTCATTTAAAGCTTGGTTGAGGAACCTGTTCCTCTCTAGGTTTTTCTGGATACCAGTGTCTTTCAGCCCTGGCCAGTGTTATATTGGTAAGGAGTGATGGAAGTTGCAGCCCAGTAACATCTGAAGAGCCCTGAGTTCCCTATCCCTGATTTAAAGGATTAGGCAGAGTCTCTCCTTTAAAGTCTGGCAAGTCAGGTGTATGTTAGCTGCTTGGGTTTTGCTTTCAGATGCAGCACCTCCAGTATTTCCCTGACTATTGCTTATTATTTATTAGCTCTATTTCTATGGCAATCGGTTGTTGGCATCCATCTGTCTCGACTGACAATGGAGTGCACCTCTGGGGGTGAAACCACCAAAGCAGCACCAAAGTTAGTTCCCTGGGCTGCAAGCCTGGGCAGTATGTATGGAGGTCCTGGGCTGCCCAGATGACAAAGCCTACCTTGCTGATGTCGTCCAGAGCAGAGCAAGATGTTTGGCGTCAGCAAAACGTTGGGCCTCCTTCTGGCGCCATCCAGCTATCTTAGAGGCTTCACTCTGGATTTGTGTAGGGTTTACTCCTTAGCCTTTTCTTCTCCCGAAGATAACCTGCAAGGCAGCTAGCAGAGGATTAGGATAATAGTTTTCCTTCTTCTAGATAAGCTACCTTCCCAGGTTGACGAACCCCAGCTGCCCCTCAACTTCCTTTGCAGAGTGTGCAGAAACCACCTTCTTCACCCACCATTGGTCTTGTCTGCTCAATTTGTTGGAGCCTGTCTTCTCATGAAGGGGAAGTCCCAAACTCACTGAAAGTTAGAGACCCATTGGCTTACCCTCACTTGGTTTAGCGGGCCAGTCGAAGCCGTTTCTTGGGTGTGGCCACTGTCACATGCTGGCGGCTTCTAGGAGCCACAGGTGAGAGCTGAGTGCTGGGTGGTGACCAAAGGTGGACAAGCCACCCCAGAAGGAGCCGAACATGACCCCCACCAGTGGCACTACCCCTCCCTTAACACCCCACTCAATAGCTGCTTGGTTAATATCTAGTTCTAACGATTAAGAAAAAGCTGGAATTTCTGGGGCAGGAAATAGTTATAAACAGCATAAGGAATTGAGAATAACATAACGTCCCCAATTAGCCATTAGCATATTAACCTTGATGCTCACTTGGATTACATTTTGTTTACACTGCCAAGCAACAAACATTACTGTAAGCAGTGAAGCATTAGATGTGTCTTTATATTAAAATGAATGTGAACTTCTGAATCTTAAGAGGTAATGAGGTTCTTACAAATCTTTGTTTTCCGATTGGCTGTGACTAGGGAGCCTAGTGGAACAAATCATCCCTATAGCTGCAATTCCCCTTGGAAGGATTTCAGTAAAAATGTTGGGAGCAGTCACGCTGCTGTCAGTTGATCTCTCAGAAGTTGCAGAGCTGCTTTCGGATGCTTGTTTGACAGATGTCATGCATTTCTACTTAAAAACAACCCATTCCACGCTTGCTTTCTCTTAGTTCTGGTTGAAGTGATCACAAGTCTTTGCCATCAAATGTAGTTTGAGCACAAGCTTGATCTCTAAGGTTTGTTCACACATTCATCTTCACGTGTGGTAGCCATGCTAAAATCAGCCAGCCCATGCTAACTTGGTTCTGAGAATGCTTAAGACTCCTAAATTTTATGCTCTGCTGTACAAACTGAACACAAGTACTTATACAGAGATTGCAACACCACTATACTACACACAACATTGAGATATGCTGACTTCAAAGGCAGATACAACCGTGTAAATGTACAACAGTGTAAATATTTGAGATCTCCATCAGCTGCAACTATGGACCGTGAGTAGTTCTTGCACTCAAGCAAGTTAGCTTTCTGCACTGATTCAACATTTCAAACTGATATCTGAAAGGGAAAGTGTTACCTGTTATGTAAAAACCAGTACAGGTAATGGGAAATAGAATACTGCTTGCATTAGAGCTACTTACCTTTGGTTTTTGTTTTTTTTCCAGTTGTGGGTGGAACATGGTTTCTTGCATGTGGCAATGGATTTCATGTCCTGAGTATCTGTGGGGGTTACATGACTGTCTATTATAAAACTAGACATCTCTAAATTGATGTAGGCATAACTTTTGTGATTTTCTGCAGATGTTGTTGTGGCTATTCAAGGATTGCAAAATCCTTTGGCATAGGCGTTCTATTCTTGGGGTCAGCAGGTTGGAGCAGGGAACGGTGATTGTCTGCTTAACATGGTAGTTAGGGTTTTTTATTTCTTTGTTTTTTTGTTTTGTTTTTTAAGAAGCCCATTCGTTTTAAAACAGGGTAGAACTTTTACCTGTTAAGTCCTCCTTTTTGTCTGGTGCTTGTTGGATAACAAGACTTTCAAGATGTCATGTTGAAAGTGTTGGTGTACATGGAAGAATATAGTAAACTTTGCATTCTTGTATCTAGGGAGCTTTCATATCCCTTTATTTTTTCTGTTAACAGGAAATGAGATTTCATTCTAAATGCCTTCTGCTTGGCTGGAAATCGGCCAGTTTACTTACTTAACTTTTGAGTCCTGTGAATTTCTTCAAGCCATTAGCAGGTTTTGGACCAGAGGAGGTTTGTTTAAAAACTTAGCTTGTAGCTATGTCTGGATAGCTATGCACATTGATAGTTGTCTCAAACCTCACAATTGTACGATATCCAGACTTGTTTTGTTTTGTTTTCTGGTGTTTGTGAGGGCAGCTGTCAAACTACATTGTAGGCCACAGAGAAAACTGTGTGGTTTGGCATCTGGGCAAGGGACTGTTTTTGACGCAGGAAGGTGTGGGAGGCTTTTGGAATCTGTGGGATAAACTCGTAGCTTTCTGCTAAAGCAGCTTTCCTAATTTTTCTATGAGTAGAAAGTAGGTATGACGTCCATACATACCACTTCCACTTCCCTGCTAAGGTCTTTGCTTTAACTCTGCCAGATGGGCGGGGTACAAATAAATTATTATTATTATTATTATTATTATTATTATTATTATTAACTTCACAAATATTTGCATGTGGAAAATATGCAGCACAATCCTAGGCATGCTTCTACTGAAGTAGGCCCCACTCATTTAGGGTTGCATTTTGTGATAGTTCCTGCAACTTGGAGTTAGCATTTTTGAAAGCAAAAAGTGGACATTGCCGCCTTTCTGGGGAGAGGGTTCTGGCATTCCTAGTTTAGAATTGCAGCATCTTCTGTGAGTTGAACTTTCCTGCCAGTTGGGGCTTATTTGTACTTCTGTTCCTCTGGTCTGTTAAGATCCCTGGGATTTTGAAAGAAATAGTTGGGGCCGTGTTAGAAACTCAGATACATCAGCTAGGTGCCAAATACCTCCTTAAGCCAGGGTTACAGTCGCCAAAACGGAATGCTTAGTTGCCATTTTGGGGCCAGACACCTCGAAAGGTGTATTTTTCAATTTGACTTTTTAGTGCCCGAAATTCATTCTGATTGTGCAGATGAAATATAATGGATAGAATTCTGCAGGATGTGCTGCTAGTGTGTGAAAACAGTCAAGAACCATGTACCTTCACATGGTGGACACATTAGGTGCCACCTGGCACCTGGGCATCTTCACTTGGTTGCAAGTTGCCGATAAAAGGTAAAGGACCCCTGACAGCTAAGTCCAGTCGCAAACGACTCTGGGGTTGCGGTGCTCATCTCGCTTTACTGGCCAAGGGAGCCGATGTTTGTCCTGTCCTCAGACAGTTTTTCCAGGTCATGTGGCCAGCACAACTAAGCCGCTTCTGGTGAACCAGAGCAATGCACGGAAACGCCATTTACCTTCCCGCCAGAGTGGTACCTATTTATCTACTTGCACTTTGATGTGCTTTTGAACTGCTAGGTTGGCAGGAACTGGGACCGAACAAGGGGAGCTCACCCTGTCGCGGGGATTCGAACCACCGACCTTCTGATCTGCAAGCCCAAGAGGCTCAGTGGTTTAGACCACAGAACCACCCGCATCACAAGTTGCCGATAGGTAAAGAAGAAGAAGAAGAAGAAGAAGAGTTTGGATTTGATATCCCACCTTTCACTCCCTTTAAGGAGTCTCAAAGCGGCTAACATTCTCCTTTCCCTTCCTCCCCCACAACAAACACTCTGTGAGGTGAGTGGGGCTGAGAGACTTCAAGGAAGTGTGACTGGCCCAAGGTCACCCAGCAGCTGCATGTGGAGGAGCGGAGACATGAACCCGGTTCCCCAGGATTACGAGACTACCGCTCTTAACCACTACACCACACTGGCTCTCTGGTAAAGGGACCCCTGACCATTAGGTCCAGTCGTGACCGACTCTAGGGTTGCGGCGCTCATCTCGCTTTATCGGCCGAGGGAGCCAGTGTACAGCTTCCGGGTCATGTGGCCAGCAGGACTAAGCTGCTTCTGGCGAACCAGAGCCGGAGCGGTACCTATTTATATACTTGCACTTTGACATGCTTTCGAATTGCTAGGCTGGCAGGAGCAGGGACCGAACAATGGGAGCTCACCCCGTCACGGGGATTCGAACCGCTGACCTTCTGATCGGCAAGTCCTAGGCTCTGTGGTTTAACCCACAGCGCCACCCGTGTCCCTCAAGTTGCCGATAGTCAGGTGCAAAATCCCCCTAGGGAATTCTGAATGCTGAGTTGGAGTGGACTTTGCCGGTTTCCTTACTTCTTTCTCCAGGGGAGAAAGCAAATGCTCCAACATGACTCTGATACTGCAGCAGTCAACACATTTGACACTAGTATGAGGCTTCTGGTCGTTGTCTAGCACAATTCATGAGGAAAAATGAATAGAAGGAGTTGGCTACTATGATGAGAACTTTGATTATTAATTGGCCCAAAATGTACTGCACTTTTATCAGCAAACACCTACACAAAGTAACAGTTACAGTTTTTCATACCTGCATTGTAAACTTTCACTTACCTCTACAAAGCCACGAAGAAAGTTTAGCAAGAATGTTTAGTAGCACAATAATAAGTGTCATTTAAACTAAAGCTATTTTCAGTTGGTCTAGACAGTTGTCCTTAATTCCAGGAAATAAGTTCTGCAACTCTGCAGGATTAAGTGGTAAAACTGGGTGGCATGATTTTTGTCTTATGTAGTGACTACGAAGACATTTTGGCACAACATAAAAGCACGAGAGGGAGCTTAGCATTGTGGCCCAGGAATTCTTTGTGATTGCAATGGGGAAACCTCTGTGCCTTTAGGAATGGGGACCTTGTGTGCCAGTGAGAAGTAGGTTCCCTGAGTTTGGTTGGTGCATTCTGGTCTGTCTATTCTGGTCTGTCTACCCTTCTTCCTTTCAGATAGTGTTTAATCAAGAGGTGCCCGGGTTGAGCCTAGCTGTCAGTCATAACCTTCAGCAACCTGGGTACCAGTTGGTGTACTGTACTTCTGCATGCTTGAATCCCTAGAAGATCTAAATATTCAAATTGTGTTGCCTTAAAAGTTGAGGGGTTGGAAACTTGTTTTTGACAACTTAAAAAAACTTTTTTGAACAGTGATTGAGGTCTTCAAACAAGCAAGGAGGTAGGCTGTAGTAGTGCTGTCCAGGCTTTGTAGGTAAATCTGCTCTATAATTCTCATGTCCAAACCTTCTATAACTGATTTAGAAAAATCACACAAAGAGATTAAGGTTAAAATACCAAATTCTCAGCATGCACTGTACATTAGAAATATTCTAATAGGCAATAAAATTAATCAGGAGTATGAAGCATAACGAAATTAATATACGCAAAGAAGGACCAGTTGAGAATATTAATATCCATGGCAACACTGGCTAATTCGTTTTTCTTCAGATGCAATCACATTTTGCACATCAAACAGAAGACAGGATAGATAATGTTCCATAATAATTGTAGCTAAACCATGCTGTACTACTTAGCCATTTGATAACCACAATTTGTGCCCTGTAGAATTTCACCATGCGTTCTTCCAGTCAGACTTCCGATTCAGGCACATTACATGGTGCTAGTTGTCAGAGTGGTAGAGAAAGCTTGTCAACCAGTAAGTTGGGCAGCTTAAAGATGTCAGTCTGTGGTGTGGTGTTAGTCATGGATCAATTGCAGCCTCAGATATTCTCTGGGCTTCCCTTGTCTGGCATCCGCATCCATCCAGCGCAGAAAGAGTTTTTTGTATTGATAGCCTCTGCATTTTACAGATGATGGAACATTGTGTTTACCACGGCTGAATTACGAAGAAAGTGCTCCGTCTTAACTTTTCAGCTTCAGGTCCTCGTAGCCTGCCAAATGGTGACTCTAGTGTAATATGAACAATACAGGGGAAATGTCTGGAAGAATCTGATACTTCAAGGCACAAATTGCCAAAGAAGATACCCCAGAAGCTTCTCCAGCACTTATTTTGTAAGCCTATATGTTGCTTCTGGAATCCTCTTCATGAGATTATAGGAGTTCTGAGTTCACCCTCTGCAGATCGTACGCCCCACCAGCTCTCTGAAGCTGGGTAATCCCCCTTCTGTTATTCTGGAACACTTAGTTGAAACCTGGTGGTGGAAAGTGAGGACAGAGTAGTTCAGGAAATGGTTTGAGGAAGTGGCAACCCCTGAAAGGAGAGCCTTGAAGTGTAGGTAGGGGGTAAGCTTGAGGGGCTGAAAGGGTTTGCACTGCTTATGTGAGGTTCCTCCAGGCAAAAGTCAAAAGAGAAAGTCAAAAGAGGACTCTGTTACTTGTAGGTCACCAGTTGATTGCAGCCATATTTAGACAACGGCTGGAGACCGCAGAGAGAAAAGGCATTCCTATCCATATTGTGCTTCTCATTTGTGTGCAGCCTCTTTCAGATCGTACCAGGTGTGCAGGGATGTGTGTGAAATACTAATCTTTTCTTACCACTGTGGAAAGTAACACAACAGCTGAAGGAGGTAGGGGAAAGTGACTGTGGTACAGTGCTGTTGAAAAAAGCTGTTAATTCCTCTTAGGGCTCAACCAGACTTCCTTCTCTGCTGTGTTTCTAGGCACAAGTCCAAGTGGGATTTTGTTGTTGTTCTCCCGGTGCTTTCTCTGGGAAAACCCGTGTTATACCGCTGATTCAGAGCAAACGGCATCCAAATTTTCCATGGACTGCCATTAGCATGGTAAAATACGGAGTTTTCCTGGGAAGGGTGGTGCAAATAGAAGTCTGGATGAGCCCCTACTCTGCAAAATCCTGGTGGTTCCATCCTTGTGTACATAGAAAACAGAGACAAAATAGTTCTTCTGCTCTTTGGCTTACTTCAGCTTCAGTGTTGGTTTGTGAGATGCACCCAGGGGTGGCTAATGTTTTCAGTAAATGTGCAGCAAGTCAAGGCCACTGGGGCTGAGAGTGCCGCTCTGATAATTGGCGCAATTCTCTAGTCTAGGCTTAGCCAGCGTGGTGCCCTTCTGATGTTGCATCATTTCTGGCCCTGATAAGGAATGTTTGGCAACAGTTGGGTATGGTTGGTGGCACTCTTGAGGAACCCTAAGAAATTTGAAAACCTGTGAGAAGTTGAAATCCTGTGCTTCAGTACTTTAAGGGGAAATTAGGGATCAAAGAGGTGTACGGTGCTGTGAAACATGCTGAAGTTAGGAGAATAAAATTACGTTTTACTTGGATAAAAATTCAGTTTTTACATGTTGAATGAATTGCGTGGCGAGTTCCCGCCTCCCCCCTCCAGAAATAAAGACACGAGACACAAGAATTCGAGTTAATGGGTCCAATTAGGCCACAACTTTATTGATTACAGGAATTGAGCGGTATTGGCTTAGGCATTGGTCCTAACAACTAACTGGCTGCAACCCGTTTGCTTGAAGACTGATAAGGGATAACCACCAGTAGGGGGAGTCCTGCTGAGGCACTTCAACTAGGAGCTCACCCCCCGGAGTTACCTCTTGGGAGCATGTCGTGGGCCCACACCTCCATAGGCTTAGGACAAGGCCACACCCCCCGGAATCCTTTATCAGATTACCCTTTGTTTCGGAGGAAGGTGATGGCGCTGCTTCTCCCCCCTCATCTGCATAACAATAGAAAATACCCACACCAATGCCTAACCGCCAATACCGTGGAGTTGTGACAGATTGCTACGAGGTAGGCGAAAACCAAGTGGCCGGTGCCAATCTGCCAAATGGAAAAATTCCTACCAGGCCCCTTGACGGCGACCGACGGGAGTCCATGGCAACGTCAGAGAGCCTAGCCTAACGGGTGGGAGGGAAGGGGAAATAACCTAGCTGGCTGCTGCGCGGAAAAGAGGGAAAGCCTCGGCCGTGCCAGACCTAAGAGCAGCAAGGCCACGCCCCCCGGGCCAGCCGATTGGCTGACCGGTGGATGACACGCCCGAGGCTTCCCTGGCATTGCGGGGGCTGAAACCAGCCCCCGCGAGTGTGGGGAGGGGTGTGAAGCCCGCAACCCCACCTCCTCTCTAGCTCAGAAATGGCTTTACGTAACGAAGACTCCTAATTTTGTTATAATGTATGTTGTGCATTTTCATCATCATGCTCATGTTGCCACTTCCATTCTTAAAATTTTGTTAATGTTTCTTTACAGCGGCGTCTTCGTCACCTGCGGAACATAGCAGCACGGAACATTGTTAATAGGAATGGCTATCGTCTCCTGGACACCTACTTCACTCTTCACTTGTGTAATAATGCAAAGATATGTAAAGGTACATGTAAGCCAATTCCCATAATTTCTCTCTCTCTTTCTTTGTCCTTATATGATCTAATCACAGTTTTCCAAACTTTTCATGTTGGTGGCGCACTTTTAAGACATGCATCATTTCGCGTCACAGTAATTTAGTTTTACTAACAAGCCGGAGGTTAAACTAACCCCTTATAAGAGCGTTCGCATGACACACCTACACCCTGCAGCCGACGTGCTAACGTGTCGTGACACACAGTTTGGAAAGCTCTGCTCTAGGTTAATGCTTAGGCTGAAACTAGATAGCATGGTAATGTCTAAATCATTAGGTAATGTCTGCTGCTGCAAATCAGTTCATGTGACATGATTGCAGCATGAATTGCACCTTGCAAGGGGAAAGCAAGGAAGTAAAAGAGGAAAAACCAAAGTAGGAAAACAATACTTTATCCGTCACAGGCCAGGGGAGAGCAGGAGAAGGGTGTTTGGGGTGGCTGGTTTCAGCATCTCTTGTTCCTTATCTCTTGTTCAGTTTTGGCTTGACATTTATGGACCACCCAGTGACTTCTTGGCAGAGCTAGTGTTTGAATCTTGGTCTCACAAGGCCAAATCTGATTCAAAGAAGGAGGGAAAATAAGTCTCACTATGTGTGTGTATGTGTTCCTAGGGAGTTGATGCTGTCTGGGCTTGAGAAAGTATAGGAAGTGTTGAATCCTGATCAGTGAAGTTTTAGACTTTCCTAATCTTTGAACGAGAAACTTTTTAAAAACTGAAATCCTTCAGATTCTGCTCTGATTGAATTCTGTAGTTTGCAACCCAAGTCCGTTTTACTAATCCCCAAGAAACCTTATAGCTTGATCGCTCTCAACAGCCACAGTAGTAGCTACAAAAGGATTAACAGATGCCCATATACCGCTTAGTGTACAATGTCTTTGGGTGTTTACATCTCCTGTTTCTGTGGTCTGATGTCCCTGCCTCTGTATACTGGCAAGTAGATGAAAGTTCATCAAGCTGTTGCAGGCAGCTGCAATTTGCTTTCCTGTCTGCTGTGGACACAAAGAATTTAAACCGTGCCACCCCCTGTGCCTCTGACCTGTCCCAGACTCTGCCCAGTCTTTCTTAATATTTTTCTAAGGTGCTTATCTCCATGGTAGCTAAGCTTTGAACTACCATTAAGAATCCAGAATGACCTCAGTGCTTGCGTTCATAGTCTTTGCCACTGGATTCTGTGGCAGGATTGAGGCCTAAATATTCCCACTTACACCAGCTCTTACACTGAAGAAGTGAAAGATAAGGGACTGGAGCTGCTGAGGCAGTAACCCTAGCAGTTTGTCCTTTTAAAGAGACTCTTCCTAACAATCTTTTCAATTCAGGGTGGAGGAGCTATTTTTTTCAAAGTCTCAGAAACGATACTGAAGTGAAGCTAGGAAATCATTCCAGGGACTGTTCCTTTTGGAATGCTTACTTTAAGTAGTATTTGTAGAATATGTTGCAATGCCATCGTTTGACATTTTGGATGAATTTGATTCCCCCCCCCCTTCCTAAAATAAAATAATGTAGCATGCTTATATTTGGAGTTGAAAAGATTCAGTTTCTGCTCATGGAAAATGTAAATGTTTTGCTCAGAAAAAGTAGAAACAGTGTACGTTTCCCATAGTAGTGTCAGGCTCACTTGTTTCATTATAAACTCCTATTTTTATATTTATTTTTGCAGATTTTCCCATCCCCCCCAAGTAGGCATGTGGTAAAACAATATGGTGTAGAGTGTTGGACCATGCACTCACTCTAACTTCTGGTTCCTTAGAGAACAATCCTATGCTGCTCGTTATGATGGCTTTATATTACCTCCAGCATCGGAGACAGTATGCTCCTGAATACATAGCTGGCATGCACAAGCGGGAGACATCTGTTGCCCTTTTTTGTGGCCACTGTGAGAACAGAATGCTGGACTAGAGAGGCCTCTGGTCTCATTCAGCAGAACTGCTCTTATCCATATTTACTCTTAACACAGTCCCACTGTGTTAAATGGGCATTTCTCTTAGGTAAACGTGTATAGGTTTGCAGGTTTAATCTGATTCCTCACATTAAAAAAAAGAATGTGACAAAAGCGTGTAGAGGTTTTTGTTCCTAGCAGCCAAATAATTTTAGCTTAAACCAACGTCTGGCTGAAGCAAATGAACATTCTTCTTTGAGGCACTGCCTGCCTTCTGGAATAAAAGCCAAGCAACTGTTCTGCAGTAGTATTTAAGTTTGCAGTTCAGTAGACCTAGAATGAACCTAATTCCAGTGCTCTGTGCATGCATGCCTATTTTTTTTTATATTTTAAACCTTAGCATTTGCAACTCCTGAAATATATTTGTAAAAACGGACTCTCACTTAGGCTGCTAGTGCCCCCTTCCCCGTCCACATTGAATCCTGCAGGTTTGTCTGTTTACACTGTGTTCAGCCTGCCATTTCCTTTCCCTTTTTGGTGCCATCATGATGTGGCAGTGATGGATTTTGTGGCCACCTGTGCTTCCCATTCCCCTGGCACCATGTTCCCCTTGTTCATGGTCAGGGCAGCTAATTTTCCATAAGGGTCCTTCATTATTATTTTGAATGAATCCTTATCAAATTTCTCCCTAGAATAAAATAATTTTCTTGGTAAGGGTTACCTTTCATACAAATGTGAAAATCTTTTCCCATAGCATAAGTATCTGCTCTGTATCCCAGACCTGCACAGTCTGACCTCTAATGCTCTCTTTAATTTTGTTTCCTTTTCTAGAATTTTATAAGAGTGAAGTGATAAAGAATTCTCTGGTAAGTTGCCTTCACTATGAGGCTTCAGCAAAGTTCCAGATTAATCTTTTCTCCAAAATGTCTAGATATTTGAGTGAAACATTGTTCAAACTGTCTCAATGTTTCCATTTGACATTATGTGCAAGTTGGCAAGCAGCGTGCGTCGCTGCGTTAAACCGGAGACTGGCATTAGTTTTTTTTAGGGCAGCTGAACGAGGCTTTGTTTCCTGTCATGTAAACACAGAGCTGCTTCTGGTCAGAGTTTAAAACACTGTTAAAACTTGCAATAAAATGTTTGGTGACTGTGCATGCTGCAAGGAGTGATCTTCTGGCAATCTCTTCTCTTAGCTGGCCTTAGATTTTCCTTTATAGCATGAATATCAGTAATGTCAAAGGATTGATAGGCCTTGTTCACCAATTGGAGTGTCCCACCAAGAGTGGGGGAACCCAGGATCCTGCCGACCTGCCAATCACATCCAATTCACTAGTCATACATTGGGTTACGAACGCTGTGGGTTGTGCGTTTTCGAGTTGCGGACTGCGCCGAACCCGGAAGTACCGGAACGGGTTGCTTCTGGGTTTTGGCGCTCGCGCATGCGCACAAACACAAAACGGCGTCATGTGCATGCGCAGAAGCACCGAATCACGTCATACACATGCGCGGAGGGTTGTGAACACTGCGGGTTGCGAACGTGCCTCCTGCATGGATCACATTCACAACCCGAGGTATGACTGTATTCAGGAAAAAAAACCAAAACAAACACAAAATAGGCTCCAGAGAAGAAAAGCAAGCGCACACACACACACACACACACACACACACACACAAAGTTCCCTTCTTTTTTGGGGGTTGTTTGTTGCTGCCTTCCCTTTCCCTTCCCTGCCCATCTATTCCCTCCTCTTCAGCCACCTTAATCTTTTTTTTCCAGAGCATTTTCCCTCCCAGTGCTCTTTCTGCTCTAGGGCCTATCTTACTGTAGAAAACTAGAGAGTTGTGTGTGTGTGTGGAGCGCAGAAACTTCATGGGCATTGGAAACTTTCATAGGCACCATTGCATGGCTGTGTTGGGGCTGCTAGATAGAGCACGTTCTTTTAAAAACATTGGATTAAATGAATCAACGGTCTGTCTGTATTGGTATAAGGCAGCTTAATGCATGGTCAGGTAAAACTTTGAACATTTTCAGTATACTGTAGCCGTCTCTCTCGTTTCACAACAGAATCCAACATGGCGAAGTCTTGACTTTGGTCTTATGCCCGATCGCCTCGATACGTCCGTTTCCTGCTTTGTGGTGAGGATATGGGGTGGCAAGAATGACACCCATCAGCTGCTGATAGAGTGGAAGGTCAATCTCGATGGACTCAGATATGTGGGCCAGCAGGTAAAATAAAAACATGCTGCTTTCACTAAGGGTTGGCTAGTTAGAGGAAGTTTCAGCAGACATCTGTTCTTGTTGGGCTATCTCAACAGATCTCTTTTAAGTATCATTTTAAGGACAAAGTTAGTAAATGCTGGACAAAATTGTAATGGGACAGTGAGATTCTGTTGCTCATCTTGACAACTGACCCTCCACACTGGTGAATGGTCGACTTACTCATGGGTCAGTAATTTTACACTTTCCCAGGTTTCAAAAGAATAGCCTTCATGTTTACTGCAGTGTTTTGTATCTTCTTCTTTTTTAAAAAAAGAATAATACTTTATTTAGAATTCAACAACAACACAGGAAAAAACCACAGTAATTGCTACATCAATTCATTACAATTAACCAATTTTAACAATATATAAATTGTAATAGAAAAATTAGACAACACCACTTTTAACTTACTGTAGTTTTCATATTTATCTCTTTATCTATTTCTTAACAAATCAAAGAAAGACCAAGAAAGGAGGCCCAAAAAAAGAAAAAAAAGAGGAAGAAGAAGGGGGGGGGAGAGAGGAAGGGGAGTAAAGGAAAAAGAAAACATAGTAGAAATAATAACACAATGAGTCTAATCGGAAGTCAAATGTGCTTATTTTGTTTCATTTTATATCTTCTTTTGAGACTAACCTTTTTAGTTTTGTTTTTTGCATTTAACTTTTGTGAAGTAGGCTCGTACCCAGGAAAACTTAGGCTGCAATTTTTATTTCTTTTTAGTCTTTTAAGTTGCCACAATACTTGCTTCTATGTTTGCATTTTGTGACATTTGGTCTGGGAAGTGAATGCCTGGGACCATATTCCACATTCCTCTCCTCTGTTGGGCAGATGGTGACCTTGGATAATTGAAGGAAGTCTGTGAACTGATTATTCCTGTAATGAATGTTACCTTAACTGCTAGGAGAACTAATGAAATTAAAAATCAAGTTCACTGAATCTATGGCACTGTTTTAATTAACAGATACATGCTCGTAGCCCCAATGAAATTATTTTTGGGCTGAACGATGGCTATTATGGAGCCTCATATGAACAAAAGGTAAGGATACATATATTGTATATGTCATTAGTGTTGTATATAGGCTTCAATTTTTCACATGGGAGCTACAGGTAAGCCACAGATTGGAACCTACATAGTAATCCCTCTAGGGACAACCACCTCAGTTACCATAAAAAAATAAGTCTGGTGGTTTGGTATGAATAAAACAGCAGCCTCTCTGGGTGACAGCTCAAAGAGCTGAATACCGTATTGGCCTGAATATAAGCCTCATTTCCCCCCCGAATTCCGACTGAAAAGTTAAAGTGCAGCTTAAATTTGCGACCTTACAAAAACTGGCTTTTACGATATCGCTGCTGAAACAGACATACGGTAAAACGGAACGGGTGTGAGTGCCTGCGGAATTTTAAGGGAGTGGCTTATATTCAGCTATTGTCTTTTTTTCTTCCTCCCCTTGAATTTTAAAGGAATTTTAAAGGCTTATATTTGGGCCAATATGTTATTTCTTACAATTATGTGTGACGGCTACTTGATAGAAGTTTCTGGCCTTTCTACCTGAGATGTGGATCTTGCCAAAGTCACCCGATCAGTTTACGAAGGCAGGGTTAGCATAATGCGCTGTATTCACAGCTCGCCGGGGAGATAATTTTGATCTATTTTACCTTTTGGAAGATCATGGGTTTCAAACAGTTTTGTTGAGCTGCTTTTAATCAAAAGTGGAATTTGGAGACTTCCTACAGCTACTAATTAAATGAATGGGTGTGTATGGGTGTACTTGCTCATTACATTTGGAATCTGAAGGGGAAAGCCAAAGGGCCATGTTAAGATCTGCAGACATAGTGCACATAGAAGCATTTCCGGTTTGCGGAGTGTTCAACTTCCAGTTCAAAATGCAGCTACAATCCTTGGGCAAGCTGTTCTTATTTTATAGCTCATGTAAAATTGGGGTTGGAGGAGCTGTGGGAATAAAAAGAAGAAGAAGAAGTAGGGCTGAGTGAGCTGGTATGAGCCTCATATATAAACTGACAAAAAAAGTTGTATGATAAAGCTTGGAGTATTTTCAATAGTCTTATTTTATTATTGGATGTGCGATTCCCCTTCAAAGTGGTCCCTGTCTTGTACTGAATATGGGCGTAGCCTTCTGGCTCAGCAGCATGTGGGGATTTTTCCAGAAGCAGTGAGCAGTTGGGCTTTTGAGAGAGTCCTCTGCTATTGACTCCTTCATTTATGCCCTACCATTCCCAAGCGCTTTCTTCTCTGGTGGGAAAATACTTGCGGCAGGGGGAGGGAGGCAGGAATTACACCATTGCATATATTGATCAGCTAAGCAGATTAAAAAGGGAAATTCTTTCCGCGCTTTCCTTAGGGCAGCATGGGAACTGCTGTTTATACTTAAGCTGCAGATAATTAAATTTTCCCTTGAACTCCCTTTTTGGCCTGCTGGTGCCTTACAGGGCTCGTTTCAAAAAAGTGTTCTCATTTAGCAACTGAGATAAGCATAAGAGATGGGCAGTCTTAAGTAGATGACTTCAAGATACCTAGATACCCTGGTGGAAGGGGAAAACAATGTAAAAAGGCCTTTAATAGGGAAATGGGACCTAATTTCAGTGTTATAAAAAGCAATTAATCAGCTACCCTGTTTGCCTTTAAGGGCCTCTCAGGAACCCAGAAGAATAACCTCCTCCAGGTGGATCAGAACTGTGTCCGCAACTCATACGACGTCTTCTCTTTGCTGAGGTAACTCTTTTTAAATCCTGAAATAGAATTGCTGGCACAGATAGTGATATAAAAAGCATCACTGTCAACAGGCTGAACGTGCATAGCTTTTCAAGAGGTTTCCTCATCATGTCCATTATTGTGCATATAGCATTGTTGTGAAGATGCCTGGATGGTGATTCTCAACTCCTAGTACATGGTCTTGGAAGTCTAACCTTGATGCTCCTTAGGATTACTGCAGACCTGTTCCTTCCACAGTAAAACTTTTAGAGAGTTGTGCTTACTGTGGGTGGAGTTAACTGGTGAAGATTTCCCCACCACTGGAAGAAGTTGGAAGTGTCATACTAAAACGAACAGTGTGGTGGGGGGTGGCCTGTGTTAGCACAAGACCAGCTGTGCTTCTCAGATGAATAGTTGCCTTGTCTCCAGTGTTTGCCTGATGTTGTAATGATGCATATTAGTAGCATAATACTCGATTCTTTGCTTCTGTTCCTTCCTTTTCTTCCCCCCTTATCGAACGATAAGTTCTAGCAAATATAAGTGTTTTAGTTTGGCCATCTCTGCTACCAGTGGCTGCAAGTTCGACACTTCCGTTGCGCACTCTGGGGAGCAGACATATGGGTTGGAATCTCAAGTGGTACTTAGGTGAGCCTTTGTGCTTGAGAGCGCTCAGTGAATTTCTGCAAAAAATATATTAAAGGGCCTCTTGTTGGATCACATTATTGGCCTACCTAGCAAAGTATTGTCTGCACAGTATTGTTCAGCCTTCGCCAGCCTAATGGGCTCCACATGTTTTGCACTATGGTTCCCATCAGCCCCAGCCAGCATCTGATAGGAGTTGTAGACCAAAACCTCTGAAGGTTGGCGAAGGCTGGACCCATAGTAACAGTTCTCCAAAGTCTTGAATCTTTCTCAGCCTTGTTTGCTACATTTTGATACAAACAGCGTAAGGTTCAGAGGGCAAACGCAACGTCCTGCTTCTCAGCAACCGACCCCCAAACCCCTCCCAAATCAAACACATAAGTCGTAGGAAGAAGTATGCCTGTCATGGCACTACATGTGAAAATGATGGTGGCTGTATATTCAACCACAGGATGGTGTGATACTTAGTTGCTTTAATAGACTCGTAGTTTCCAAGACATGAGAAATAATCCCACTTGCTTCTGTACTACAGTGGTGCCTCGCAAGACGAAATTAATCCGTTCCGCGAGTCTCTTCGTCTAGCGGTTTTTTCATCTTGCGAAGCACGGCTATTAGCGGCTATTAGCGGCTATTAACGGCTTAGCGGCTATTAGCGGCTTAGCGCCTTTAAGAAAAAGGAAAAAAACTCGCAAGAACTCACAAGACGTTTCGTCTTGCGAAGCAAGCCCATAGGGAAATTCGTCTTGCGGAATGACTCAAAAGACGGAAAACTCTTTTGTCTAGCGAGTTTTTCGTCTTGCGAGGCATTTGTCTTGCGGGGCACCACTGTAGTCTGACCTCATCTGGAATGCTATGTCAGGTTCTACATTCCTCATTTTGAGAAATACTTGGATAAGTCTGAATGAGGTCAAAGGAGGGCAATGAAGATGGTTCAGAGAACAAGCCCAAGATTGAAGGAACTTGAGTACAGTGGTACCTTGGTTCTCAAACGGCTTAGTTGACGAACAAATCGGCTCCCAAACACCACGAACCCGGAAGTAAGTGTTCCGGTTTGCGAATGTTTTTCAGAAGCTAAACGTTTGACATGGCTTCTGTTTGAGTGCAGGAAGCTCCTGCCGCCAATTCGGAAGCTGAGCCTTGGTTTTTGAACTGCTTTGGGAGTCAAACGGACTTCCGGAATGGATTAAGTTCGAGAACCAAGGTAGCACTGTATGTTAAGCCAGGAAAAGAGAAGACACAGGGAAGACACAGTGATGAGGAACGGCTAAGGGAGCTGGGCATGTTTAGCCTGGAGAAGAGGAGGTTAAGGGGTGATATGATAGCCAGGTTCAAATACAGTGGTGCCCCGCAAGACGAACGCCTCGCAAGACGGAAAACCTGCTAGACGAAAGGGTTTTCCGTTTTGGAGGTGCTTCGCAAAACGAATTTCCTATGGGCTTGCTTCGCAAGACAAAAATGTCTTGCGAGTTCCTGCGGGTTTTTTTTTTCCTCCCCCCCTTTTTCTAAGCCGCTAAGCCGCTTATCAGCTGATCTGCTAAGCCGCTTATCCGCTAAGCCGCTAATAGAGCTAATCCGCTAAACCGCTAATGGGATTGCTTCGCAAGACGAAAAAACCGCAAGATGAAGAGACTCGCGGAACGGATTCTTTTCGTCTTGCGAGGCACCACTGTATATAAAAGGATGTCACATAGAGGAGGGAGAAAGGTTGTTTTCTGCTGCTCCAGAGAAGCAGACACGGAGCAATGGTTCCAAACTACAAGAAAAAAGATT
The DNA here is from genome assembly GCF_964106915.1 of Podarcis gaigeae. Lineage (NCBI taxonomy): Eukaryota > Metazoa > Chordata > Lepidosauria > Squamata > Lacertidae > Podarcis > Podarcis gaigeae. The sequence goes on along the minus strand of NC_139677.1, from coordinate 99,402,581 downwards.
CCACCTAAACATTAGGAAGAACTTCCTGACAGTAAGAGCTGTTCGACAGTGGAATTTGCTGCCAAGGAGTGTGGTGGAGTCTCCTTCTTTGGAGGTCTTTAAGCAGAGGCTTGACAACCATATGTCAGGAGTGCTCTGATGGTGTTTCCTGCTTGGCAGGGGGTTGGACTCGATGGCCCTTGTGGTCTCTTCCAACTCTAGGATTCTATGATTCTATGATTCTACGACAGTTAGCACTTCTCAAATACCAGATGGCAGGACTAGATCAGTAGGCTTAAGTTATGAGAGAATACATTTTGGTTGGACCTTAGAAGAAACATATTGATTCTAGGAGCAATTTGAAAATGGGATCATGTAGTGGGCAGTGGGGTGTGGCTCTTCTTCATAAGACCCAAGGCTTACTCTGATTCATGCAAGACTGAACTTGGTGTTAGGTTTCAAAGTGCCCACTATTTCTACTGATGATCTGCCACAGTTAGGGTAACTAGTGCCCTGATTGATTGATAGACCGTGTGTACTTATATGCTGCTTTTCCACAATGAGCTGTGCTCAAAGTGGCATACAGCAAATGTTCAAAACATTCAAATACAAATACATGAAATGCAAAGCATGTCAGTATATTCAGAAGTTGCCCAACTGAGCATTGCAAGTTCTGTATGTGTGCATGGATAGACATAACTGAAGTTTGATGGCCTAATAATGAGCATAGTATGTGTTGAACTCTGCTATAGAATATGCTCTGGGCTTTGCACACAGCCTTACTGAACTGCTTGTCCAACTTGCTCAGGCCTTTCTCAACACCTCTCAAATAATGGGTAGCCAACATGGTGTTGTGCACTAAATCCCATCATCCCTGTCCATTGGAATCACCACACTGGATTAACCCTGTCTTAAATACTCTTCAGAATTGCTTTGGAGTTCAAAAACTCAAATTTCTATATTGCAGCTCTACCAGAAGGTGTCACTCTTGCCTTGCAAGAATTATTATAGGGCATTTCTTCTTCTAATGAATGGGTGGTAGAGCAGAGCTGAACGTTGGCTGTTTTACTCATAAAGTTGTCTTCTACAAGCAGTTTAATATTAGAGTTTTGATTCTACAGAAACATTGGCTGTCAAATTCCCAAACAACTGAGTTATTTATATACGTGTAGTTAAAAGCAGGTAGAATGCTTGCTGCCTAAGACAAAATTAACTTGTCAGGTATATGATACAAGTACTGTATTTTTTGCTCTATAAGACTCACTTTTTCCATCCTAAAAAGTAAGGGGAAATGTGTGTGTGTCTTATGGAGCGTATGCAGGCTGCACAGCTATCCCAGAAGCCAGAACATCAAGAGGGATTGCTGCTTTCACTGCGCAGCGATCCCTCTTGCTGTTCTGGCTTCTGGGATTCAGAATATTTTTTTCCTTCTCCAAAAACTAGGTGCGTCTTATGGTCTGGTGCGTCTTATAGAGCAAAAAATATGGTATGTCATGCATTCACTTAAATGATCACCAAGGGCTTATTTAGTCTAGCATCCTGTTTCCAACAGATAGATGTTTCTGTGAAGGATAGCCCTTCTCCCACGTTTGTTCTGCTTATTCAGCATGGATTCTTCCAGGAAGTGCTACCACAACTAATAGCCCCTGGTAGAATTATGAGAGCCTGCTGGATCAGGCCAGCGGCTCATTTTGTTCTCACAGGCTGACCAGGTGCCCATGGGAAACTCACAAGCAGGATTCGAGCATCTCTCCCCTCTTGTGGTTTTCAGCAACTGGTACTCAGAAGCATTGCTGCTTCCACTGTGGAGGACAGAGCATAGCCCTCATGCCTAGCAGCCTTCAGTAGACATATCCACCTCCTCTGGGAGGGAGTTTTGTTGTTTAACTATTAGCTGCAGAAAGAGGTACAGTGGTGCCTCGCAAGACGAAATTAATTCGTTCCGTGGGTTTTTTCGTCTTGCGATTTTTTTGTCTTGCGAAGCACGGACTTTGGAAAAGCTTCAAAAATCACCAAAGTCTTCAAAAACCTCAAAAAAGGCTACCACAACGCGTGCTATGAGTTGCTCCTCGAAGTGAATGCACGGTTTTAAGAAAAAGGAAACAAACTTGCAAGACAAAGGAAACAAACTTGCAAGACGTTTTCGTCTTGCGAAGCAAGCCCATAGGGAAATCTGTCTTGCGAAGCAACTCAAAAAACGAAAAACTCTTTCGTTTTGCAAGTTTTTCGTCTTTCGAGGCATTCGTCTTGTGAGGTACCACTGTACTTTATTTTATCTATCCTAAATCTTTCAAAATTCAGCTTCATAAATACCTTTCATCCCTTTTAAAAAGCAGCTGAAGCTGGAGACCATCTCCCTATGTCGTGGGAGTGACTTTCATAAGTCAACCATATATATGTGTGAAGAAGCGTCTTTTTCTGTCTTTCCATGCTTAAAACAAATCAGAATTCTGGCCTCAACAATGGCTTTTGGTAAGAGGAGGGAGGGATCTTCAGATTCCCTGGATGAGGAAGACTGTCAAATACCAAATGGGCCTTCTCTGAGGCCTTCTCTCACCCCCACCTTTAAATGAACATTATATCATGCTGCGGTAATAATTTCGTATGTAAAATAGGTGTGCCACATGTGAGTGTGCCGGGAGATCAAATAGGAGCAGGGCAGGGTTGGTTGGAGTGTCTCTCTGTTAGTTGCTTTGTAGAGGAATGCTGGTGGGTCTAATGACCCCCTAGCTCCCCACAAATCAGTGTTGACTGAGGTATACATAAGCCTTCTCCTCTCCTGCTGCTTTGAAAAATTAACAGCAGAGAGCAGCACATGGATTCAAGCTCTCGGCTAGCCAGTGCTAAAAGCTTTGTGCAGCAGCTGCATCGTAGCCAACGAGGTTAATCTGAGGCGCTGTTACTGCTAATTGAAAATTTGTTTTATATGATTTATGCTATACTTGTGATATTCTATTACGTTCTTATTATTTATTGTTTGGGATTCATTTGAATGAAAAGCAGCGTAGTAATACAATCTATCCATCAAGGGTAGCAATACCTTAAAGGTGTTTTTTTTTGGGGGGGAAGCTGAGCACCAGCAATGCATCTGAGAGCATTGGGTTCCCTGAAATTAATTTCTCATCTCTTCCTCCCCACCCCACAACTTTAAGCTGTGAATAGGAATGCCTTACCCAACTTGAGGCCTATCTCAGGGGCCCAAAACAATTCATACGTTTTTCAGAAATTGTGAGCAAATTTTGGCCTGTTTAAAATGACCCCTAAACTTACTGGGAATACTAAATTCTACATGCTTCATCTCGGGAGAAATCACCTTGCCTATATTGCAGTGACCGGCTTCGTATGTGCCAAAGAGAGGAGACTCCAAGCTGTTTCCTGCATTTCTCTTCTTTCTCGCTAATAACTCTTGACAGTTCAGTGTTCTACTGAGTTTGTGAAGGGTGACCACCTCCTGGACTTCTTGCATGGAGTTAGAGCAGGAATTTTTAACAGCTGGCAAGTGAGTGCTGAATTCTAGCCTGCGGCTGCAGACAAACCTATATGAACCATGTGCATATGTGAGGGGATTGAGAGTCGCAGGGAGATGGCTTAGTTTTCCATGGGGCTTTAATGAGAACAATATTTGCAGGTAATACTCGACACACTGAGCTCCGATACCTTAAAATAAGCCCTCAGGGGGGAAAAGAGTTTCAATTTTAGGATCTTTTAAAATGCCTTATCCTGTATATACCACATTGAACACTGGAATCTGTCATTCTGGGTTGAATAACTGAACTTTCATCTAACTGAGAAATACTCTGCCTTATGAAAAAGTATAGTATCTCCACAATAGTTGCAGACTGGACACGGTGGATAACTAGTCTCCTGCAAGTTGCCAACATCTTGAAATGCATAACTACACCTCGAATGAAATGGGGTTTCTGCCAATAATGATCTCCCCTCCAAACTAACATGCAGCACAACTTGAATAATTTCCTGGTACCAATAGGTTCCCCTTCTCAGTATCCCTGCCAAGAAAACTCCATGGACAGAGATAACAGGTATATAAAAGTTATGACGCTGGAAGATGAGCCCCTCAGGTTGGAAGGCGTTCAACATGCTACTGAGGAAGAGCGGAGGACAAGATTCAGAGCTGATGAAGTGGCTGGGCCAAAGCCGAAAGGTCGCTCAATTGCGGATATGCCTGGAAGCGAAAGGAAAGTCCAATGCTGTAAAGAAAACCTGGAATGTAAGAACCATTAACCTTGGTAAGTTGGATGTGGTCAAAAATGAGATGGCAAGAATAAGGGAATCAGCCCAGAGTGCTCACTGGAGAGACAGATCCTGAAGCTGAGGCTCTAATACTTCGGCCACCTCATGAGAAGAGAAGACTCCCTGGAAAAGACCTTGATGTTCGGAAAGATTGAGGGCCCAAGGAGAAGGGGACAACAGAGGACGAGATGGTTGGACGGTGTTCTTGAGGCTACCAGCATGAGTTTGACCAAGCTGCAGGAGGCGGTGGAGGACAGGGGTGTCTGGCGTGCTCTGGTCCTTGGGGTCACAAAGAGTCAAACATGACTAAACAACAACAACAACCAATAGGTTGTGTTCTGCTCCCCTCCATCTCCACCAGCCACATGCTGCTATCATTCTGACTTGGGACACCAGATTTCAAGTGGCGTCAGAGATGGTTGTGCCTATGGCACTCTAGTCATGCGGTGATTAATGTTTTTCAGCTTGTTTGCCCCTGGGGACATGGGTGGGCAAGCTGCTTGAAGAGGCGAGACCAGTTGCTTTCATGCTTGACCTTCGCCCCAATCAACATAGAAAGACCGGCAATCTGACTAGATCAGGTTTCTCAAACTTGGGTCTCCTGCTGGTTTTGAACTACAGTTCCCATCATCCCTGATCACTGGTCCTGCTAGCTAGGAATGATGGGAGTTGTAGTCCAAAAACAGCCAGAGACTCAAGTTTGGGAAATCCTGTCTTAGAGATGTGATCAGTGCCTCAGTCGGAGAAGGCATGGTTCCTGCATGTTTGCGAGATGCTGTAGTGAGACCCCTTGTGAAAAAAAATAAAATGTAGAGCCAAGTAATGTGAATAGCCATTGGTCCATCTCACATTAGCCTTAATTTGAGCAAGGGTTTGAGCATGTGACTGTATCTCAGCTCCAGGTAGTCCTAGGGAAACCTGATTACTTAAATTTGTTACAGTCTGGTTTGGGGGCATGGAAGCTGCCTTGCTTGCCCTGGTAGATGAGCCTTTGCTGAAAGATGCATAGAAGTGTGTGACTCTGTTGATTCTCTTAAATTTCTCGATGGCTTTTTGGTTGTTGTTTTTTTGTAGCATTGGCCATGGTATCCTCCTGTTCTTCAATGGTTCCAGACATTCCAGTCTCACAAGGTAGTTCTGGGGGATGTTGTTCAGCCCCATGACCTTTGGCTTAACAGGGTGCCAAAGTATCTGTCTTGTCTCTTACTCTGTTTCACGTCTGCATGAAACAACTTGGCGAGATCATCCAGGGGCTTAGGCCGAGGTGTCACCAGTATATTGATGGTGTGTGACTCTACCCCCTTCCCCCCATAGTCTAATCCCAGGAAGTCTGTGGAGCTGCTAAACCAGCGTCTGTCAGTTGAGTGGGCCGAGGGAGGTGAATAAGCTGAAATAATGCAGATAACCTGGAAGAATGGTTGCTCAGGGGCTTTGGCAATCTGGGGAAGGTTGTGCAACTTGCTCCAGATGTGATTGTGCTGCCTTTGAAGACGCAGGTCTGCCATCTGGGATGCCTCTGGCATCCATTCTTGGCAGACATTCTTGAATGTGTAGGTGGTGATGGTAGCTAGCAGTGTGTTTTTTTTTTTACCAGCTTCAGCTAGTTCACCAGCTGTGGTCTCTCCCAAACAAGATGACCCTGATACGAATTCTTCATGCCTTCGTTGCTTCTTGGCTGATCTACTGCGATGCTTGGTAAAAGTTATTTTCTTTTAAAGTATTCAGTGATCTTTAGGTCACTTGTGCCCAAAGCAACTTACAGGTATTGACAAAGTTACTACTAAAACCAAGAACAAAAGATCCACACAAATAAAACAGACTTGGAACTTGAGCAGCATAACCGTTCTCCACCCTCCATCCAGTGAGCGAGACACAACATTACCCAGGAAAAGCCAACTGAAGCAAACGACTCTTTCAGGCCTTCCAAAAAGCCTAATGTTTAGCTGGTGTAGCTCCAAAATAATTTGGAAACTTAAATTCTCAGCTCCGGTTATGGTGCCAAACTATTGTCTGGTATCCATTGATGCTATTTTATCGCTGTGGTCCTATTCCAGCTCTGCTGGTTTCCTGTTTGTTTCCAGGCTCAATTTAAAGTGCTGGTGTTAGGTTTAAAGCCCTAAAAATGGCCTTGGAAGCAGGTTGTTCTCAGGACCATCTATTCCTATATGAACCTTCCTGACCAGTTAAGATCAGGTTTGGAGGTCCTGCTCTTGGTCCCATTGATATGTGGTGTCAGGTGGATGAATATAAAAGATGGGGCCTTCTTGATTGGCGGTGACAATGTTTTGGAATGTCCTCCTTTTGGGAGCCTGTCAAGGTTCCTCACTCTTGGCTTTCAGGCGTCCTTTAAATGCCCCCTCCATGTTTCAGGAAATTTAGACTTTTTAAGATCTTTTATCTGTTGCCATGAGCTTATTAAGATTTTATGCTGCAGTCCGTCTGTGACTTTGTTTTAAATTGCAATTTTATGGAGTTCTTTTTGGTGTGTTTTAATTTTGTAAAAAGCTTTGACTCCTTAGAAAAGATACATAAAGAATGACATCAGATTATTAAATAACCTCTACTGCATGCTATGGAGGAGAGCGGGGGAATCTGTCCTCTTTTTGGCAGCAGATTTTGTAAGTTCTTTTTAAAAATAATATTTATTCCAGTTTTAAAGGTTACAAAAAAAGAAAAAAACCACTAAATTAAGCAAGAAGAAACAAAGCAATACATCACAATAGATACAAACAGACAAAAAGAAAAAAAAGAAAAAAACAGCATAGAAAAATACGAATAAAAAACAAATCAAACCTTCCCATAACTTATTTTTCATCTGCTTGTTTTCTTGACCTCCTCACACCTCCCTTTTTTGTATTCTAGTTCAATTAGATATTTCAGCAAATTCTTTCCATCTTTGTTTTTATCCTAATAATTTATCTTAATATACTGTAATTTTACATTCTCTTCATTCACCAGTTAACAATCCATTTTTACTTAATCCTTTATAACATTTCTGCTAAAGCCACATAACTTCATTCCAACATCCTTCTAACATTCCTTAATTTTACAATGTATCTGTAAATAAACTTTAAATTTCTTCCAATCTTCTTCCACCGACTTTTCTCCTTGGTCTCGGATTCTGCCAGTCATTTCCGCCAGCTCCATATAGTCCATCACCTTCATCTGCCATTCTTCCCGAGTGGGTAAATCTTGTGTCTTCCCAGATTTTGTAAGTTCTGACATTTAGTGCTGCTGTCACATTTGCTGAGAAGCTTTTATTTTGTGAGACAAGTCCTGAAGATGGCAATTTGCTGGGTAGGAGTTAGAATCTGCCAATATTTTAGACGGTGTGCTTGTGAAAGCGATTATCTAGGTATCTGCTGGCCATCCTAACGAAGAGAAAAACAGTGATGAATTTTGAGGGGTGCATCATTAGTACTCCAGTCGGACCTCAGAAGTTGAACGGAATCTGTTCCGGAAGTCCATTCGACTTCCAAAATGTTCAGAAACCAGGGCGCGACTTCTGATTGGCTGCAGGAAGCTCCTGCAGCCAATCAGAACCTACGAAACCTGCGTTGGACGTTTGGGTTCCAAAGAACGTTTGCAAAACGGAACACTCATATCCGGTTTTGCGGCGTTCGGGAGCCAAAACATTCTGACTCGCAAGGTGTTCAACTTGTATATCGAAGAATCCTTTCTGTATGATTAGGCGCACCAGAATGTAGTAGTTGCTCTCAAGCGGTATTGAATTGCATTTTAGTTGCGCTAAACAAGAGATGTTGTTTATTGGTCCCTAAAGGAAAAGAGATGGTGGCTCTGCAACACCCAAGTGGGTTTAAGACACGTTTCTGCTTGTTGGCTTCTGAGAATGGTTATTGGTCCCCTCTGGGGTTGCATCTTACTGTTTGGAAAGAGGACTGGGAAAGCTTGATCCTTCAATGTTTTTCTGCTTTGGGAGCAGAGTTCATCCAAGGGTCCCGAAAGCCCTTGGAGCATTTTGTCTTCATGCACTGTCCCTTTTGCATCCTGAGCTGTTAAGAACACTTGCTTTATGTTGCACAGGAAGCTGATTGCTGGTCAGGATAGACTCGTGGAGCCCTTCTCCATTTCTATCCTCGTTCCTCTTCTTGGCTCCTGTCTTATTCTGGCGTTGACTATTTGTCACATAGTTTCAGGAACTGGGTGAGGATGGGGTTGCATATAAACCTGAAAAGTCCATTGGATGTGTTGGTGGGGAAGGAACTTCCAAAAACAAAATGTCAGATTAGTTGTACATGTGTAGATTTGGGGGTCTAGATTGGAGGCTGCTTCTTCTTCATGGCTAATGTAGCCGGACCACTTTAGAATCTAGTCTCAAGATAAGCATAAAGACTTGTTTGTTCAGGTTTCATATTTTTTGTTTTAAAATCTGTTTAATAGAAGCTCTTTTAATAATAGTACTGGGTGTTTGCAATTTGGGTATCCCATATCTCTCACTTTGCCAAAAAGCTCTCGCTCTGTTTTCTAAATCCCCAGCGGTCATTACTTTGTTTAAATAAATCCAGTGTAAACTAAGGTTGTTTTGGCAAATCTGACCTTCCCTGTATTTATTTCTCTTGTGAGAAATAGCTATAGGATGTGTGACTGTAGTATTTAGTCTGTGCATTCATGGCTTGTGACCAAGAATGAAATAAATGCTGTACATTTGGGGGGGGGGGGGGAGGAAGGAGAGGACAAAAGAGGAAGAAAGTGAACAGCATCCAGGCGTTCAGGAAGATGGATGGAAAAAGCTTCAGGCGATTGACCGCAATGCATGTCAAAAAGCCATAGATCTGGATTCTTTTATAAGCACCATCTGAGAACAGCGACGATTCTCTAACTGACCAGTGTTTGCTTTGTTGATTTGTGACTAACGTACCTAAAATGGCCTAAATATGCCAAACAAAGGGGCTGTGGGGCTGGAATAGATCATTTATTGCTGCCTCCTCACATTGTTGCTTCTTAATAGTGGAAATGTGATTCGACGTGCATCTTCTGCATTGTTAAATTATCAGAACGCTCTGATGAATCTAGCAGAGAAATTGGACTCCTGGGAATTGGTTTCAGTTTTAAAAGGTTCCTGGCCCTTGTGATTTTTGAGACTTTTCTGAAAATGTATAGGTAATGTCTATAAAAGACTCTTAATGCCCAAGAGATGGCACTTCTGTAGCCTGCATGGCTATTGCTGCTCAGTGATTTCTGGTCATGTTTCGCCTCTATCCGAAAAGGAAAAAAGAAAAGAAAGGGGGAAGAGACACACAATTAGCTCCAGATTCTTTGAAAATCAATCATTTAAGAATTTGTGCTTGCAGTTTAGGCTAAAGGTAGGGGAATAACACTTGAAATGTTTCCTGTTGTGGACTCCCTGCAAGTAATAATAATGATAAATTTAGCACAACCTTCTGTTTTAGTCTTCTGCATGTTAGGGTTGTTTACAAAACACTAGGAACTTTCAAAAGTGTGATCCCCCTACCTGTAGAGTGAAGTGGTATTTTATCACCTCATTTAGACCTGCTGTGGGGTTTTAGAGTAAAATGGGACATTTCCACTTGAGGGGCTAGTTTGCAGCCAAAAAGTACCAAGAGAGCAACAGTGTTTGGGCACAAGCACTCCAATTGATATGCAGCAGTTCCAAAGCCTTTGTGATAGACAACTCCCCATTTACATACGACCGTGCAGAAGCACAGTGCCAGGTACCCGGAAATGAGGAGCATCTTGGAGACTCTCCCCAGAGCCTGAAAAGGACCTCTGTGTAAGCCAGAGGGGCAGCAGGGCTTCTTCAGCTGATTCGCAGGGAAGTGGCTGCTTCTGCTGCTGTGCTACCCCTTACACCAGCTGTTAGTTGGGGAGGCTGAGCAGCTCAGCAAAGCCCCGCTGCCCCTCCGGCTTGCGTGGAGATCCTCTCCAAAGCCCCAAGAGATTATTCTCTTTGGGCTCTGGGGTGAGTCTCTTCCCAAGCCGGGAGGACTCTCCAGGGTGCTCCCCATTTTTTGTGATTTTGCACTTGTGTGCTGGGGCCCGAAATGTAACTCCCATGTGAATGGGAAGCCACCTGCATCTAAACAAAAGTTGCCCTTTTTGCTTAATATACGTCAGAATCCAAGAACAAAATCAGTCATAATTAACATAATTAACATTTGCATGTCTGAGTGGGTGCCCGTCTCTGGTTATGAATGTAAACTGTTCATTGAAAGACCTGAACTGATGTGTGCTGTATTAAATTCTCATCCAGTTAGTATCAAACGTTCTTTTTTGATAGCTTCATTTTGGAGATATTTTCACACTTTGTCAATAGATGTGAACTTAGTGAACTGTTTTACATGAAAATAAAGACAGCTCAGAACAACCTTTTGTATTCTAATCCATGCAATTAGTTTTAAATCCTGCATGGTGATAACTTTCAACTGAATTGGGTCAGAGCTGGGCTACTTTCCAAGCCATCACAGTTTATCAGGGAAATCATTTATTGTCGAGAAATAGCTGGTGGAATCTGACTGTGATTGCTTGATGTTTGGTTAATAGCAGAACCTATTCCTTTAACATAAGCAGAATCGATTGATGAACAAAATTGGATGAAATTATTCAAGAGAATATCTGGAATGGATTTGAAAGGTTGCTTACATAGCAGGCAATCATCTATGGCTGTGAGGAGCAGGGAGGAATCTTCTCCAAAATCTGCTGTGTATATTCGGCATTCATCATCAATCTATTTTTCGAATTACGTTTAAAGAAAGCATTTCACTCCTCTAAGTTAAGCTCATGCCCGAAGACAGTTGAAACAAGTAATGCAAGAATTTCACGTGCATCGATGTGAGTGCATGTCCCTTTTGGGGTGGTGCAGTGGTACCTCAGGTTACATACGCTTCAGGTTACGTACGCTTCTGGTTACAGACTCCGCTAACCCAGAAATAGTGCTTCAGGTTAAGAACTTTACTTCAGGATGAGAACAGAAATCGTGCTCCGGCGGCGTGGCAGCAGCGGGAGGCCCCATTAGCTAAAGTGATGCTTCAGGTTAAGAACAGTTTCAGCTTAAGTACATGCCTCTGGAACGAATTAAGTACTTAACCTGAGATACCACTGTAATTGTGGGATGTGTTCCTGGAGGAGAGCAGCTACCTCTGTTCTCCTGGGCTGGGCTGCAAGCAAGTTTGTACAAAATGCAGAGTGTTTCCTCATATTCCACCTGTTGTGGTCTTCAGCCACCAGATAACAACCCCATACGGGACAGCTGCATATTCCTGCATTGCATGGTCCCTTCCAACTTTACAGCTCTATGTAAAGAACTGATGTCTGATCCTCAAGCTAGCCAACATAGAAACCAGACCCGAGTGAAAATCTAGTCTCTTTTATATGTTGTAAATCTGTTAATGATCTGCACAAATATTGTGACAGTGTCATGTAAGAAGTGCTCTTCCAGACACAGGTGAGGCTCAGTGTATTTCTATATTTAAGAAATGACAATTTTTTAAAAAGTGGATCCAGGAAATATGAGTTAGTCAGCTTTATGCTTCTTCCGGATAAACTGGTAAAAAGCAGTATTAAAGAGAATTAGTAAGCCTATTGAGGAAGAATGCTTCCTTGCTGAGAAAGAATGTGGGTGTTTTAAAAATAAAGCATAATGGGAAGAAAGTGAAGGCTTTATTCCTCTCCTCCTTATACTAGAATTGAATTAGGAGCTGGGAGTGGTTGTCCAATCAAGTTGGCCTGTCTTGAATTTCCATTTAGGGCTTTAAATGTAATAATACCTGGAAAGAGACTCAGTAAATCAGCAAAGGAACAACATGATTCCAAAATTCTCCTCTATCTGACGTCTCTAAAAGGTCTCCAAAGGCAGCCCCATGTACATCATGTTTCAGTAATCCAGCCTAGATGTAACGAATGTAGGCTTGACTATGTCCAAGTCTACTCAAGGAATGAACACAGGTGACAAACTAGCACTAGTCTCGAGCCTTCAGGAGCAATGCCAGAACCAGAGTGCTTCCAAACTACATGACTTCCACGTTCAGATTGTGGATTTATGCCAGTTTCTCTCAGACGTCGGCGGTTGCTGCTGTTGCATTTGCGTCCTGCTTGTGGTCTTCCTGGAAGGATTTGGCTCAGCTGCTGTGCCAGGCTGAATGGATTTCTTTTTTCTTTCTATCTATCTGACCAAACGGAACTGCTGTTAAGGTGCATCAGCTAAAGCATGGCTAGGCAAACTAAGGCCTGGGGGCTGGATCTGGCCCAATCGCCTTCTAAATCCGGCCTGCAGATGGTCTAGGAATCAGTGTGTTTTTACATGAGTAGAATGTGTACTTTTATTTAAAATGCATCTCTGGGTCATTTGTGGAGCCTGCCTGGTCTGTAATGGTTCTAGGGGTTGCTCGTGCGTAAGTTGTCGCCACACCTGGCTGAGTCACCTGGGTGAACCCTTTCTGTCTGGACAGCCACTCACCCGTGGCTGTCTCAATCGCTGGCAGAATCCGTCAGTGGGCGTTTCTTGAACTTCTTCCAGCAAAGAAGTTCTTTGATGCCAAGTCTCTGCCTACTCTCCCTGCGTGAAAGTCTTCTGCGCAGGGAGGGTGTGGGCAGTGGAGGACCCGTGCTCTCCCCGCTGGTCTCCGGCGAGGAGTCATGGAGCCTCCTCACCGATTCCCCCATCTGCCCCCCTTCTCCACTGGTGCTACGCTGATTTCCTTCCCCCGCAGATGGGCTGCCTCTCTCCCTCCTGGGACGCTCTCCGGCATCCCTCTGGAGCCCTCCCTCCTCCTCTGGCTCCGATGGCAGTTCCCTGACAGTGTCCTTTTATTTAAAATGCATCTCTGGGTTACTTGTGGGGCCTGCCTGGTGTTTTCACATGAGAAGAATGTGTCCTTTTATTTAAAAATGCATTTCTGGGTTATTTGTGGGGCCTAGGAATTTGTTCTTCCCCCACAAAAAAATATAGTTCGGCCCCATCCACAAGGTCTGGGGGACAGTGAACTGCCCCCCTGCTGAAAAAGTTTGCTGACCCCTGTAAAGGGATAAACAATTGGCCACTCTGGACACAGAGAAGTGCTGCCAGCTGGACGCAGTGCACCAGTACTTTTAGCTGGCAGGACTTCTTCGTGTCCAAAGCGGCTCCAAGATGAGGCAGAGGTCTTGTAAGCCACAAGGTTCACTGGTGGTCTTGGACGAGTCAGAATCCATCAGGATGCTTTGCTTTGCAAGGTTGTCATGCAGATGGGATGGAATGACCCTGGACACATTCAGCTTATTTGGGAGAAAGGCGGCGCACACATGGGGCGAGGGCTTTAAGGTTCAGCTTTGACTTCATTTAATCAGCCAGATGAAATGTGCATGCGTATGAATCTCTAGTGTTAGTGATTGTTTCAATGACTGTAGTGCGCGATCCATAATCTAATTTTGCTTGGGATAATGTGCAATGGTGGAAGCAATGAGAACCCAAAGACTTGAAACATGCCCTATAGAAGTTGATTGCCTTGTGGATACTGAAAAATCTTGATCAAAATCTTTCAGATAAACAAAATTGATTTGGGCAACAAGAGAGCCTGATATTTCTGGGCATCATGTTTAACATTCTTTTATATATTATGGGTCTCTGCTGGCAAAGCTTCCTTTGCTCTGCTTTAGCTGCATCTGGAATGAGGCATTTTATTTTTAGTCTTCCTGTTGGAAACATATTGGCAAATCCTATGAAAATTTTGCCAAACAGGATGTGAGTGTTTTTACAAAAATTTGGGTAAATGTACACAAGTCTGATATGGCCAGATGACCACCGACTGGCCTCTTCAGTTGCACCTACCACAAAAAACCCAGATGTTTTGATTCAAACTGCACCTGTTTTCTGCATCTTTACAAGTATCTGTGCATTTGGCATTTGAGATGTGTAGTAGTTTCTGGTAAAGCACTCTACAAACTAAAACTAAGGTTTGGGGAGTATCCTAATTTTTTTGAACACTTTAGTCTTACAAATTGTTTGAATAAAATGCAAGGAAAGGACTAACAATGGCTGCTCGGGGGGTGGGGGCCATTATATAACCAGCTGTACTTCCTGTGGGAGTTCATCACTAATGGGGCCACCACCGAGAAGGTCTCTTTCTGCTGCTCACCAGCCTGGTGAGCCCAGAAGAAGGGCCCAATTTTACATACGGGCCCAATCTTATATACGCAGGCAGCATGTTTGATTTTCAGACGTATCAGCAGTAGGCGGATAACTATTTCACTCCAACATCTTGCCCTTATGCAGGATATAGTCATATGGGAGTTGTCCTGAAAGAGTAGTCCTTATTTTACATGAAGAGGGAATTCCAAATTGTTCAGCCCCCCCCCCCCAATCTTCTCGCTTTCCTTGATTGCTCTTGGATACCTGAGTGCTTCCAAAGACTTTTAAATTCTGTTTCCGTAACACCCTTGAGATATAATGACCTTGTTGACTTCTCCAGAAGAAAAGAAGAGCAGAGGCTCTTGATTATCTGTTGCTTGTTTTCACCTCGGCTCAACTTGGCTTCTTTGTCCATGTCTGACTGTATAATAGAGTCCTTTTCTGCAGTTCAGTGCAGAGCAAAGGCATTGGGTGGTGGGCCTAGATTGTATAGGCTTCTCCTTTTTGGCATGTAATGCTGTCAGACCTTGAGCTTCTTGGGTAAGTTGTAAGTGGAATTACTGTGCTGGAGCTGGCAGCACAGCTTTACTCTGCGCACAAACATGTTTCAGGAAATCTTGGCTTCAAAACGCTAGCTGGGCTCAGTATTTATAGGTATGTGGAGAATAATATTGTCATGATTGACAGCTAAATACAAGGAAGGCTGGCTTTAGAACTGCAGTTGCAGATCTTGAGGGACTTTTAAAAATCTTATTGAAAGCAAAAGCATTTGGGGTGCCTGTGCTGCAAGAATGGCGTGTAGATAATTCTGGGGCATTCTGCAGAAAATAAGGTCTACAGGGGCTGAATATATTTATGTAGTGTTTTAAAACACGCTGTGGATGGTTTCTTGCTCTCATCTCTTTATGGCAACTCTTGCTCTGTGCCTTAACAGATAGGAGAGAGTATCATACCAATACTACCCAGTGAATACTGGGGGTGTAAATGGGGTTTGGACTCCAGTTTTCCAGCTCAAAATCCAACCCTTAATTTACTAACAGGTTTTACAATGGTTAAGCCTTGATTCTAGTTCAGCCGCTGTACTTTTGAAGGAAGTGGCATGTTCAATTCACATGTGGATTTTTTTTATAGGCTGCAACAAGGAAAGAGCAAGTGGGAAGGAGGGCACTAAGGTGGTCCTGGGTGTAGAATTTTGGGTGCAGACTTTGGAGACTTGGGTTCAAGTTTCAGCTCAGCTGTGAACTTGAGTTACCTCGAGCAAAACCTCTGTCTCAGTAAGTTCCCCACATGTAAAATGGAAATGATATTGACCCACCTCCCAGGTCGCTGAAGACAAATGAAATGAGGTTTCTGAAGCGCCCTGCACAGCTCAAGTGCTCTTTTGCATTATAAATAACAGCCTGCCTCAATGGATCAAGCAAATGAGCTGTGTTGCACGGGAAGGCCAAAAGCGCCCTGCAGGCTGACCTGCCAGACTGGCCTCCAGTGGAAAATGCCCTCAAATATGTCAGTCGTGGAGGTAGCTCTAATGCCTCTAAAATTGCTACATTTTTGGATCATTCTTTAAAAAACATCAACAACTCATTTCCTAAAAGAACCAAAATGTGTTCAGGAAACAGTAGGGAGATGTTGTATCATAAATCATCTTCTGCTAACTTCAACCTGTTTCTGTGCTCTTAAACTGCAGGGCATGCACTTCTGTGTAGTGTAAGGAATGAGGTTTGAATTAGTGCTGCAGGGCTGGGCATCCCAGATTTGAAGCCTCTCCCCGTGTGTGTCACCCGGGAGAAGTCTTTTCTAGCAGAGAGTGTCTGCCTTGCATCAAATAGCTTGGGTTTGGGGAGTGACTGAAACTTACGGCATATTAAAACACTTCTGGTAACTGTTGCTGCTGCCCTTTGGAAAGTAAACCACTGAGCCTCTTGGGCTTGCTGATCGGAAGGTCGGCTGTTCGAATCCCCGTGACGGGGTGAGCTCCCGTTGCTCGGTCCCAGCTCCTGCCAACCTAGCAGTTCGAAAGCACAAAGTGCAAGTAGATAAATAGGTGGGAAGATAAACAGCGTTTCTGTGCACTGCTCTGGTTTCGGTGTTCCGTTGTGCCAGAAGCGGCTTAATCCTGCTGGCCACATGACCCGGAAAAACTGTCTGTGGACAAACGCCGGCTCCCTCGGCCTGAAAGTGAGATGAACGCCGCAACCTCAGAGTTGTCTGAGACTGGACTTTACTGTCAGGGGTCCTTTACCTTTTTATTTCAATATCAAAATTGGAATTTAAAACATTTCATGTTCCTTCTATCTTCCTCCTTCAAATATTTGCTCATTATTTCTGTTTTAATACAGTGCCATCACTGTACATGATCCTTTAGTTTTCCCCTTTCCCTTGCAAGGAGTCTGTGCAAGGGAGCACTCAAAAATGGTTTCTCCCACCTGCAGCCAGAAGTGATGTAGACCATTCTCTACTGCAGGCTTCCTCAAACTTGGCCCTCCAGATGTTTTGAGACTTTAGTTCCCATCATCCCTGACCACTGGTCCTGCTAGCTAGGGATCATGGGAGTTGTAGGCCAAAAACACCTGGAGGGCCGAGTTTGAGGAAGCCTGCTCTACTGCCTCATTCTCTTCCATGTGTAGACCAAGCTTAAAACTTTGCCCAATTTGAAATTGTAATTGAAACCAGTGGCTTGCTTCTTTCTTTCTTTCTTTCTTTCTTTCTTTCTTTCTTTCTTTCTTTCTTCTTTCTCTCCCCCCCATGAGACAGAAGTATGAAGTGTTGCCTGTTTAGGATCCAGCTTTCCATATCTGGAACAACTCTTTGGGATGGGTGTCAGGGGCACTTTTAGAGAGTAGCATTGCGGAGAAACCCCTTGACCTCCTGACATTTGTGCTATGATGTGCCATGGGGCACAATTTTGTCCTCAACGCTATTCAATTACTATTGATTGATTGATAGAATTTATATACTGCCCTATACCCGGAGGTCTCAGGGCAGTTCACCAAATAAAATCAAAATATAAAACCACAAAATACATAATCGAAATAAAAACAACAACCCAATAACCCCCAAATGAAGCCATTGGGAGCACTCATTAGAGCAGGCATGGCCAAACTTGGCCCTCCAGCTGTTTTGGGACTACAACTCTCATCATCCCTAGCTAACAGGACCAGCGGTCAGGGATGATGGGAGTTGTAGTCCCAAAACATCTGGAGGGCCAAGTTTGGCCATGCCTGCACTAGAGGATTCAGAGCAAAATGTCTCCAGTATGCTGAAGACACGCAGCTCTAGCTCTGCATAACTTCTGAATCGGGCATGGACCAAGGTCTGGCTTCTGTGATGAGCTGGTTGAGGGCCATTAAACTTGAGCTGAAACCCTGTGGGTGAATTCACACCCATTTTCCAAGCAGGAGCTTAGTACAGTGAGCACGGACCCATTTGAATCCCAGTTCACCCCATTCCTTTGCTGTGTTGATACTCTGTCGATACCAACGGGAATTGTTATTATTAGTTATATAGTCTATTTATCACCCACCCTTCTCCAAAAGGAGGGAGGGTTACAGCAATTTAAAAACACACTATCAGCATCATTTTAAAGCAAAGACAGTCGAGAGAAGCATTCAGAAAGTAGCTTCCAGCATGTTCAATGCAGCGTAGTTTATTTCCAAAGGCTGTTTTAACTCTTCTGTGTGTGTTTGTTTGTTCGCAGGCTCCACCGGGCCCAGTGTGCAATTAAACAGACTCAGGTAACTGTTCAGAAAATAGGAAGGGAGATTGAAGAGAAACTGAGGCTTACGTCGACGAGCAAGGAGCTGGTAGGTTTCCAGGATGTATTTGTTTCTCTCACTTTATTTCAAATGCCCTGAGTAAAACATTGGTGGGCACATGTAATCAGAGGGCTTTCAAAATCTGAAGGGAGCACCTTGTTAGAGAGGTGTGAGCAGTTGTTAGGGCGCAGGCTCTTTCTGTGCCTAGGTCTCAGCTAATGTAAGTATGATCGGGTGGACAGAACCCCACCGCGGATCATCCTATGTCCCTTATTCGCAATTTGAAGCCAACCATTTATTTATTTCTGTATTTAGGTCTTGATTATCACCCGAATATCATGGAATTTGAGGTGCCTGGCTTGAGTGGGGGAAAACATGCAAAGTTACAAACCTGTAACCAATGAAATTCAGGAATATATTTACAAAAGTTAGGAAATGCGAACAGTAAAAGGTTTGGGGAATCCTAGTCTGTGGAGTACAGCGATGCTCAACCAGTTTTCTCACACTTTGTGCAGACAATCTCTTCCCTGATAGTTAGGCGTGATTTGATCTGCAGCGACAAGTTTTTCACGTGCAGGAGAAATCACTCGATGCCTTCGCGTAATAATTACAGATGTATGGACTTTCTCAAGCACTGTCACTCTTGCGTGTAACTCAACCCCCTTTTTATTATTAAATGGAAATATTTGTCTGGAAGGCCCCAACGTCTTGATGTATTGGATTAAGCCTAAATTGCTGAGAGGGAAAAACCAAATTAATAGGCCTCCTAATGCTCTGCAGTTGTAAAGCATCAACGCTGGCTCTGTGGCGAATGAGCAAAAAGTGGCTGCCAGGAAAAACAAACTCTTACAGATTGGGATTAATGAGCTACCAGTGGAAAGTGTGGTGAACCTTGTAATTGTTTGGGCCGAGTGTAATAGCTGAGCTTGCTGAGACTCCAAGCTTTTGAGGATGAGCAAAATGCATGTAATGACTTCTTGGGCACAGTGACAAACATTTTAATTGTCAACTTAGGCTCCGTTTTTTGTTTTGTTTTTAAAAGAAGAATTTGGAACAAAGCAATCTGTTGGCGCCGACTAATGTCAAAGGGCTCAGCATGGTCTAGAATGGGGACCAGTATAGCTAGTAACTTAATTTGGAAATTTATATTGGCACAGCCTGGCAGGCACCTGGTGCCTCGTATCAATTTTAAGAAGCCAATCTGCTTGTATCCCATTCTCTTCATGATGTTATGCTTGGTTCGGGGAGTCCTGCATTTTATATGCTTGGTTTGGGGAGTCCTGCATTTTATTTCGGTGAGGTTCTCCAACGAGTCTGGAAGGCTTGACACATAATGGAAAATTGAAGTCCTTCATAAAGCTGGCTTTAAATGATGAGGAACGTGGGGAGTTCTGCTATCTCTCTAGCCAGAGGATTACTGTACCGTTGTGTGCCTCTTTCAGCACTGAACTAATTTTCTTCCTTCAGCCCCAGTGCCTTGTGTTGAGGCAATCAAGCCTTCTCCACTGGGTTTACGTGCAACTTGGGCACAGAGCATAGATGCATATTCACGATAAGCCCATAAATCAAATCTACAAATAACATAACAAAAGCCACATTTCCTTATCACTTTAAAGAACTCTTCTCCATGTTCGCTTCGGTCCCCAAGGTAAAGTGAAGCCTGTCATCTTTATGTTGGCTTGTGAGCTGCTTGGAATGGGAACAAGTCAGGCATTCTGCCTTTGTACAAGCAGGGAGGGAAAGGATATTGATAGCTTAATCTCTGAAGAGATTTGTGGACTGCAAAAGCCTCATACTTTGCTCAGGCTGCACTGGGAGAAAATTTAGTTGCAGAGGTTGCAAAATGCAGCAAGAGGCAGAGATCTCAGACCTTGCCTAGAGTTTTGTCATTAATGAAGACCGCTCTGCGGGAGTGCCCAAATTGCAGGTGTGAGTGTGCAGCAGCTTTAGCATGTCGTGCATTGAGCTCTCCGTTGGGGAGCCCTGGGATTTTCTTAACCCCCCTGAGGCTCCCAGTGCAGCCCTTTCAGGGACTGCATTTATTTATTTTTCAACTTGTCTTCCTGCCTTTCCATGTGGGATGCCCAGGGCGACTTACAATAAAATAATTAAAACAGCAATATTGTAACAATCAAATAACAATGCCCAGTTAAAATCACATTAAGTTGCAATCTTAATGTTTAATTCAGGTTAAAAAGGCATGGCAGCAGATAATAAAATAATTCAGCTCTCTATGGTCTGTATGAATGAAAAGGGGGTTGATTATTATTATTATTATTATTATTATTATTATTATTTTATTTACTGGACCAGGCACCCTCAACCTGCAGCCCTCCAGATGTTTTGGCCTTCAACTCCCATGATCCCTAGCTAACAGGACCAGTGGTCAGGGATGATGGGAATTGTAGTCCAAAACATCTGGAGGGCCGAAGATTGGGGATGCCTGTACTGGACGATGACATAATTGAGGGGCTAGACAGGCTTTATGATCCCTGTGTCCTTCCATCATGAGATTATTACAAGCCTTGATAGCTATTGCATTGCAGGAGGCTCTGCTGCTCCCAGGCCTTGACATCTTGTAGTCCAAGTCGGGTGACTTTGGCTTTGCATGGGTGCTTTCAAGAGAGCCTCTCAAGAATTTGCTCTGATCTCTTCCCAAATGGCTCTCTCAATCCTCAAACTTTTCTGAGCCTATCATGTTGTGTTCAGTGCAACAGTCAAACCAGAATCCTAGAATTGTAGATTTGGAAGGGACCCCGACGGTCATCTGTTTCAACCCCCTGCAATGCAGGAATCTCATCTAGCTCATACATGACAGATGGCCATCCAGCCTCTGTGTCAACATATTTGACGAGCAGCCCTCTTATTAATTTGTTTAATAGAAAAAAGAGAGTGAGTGCTTACAGTTGAAGATTTTGGTGCTTCGGAATGAGCTGGAAAGGCAGAAGAAAGCCCTGGGCCGAGAAGTTGCCTTGCTACATAAGGAACAAAGTGCGCTATTTGACAGAGGTAAGTGTGAATTTACATTTCATTTATATATTATAACTCTATACTGCACGTACAACCAATTTAGCAGATGCCTTCCCGTGAAAAGTAGGTGATCAAAGAAGCATGAGCCATCAGAGGAGCTTGATCTGTAGCCGAGCAATGGGTTACTCCTATTGAGAAACAGCTTTGCAGCGTGAGGTGGGACTCCATTGGCCTCTTGTTTGCTCCCTTGATAGCCATCTGCAGTGGTGGTGCTGTAGCACAGGGAGGGCAGGGCAGTGGCTCCCCCCTTTGGCAAGCTGCCACTGTGATGCAGTTCTTCGTTTTAGAGCTGCAAGTCTTTCCAACCAGTTGTCTTAAGGTACCTGTGAGGTCTTCTGTTGATTTGTGAGCTCCGAAGAAGGAAGATATCCAAGAGCACACCAATGGTGCAATTAGGAGAGATCACAGAAACTAGCAAAAAGCTTGCATAGCGTCCTGGCTTTAGCTCCTTAGTGATGCATTTAGGTGTTCTCCAAAAGATGGGTTCACACTTGTGGCAATAGAGATGGTTCTAAGGTGTTTGGCAACAAGAGGCATTCCTTAAAACCATATTTCATAGTATTGCTTTCTTTGTAAATACTCCAAAAATAGTGTTGCGATTGTTGCCAGTATTTAGTGCTGAAACACACAAAAACCAATCAGATACTTTCTTCCAAAAATGTCCCTGGTAGGAAATGCGTTTGAGGAAGAATATCAGAAGCTCCGACTGGACAAAGAACCCTTGCAAGAGTTGAGAAAAGAATGCACCGCTAAGAGGTAAAAGGAGTTTGTCTTTTTTGTTGTAGTAGTTGGATTGGTTGTAGTAGTGAAATGCTGACCTTGTCTTTCGTTTGTTGGATTTCTACCCTGCGCTTCCGTCCGAAAGGGAGCCAACAACATAAAAATGCTATACACAATAAGGGTTCAAACATCACTGAAAAGAACATTTTAAAAAAACAGCTGCTTGTACCTTCACTGCAAATAGCAGCAGCAAACGTAGCTCTCAAAGGCCTAGGCAAATAAAAAGGGTTTAACATTCTGCCAGAATACGGCAGTCTGGGGGAGTGTTTGACTTCTCCTGGAAGGGGCACCGCCACAGAGAATGCCCTGTTTCTTGTCACCATCCTTCTGGCCACTTCAGCAAGTGTGGTCTCTCCCCCTGATAGGAAACTGTGGGTTGCAAGGTACTGGAAAAGCAGCTCTTCACAAGTATTGGGTCCCATGCACACCAGTACTAGCAGTGAACAGATTGTAGCTAGGCATAGACATTCCTTGCCATGGAGGCTCTTTGGCCCTCCAGTAATAACATGGAATGTCCTTGCTCTTTCATGGGGAATACTGCCCCATTGAGAGCAGGCAGGCGTCACGATTGACAGACCTGAGGAATGCTTCCATAACAGCACTGCCATTTTCTTCACGCTAACTGGAGCATTATCCCAGAGAATTCAGGAATTCCGCAGATTCGATAAGTCTCAAAGGATGGAGTGCAGTAATAAGACCCCACACCTTAGGAGCAGTCCATGGTCAATCCAAACCTGTACCCATGAATCCTGGGTTGAACATTACCCTGTTCAGTTTGTACTTGTTGGTTATGACACTACATATTGGGAGCTGTGGGGCCAAAGACTGGACATTTTGCGGATTCAGTAGTTGGAATGGTGATTGGAGGAGGTGAAGCAAATGAGCTGACAGATTCACTAATTCTTCTTTGCCCATGTACCGTATTTTTCACTCTATAGGACGCACCTGACCATAGGACGCACCTTGTTTTAGAGGCGGAGAACAAGAAAAAAAGAATTCTCCCCCTCTCTGCGCGGCGCCCCTTCCATTTCTCCTCCCGCTTAGCTGAAGGGGTGCAGCGCCTTAGCTGAAGGGGCACATACTCTTCAGTTTAAGGAACCCGAAGCCCTGGAGCTTGGTGGGTGTTCCCACTGCACTCCGGAGGCTTTGGGTTCCTTTCGCAGAAGCCAGGAGAGTCTTGCTCTCCAGGCTTCAGCGAAAGGAACCCGAAGCCTCCAGAGTGCAGCGGGAGCTCCCACCGTGCTCCAGAGGCTTCAGGCGGCTATCCTTAAAGCCTGGAGAGCGAAAGGGGTCAGTGCGCACCAACCCCTCTTGCTCTCCAGGTTTCAGCGAAAGCAACGTGAAGCTTCCGGAGCACGGCGGGAGTGCTCCCACTGTGCTTCAGAGGCTTTGTGTTGCTATCGCTGAAGCCAAGGAGCCTGCATTTGCGCCATAAGACGCACACACATTTCCCCTTAATTTTTGGAGGGGAAAATGTGCGTCTTGTAGAGCGAAAAATACGGTATGTGTCTCGTGCATACACACAAACACAGAAGTGTCTTGCTGACGAGTTCTCATGACTGACAGAGGGGCCTAGCAGTTGCTGCCACCGACCAGGAATCTCCTCTGGATTCTATAGTTCTGTCTGCGAGTCCGCTCCCTGGGGGAAACTTGTAAAGAGTCAATCTGTTTGCTGTTCTCAAACCTGTTAAGTCAGAGATCTCACCCGGTCTAGTGGCCTTAAGATGATTCTCTGGTCCCAATGGGTGACACTGCTGCAAGCTCATTCACTCTGAAAAAACACCCTGGTTGTGTGACCTTTCAGCAGCAATTAGTTCCTCTGCCTCCTCTTGTCTAGGAGAAAGTAGATACAAAGGAAGGGGATTTCGTTTCAGCTGGAGGAGTTGCTGAAACAAACACCGGTCATTTTTCTCTTAATTGTGCCAATGTATCTTGCACTTTTATTAAAGGTGGCTCTCCTTTTTAGTCGTGTATATATTGCACTATAATCTGGCAGTACTGTGAATGTTAAACATAATTAAAACTATTGTGAGGCATTGGGAGCAATGTGTGTTGACCCTTCAGGTATTCATTCAATTTTTGTCTTTTTCATCAGAGAGCAATTCTTGAAGACCAATGCACAGCTGACCATCAGATGCAGGCAATTACTTTCAGAGCTTTCCTATATTTACCCTATTGATCTGGTGAGTTTCGCATTCTCCAGTAACGCCAGCTTCGGAAGCTGTAGTCGGGATACCACATTCATTTGTGGAACCGTCGCCATGTCAAACCAAAGATATTGTAGTCTCCTATAGATAGGCCCCTACCTATAGCATGTGCAAGGCTCCAGCTTCAGCCTCCACCATCTCCAGATAAAAAGAACTTTGATCACAGGGCTGGAAAAGAACTGTGCTCAATGCACTGGGGAACTGCTGCCTGCTGAAGCAGACGTACTGAGGACCCTGAGATCAATGATCCCTCTGTTAAGGGTATGGCACGATGTAGCAATCACCCCCTGTTGAGTGACTCTGGGGACATAGGATAGGTCCCTTAAAATATTCTGCACTAGGATTCTCCTGTAGGCCCACCTTCAGTTCTCAGAAGCAAAGGCCAGGAGCGTGTTTATGGGGGCATCTATATAAGTAATAGGGATGCTGGTGGCGCTGTGGGTTAAACCACAGAGCCTAGGACTTGCTGATCAGAAGGTTGGCGGTTCAAATCCCTGCAACAGGGTGAGCTCCCGTTCCTCGGTCCCAGCTCCTGCCAAGCTAGCAGTTCGAAAGCACATCAAAGTGCAAGTAGATAAATAGGTACCGCTCCGGCGGGAAGGTAAACGGCGTTTCCGTGCGTTGCTCTGGTTCTCCAGAAGCAGCTAAGTCATGCTGGCCACATGACCCAGAAGCTGTCTGCGGACAAACACCAACTCCCTCGGCCAATAAAGCAAGATGAGCGCCGCAACCCCAGAGTCGGTCACGACTGGACCTAATGGTCAGGGGTCCCTTTACCTTTTATATAAGTAACGAAGGCAACAAGCAAAACGCAGAGCGGTGCCGGCTGCTGTCAAATCAGGAATGCTAAAGTGAAACGTGGCTTTTGATTTCTTCTGACTCGCTTTCCCACTAAACGTTCATGGCACATATTCGAAGACCTGCCTGCTTCCATTACATGCTCAGGTTTTGATTCTGTTGTTTACATTTCGGGTTTTTTATTCTCGCATGGGCACCCTTCCAACCTCACTTTCTGCTATTAAATCCACAGAATGATCAAAAGGATTATTTTATTTGTGGAGTCAAGTTGCCCAATTCTGAAGACTTTCAAGGTAATTGGCTATTTACCTGCTTGCTTTTGATACCTAATTGCCCTGTGCAGGCATGCCAGAAGAGAACCCCAGACAGCAAATTTCAGTTGGGGGGGGTGATTCCATTGTTTCTCAGGAGACAGTTTTCAAACGAATGTTCCTAACAGCTCCATGATGGGCACCCATATTTTAAGAAAAAAAATTTACCGTATTTTTTGCTCTATAAGACTCACTTTTTCCCTCCTAAAGAGTAAGGGGAAATGTTTGTGCGTCTTATGGAGTGAATGCAGGCTGCGCAGCTATCCCAAAAGCCAGAACAGCAAAAGGGATTGCTGCTTTCACTGCACAGCGATCCCTCTTGCTGTTCTGGCTTCTGAGATTCAGAATATTTTTTTTTCTTGTTTTCCTCTTCCAAAAACTAGATGCATCATGTGGCCTGGTACGTCTTATAGAGCGAAAAATACGGTAAATAGTGACTCACTTTGATTTCTTGTAGTAGTTTGCCCTATTTTGCAAGCCCATCATTGTTGCTACTTGGCAGCATTTCTTACTAGCCCAGATTTCCATATGAACCTTCATGGCATTGCAAAAGAAAGAATAGTAATGATTTCCCCCCTAAAACTTCTCTCCCTTGTCACATAGAAGTCATTTTTCTTATCCACGGTATAGATTGAGCATCAGTTTAGATCAGGGGTCAGCAAACTTTTTCGGCTGGTCCACTGTTCCTCAGATCTTGTGGGGGTCCGGACTATTTTTTTTTTTGGGGGGGGGAGAATGAATTCCTATGCCCCACAAATAACCCAGAGATGCATTTTAAATAAAATGACACATTCTACTTGTGTAAAAACATGCTGATTCCTGGACCATCCGTGGGCCGGATAGAGAAGGTGATTGGGTCGGATCCGGCCCCCGAGCCTTAGTTTGCCTACCCAAGGTTTAGATGATTGAATTCTGAGTTAGCGGTGTGTCAAACATCTACCAAACCTATCGTGTGATATGGCTCTTCTCTGACCTTAATAAAGGTTAAATGCTAATGTGCACCCAGATGTCTAATCAGGGGGTATCTTATGCACCAATTTAAAATCTTCGTAAATAAATACTATTCCTTGCTCTATTACAATCCTGTCCAACGGCTCCCCTTGTGTCGAGAACTTTTTAACAGCCCATTATTTAGGTTGTCACAGCTGGCTAGTGCCCGAGAAGTGATTACACTTCTCAGCAAACTTGTCACATAGAATTAGGTGAGCCGCCCCCCACGGCATAGCTGAAAATTGAATGTGGTGAAACGAAATTGGCAGGTTGCATTGAAAAGAGTGCCTTTCGTATGATTTCCTGGAAGTTTAACGCCAGACAGGTTGTGGAAATTTAAATTCAGGCAGGAGAAGATGGGGTTAATCCGTGACACCGAAATAGTTTGCTGTAATGAAATACATGTTTTCCCCTCCCTCATTTTACATAAAGGGAGCAATCTCTCTACCCCCCCACCCCCCCTGAGTTTGGATGTCTTGTCTCCGCTTACCAAAAGCTTGGCATGAGTTCATGGAAGCCGGGTGTGACTGATTCTCAGAAAGCCTAAAAAAATGGAGAAGCAGAAGCTCTTTTTAAAAAACAACAACACAGCAAATGCATAGGAGATGAGAACATCTGTAAGCCAGGATAGTTAGCTCATGTGCCCTAATGGGAAGGAGTGGGAGAGCAGGATATATTCTCTCAGGAAAGGTGGATTCTGAAGTGTGGGCCGAAAGGGGTAGTCTCTCCTCTCCCACAGCGGAGTTCAGACATAAGGGTTGAGGTCAGAGTGAGGACTTCAAGCTGATGGGGAAGAGTCGGTTAGGTAGGAAGTGGGGGAAACTTCCAATTGGTGACAGATGCAGCCTAGGACCCACGTAACTACAGGACCGCCTCTCCTGGTATGCCCCGCGGAGGACCTTAAGTTCCACAAATGACAACACTTTGGAGGTCCCAAGTTACAAGGAGGCTAGATTGGTCTCAACTAGGGCCAGGGCCTTTTCAGTACTGGCCCCGACTTGGTGGAATGCTCTATCACCAGAGACAGGGGCCCTGCAGGACTTGACATCTTTCCACAGGGCCTGCAAGACAGAGCTTTTCCACCTGGCCTTTGGTTCGGACTCAGTCTGACCCTTATGTTTCCCTCCCCTTATGGTTTTGATCTATGGGCTACTTTTAAAATGGGGCTGCATTTTAAATTACATTTTAACCTGTATTTTAAATTGTTTGCCCCCCCCCGTTATGTTTTTACTGTAATTTTACTGGTGTTAGCCACCCTGAGCCCGGCTCTGGCCGGGGAGGGTGGGGTATAAATAAAATTTATTATTATTATTATTATTATTATTATTATTATTATTAGTGTCGGAAAATACGGTATCAGAAGAGATTGGGTGTGACCATCTTTGGCACAGAATCAAGAGGTGTCTAGGAGGGTCCGGGAAACAACACAACCCTCCATAGGGTTGACCCCTCCCCATAGAATCATTGAAATGGAAGGAATCCCCAAGGATCATCCAGTCCAGCCCCATGTCTATCGGCTCATTTCCCCCCCTGCAGTGTTAACTTGCCGTGCCCCAGTTAAAAAACCCACAACAGAGTTGAAGAGCTTTGTGCAGTAAGAAATAGCCAATTCAAAGCATGGCATTGAGCCACTGTTTGGACCTTAATAGGGTAAAGTGACTCTGAACTGTGTGCTTGCTCTCCTTTACAGCAAAGGACGATGGCAGCAATGCTGTCGCTTTGGGCTACACTGCTCATCTGGTCTCCATGATTTCCTTCTTCCTGCAAGTGCCACTCAGGTATCCAATAATTCACAAGGGCTCCAGGTCTGCAATCAAAGATAATATTAACGATAAACTGACCGAGAAAGAAAGAGAGTAAGTGTATTTTATTTTTATTTTTTTGTGGTGGGGGCTGTCAAATCTTGGTCAGAGTAACTTGTTTTTTACACCCATAAAATCCCTCCAAATTTGTGGCTGACACCTTGGTTTGTTCTCTTGTCTCCTGTGAGATGTTGGGACCAAATAACATTAGCACCCAGACCTGGCAGAGCTGGCTGTTTCAAACAGTGTTTCCCTCAAACGTAAATTCAAGCCATTTCCTTACATACATGTTTCTCTTCAGTATTTGAGCCACTTAGAATGCATACAAGGAACCTCTAAGCTGGCTTGCTCCAGCCTGCTCAAGTGTGAAGAATGTTTCTGCTGTCCTTGGACTGGACAGATTCTGGATTCCGTTCCATTCCCAATGCTCTCATGAGGACACAACATGATAGTCCCAGGTATGCTGCCATGGGATTCTCAGAGGAAGAACAGGGTTACAAATGTGATATTAACTATTTGCCAAACGGGTGGCGCTGTTGTCTATACCACTGAACCCCTTGGGCTTGCCAATCAGAAGGTCAGCGGTTCGAATCCCCGGCGACAGGGTGAGCTCCCATTTCTCGGTCCCAGCTCCTGCCAACCTAGCAGTTCGAAAGCACACCAAAAATGCAAGTAGGTAAATAGGTACCACTCCGGCGGGAAGATAAACGGCATTTCTGTGCGCTGTTCTGGTTCGCCAGAAGTGGCTTATTCCTGCTGGCCACATGACCCGGAAAAACTGTCTGCGGACAAACGCCGGCTCCCTCGGCCTGTAAAGCGAGATGAGTGCCGCAACCCCAGAGTCGTCTGCGACTGGACTTAGCTGTCAGGGGTCCTTTACCTTTTAAACAGTCTTTTAAAATTTATTGAACACAAAGAATGAATCAGTAAAACTGTTTATTATATTACATTATGTTTATTATATAATCATATAACTGAAGGCAATTGCAGTCTCTAAAATACTTTAAATCCCATGTTTAAAATGGCCAGATGGTGTGTGGACCCGAGGTTCAACCTATTTTCTGCCTGTCAGAATGTTTGCAAACATTCAAACTCCTCCGGAGTGAGCTTTCTGCAGGAGAGCGTAAGATCAGAGGTTGTGTGTGTTGTCGAGAAAGGATAGGAAGGCACAGGGTGGGGAGATGATTTTAGAAAAAGTCACTTCCAATAAACCTTTCTAGAAAGGTTTCAGTCGCTTCTACTTATGTGTCATAAATCACTGATGCAGCACTATAAAGAGCAAAGGTGGTTTTGGTGTGCTTTTACCAAAATGCTTCATTTTCATAAAATAGCACTCACCACCACCAGGCTGATTTGCAGGATTGCCTCACCCTCCGTTAAAGTGCTTTGTGTACTGTTGAGCAGAGCAAGTATCATTTTGCTTCTTATTGGCAGTCATGCTAAATATTTTTTTCCCTTAGAATTGTTGGATTTCCCCTTGAACCACATATTTATAGTGAAGGCTAAAGTCAAGCGTGTGAGCCAAGGCAAGGTCATTCTTTCCTCACAACTTACGCCCCGTCCCCTGGGATCACCCGCCTTCCTCTAGCCTCCAATGGACTGGAGATGCATCAGAGAAAACAAATACGTGCCACAGAAGAAGGAAAAATTCCTAGGGTTACCAGTCAACTTTCCTGGTGGGAAACACCTTAATAGGGTGATAAGGGGCGTGGGGTGGCGCTGTGGTCTAAACCACTGAGCCTCTTGGGCTTGCCGATCAGAAGGTCGGCGGTTCGAATCCCCGTAATGGGGTGAGCTCCTGTTGCTCTATCCCAGCTCCTGCCAACCTAGCAGTGCAAAAGCACGTAGATAAATAGGTACCGCTGCGATGGGAAGGTAAACACCGTTTCCATGCGCTCTAACTTACGTCACAGTGTTCTGTTGCGCCAGAATCGGTTTAGTCCTGCTGGCCACATGACCCAGAAAGCTGTCTGTGGACAGACGCCGGCTCCCTTGGCCTGAAAGCGAAATAAGCGCTGCAACCCCATAGTCGCCTTTGACTGGACTTAACCATCCAGGGGTCCTTAACCTCCAGGGTGATCCTGGAGTTTGGGAGAAATGCATGCACTTAGTTTTCCAAGAGGGAATCTTCAGAGCGAGGAGGCACTGCTCTATGCTAGTCTTGTGTTTGAAGATAGAGTAGCCCTCCTGATGTTTTTGGACTGAAACTCCCATCATCCATCGCCATTGACCTTACAGGCAGGGTCTGATGGAAGTTGGAGTCCAACAAGATCTGGAGGGCATCACATTGACTATCCCTGTTTTAAGAGCCTAAGAGCCTTTCTGGTTCAGACCGAAGGCCTACCCAGGCCAGAACCCCGTATCCCAGAGTGATTAACCATATGTCTCATTAGGGTAGATCTTGATGGCCTGAAACGAGTCGAGAAATGCAATGCACGTTATCTGGAAAAGTTGCTACCTGCCCTGTTATATGTTACTAACCTGAGTTCTTAGCTGAGCAGCATACTGTGATGACTGGCCTTGTGTTTATCTCGAGCCCAGTCCATGTTGCAGCATGATGTTACTGCACCGTGGAAAGTTGGGAATGAAAAATGGCATCAAGAGAATCGATAAGGTCTATCAGACGCTTGTCTTGAATACCAGCCACACATGGCAGCAGAACGTCATAGTGTGAATAGCAAGCTTGGTGTTGTTCAGGTTTGGTGGGCAAAGGCTGAACAGTGCCTTGGCCAGCATGGTTAAAAACATCAAAGGAAAACCTTCCAGACCCTCCCATGTTCTGGCCATAGCTGTCAACCGTCCCTTATTTGGCGGGAAACTCCCTTATCCCAGCGTCGTTTCCCGCTGCTGTCCCGGATTGATGATGTCCCTTAAATTTCCCGGGTTTCACGCTCGCCCAGCTCAGAAGGGAAGCAGCGGCTCAGGGTCCTCTGCCTCGAGAGAGCGCGCGCATGAGCTGCCGCGTTTCCGCTCTCCCTTTTCCCCCTCAGGGGCGTGTTGTGAGGAGACGGGTGGCAGCAGGCGGGCAGCCCCTCTCTTGTAAGACTTCCTCAGCGCTGCCAGAGGAAGCCGGAGGTGGCAGCAGTGGCGCCAGCGGCTGAGGAGGTGGCCTGAGGGAAGAGGAAGGGGGATGGGATGGGGAGGGACACAGAAGGGTGGCGCATCAGTGGCCGCCATGGCACCGCAACCACCTCATGCCGTGCTGGCGGGTGGCGTGGGCGAGGGAAGGGCCAATGGAACTCCTGGCGCCAGGACGATGGCAGCCCCAACGTGCTGCTTAGCATCCCCTCCAACCAGTGCAGCATCTTAATGTAGTGATTTCCCCCTCTGCATCCCTTTCACAACTCTGTTTTTATAAATCATTTGTCCATCCATAGTTCAAATTTTTACTACAAGTTTTCTGTCAATCCTACCAATGTATGTAACTCTTTACAATAGCTTTTCAACTAAATTATAAACTTTCCCTCCTCTTCCTGGTTTCTAATTCTGCCTGTAAGCTTTGCCATCTCGATGTCATTCATCAGTTTTGTCTGCCACTCTTCTTTGGTCGGAGTTGTAGACCCTTAGGATCATCTAGTCCAACCCCCTGCAAAACACAGTCACAGCAAAAGCAGCATGGCTCCATCAGTGCCAGATTTCTGTATAAGCTAAGCAAAATCTCTTATTTTGGCTGCTGATCCCTTATTTTCGAGGCTGCTGGTCCTTTATTTTCAAATCTGTAAGTTGACAGCTATGGCTCTGGCCAAGAGCAGCCACTCTACTCTAGAGGGCAGCTTGGTGGCTGTCTTTAAAGCAGAATGTTTGGGCTGGAAGCTCTGATGGCACTTTAGCAAGGTTGGGCAATAAAGCGAGTGAGAGACTATACTGGGGGTCTGTTGCTTGCAAATCTCTGTAACTTCTAGAGATGAAATATGGTATGAATTATTGTGTGCTACTGGTTGCTGTACAGCCCTCTCAGATCATATGCAGAAGTTTAAGATTCCTTAATGGGCAATTCATGATAAAGTTAGCTGCAAGCCTTGCTTCCATTTTTATATTGCATGTCTGTTGATGTAATATTACAAGGCTAATTTCTTTCATAAATTTCTCAGCCTCTCCATGTTCATGGCCCACTATGTGCCTCGGGGGGGGGAGGGGGGGAGTCATTTTCATCAAGTACTTTACACATATATATATTTACTATATTTCCTTGTTAACGGCCCCTCATAAACTCTAGGAAATTTACTTAAGACTACACCCTTGCTATGGGACGCAGGTGGCGCTGTGGGTTAAAGCCTCAGCGCCTAGGACTTGCCGATCGAAAGGTCGGCGGTTCGAATCCCTGCGGCGGGGTGCGCTCCCGCTGCTCGGTCTCAGCGCCTGCCAACCTAGCAGTTCGAAAGCACCTCCGGGTGCAAGTAGATAAATAGGGACCGCTTACCAGCGGGAAGGTAAACGGCGTTTCCGTGTGCGGCTCTGGCTCGCCAGAGCAGCGATGTCACGCTGGCCACGTGACCCGGAAGTGTCTTCGGACAGCGCTGGCCCCTGGCCTCTTGAGTGAGATGGGCGCACAACCCCAGAGTCTGTCAAGACTGGCCCGTACGGGCAGGGGTACCTTTACCTTTACCTTTACACCCTTGCTGCTAGTTGATTGGGTGTCTTTTCCACAGCTAAATTTTTGTCTCTGCTTGTCTACAACCTACTTTGTTTTTGTACTGGCTAAACAACAACAAAAACGAGCTAGAAGTGGAATTTGGTGCATATGGGTTAAAATGGGGGGTAGCTGAACTTTAACTCTCCAGATGTTTCTGGAATACAACTCCCATTGCCTTTGACCATTGGTCATGCTGGTTCAGGCTGATGGGGGTTGGATTCTAGCAACATCTTGTTGGTTGGCCAGGAAAAAAAATGGTATCATGAAAGGAGAATTCCCTGGATGTCAAGATCCAGGTTTGGGGCAAATATCTTAGGTGAGAGAACCCTAGCAGAGATGTAAAATCACAAAATATGCAGCAAAGTAAAGTGTGGAAATATAGGCTTTTAAAATATGTGCTTCAGAGTTCCAATTAAAGTTTCCCTCTTCCCCTAGTATAGAAAAAGACCACCTGTTTGGTAAGTTAAAAACTGATTTACTTGTAAACTCTTCAAAGTTCAGGTTCATGTGCTTTTCCATGCGTCAGTCAGAAAACACAGATAGTAAAACTTGGCTTAGTTTTAATGGTGAAAGTTCCTAAATTATTGGTATAGGAACACAAGAGCGGCTTATAAGAGCCATGTGGTCTGAGCCGCACTAACCAGCTCAAAACCTCTTCACTTGCTGAGCTGCTCAGATAGGCAGAGGTACAACAATAGGCTTGATTATCTTCCCCTCATGCTAAAGAAGAGTGACCTAGCTAAGCTTGGCAAGGACAGCTTACTCTGTGTTATTAACCCTGTCATGCATTAATTAGACTTAAGCATGTTGGTTATATGAGGCTGGTTATCCCACATATCTGTAAGACTACAAGTTAGTCCCTCCTGTGTTAAAGTTCGACGATGTGGCAGGATGCAATGGCACAAGCAAGGGATTGCAAAAGGATCCTCTCTCCGCAACAGAATCTGCATTGTTGGTTGTAGTACTCTGTTCTCTTGGAACGCAAGGGGATATGGCTCTGAAGGCACAAGATGGAGCATTATGAATCTCTAGGGGATGCTTCTGTTACAGGAAAAGTCCGAGGGCTCCCTTGGACAAAACAAAGACACCAACCAGGATAACTTGGAGCAAAACAGCAGCCTGTAGGCTTGGTCTTTATTGAACTGTTGCAACAGGGTATTCCCCTCACTTGCAGGAGAGAGGAAGGACCCAGAAAAATGGTGTGCAAGGCCTTATAAAAACTTTTGAAATTCCCCTCCTCTAGGTCTAGCCTAGGGACGCAGGTGGCGCTGTAGGTTAAAGCCTCAGCGCCTAGGACTTGCTGATCGAAAGGTCGGCGGTTCGAATCCCTGCGGCGGGGTGCGCTGCCGCTGCTCGGTCCCAGCGCCTGCCAACCTAGCAGTTCGAAAGCACCTCCGGGTGCAAGTAGATAAATAGGGACCGCTTTCTAGCGGGAAGGTAAACGGCGTTTCCGTGTGCGGCTCTGGCTCGCCAGAGCAGCGATGTCACGCTGGCCACGTGACCCGGAAGTGTCTCCGGACAGCGCTGGCCCCTGGCCTCTTGAGTGAGATGGGCGCACAACCCCAGAGTCTGTCAAGACTGGCCCATACGGGCAGGGGTACCTTTACCTTTACCTTTACCTAGGTCTAGCCCACCCCCCAGAAACATCATGCATACATTACAGAAAGGAGGGGTTGAGGGAGGAGTTGTGGTGGTAACATGAGTGTCTTGTCACCTGGCTGGTTCCTCCCTTCCCCCCTCCCCCTGAGTCACTTCCAGGAACTTCCAGGAGACAAAGGGGAGTTTGCAGTTTCCTGCCCCCTGAGGGAAGATCTGATCATTGTCCTTTGTTTCAGTCCATGCTGAATCCACTCCCATATGCAAGTTCTTTGTGATCTTGATTGTCTTCTGTCTGGGATCATCAGGGTTGGTATGGGCAGAGCTCCTGTGGATGTGCTGAGACAGTGAAGGGATTATGGCTGACCAGGACTAAGCCACCCCCCTTTGTTAGTTCTTGTCATATGGAGTAAAAATAAAAATGGAACAGTGCAAATCCGATGTATGGTTGATTTTCTATGAATTTATAACAGAAATGTGGCGTATGTAGTGTGTGAGTGTGTAGTTTGGGGTGGGGGGGGGTTCCTGCTACACTTCCTTTACAGAACATGTGTCACAGCCAATTCACTTCCCAGTCTAAGGAGGTCTCTACTACTCTGGCCTCCAAACTGAGTGGTGTCCAGTGGCTATCCAGTCCATCAGATTTATTTTCCAACCAAAAGAGTGAGGAGTTACCCGTCCTCAGGTATGATGCAAAACATCTCATCTAAGCTGCCGGGAATAATCAGATGACAAATAGATTGCCTAGGGGCAGTATTATAGTGGACTAACATGTACCGTATTGGCCCGAATATACGCCGCACCCTCAAATAAGCCATACCTTTAATATTCGGGGGGGGGGGGGAGAGACAATACCCGAATATAAACCGCTCCCTTAAAATTCCGCAAGCGTTCACACCCGTAAATGGCAGGTGTAGAAGAAAATCCTACAGCGATATCATGAAAGCCAATTTTTGTAAGGTTGCAAATTTAAGCCACACTTTAACTTTTCATGGTCGGAATTTGGAAAAAGTGTGGCTTATATTCAGGCCAATACGGTAATATGTGGGATAAATACATTTGCATAACTTAAGATTCTCCTTGTTCTAGTTTCGGACTTCTGTATCTGTCACCCATATAGCACCTAATTCACAAGACACCTCTCTGGTGTTTGCTTCGTACGTTACATTTTTTTTAGAACCAATTTTTATTTCTGTGTTTGGAAAGACAGTGTGCGGCGCCATGATCGGCATCTAGGAACAAATGCATGTGTTGGTTTAGGTGAGTGAACACTCATGTGTCCGATTTCCTTTCCAGCTGTTACGGAAATTACCAGGGGGGGGGGCACATCTTTAAAGTTAAATATTACAAATATTATGCCTGAATGTATCCTTTCAACTTGCCAGCTCAGGGAAGTCACCTAGCTTAAAAAATAATATAAAATCATCTCCTTTCCCAGTTTCCTCCATTCCAAAGCTATTTTCCCTTTGAAAAGGGACTCCAGGAAGTTCCCAGAGGTGACAATTGCTGGGCTCATTGTTAGCCAAAGGAAGCCAAATCTCATCCCCTGACTCGCCTCAGGCTCCAGACATGCAAAGGAACTTCTATTGTACTTTTGGGTGGTGGGTACTTAAGACATATTTGTCTATGCTAATCTTATACCTGAGTCTTGCCCTCCCATGTCTGCTTATGCTAATCTTGTACCAAGGACTTGTCTGGACATGTTTGCCAAGGTTAACCCCTCCCCTTCGAAGTGTATTCTGGGATGTGGTGGGAAAGTTTTAATAGTCCTTGTCACCCCATTCTCGGGGTTCAAATTTGCTCTTGGAACCTATTTCGCAATAAAGTTTGGTCTACAGCTATTTGCTCCGGTTGGCTGGAATCCTTCCTTTATTCCGCAGGGACCCGCAGGCTCTGCCCGACAAGCTGGGTGACTGAGCAGCCTCACACCTAGATTTTTTCCTTAACACTACCCATTGATCTGATGCATCATGAGAGCACCAGGCCACACATCTCCACAGCAGAAGGGGACTTGCCGATGGAGTTTATTCTGAGTACAAGTAGCTTCAAGTTACTTGAGTCAGCTCTGGAAAACGTTATGGAAACCTAAGTCTTCTACTTAATATTTTTATTATGTATTAAAATAATAATACACTTTAACTCTGCTATGGTAATGGAAGTATTCTTTCAGTAGTTCTGAAATCTCAGGGGGTGGGGAGCGTGTGTAAAATAATACGCCTCCAGCAGACGATGCTCAAGGGCACATATAATATATCAAACCAAAAATAACGTGACTGTGGCCTACTTAACCCTAGTTTGTAAAATTCTTCCATAATCTAAGCAATCACTCACAGTATCAATACCACTAATCAGGAATTATAGCAATTTTCAAGTGAGTCCAAATTTCGTACTTAAGTAGCTTTAACCCTCGTGACCTTTCAGGGATTAGGTATTTCAACTATATCCGGTCTCTTGTAGACTTGAAATGAGCCCAGGCTTTCCCAAGCTGCATGGGTAATTAGGTCAATTGGCCGAGGCCCCAGAATTCGACCACTCTAATTGGTATAATTCGAGCGTGTGCTAGTGAGTATTCCTGAACTGTTGGCTTCTCGATTAGAGTCGAGGGCTGGCTCCCTTTTGCTGCAGGGGTATTAAGTAGTGCTGCAGCTTACGAATGCTATGACATCTTATGAAGAACAGTTTTAAAATTTAAGTGGAAGGCACTATTTTTAGAGGAAGTCAAAAGGATTGCTTTGCCTTTGCCATTCAAGCTAGCCACCTAGTTGCAGACTGCATGCCTGGGCAATATGCTGATATGTGATTAATGACCCACAACTAAGTTGACTTGTTATAGATAGATGTGGATTGAGCATGTTTTTGGCTGTGGTGGAACAGTTTTGGGGCTAGAGGGCCAGAAAGGAGGCTCCACATCCAGTTTTCAAGCTAAGAATTACTTAAAGCAGCGGCTCTAAAATACTCTGTAGTCTAGGGTGAGAATGAACAATCATCCCTCGCCGGTGACCTTGCTAGCTGGAGTTGATGGGAGTCTAGAGGACTACAGGTTCCCCACATTCTAGTCACTGAAGAGTAGCTGTTGAGGCTGGATTTGTCCCACCTATTTTGTGAGCTTGCTTTGTGGCCTTGGGGTAGGTCACAAGTTTCAGCTCTAGATTTCTACCTGTATAACGGAGACCAGCACGAGACAAGCAAGATACAGTGGTACCTCAGGTTAAGTACTTAATTCGTTCCGGAGGTCCATTCTTACCCTGAAACTGTTCTTAACCTGAAGCACCACTTTAGCTAATGGGGCCTCCCACTGGCAGAGCGCGATTTCTGTTCTCATCCTGAAGCAAAGTTCTTAACCCGAGGTACTGTTTATGGGTTAGCAGAGTCTGTAACCTGAAACGTATGTAACCTGAAGCATATGTAACCCGAGGTACCACTGTACAGACTGCAAAGCATTTTACAAATGCAAAATTACTAAATAATGAATTGGTACTGTTTGGTGCAGCAAAGTTCATGTGTATGTGTCTGTCACTTGCAGAATGGCAACCAAGGTCTTTGTGTACTTTAAAGCAGGCTATATATAAATTGCTTCCAGTTCACCCAGCTCCAAAACTGCTTTGGGTACGATTTTACCTTCCCAGCTTTTTAAAACTTTTTGCGGCTGGGGAAAGAAATTGCTATGCAGGTCTGATATGGAACACTCTGATCATTTTGGGGAGCTCTTTAAGTTCTTTGAGTGTTAGGTAAGGAAAGGAATAAATTTTAAACCCCAAGTGGGAAGTTCAAATTAGAGTTGGAAGGGACCTTGAGGGTCATCTAGTCTGACCCCCCTGCCATTCAGGAATCCTGCCCACAGCCTTCCCTGAGTGGGCTCAAACCACCAGCCTTCTAGTTAACAGCCAAATGCATGGACCCATTTGAGGATGAGAAAGAGAAAAGGCACGAAGACTCACCAGGCAGAGCAGGAGGAGCCAGCCCAAAATGACACAGATAAATTATGGTTCCTGGTGGCACTTGCTAGAACAGGAACAATCTCCTGTGTTTCTTCCTCCCTTCCTGCCCCCTCTTAGCCAGTTGGGTGTCAAAAGCAAACTACAGTCATACCTCGTGTTGCGTCCGCTTCATGTTGCGTCTTTTCGCGTTACGTCCCGCGGCAACCCGGAAGTACCGGAATGGGTTACTTCCAGGTTTCAGCGCATGCGCAGAAGCGCTAAATCACACTTCGCGTATGCACAGAAGCTCCAAAGAAGAAGAAGAGTTTGGATTTGATATCCCGCTTTATCACTACCCAAAGGAGTCTCAAAGCGGCTAACATTCTCCTTTCCTTTCCTCCCCCACAACAAACACTCTGTGAGGTGAGTGGGGCTGAGAGACTTCAGAGAAGCGTGACTAGCCCAAGGTCAACCAGCAGCTGCATGTGGAGGAGCGGGGAAGCGAACCCGGTTCACCAGATTACGAGTCCACTGCTCTTAACCACTACACCACACTGGCTCTCACACCACACTGGCTCTCGTGCTTTGAGTTGCAGGCATTTCACCTTACGGACGGGCCTCTGGAATGGATCCCGTCCATAACACGAAGTATGACTGTACTTGTTTTCCTGAAGCACAGTAGATGTTGCAGATATATAACTCATGGGGCTACAGCTGGGAGACAGGCAAGGAAACTTGTTACTAACGTGTACCTTTTTCCACTTGCAGAGGGATGAATGAGACTACCCAGTCTTTGCACATTACTGAATCCCAAATACCTCAGGTTGAGGAGGCACCCTAGTAAAGCTCAGTCTAACCATTTTCACCTGGCAGCTCTTACTGTGAATTGGAATGTAATCCCTTCTATGAGTGCACAGGGCTTCAGCTGCTGAAGCTTTCTTTTCAAGATGTGACTGGAAACATTACATTTTCAGCCATTCCACCCCTCGGTTTTGTGTGTGTGTGTGTGTGTATTTGCAGCTCCTTACTGGGGTTTCTTCAATTCAGTTTGAAATGCAAGCAAAAAGTCTGATTAGAGGAAAATCAGGATCTAAACCACATGTTTTTCATGTCAGATTAGAAACAGGTGGGTACAGTTAAAAATCAATCATTTCCTTAAGCTTAAAAAAAATAGTTTGGATTAAAGGCAGGTGGCTATACATGGACATATGAAAAACCAGTCGCCAACTTATTGGTACATATGAGATTGATCTCTCTGAACACAAAGAAGTTCATAAATCACAGAACTTGGCAATAAAGATGTTTAGGCTTGAGAACTGGAAGAGCAAACCTTTGTATCTGAAAGGGGTTTTTTTTAAAAAAAATAGCACCTAGATCCTTTTTAGCTTCACTTTAACAGTTAACATCTGACTGACCTAAGAGGCCTGTGGAGAGTCATTACAGCCTTTTCAAATATTGAAGCTGTCCCGTGATGCTGAACAGGTCAAGATTAGCCCAATAACATCATGTGGCTATGAAATGAAATGAGGGTGTGATTTGGGAAGTGCTTGTCTAAGGTCGGGAGGGGGGGGAGTAGGAGAGCAGAAGTGAACTTAAGTTAACAGGAGATGGATTGTACCAAAGGTATCCTTTTGTAGTCATTCTTGGCCTTAAAAGTGTGGCGGCTTAAAAAAGAAAGATTGCAGGATGTTCTTAGTTAATTTCTTCTGCTATGCTAAACTGTTAAGGAATCCTCCTACATTTCGGTTAACACTGAGCTAAGAAATACTGAGCTTATAGTTAATGAATCGCTACGCTGCCAGGACAATGCTATTCTCCACAAAGTAATAATCCACGAGAAGGAGGAGAAAAAATGAGCCAGCCTAGTCCCGTTGACTTCACTGAATATTTCTCAGGTGAAGTAAGCTTTTTAGATCTTCTGTTTTTAATATTTGGAGCTTGAGAACGCTCCTGGACAAAACGCATCGCTTTTTAAGGGGAAGCAAGTTGTTAGGAAATTGGCTCACCACTTCTGCTTCGCATGTGATCCCAGCGGTTGGAGGCTTCAGCTGAGATATTGTCTATTGCCGAAGTTAGTTTTTTTTTATAAATATTTATTGAAAGTTTTCTTTTTTATAAATTACAATACAAATGAAAAAAAACAAGGTAACACATATCATGACATATTTTCTTAACTTCTTTGGACTCCCTCACATCTCCCGCTCCTGCGTTCCTAATTTATAAATATCTAACCAGCAATTTATCACCTTATTTCCATTCTTATTATCTAATTTTCCAATTATCTCGAATTTTCGATATCATTTATTCAAACCTTAAAAGTTTAAATTTAGCCTAATAATTATCCAAAATTTGTCTTTTCTTAAATTTAACTTATCTTCATATATCACTTCACCTAGCTTAATGGTGCCAAGTTATTTATAATCTAGCATCCTTCTTAACATTCATACAATTTACAATGTTTCTGTAGGTAAGTCTTGAATTTCTTCCAATCTTCTTCTACCGTCTCCTCTCCCAGGTCTCGGATTCTGCCGGTCATCTCGGCCAGTTCCATGTAGTCTATCAGTTGCATCTGCCTTTCTTCCAGTGTGGGTAAATCTTGGGTTTTCCAGTGCTTGGCGACGAGTATCCTTGCTGCTGTTGTTGCATACATAAAGAATGTTCGGTCCTTCTTTAACACCCTCTGACCGACAATGCCCAGAAGGAAGGCCTCTGGTTTCTTAGGAAAGGTATACTTAAATACCTTTTTCAGCTCATTATATATCATTTCCCAGAAAGCCTTCACTCTAGGGCAAGTCCACCAGAGGTGAAAGAACGTTCCTTCATTTTCTTTACATTTCCGACATTTGTTATCAGACAAATGGTATATTTTTGCAAGTTTGACTGGGGTCATATACCATCTATATATCATTTTCATAACATTTTCTTTCAAAGCATTACATGCAGTGAAGTTCAGCCCCATGGTCCACAACCTTTCCCAGTCCTCAAACATGATATTATACCCAATGTCCTGTGCCCACTTTATCATAGCCGATTTGACCGTTTCATCTTGTGTGTTCCATTTTAACAGCAAGTTATACATTCTTGAAAGTACCTTAGTCTTAGACTCTAACAATTCCGTTTCCAACTTCGATTTTTCCACCTGGAATCCTAACTTTTTGTCAAGTTTAAAATCTTCTTTAATCTGAGCGTAATGTAGCCAATCTCGCACTTTGTCTTTCATTTTCTCCAAACTCTGCAATTTCCAATTATCTCCATCTTTTTCTAATATTTCCCAATACTTCGGCCATTCGGCCTCCATATTGAGTCTTTTCCGGGCCTTAGCTTCCAGTGGTGAAAGCCACCTCGGAGTTTTATTTTCCAATAAGTCTTTGTATTTTGTCCAGACATTAAACACTGCTTTTCTGACAATATGGTTCTTGAAAGCTTTATGAATCTTAGCCTTGTCATACCATAAATATGCATACCAACCAAAAGCATTGTTGAAACCTTCCAAATCCAATACATCAGTGTTTTCGAGAAGCAGCCAATCTTTTAGGCAGCAGAAAGCTGCTGATTCATAATATAACCTTAAGTCTGGCAGGGCAAAGCCCCCTCTTTCTTTCGCATCAGTTAGTATCTTAAACTTGATTCTGGGCTTTTTGCCCTGCCAGACAAATTTGGAAATATCTCTCTGCCACTTCCCAAAGCACTCCGTTTTGTCCACAATCTGCAAAGTTTGAAACAAAAACAGCATTTTTGGCAATACATTCATCTTTATAGCAGCAATCCGGCCTAACAAGGAAAGTTTCAATCTCGACCAACTTTCTAAATCTCTCTTGATTTCTAACCAACATTTCTCATAATTATCCTTAAATAAGCTCAAATTTTTTGCTGTTATGTTTACCCCTAGGTATTTTACTTTTTTGACCACGTTTAACTCTGTCTCTTTCTGATACCTTTCTGACTCTGTAACTGATAAGTTTTTTTCCAATACCTTAGTTTTTTGCTTGTTTAATTTAAATCCCGCCACCCGACTCTTGAATCAGTTGTAATACC
This sequence comes from Podarcis gaigeae, assembly GCF_964106915.1. Taxonomy (NCBI): domain Eukaryota; kingdom Metazoa; phylum Chordata; class Lepidosauria; order Squamata; family Lacertidae; genus Podarcis; species Podarcis gaigeae. The sequence continues at coordinate 99,360,413 of NC_139677.1, read as the reverse complement.
CTTTTCGTGCTAGATTCTGGCTCCTGTAGAGTCAAAACCAGGTCATCTGCAAAAGCTTTAAGTTTGTACTGTTTCCCTCCGACCTGAATTCCTTCAACCAACCGGTCTCCTCTAATCATGTTCAAGAGCACCTCCAGGACCGAAATAAATAACAGGGGAGAGATAGGACAGCCTTGTCGTGTTCCTTTTTCAATTTTAAACTCTTCTGTCACCACATTGTTAACTATCAATTTGGCCTTTTGTTCTGAATAGATTGCATCTACCCCATTTTCAAAACCCCTTCCCACTCCCATCCCTTCCAAATTTTTCTTCATAAATTGCCGAAGTTTTGACACTTGATAACGGTTCAAGAATTTGGTATTGGGTTGTACCATAATCATGGGAAGGGATGAGAAATAGGAGAGTCGGATGCTTGCCCACCATAGTGGGTTTTTTAAAAAGAAATTAACCAAGAGAAGGAATCAGTAGTGGGGTTTTGTGTGTGTAGATAGCTAGATAGATAGATAAATAGATAGCATTGGAACATTATCTTCCTTTGTGTTGTCATTCAGCTCCCACCAATGTTAGAAACTCAGATATAAAACCTGGGTGCCAAATGGCTTCTTAATCCAGGGTTACAGTTGCCAGAACGGAATGCCTAGTTGCCATTTGGGGACCAGATGGCTTGAAAGGCATATTTTTCAACACGACTATTTGGTTCCTGAAATTCATTCCGATTGTGCAGATAATTAAAGCCGATATTCTTAAATTCACTGGTTTTCCCCTCACGTGTTTGATGAAGAGCAGAGGGTCGCTAAAATAGAGAAACTAAAAGGATTTTTTTTTAACTTAACAATATGAAGCTATCTTAAAATGAAGTAGGAGGAAACGGTTCAGCCCTCTGTATCGTTCGACCATTACGTGTTCTTTTTTTAAAAGCTTTTTCTTTCTAATTGTAGCAAATATCACTCTTCCCCTGGCAACATAATGAAATACTATCACGTAACAAATTGCACAATGTTTTTAAAGGGCATATTTATTGTCCAGGCTGAATGAATTTTGTGCTATTAATTGTAATTGTATCCTTTTATAATCCAAATCCTGCTACAGTTGGATAAAGTAACTCAGTAGATATAGAAACAAATTCCATGTGATTTATACAACAACAGCAGGCAGTGGAATCTTGCTGCACGTATGTTCATTTTAAAGTGTGTTTTATTTTCCTGCACTGCAGACAGCTTGGATTTATAGAACTATTAAGTAAGGCGAGCTTAGATATATGGTGGTTAGAGTGATTTTATACTTCTCAACTTGAAGTGACCCATTAAGAATTTGAAGTATTGTAAAACTGAGACCTTGACGTTTTGGTGTACTGTAATGACGTCTGTTAAACCTTTGACTTTAATGGCTCTTGTTAGAAATAATATAGTTTTTGTCTTGGTTGCTGTAAAGAAATTGTTTAATAACACACAACTTCTGTCATGCATTACGATCTCATTTCAGAACTGAATTTCTGTTTTAAATTGTAATCCTGCACTGTCCTGAAGACTCTTGGTAGATCCTGTTGATCAATAGTTTTCTGATGTTTGTAGATATTATTTTTTAAGTTCAGCAAAATTAAAAGCCACTGCACTGAGGACAAAAGTAAGCTTTAGCAATCATGGAATAAGGGGGGAAGTTCTTTAATGGATCAGTAACTGGTTAAACCAGGAAGCAGAGAATAGGAATAAATGGGCAGTTCTCCCGTTAAGGAATGTAGAAATCAGAATTCCACAAGGATTAGTTTTAGGACCTGTGCCTTTTAGCTTGTGTATAAATTATCTGGAGCATTCAGAATATGCTGTGCCAAATGTTGAGAAACAATCTCTAATCCTACCACTCCTGAATGGAAAAACAATAGATATGAATATGGCAGAGTGATTATTTATTGGAACTAAAACGGTGAAAACAGTACAGATTATTTCAAAACTGGAAGCCTTTTATTATTAAAATAAGGCACACTCTTTTTAAGGATACATCTCGTTTATTTTTTACAAACGGTAAACTATTTTTGTTTCATTTGCAATTTTTGCATTTAATTTTTGTAAATAAAAACTCAAACGTGAGTGTGAGATGGAGCTTGACTCTTCTGCTTCCCTTTTCTTCCCTGCACCTTCCATGCAGTGCAATTCTATGCATTTCTACTGAAAAGTGAATCCCATTTAGTTCAACGGGACTTAGTAAAGGTAAAGGGACCCCTGGCCATTAGGTCCAGTTGTGGCCGACTCTGGGGTTGCGGCGCTCATCTCGCTTTATTGGCCGAGGGAGCCAGTGTTGAGCTTCTGGGTCATGTGGCCAGCATGACTAAGCTGCTTCTGGCGAACCAGAGCAGCGCACGGAAACGCTGTTTACCTTCCCGCCAGAGTGGTACCTATTTATCTACTTGCACTTTGACGTGCTTTCGAACTGCTAGGTTGGCAGGAGCAGGGACCGAGCAACGGGAGCTCACCCCGTCGCGGGGATTTGAACCGCCGACCTTCTGATTGGCAAGTCCTAGGCTCTGTGGTTTAACTTACAGCGCCACCCATGTCCCTCAATGGGGTTTGCTGTTGCGTAAATAGGTATAAGATTGCATCTTAATAACTTTATGCAATGGTCTGTTCCTTTATTTACATCTCTTTCCCACCTTCCTTCTGTAATTCATAACACTGACTCTGCGTGTGTCTTGTTTTAAAAATCTGCAACGGCCCTTAGTTCAGAGCTGGGCTGAGTTGGTTAAATTTTACCATTTCTGGATTTATTTGTTTTTTTTAAAAGTTTGAATGTACATGTACTGGAGGAGAAGCTTTTATGGAAGGCAGTGGAAAGAGCCACCATAAGTCACTAATCTTTGGGTTGGTTGTGTAGACAAGTGTGCTCATGTTTTCCCCTCTTCCCATTTTAGATTTCCGTTGTATCCAAAGGGAGGAGAGAAACTGCAGTTTGACTATGGCGTCTACCTTCTCAACAAAAATATTGCACAGGTATGTAAGCTCAGAAAAGTACCCTTCCCTAGCAGAACTACATGCATCCATCATCAGGGAAGACAGTAATGTAGTTACTACTTTATCTATATTGCACACTTGTGGGAGATTCATCCTAATTCACATGATCACTGATTCTCTGCATGCCTTGCAGAGAGTGTGTACACAGTTGGACAGCTTAACACACCCAACAATATAGGCCATCCCCATTTCCATCAGAAGACAAGAATCTGACGCCCTTCTTAGACTGCCATAGGTAAGTTTTCCGGGAGCAGCCATATTAAGCTGGGCATAGGGAATCAGTAGATGGTCAGGCTGGCTGTGTGAGTGGCTCTTAAGGTCAGACAGGAAGCACTTCATCCTGGATTTCCGTGATCTGTATCTTTCCCACAGACTCCTCAGGGGGGGGGGGGGCTGTGCGTGGAGGACCGAGGCATACAAAGCAAAATCTTTGGGCAATCAAAACACGTCCCCAGAGGGAGAATGGAATCTCTGTGAAATTGCAAAATAAGAACAATGAAAGCCATATCTAACTCCTAGGAGAATGCAAGGTAGAATTATAAGCAGGTCAATACAATTTTCTGCAGATCATTATGGCCGTTGTTTTGACCCGGGAATGGTATATCGGTGTGCTCCATTTCAACTTGCTGGTAATGGTTTCCATCTGTTTCATCTATTGATTTATTTTTTAAAAGCCAAAGAATAAGTTCTCCCTTTCTTTCTTTCTTTTAAAAAAGAAGCCAACAGAGCCTTGTTAGTATTTGGAACTGACGAGTTGCAAATATTCGGGTTTTCAGCCCGATGTGAAGAGGGATTGATTGCTAATCCACTCTGGGAATTGTAGCTTTGCAAGGGAAACAGGTCTCCCAACAGCTCTCAGCATACTTAAAAAACTACACCTCCCAGAATTCTGGGCTGTTTAAATGGTATCACAGCGCTTTAAATGGCATGCTGTGAATGTGGCCTAGTGGGAGGGGAGTATTATCTAGCAGTCATAACTGGCTCGCTCTATGTACTGTGAACCTCTAAGAAGAAGAAGAAGAATACCTTTATAGTCAATGTACAACCTGTGTACAATGAAATTAACCAAGCCTCCCCCCCACTCCACAAACACTCATTCTCATTACACTCTGCCTGCTTGCTAATTTAATTTGATTGGACACGCCCTAAAATAGAATTGATTTTGCTTCCCATCGCTGCTTAGGCTTGTGGGGCTTGGCTTTGCCTAACACTTTTTGTCCTTTAGAGTCAGCAGAACCAGTTTTCCTGCACAGAAAGCAAGGGTGACAATTGCACGCAAGGAACTGTTTTACCACTTAATAAATAAAACAAGCAGATATTGCATCATTCAGTTCCAGCTGGTCAGAAGGCAGAAAATTCAAATATTTTAATTTTCCCATTTTAAAAAAATGATTAGAAAATTATAGATGTGTAAGTATTCTCTCTGGCTTCTATGGGAAATTGCTGTTGGCCGGCTGTTTTGCTTAGCTTCACCTGGGTAACCTTGATTTGGGGCCACCTAGGAAACTTTCAGCCTTTATTTACAGCTCAGTACTATATTAAGGTAAAGGTACCCCTGCCCATACGGGCCAGTCTTGACAGACTCTGGGGTTGTGCGCCCATCTCACTCAAGAGGCCGGGGGCCAGCGCTGTCCGGAGACACTTCCGGGTCATGTGGCCAGCGTGACAAAGCTGCATCTGGCGAGCCAGAGCCGCACACGGAAACGCCGTTTACCTTCCCGCTGGTAAGCCGTCCCTATTTATCTACTTGCACCCGGAGGTGCTTTCGAACTGCTAGGTTGGCAGGCGCTGGGACCGAGCAGCGGGAGCGCACCCCGCCGCAGGGATTCGAACCGCCGACCTTTCGATCGGCAAGTCCTAGGCGCTGAGGCTTTAACCCACAGCGCCACCTGTGTCCCCAGTACTATATTAAGTACTATATTAAGGGACGCGGGTGGCGCTGTGGTCTAAACCACTGAGCCTCTTGGGCTTGCCGATCAGAAGGTCAGCGGTTTGAATCCCCACGACGGGGTGAGCTTCTGTTGCTCAGTCCCAGCCCCTGCCAACCCAGCAGTTCGAAAGCACACCAAAACGTGCAAGTAGATAAATAGGTACCACTCCGGTGGGAAGGTAAACGGTGTTTCCATGGGCTGCTCTGGTTTCAGTGTTCTGTTGTGCCAAAAGCAGCTTAGTCATGCTGTCCACATGACCCAGAAAAACTGTTTGCGGACAAACGCCTGCTCCCTCGGCCAGTAAATTGAGATGAGTGCCGCAACCCCAGAGTCGTCTGCGACTGGACTTAGCTGTCAGGCGTCCTTTACCTTTATCTTTTTACTATATTATAACTCTGAATGTCTTCAGACTAGGGTTAGGCTCTGCTGCTGGGTCGAAGTGGGGGCCTACCTGGGTCTTTGCTTGTGGATAGTGTTTGTTGGTTTAGAGCACTATTACCCTGAAACGGTCCCCAAAGTAGTTTACATACAGTCAGTGAAAACAAGGCAATCCCTGCCTGAAGGATTACCATCTAAAACACGTGATGGGGTGGAAGTGGCCGGGACCATACATAGACAGTAGCTTTTATAATGACCAAATGAGGTGGAAACAGATAAGAGACAGGTGGAGCCTGATGGAGAGAGTCCTTCAGCCTGTGTTGGCTAGAGGTGGAATTAATTTAAAAAGTAAAGGATCATATACTCGACTCCAGAAAGGCAAGACATTGCTCTCATTCCTCAACACATAGCCTTTTGCTTCTACTTGTTGATGCTTTAGTTGAGATTCCTGCCTTGCAGGGAACTAGATGAGCCTCAAGGTCCCCTCTAACTCTACAATTCCTGCGATCAGAAATTTCCTGGGTACTTAATAGGTGTGATGCGATTCAAGAACTCATCTATGCTTAACCTGATGACATCTAAGACTAAAACAAAATCCCTGCCTGTTGGTTATGGATTATCCAAAGCACCTGTTTGCTCTATTTCTCAATGAGTGATATCAAGTCACCCAAGAGTTAATCAATGGAGCTAATTCTATTGATCTCAATGGGTCTGCTATGTATAACAGTGGATATTACCTCTTGTTCATTGAGCAGTTATCTGTTGGAGAAAGTATTCTAAATAAATGCAAGCAGTGCATTGCATATTATTTATAGAAATCTAGAAATGCCCATGTAGTGTCCCACCTGTCCATAGAAGTTATCGGCGTATAGCTGTGCTGTATGAAGTAAAGAACCTCAGGCTGGCTGTGGTATTTTGAAGCATGGGAGCTTGTCACTTTTTTACCCTTAACACACTCTTGGTGTGGATTTCTGGGCCAGAAAGCTAATAATGCATGGAGGTGAGACTAGGATTTTTCATAGTACGTTGTTTTGCTATAATGTGTTAAAATAAAAAGGGGCGCAAATTTTAAGCAATCAGGGAATAACCACAACTTCAGCTGCACCACACCAACCTTATGCTTTGGTGTTGTCAGGTTTTAAACTTCAGTTTCAGTTTCCCTGGACTACAGTAGACACTTTATCAAAGCCATATGTGGAGACTGGCAAGTAAACGAGCACATTCACACTTTTAGTACCGGGTGAACTTGTGAGAAGCAGGTTCACAGGAGTCCTTGTGTATTCCTTAGCTGTTCAACCTGAGAATCCTGTCCTACCTTTCCACGCTCTAAGTGTTAGGAAAATGTTTACCTTTCATTTCTTTATTGTAGTAAAAATCAATGCAGTTTGCAAATGCCAAATAAACCCATAAAGTATAATCTGGAAATGATTGGGTAAAAGGCGGTTCAGTGATCTTATCAAAATCTTTGGCTCATCCTGAGCCATTACTATAACCTATGTCCCGCTTAGACTACTGCAATGTGCTCTACGAGAGGCTACCTTTGAAGGTGACCTGGAAACTGCAATTAATCCAGAATGCGGCAGCTAGACTGGTGACTGGGAGCGGCCGCCGGGACCACATGACACCGGTCTTGAAAAACCTACATTGGCTCCCAGTACGTTTCCAAGCACAATTCAAAGTGTTGGTGCTGACCTTTAAAGCCCTAAACGGCCTCGGTCCAGTATACCTGAAGGAGCGTCTCCACCCCCAACATCCAGCCCATACACTGAGATCCAGCGCTGAGGGCCTTCTGGCGGTTCCCTCATTGCGAAAAGTGAGGTTACAGGGAACCAGGCAAAGGGCCTTCTCGGTAGTGGTGCCTGCCCTGTGGAACGCCCTCCCTTCAGATGTGAAGGAAATAAGCAGCTATCCTATCTTTAAAAGACATCTGAAGGCAGCCCTGTTCAGGGAAGTTTTTAATATTTAATGCTGTACTGTTTTTAACATTTGATTGGGAGCCGCCCAGAGTGGCTGGGGAAACTCAGCCAGATGGGCGGGGTATAAATAATAAATTATTATTATTGTTATTATTATTATTACTACTATGCAGATGATGGATGTCAAGGAATGGAAATCCAGAGTAGCCGCTTCTTTTTATCCCTCTCTGGTGGTCCTGATACGTACCACTCTCTTATCAGCAGCAGGGATGATGGGAATACAAGATGGGTGACACCTGGCTTGAGAGCAGTACATGTGAAAAGGATCTAGGAGTCTTGGTTGACCACAAACTTGACATGAGCCAACAGTGTGACGCGGCAGCTAAAAAAGCCAATGCAATTCTGGGCTGCATCAATAGGAGTATAGCATCTAGATCAAGGGAGTTATAGTGCCACTGTATTCTGCTCTGGTCAGAGCTCACCTGGAGTACTGTGTCCAGTTCTGGGCACCACAGTTCAAGAAGGACACTGACAAACTGGAACGTGTCCAGAGGAGGGCAACCAAAATGGTCAAAGGCCTGGAAACGATGCCTTATGAGGAACGGCTAAGGGAGCTAGGCATGTTTAGCCTGGAGAAGAGAAGGTTAAGGGGTGATATGATAGCCATGTTCAAATATATAAAAGGATGTCACATAGAGGAGGGAGAAAGGTTGTTTTCTGCTGCTCCAGAGAAGTGGACACGGAGCAATGGATCCAAACTACAAGAAAGAAGATTCCACCTAAACATTAGGAAGAACTTCCTGACAGTAAGAGCTGTTTGACAGTGGAATTTGCTGCCAAGGAGTGTGGTGGAGTCTTCTTCTTTGGAGGTCTTTAAGCAGAGGCTTGACAGCCATATGTCAGGAGTGCTCTGATGGTGTTTCCTGGTTGGCAGGGGGTTGGACTCGATGGCCCTTGTGGTCTCTTCCAACTCTATGATTCTATGATTCAAGCCTGGCCTCCCCATCTTGCCTGAGCCACTGTTCTGGCCAAAGCCCACATGTTCGTGACGTCAGGGGCAGGGCAGATAAAGATACAGCTGGGCCAAAAGAGGGTTTGCAGGCACTGCCAATCAACTGAAAGCATAGGGCTGTGCTTTTGCGAATGGACTGCATGGCATCATTTCGATATCAGGTGATTGACAGGTGGCAGCCCCATCCACCTTGGCTGACGGAGATGGTATAAATTGGGATGCATCCCGCCAGGTGGATCTAGTTGTTCTAAGACATGTTGGACTGTTTTATATAGGGCTTGTTAAGAGTCTAATACCGTCTTGTATCAATCAAACGTCTCACCTAGTGGCCCTCTTGAAATCAAGACTTTCTTTAGAGAAATACTCTTTTCGTTTTTACAGTAGGTAATGTTTTTGGAATCGTCCCTAGCATCCGTGTTCTCTGATACACAGAGAGAGATTAATGATTAAGGCATAAGTGCTTTTTGGAAGGTGATGGGCAGAGCAAGATAGCATTGGATAATCATGTGATGAAAGCTGGAAGGAACCATATCCATTCACTTGCCTACTGTGGCAGCTGAGGAGCAACACACCGAACTGTGGTTTGGCACTCCTTTGCAACCTACCTCACTCTGGTTTGAATTTTAGTGCAAAATCTGAAATTTCAGACGACAACATTTTTAGAAGTGTTTTTGTCCTGTTAACCCTCTGTTCTTTATGGGAACAAGAGTCGGATTAAGTTTCCTCTTTGGGCTAGTGAACTTCTAACCCTTGAGAGAGAGAAAACAATCTCTTGATAGATATGATTGTTAGATTAATGTGTAAGCTGCCTCCCGTGTGAGGTCATACAAACCAAATACGCCCATGTCTTGGAAATCTGATAAACATCACTTCATGGTACTGAAGAGATTAAATAAATACAAAGGCATAAACTTTGGGATGTTTCAGGTTTACAGTGCAAGACTGTGGCCTGATGGTAAAAAGAATTAAACATTGATATTGTGGTTTGTTTGGTTTGGGTTTGAAGTCCTTAATGATGGCACTGCCCTCTAAATCGCACTCTTTCAAAAACTGGGTGAAAAAGTGGTTGAAAATGAGGCAGCTTTTAATGGGTCTCCTGCACCTATTCTTAAAAGCGGAACTCACTCTAGCAAGCATTAAGTTCACTCATGTAAACGGTTCCTTTGTCTTCATTGTAATGCCAAATAAAATCAAAGTGTGGCATACCTCCCTGGAGAAAGGGGTTAGATTATGAACACACAATGCTCTCTGATATTACTGCCCTTGGTCCAGTCAACTGGGCATTGTGCCCTCTGTCCGCAGCTTATCCCTGGTCTCTGGCAGAGGCCTTTCACAATTCGGCCACTGTCCACCTTTTGTGTTGTCTCAGGCTTGATGCTCCTCATTTCCTCCCATCTAAATTATTTCATTCTGTTGCTTTATGGTGGGAAACCATCTCTCTCTCAGCCCCTGTTCACTCTGAGAGAGCCAGTGGGGTGTAGTGGTTAAGAGCGGTAGTCTCGTAATCTGGGGGACCGGGTTCGCGTCTCCGCTCCTCCACATGCAGCTGCTGGGTGACCTTGGGCCAGTCACACTTCTCTGAAGTCTCTCAGCCCCACTCACCTCACAGAGTGTTTGTTGTGGGGGAGGAAGGGAAAGGAGAATGTGAGCCGCTTTGAGACTCCTTTGGGTAGTGATAAAGCAGGATATCAAATCCAAACTACTACTCCTCTTCTTCTTCTTCTTCTTCTTCTTCCTCTTCTTCTTCTTCTTCTTCACCACGAGTGAGCCCGTGGGCCTTTCCCCCCACCCTGTTCACAGATAGTAAGCAACATGTAACTTGGAGCTGAACCTGGATCTTCATAAAACCACAGTCTGTACCTGGATTGGAGAGGGATCCCCCCACCTCCACAGACACAAAACCCCAAATCCTGTGCTGCAAAGATAGCAGGTGATCGTGGCCTGCAGCTTATCCAGGTCTGCCTTGACCATGAGCCCAACATTGCCAGATTTATTTATTTAATGAATTTATGCTATAGTGACAGGTTACAATAAGTTTGAACAACCACAAAACAAAGCAGAGCAAAATATAAAAATACCCAAATATAAACGTGATCTGTTTAAAATGGTGCGGACTCTGCACTTGGATGAAACTATAAATGGCAAGTAGAGGGTTGTATCCTGCTAGCATTTGTTAAAACACACACACCCAGACGTGGAATTTTCTCTTGTTTGTGTAGCTACACCTGACAAGTTTAATGAAACAGCTTTGTATCTGAAGAGCCTTTAGCAGTTGCCCCCTTTTAAGCTCACATTTTTTAGCCTGCCTGTTTAATGCTTGGCTATTCTGAGAACAGGATATGGGACTTGATGGATCCTGCAAGCCTCCTCCTAGGTTCTTAAGGATGGGTGGCAACTATGTGTGATAATCTGCATTCTCCTATGGTGGATCCAGAGGCCACTGTGGGCTTCATTTTCATGAAAGGGGATAATGGGAGCAAGGTGGTATTCTTCCTTTTCCAGGACTTTTATTATAACTTACAGCTTTGCCATCCTCCCAGAACTCTGAAGCCTGCACAATTTCTTCAGCTTCCTTCAATATCCCAACAATGGATTTTTTATTTTTTGCATTCCTTTTTTGGTGGCCCAAGAACACCTTAGCCGCCTTAGCCTCCTATCCTGCCTCTGCTCTAATATAATCTATGGGAATGTGCCTTCGGAGGTCTCTATTAATGGAGGAATCTGCTATGCATTGGACTTGGCTTTGAGCCATTCCATCCATTGGCCAGCCCATAACTGCCCATCGTAATGAGGACCCTTTTGGCATCATAAATGCTTTCGTAGCTGCATCTTCACAGCTGCTTGAAGTGCGTTGACTGCATGTTAAAACCGCTTTTACTGTTCCCACTGAGAAAGATGTGCTGATTCCGCCCCACCTCTGGTAAAGTATTGCACTTAAAAGGAAGAACTTAAATCTTGAGTAGAGTCAGCAATTCCACTGTGATACCTAAGAGAAAGCTAAAATGATCTCATACATGGAGCCAAGAAAGCTTTTATCTGACTTGAAGGCTTCTTTTGGACGGTGCTGTTGAATTCCCTTGACAACTCCAAAATTAAAATGATTAAGCGAAAGTAGTGCACAGTTGTTACGTTTATATGGAGAATAGCCTCTTTCCCGTTGCGTAGCCTCCCAGCCTGCCTATATTTGGAACTGATGCATGCCTTTCTCAAGTCCCTTAATCCAGTTATTTATATGCTACAAACCATTAGGAGTTGAGGATGGGCTTTTAAAAGTAATTCAAATATATAATGAATCGGGATTCAAGATGACCTTAACAGATTTCAGAACTGGGCCCAAGCTAACAAAATGAATTTCAATAGGGACAACTGGAAGGTTCTACACTTAAGACAGGAAGAACCAGATGCACATATATAAGATAGGGGATACCTCGAAAAGGATCTAGGCGTCTTAGTAGACCACAAGCTGAACATGAGTCATCAGCAAAAAAAGCTAATGCTACTCTAGACTGCATCAACAGAAGTATAGTGTCCAGATCAAGGGAAGATATAGTCACACTCTATTCTGCCTTGGACAGATCTCATCTGGAGTTCTGTGTCCTGTTCTAGGCACCACAATTTAAAAGGTTATTGATAAGCTGGAATGTGTGCAGTTGAGAGCCAGTGTGGTGTAGTGGTTAAGAGCGGTGGACTTGTAATCTGGTGAACCAGGTTCGCTTCCCCGCTCCTCCACCTGCAGCTGGTGGGTGACCTTGGGCTAGTCACACTTCTCTGAAGTCTCTCAGCCCCACTCACCTCACAGAGTGTTTGTTGTGGGGGAGGAAGGGAAAGGAGAATGTTAGCGCTTTGAGATTCCTTTGGGTAGTGATAAAGCAGGATATCAAATCCAAATCCAAACCAAGGTGATCCAGGGTCTGGAAACCAAGCCTTATGAGGAATGGTTGAAGGTGCTTGGGATGTTTAGCCTGGAAAAGAGACTGAGAGGAGATATGATAGACCATCTTCAAATATCTAAAGGGTTGTCACAGGGAAGCCGCATTAGCTAACCCCTCCCCACTTTGGTGTCATCTGCAAATTTAATGAGCATCCCCTCAATTCCTTCATCCAAGTTGGTTATGAAGACATCGAACAACAGCGGGCCCAGGACAGAACCCTGTGGCAACCCACTTGTCACTTTTTCCCAGGATGACGAGGAACCATTAATGAGTACTCTTTGGGTTTGGTCAGTCAACCAGCTACAAATCCACCTAACAGTTACTTCATCCAGCACACATGTCACCAGCTTCCTTGCAAGAATATCACGGGGGACTTTGTCAAAAGCCTTACTGAAATCAAGATACACTATGTCCACAGCATTCCCCTGACCCACCAAGCTTATTACTCCCATCAAAAGGGGGGAAAAGAAATAAGGTTCGTCTGACATGACTTGTGTTTGAGAAACCCATGCTGGGTCTTAGTAATCACACATTCTTTTCTAAGTGCTCACAGACCGATGGTTAAAATATCTGTTCTAGGACCTTCCCTGGTATTGATGTCAAGCTCCCTGGTCAGTAGTTTACCTGGGTCTCTCCCACCCCCTTTTGAAGATGGGGACAACACCTGCTACCCCAATGTTTCAGGCACTCTCCTCCTTTTGCACCCGGCGGTTCTTTCTCTCCTGCTTACAAGCAAAGCCCCATTTTCCAGCTTCCATAGTCTTCCTGTCCATTACTGTTTCTGAGCTCCAGCTTGCAATTATGACAAGAGGTTCCTGCAGATTCAGATGGGCAGGAGTGGCTTGTGAGAATCAAGCAGTGTCTGTGAAGCAGAAGCGAACAGCAGCCCCTCGATTAGTCATGCCGAAAGGCAATCACTCCACAGGCACAGTTGTTTAAATCGTACTAAATCTTCCTTAATCTAAACTCCCTGGAGCATCAACTTCTGAGTAGTGGGCCAAGGAAAGACCTGTGAACAAATGCCTTTGAGCTTTGTTTCATTTGCACTGCTGCAATTCGCAGTTCGGATTCTTCTTCCACCGGCTCAGCCTCATTGATGCTAGTTCACCTGAGCGCCCAAGATGCACGTTCTTGTTCTGACCGTTATTATTCATTGAATTTGGACGCGGGTGGCGCTGTGGGTTAAACCACAGAGCCTAGGACTTGCCAATCAGAAGGTCAGCGGTTCGAATCCCCGCAGCAGGGTGAGCTCCCGTTGCTCGGTCTCTGCTCCTGCCAACCTAGCAGTTCGAAAGCACGTCAAAGTGCAAGTAGATAAATAGGTACCACTCTGACGGGAAGGTAAACGGCATTTCCGTGCGCTGCTCTGGTTCGCCAGAAGTGGCTTAGTCATGCTGGCCACATGACCCGGAAGCTGTACCCTGGCTCCATCGGCCAATAAAGCGAGATGAGCGCCGCAACACTGGAATCGGTCATGACTGGACCTAATGGTCAGGGGTCCCTTTACCTTTACATATACCTGGAGGTCTCACGGTGGTTCACAGAATAAAATCAAAATATAAAGAACACAAAATACATAAATGCAAAATAAAAACAACCCAATACAACAACCCCCCCCCCACATTTTAAAAGGGCATAGGATGTCAATCAAATCAACCCAAGTCCTGGTTAAAAAGGAACATTTTTGCCTGACGCCTCAAGGTGTATAATGAAGGCGCCAGGCGAACGTCCCTATCATTTACGTGTTTTAGATACAGTGGTACCCCGGGTTACATACGCTTCAGGTTACAGACTCTGATAGCCCAGAAATAGTACCTCAGGTTAAGAACTTTCTTCTGGATGAGAACATAAATTGTGCTCCGGTGGTGTGGCAGCCGCAGGAGGCCCCATTAGCTAAAGTGTTGCTTCAGGTTAAGAACAGTTTCAGGTTAAGAACGGATCTCCGGAACGAATTAAGTACTTAACCCGAGGTACCACTGTATTTGCGATGGTACACAAGCACCTCAGAAGTGTGATGAGCAACATGTGCCCTAAGGCAAGGGTGGGGAGAAGGTAGATAAGGATCTTCTGGTAGATTGCTTGGTAAACGTTTCTCCTCCTCTTCTTCCACCCCACCCCACCCACTACCACTTTGCTGGACAAGAACGTTGAGTGAGTTTTTGTGTGAAAGGACTTGTGATCTTGGGAGCTGGTAGTGATTACTATTTCCTGGCTAAGCACCAAGCCTTTTCATTCTTCGTGTACACCTGCCTGTCTGGGCTGCTATTTTGCAACTGGTGCCGGTTGGTGGACCTTGGGGTTCTAGATTACAGATTTGCAGTGTAGTTCTCTCCATATTTCCTCAGAAACAAGAGTCATGGTGTTCAGTGGTGCTCTTTCTATGTGTATTTGGAATTGCATCCTTCAAACAGCAAGTGTCTTCTCTGACATGCAGATCTTGGAATACAGCTTGCAAGGCAGCTGTCCCATCCTAAGCCCGTCAGGGTTTACTCAGGTGTTCAGAAGAACCATGTGCTAATTCACCTGTTTCTTTCTCCATAGCTTAGATACCAACATGGGCTGGGAACTACAGATCTAAGGCAGACACTTCCTAACCTGAAGAACTTCCTGGAGCACGGCCTCATGGTCAGATGGTAAGTTCTGTCCGTTGCAGTAATGGGAAGGTGGGGTAAATTATTAAAAGTTTGTAGAACATACGATATACCTAGGAAGTTGCACTTAGAGCTCTTTCTTGTGACTTTTTGGTTTGGAGCGTGTCCCACCTCAAATCTTTTGCCACTTGATGGTGACTTGGGGACCGGGAACCTCGAACACATCTGGATTGGATGTGCTTTATAAAAATAGGAGCTGATCTCTTGCAGGAGAATTAGAATATTGTGCTAAAGTATCTCTTAATTCATCTGCAACTGAATATGAAGCTGCATATTCAGGCAGTGTTGTTGTTCAGTCGTTTAGTTGTGTCCGACTCTTTGTGACCCCCTGGACCAGAGCACGCCAGGCACTCCTGTCTTCCACTGCCTCCCGCAGTTTGGTCAATCTCATGCTGGTAGCCTCGACAACACTGTCCCACCATCTTCTTGTGCCCTCCATCTTCCTTGTGCCCTCCATCTTTCCCAACATCAGGGTCTTTTCCAGGGAGTCTTCTCTTCTCACGAGGTGGCCAAAGTCTTGGAGTCTCAGCTTCAGGATCTGTCCTTCCAGTGAGCACTCAGGGCTGATTTCCTTCAGAATGGAGAGGTTTGATCTTCTTGCAGTCCATGGGCCTCTCAGGAGTCTCCTCCAGCACCAGAATTCAAAAGCATCAATTCTTCAGTTATCAGCCTTCTTTATGGTCCAATGGTTAAATGTAAAACCCAATAAACATCTGAAAACAAGCAATAAACATCTGATCTGAAAACAAGTACTTCCATACATCACTACTGGGAAAACCATAGCTTTAACTATACGGACCTTTGTCGGCAAGGTGGTGTGAGGCAGTAGCTATAGCTTTTAAATAGCTAAGACAGATTTTCTAACGGCTCTGGAACTTGGGGAGGGGTCAAGAGATTGTGGGGGCTTCCAGATGTGAGATGGCTGCATCTCTCTCCCCCCCCCATTCCATATTTCTTCAAAACCTCCCCCCACCCCAAGTTTCTATTGATCATATTTTTGGTACAGTTCAGCCCCAGATGTGATGGCGTGATAAGTCCAAGCCTAGATTAATATTACGCTGTCTAGCATTATTATTAGCCCTGCCACCGAGGCTGGATGGAGCCTTCCAGCCACCTAGCAAATAGATCAAGCAACACCATGCGGTGTATGTCATTTGCATAGCTTAATTTGCCGGTGGAAAATATGCAGGATTTGACTTTCCCCGCTGTGGAATTCTGGTTTCCAACTTGAGGTAGACCCTTGTCCCTGGGTGGCTCCTTAGAGTGGCATGTTCTCATTATCAAGACAAAGCACATTCTTTGCCTGGCTAATATTTCAAAACATGTGTGGATATTAGCCCTGCCTCTCTGGGACTATCGCGTTCCCCCTCGGCGCATGTCTATGGCTCATTTCTTTCTCACCTCCAAGGCTCAGATAGGTCCGATGATTCTGAACGGTTCCTCTTGGTACTTCCTTACAGTATAAACGGTAATGAGGCTTTTCATAGATCCTCCCTCAAGGGGAAGATTAGGGGGGGGCATATTTCCAGCTAGGGAAGTTGGGCGCAAGCACGCTTGAGTGCCAGAGCCCGATTCACATGTGCATGTGCGGAATGTTTGCATGCAAATGACTGTGCACAGATGGTGAAGTCGATCTCCACAGGGCCCCAGCTATTAAAATTAAAATTTATGGTACCATATATATAAATGTATGTGCAGCAGGTAGGCCACACTATGGACTGCAAGAATCTCTTGATCCGCATGGCTGACAAAGCGTTGCCAGATGCCCCTTTGCTTCTGTCAGAATGAGATTGGGGAGGGTTAAGCCCCTCTGCGTGAGTTTTCTTGTTTACAGCACTTCCGTGGGATTCCTTCCGTTTGATAATTCTTCTGTGTTTGCCTTTAATCCAGTGTCTTTTGTGACAAGTGGGGTGAGATTGACAGGTGTTAGGCATATGTATTCCCACCTTATCCCCAGAGTGTCTCCCATCCCACCCCCAAAAAAAGAATTTGCGAGGAAGTGCCCTGTTGAAGGATGCTCTGGCCCACGAATGCTAATGCCTTGGTCTTTTAAGTTGCTGCAAGACACACCTGCTGCTGCTGCTGCTGCTGTTCTTCTTGCGCGTTTAGGCACAGAGTGACTTGGCCTTCAGGACGCATTTGCAGACAACTTTGTAGTGCACGCAGGTGGCGCTTTGTAGGGACGCAGGTGGCGCTGTGGGTTAAAGCCTCAGCGCCTAGGACTTGCCGATCGAAAGGTCGGCGGTTCGAATCCCCGCGGCGGGGTGCGTTCCTGCTGCTCGGTCCCAGCGCCTGCCAACCTAGCAGTTCGAAAGCACCTCCGGGTGCAAGTAGATAAATAGGGACCGCTTACCAGCGGGAAGGTAAACGGCGTTTCCGTGTGCGGCTCTGGCTCGCCAGATGCAGCTTTGTCACGCTGGCCACGTGACCCGGAAGTGTCTCCGGACAGCGCTGGCCCCTGGCCTCTTGAGTGAGATGGGCGCACAACCCCAGAGTCTGGCAAGACTGGCCCGTACGGGCAGGGGTACCTTTACCTTTACCTTTTGTAGTGCAAAGTTGGTTGGCCAACTGGCCTGGTCCCAGAAGCCAGTTCCCCGTAGAGCATGTAGATAATATACAGAGTTACTGCCACAAGATACAATGGCCGCTAGCCTAGTTCGTTTTAAAAGGGATTAGACAAATTCATGGAAGGGAGGTCCATCAGCAGTTGCTAGGCATGATGGTTGGCAGATGCAAGATGCTCTTGGAAGACCAAAGGGGATGCCTATGGGGGGAAGCCCATGAGCACGACCTGAATGCAGCAGCCTCCTTTTCATCCATGCTCTCCAGCAACTGGTTTCCATGCTCCTCTGATGCTGGAGATAATACTAACAGCCGTTTGATAGCCTTGTTCTCTGTGAATGTGACCAAGCCTTCCAGCTCTGTGGCTGCCACTTCATCTTGCATAAGTAGTGCCTGGATTTAATATTTAGAGACGTTTGTTAAGTGAAGGGCAATACCCTTTTCAGACTAGAGATTTCTGCTCGGAATTTTGCAGATTCCGCTGCACAGAGTTCAGCTCCGAGGTTTCTGTTTGCATGTGGCTTCACCTCAAATAATTGTTCAGTGTGGATGGCATTGTTAGCTGTTCTGATGTTGCCCTCCAGATGTTGTGCGCCACAACTCATACACCTCAGTGAGCTAAACATCCAGTTGACTTAGCTTGCCAAAGTGGAACTCCTCAGACATTACCCAAATAAATCATGACACAATGTGTCTTTTTAGATACTGTCTCTGCCAACCCATCCCCCCCTGCCCCCCCCCCAAAATGTATTTATAAAGAGGTTGGGAACAGGTCTTGGCCTTTCAAGGATTCTAGCTCCTGCCACAGCATGTCAAAGTCCTCCGGAAGTTCCAGCATTTATTTGAACGCAAAATTCTCCTCTGAAGAGGGTTTCATCTTCCAGGGTCTGGGGAGATACAAACGTAGGATCTCTTGGCTTAGATTCGAGTTACAAGGGGGAAAGTGGCTGAGCCCAGGGCTCACTTCTGATCTCTCCCTTGAAGCAATTTGATGGTAGTGATATTATTATTATTATTATTATTATTATTATTATTATTATTATCATCATCATCATCATCATCATCATCATTATCATTCTTGTTGGATGAACACCTTTGAGGTTCTGTTCCATCTTTCCTGCGCATTTGGTTTTCAGTGATCAACATGCCACATGTTTGCATGATTGTAAGTCGCTTCAAGGCTCCCTTTGTTTGGGCATGCGGAAAGTAACAGCGACGGTGATTTAGGCACTCGGGGAGAATTGCTATTCAGAACACCCCCCCTGACAAAGGCTCGTTCCAAAATGCATTGGGCTTTCTTTCTTCGAAAAAGAACGTATAACCTCTCTCTTCCTGTTCCATACTCATAATTTTGTGGTGTGTGTACTTCACAAGAATCCCATAAGTGCAGTGGCCTGGATTCCGTGAGAACACCATGCAGACTGACCTGCACCTGCGCAGTCTTCTTAAGCATGGAGCCTCACATTGCCTGACCATATCCTCTACTCCAGTTGCTGCACCAGTCCTGGGACCAGACCATGGCATCTTAGCTTTCCCCTCATCTTCTAAAGGAGAACTGTTTTATGTTGTAATTTCTGTTTCCCCTTCTTTCCTTACTGGCCATCTCCTCCTGGCACCTTTCGGTGACCCCGTCATTACTCTGCATTATTTAAGCTATAATCTTTAAAGAGGTGCGAGATTTTTTTCCCCTCCTGCTTTTCTGTACTTGACATGATACTGGCCAAAGGGTTTGCCTGAAGTGTCAAACTTTTTGGATGGCTGTAAACCAACTTAAACACCTTCATTTCTTGTTGCCATGAGGTCATATTCGCAACCAAAAAAAGGAAGGGGGGGGCGGGAATCAAATGTTTAAGTTACATTCCCGCTCTCCCCCCTTAAAGTATTCTCATACCATTGGGCTATATAGCTGTGCATCTTGGCAGGGGTCCAGACAATCACGATTTAGTATTTTAACCAGCTGCGATCAAGTAATGTCCCTCAGAGGGAACATTTTGTACAGAGGGAAAGATACATATTTGAGACTGTGAATTGTACTCTGTCTTTACATAGGTTTTTGCAGGCCTTTTGCAAACATATTAAATAACAAGGCAATCTGTTTTGGGGGGGGGGGTTAATCGAGGGTTTTGTTTTGTTTTAAAGAAGGGTCTTTTGACCAGGAAGTCGGAGGCAAGCCTTAAAAAATGATGGCAAAAACAGTGAGACGGAAATAAGTGCACTGCTTTCGTAGCACCAATTCTTCTTAAAATTGGTTTCTGTTTGTCAGTGGCTTCACCTCTAATAATTGTTCAGTGTGGATGGCATTGTTAGCTGTTCTGATGTTGCCCTCCAGATGTTGTGCGCTACAACTCATCCATCCCAGCCAGCATGGGCACCAGGTTGGAGAAAGCTGGGTGGCACTGTGGGTTAAACCACAGAGCCTAGGACTTGCCAATCTGAAGGTCGGTGGTTCAAATCCCCACGACGGGGTGAGCTCCCGCTGCTTGGTCCCTGCTCCTGCCAACCTAGCAGTTCAAAAGCACGTCAAAGTGCAAGTAGATAAATAGGTACCGCTCCAGCGGGAAGTAAACGGCGTTTCCTTGCGCTGTTCTGGTTCGCCAGAAGCGGCTTAGTCATGCTGGCCACATGACCCGGAAGCTGTACACCGGCTCCCTCGGCCAATAAAGCGAGATGAGCGCCTCAACCCCAGAGTCGTCCACGACTGGACCTATTGGTCAGGGGTCCCTTTACCTTTAGTGGAGGTGAAGTGAGCTAAACATCCAGTTGACTTTGCTTCCCAAAGTGGAACTCCTCAGACACTGCCCAAATAAATTATGACACAATGCGTCTTTTTAGACACTATCTATACCAACCCACCCCCACCCCCACCCCCCAAAATTTGTATTTAGGAAGAGGTTGGGAGCAGGTCTTGGCCTTTCAAGGATTCTAGCTCTTGCTACAGCATGTCAAAGTCGTCCAGAAGTTCCAGCATTTATTTGAACGCAGGGTTTGAAGAAGGGTTTCATCTTCCAGGGTCTGGGGAGATACAAACGTAGGATCTCTTGGCTTAGACGAGTTACAAGGGAGAAAGTGTCTGAGCCCAGGGCTCACTTCTGATCTCTCCCTTGAAGCTATTTGATGGTAGTGAGAAGATAAATTAATACAGGCAGCCCCACATTTATTCGTGTTCAATATGTGCGTGACTGCCCATTGTTCCGAACCCGGAAGAGACCCGAAAAGTCACAAAAAGGGGTGGGGACAGAACGAGGTGTTTGCAGGCATTTTCAGTGGTGTTTCAAATATACACAACGTTACTTAGACGCACAGTGCCTTGGAATGTAACCGCCGAGTAAATGGGGAGTTGCGGGTACCTTAGAGCCAGCTCCGGAATTCATCAGAAACGGAGAGTGCAGAAGCAAAAGTGAATGGCTTAGGATGCATAATCCAAAATTGAGACTTGCATGTGGCACTGTCTGTTAACATCAGAACGTGCAAGCTTTCAGGGTACCAGGACTTCAAATGAGCTTGGGACTTCTGTAAAAGTTTAAAACCTGGCCAAGTTGGATCAAGTCGGGAGTGACTGTGCCCATGTTGCTGGTAAATTGGCATATGATTAGTGAGGTTTCCCCTCTCGCCTGCCCCATAGCCATACATTCAGTGCCACCCTTAGCTTTTGAGCCTCATAAATGAACTAAAACAAAACAATACTAAACGGTGGTGCAATGGATAGGGAGTGCGGCTTTCATGTAAGAAACATGGGCTCAGATCTCCATTGAATTGCAAAGCCAGGGAGAAGTCACTGTTTTCTTGCTGCATGCCTTTCTTCATGGTTTTGTGGCAAGGATAACAGGAAGCTATGATGCTCCAATGGCGTAGAAATTAAATAGCCATAGGAGTAGGCATAGATGCCTAAATGGAGAGCCAGTGTGGTGTAGTGGTTAAGAGCGGTAGTCTCGTAATCTGGGGAACCAGGTTCGCTTCCCCGCTCCTCCACATGCAGCTGCTGGGTGACCTTGGGCCAGTCACACTTCTCTGAAGTCTCTCAGCCCCACTTACCTCACAGAGTGTTTGTTGTGGGGGAGGAAGGGAAAGGAGAATGAGACTCCTTCAGGTAGTAATAAAGCGGGATATCAAATCCAAAGCTACAGGGAACCAGGCAGAGGGCCTTCTTGGTAGTGGCGCCCAACCTGTGGAACGCCCTTCCAGCAGATGTCAAAGCGATAAACAACTACCTGACATTCAGAAGACATCTTAAGGCAGCCCTGTTCAGGGAAGTTTTTAACGTGTGATATTTTAATGTATTTTTGGTTTTTATGGAAGCCGCCGAGAGTGGCTGGGGAGGCCCAGCCAGATGGGCGGGGTATAAATAATAAATAATAAATTATTATTATTATTATTATTATTATTATTATTATTATTATTATTCCTCTTCCTCTTCCTCTTCTATTACTAAAATAAGAAATTGTAATCGCAGATCTGGAAGGGATGAACTGACCTTAGCAGTGCTTAGGTGAGATAACCTTTCACTGTCTTGATCATTTCTCCCCATAGTGATCGGCACCACATTTCCAGCGCCATTCCAGTTCCAAAGAGGCAGAGTTCTGCGTTTGGGGGTTTGGATATTGGGTTCACCAGCAGCCATCCTTCTCCAGACAAGGGACTCCGAAAACGGGCCAACTCTGAGAACGAGAGACTTCAGTACAAGACTCCTCCTCCGAGTTACAACTCTGCTTTAACACAGCCCATTGCCATTGCGGGAGAGCCGAATAAGAAGGCCGGGTCTTTATCCTCCTCTTTAGATACCTCCATTGACTTCTCGAAAGAAAACAAAAAAGGAGGGGATCTGTGCCACAGCTTGAACGGCGAAAACAGGGGCCCAAACACCTCCCGAGACCAGCAGGAGTCTTTCCTGGGACCCTCTCGTGCAATAAATGGCGCGGCGTTGCCCAGCGAGCGCCCCAGCGCGGCCACCAGTGACCAGCTGTGTGCCTTCCGCGGCGCCCTCGGTGCCGACCTCCTCTGCACGGTTGAGCAGGCGGAAGAGATCATGGGCATGGAAGCGACGGGCTTTGGCACCGGAGACCAGCTCGAAGCCTTTAACTACATCCCGGTGGACCACGCCGTGGCAGTGGAGTGCGACGACCAAGTCCTGGGGGAATTCGAAGAGTTTTCCCGGAGGATTTGCGCTCTGAACAAGGACGCCCCCACCTTCCGCAGGCCGCGGAAGGGTTCCGACAAGTGAGCTTTTTTGGGACACGGCGGGAGTGGTGCCACGTTTCACAAGGTGAAAACTATGTATCTGGAACGAAGATAAAACTTGCACTCGTAATCCCTGATCAGTTATCGGGTGGAATTGGGTGGGTGGGCGGGGGAGAGAAGAGAACTGTCTTTATAGTTTTTGGGAAGTAGATTTGGGTTACACACAATCATGGTCTCGCCACAGCCCAGGTAAACCTCTGCTGCTTCCTCTCCTGGTTTTCCTAGTATTTACAGATTGCTCTGGCAATTGGATCAGGCCACTGGAGCATTGTCTGCTTTTAAGTTTGAGATTTCTTTCAGCCCTTTGACAGGTTGGGGTGGAGGAAAATTAAGTCAAACACTTAGCTGAAGGCATACAGGAGTGAATGTGTCCACCATTCGACACATGTTCTCTCTCCTCCTCAACAGCTTTTTGCCTTCATCCAGGTCTTGCCGCCCTTCCTGCTTCAGGGGCAAGATGCCCTGTCAAATCCAGTAAGAACGCCTCTCCCTACACAATGTTATCTCCTCCCTTCCTTCCTGCACCACTCTTGCCGGCGTCAGTCGCTGCACACGGCCCAGTAAGCGCCCCATGCATTTCAGCGGGTCATGTGCAGGAGATGTGCCCAGCATTTTGCTCCCATTGCTCCTCGGTAGAAAATTTGAGTGGGGGTGGAGAGGGAAGCTCTATGGGCTTAGGTCTTACCCCAACCTTATCACTGTGTGGCCAATTTAGGAAGAAATACAGTTCCGGCACTCAAGCCAGACCTGAAAAACTGCTTCTGCAGTTTAGTAGCTCTCTGGAGCACTTGGGACTACAGGTGTGTCTCATGGGACCAGCAAACGGCAATAAATCAATCCATAGGCACATTAATTATTTCCCCCCAGACCCTATCAATCTGTGAAGCAGTATACAAACACGCAAGCCAGATGTTATATATACAGTGCAATAGGTTTGGAGATGATGTGAATGGACTCTTAATAGTGCTTACTGTTGGCCATACTTAATAATAAGTTTATTTGGTTGAGGTGTGGCAAATCAACCAAACCTTCTGTACTTCTCAACTGGAGCTGTCCAACAATTTGTTTTTTTTTTCAGTGGAGCAAGTTCGACTCCAGATGAGGTAGTTTGCCACTGGGGCATGTGTTTCCAACTGCACTAACGTACAAGCGGATTTTGTGGTCTGCTTGAGATTCCCGATGATATGCATTTATTATTATTATTTTTTGGAGTTCAGGTGTGTCTGCCTCTCGCTTTCTACATTGTATACCGATGTCTGGGCTCGGTTGTGAGCTCACAAATAAATATATATATATATAAATATAAATATAAATAAATAAATATATATATATATATGTATAGCAGAATAAAAGTTTAATTTACTTCATGGTGTGGTGCCTGACAACTTCTTCCCTCAGCTTGCCTGCTCCTTTGAAACTTTGGCACATTTGGCAGACACCATAACAGAGCTGAAGCCAAATCAGCACACTCTTGGTAGCTCTGGCAGGCCGTGGACAACTGCATTGAGATCAGTTGTGTTGCTTTCATTTAACCTTCCTTGGTATGGAGACTTCCAGGTGTTCTGTACTCCCATTAGCCCCAGCCAGCCCTGAGAAACCAGTAGACGGGAATAATAATAATAATATTTTATTTATATCCCGCCCTCCCCAGCCAAAGCCGGGCTCAGAGTGGCTAACAACAGTAAAATAATACAGCATTCTAAAATCAGTTCATTATAAAATCAGTTCAAATCAAATTGATGGCAACCATTGGGCTAGAGTTCTGTGAAGAATTACCAAAGGAGGGAGTCAGGCTGTGCCCTGGCCAAAGGCCTGGTGGAACAGCTCTGTCTTGCAGGCCCTGCGGAAAGATGTCAAGTCCCGCAGGGCCCTAGACTCTTGTGACAAAGCTTTACACCAGATCAGGGCCACAGCCGAAAAAGCCCTGACTCTGGTTGAGGCCAGCCTAACCTCCCTGTGGCCTGGGACCTCCAAGATGTTTTTGTTTGAAGACCATAAGGTCCTCCGTGGGACATACCAGGAGAGGCGGTCCCGTACGTATGAGGGTCCTAGGCCGTATAGGGCTTTAAAGGTTAAAACCAGCACCTTAAACCTGATCCTGTAGTCCACCGGGAGCCAGTGCAGCTAATATAGCACCTGGTGAATGTGATCCCACGGCGAGGACCCCGTAAGGAGTCTCGCCACGGCATTCTGCACCCACTGGAGTTTCTGGGTCAGTCTCAAGGGCAGCCCCACGTAGAGCAAGTTACAATAATCCAATCTACATCTACATTTAGGGGAGGCCAAATCTGTCTTACCGCCAGTCCAAGTAACTTGTACATGTTTTTGGTTTTTTTTAAAAAAATCATTCCATTTCTGCATCGTAATACCAAATCACGTACTTTGATATGTTTCGAAACGCCTTGCAACGTTCAGAGAAGTGTGAAGTCTTGCAGATAGCGGAGTTCCAGTACGCACATGAGTCTGATACATGGCTTAGGTCACTGCCTGTAGGAATTTGCAGAGATCAAAGCATCCCCCATAGGCGCCTTGATAGTTCTCATTTCTCGCCGACTTCCAACGATACATGCAGGAGGGAGCCCTGTTTTAGGAGAACATTGTGTTTCCAAGATGAAAGCAGATATGAAGGGTCTTTCCGCGCTGCCTGCTCCAAGGCTGTTCATTCAGGCTTGAATACTGGCACTCGGTTCTGCTATTGTTGCCATCGCAAAGTGATGAATGGGGAACTGCCAGCTGGCCCACAGCCAACGAGGCTGCACCCCTGTAAGCGACCTGAATCTCGCCCAAGGTTTTGGAGCGTTGATCGCACTGCTGTGCGCCTGCCAGACGAGTCTGTTCATTTGTCTTCCACCCATGTAATCTATTCAGTCTGTCGTCATCTCCTTCAACGTGCATCTGCCAGGAACCAAACAGTAAAGATTATATCCAATTCTATTGTAATTATTTATAATTATAAATAGTCCAAGCGGTTATCTCCCGCTTGGACTACTGCAATGCGCTCTACGTGGGGCTACCTTTGAAGGTGACCCGGGAACTACAACTAATCCAGAACGCGGCAGCCAGACTGGTGACTGGGAGTGGCCACCTAGACCATATGACACCGGTCTTGAAAGACCTACATTGGCTCCCAGTATGTTTCCGAGCACAATTCAAAGTGTTGGTGCTGACCTTGAAAGCCCTAAACAGCCTCGGTCCAGTATACCTGAAGGAGCGTCTCCACCCCCATCGTTCAGCCCGGACACTGAGGTCCAGCGCCGAGGGCCTTCTGACGGTTCCCTCACTGCAAGAAGCCAAGTTACAGGGAACCAGGCAGAGGGCCTTCTCAGTAGTGGCACCCCCCCGTGGAACGCCCTCTCACCAGATGTCAAAGAGAACAACTACCAGACTTTTAGAAGACATCTGAAGGCAGCCCTGTTTAGGGAAGCTTTTAATGTTTGATGTATTACAGTATTTTAATATTTTTTTAGGAAGCCGCCCAGAGTTGCTGGGGAAGGCCAGCCAGATGGGCGGGGTATTAATAATAAATTATTATTATTATTATTATTATTATTATTATTATTATTATTATTATTATTTCATTTATATCCCCCCTTTTTTCTCTCCAAAGGAGCTCAATGTGACATAACATGGTTCTCCCCCTCATTTAATCTCCTGCTTACAATCCTGGGAGATCTGTTAGGGCGAGAGGCAGTGACTGCCCAATGTCACACTCAGTGATCTTCATGGCCGAGTGCGGATTCGAATCCCGGTCTCCCAGGTCCTAGTCTAACACTCTAACCATAATACTATGCTGGCAGTTCACTTGTACAACAAGAAACAGGGATGTGGGTGGCGCTGTGGTCTAAACCACTGAGCCTCTTGGGCTTGCCGATTGGAAGGTTGGCAGTTCAGATCCCTGTGACAGGCTGAGCTCAAAGCTCCTGCCAACCCAGCAGTTCGAAAGCACGCTGGTGCAAGTAGATAAATAGGTACTGCTGCGGCGGGAAGATAAATGGCGTTTCCGTGCGCTCTGGTTTCCATCATGGTGTTCCATTGCGCCTAAAGCAGTTTAGTCCTGCTGGCCACGTGACCCTGAAATCTGTCTGTGGACAAACGCCAGCTCCCTCGGCCTGAAAGTGAGATGAGCGCC
Source organism: Podarcis gaigeae (assembly GCF_964106915.1). NCBI lineage: Eukaryota > Metazoa > Chordata > Lepidosauria > Squamata > Lacertidae > Podarcis > Podarcis gaigeae. The sequence continues at coordinate 99,333,665 of NC_139677.1, read as the reverse complement.
GCAACCCCATAGTCGCCTTTGACTGGACTTAACCGTCCAGGGGTCCTTTACCTTTTAAAACAAGATGACTGCTACCATTATTCCGTTGTCTCCGACTTGCCCTTCACCCGCAGATTCCAAGGCAGGTTACAACAATTTAAAAAACAGTTCAGACATATTTCATTCACAATAATAGAGTTGGTCCTAAAACCACACGTCTCGGATGTCAAAGATCAGGATAAAGAAGTCTGTGTGAAATCTCTTGACATCTCGGGTACCACTGGACAGATCTCAGAGGTTGGTAGCACAGCTAATGGAGGTTTTCGAACAGAAAGCGTGTGACCGATTCCTGCATTCCAGGGGGCTGGACTAGATGGCCTTTGGGGGTTCTTTCCAACACTATGATTCCATGTTTCCTTCTCTTGTTAAGGCTACACATTGCTTTTTGGACCTTCTTCCAGAGATGCCGCGCAGCTGGAATAACAGACGCACAGAGCATTCTGGTTTTAGGCGCCATATGGGTTTGTGGAGCTTTATGGAGTGTGGAAATGGGATGTTCGCACATGGAGGCAGGTTTTCTTAATCTTCCGGCACTTCCTGAGATCCAGGCAACGGTATGTCTCTGCCCCCCGCCAAACCCCCCACATTTGCTTCTGATATATCCAGACAGCAAAAGCAGTCGAGAAATAATCTTTAGCTGATGTGAAGTGGTATATGCCTCAAATCAAGAGGGTGGTGGTGGCTGAACTGTGTCACCCGAAAGTTCGGAATGATAAAAATCAGAAAAGGAGATTGCAAGGGGCTCCAGGAGGGTCTCTGCAAAGTGGGCGAACTGGCCATTAAAATGACAAATGCAATTCGGCTTAAGAGGTGGCGGGGATCCTTCTAGCATCACAAATAGGTGAATAGAATCTGAACCATGAAAAGGAATTTGGGATTGTATTAAGTAACATGAAGAAAACCTCAACCCCACGTGCAGGAGCCATGAAAAAGGTAAATCCCATGTTAGGAATAATTAGTTTTGAAAGAAAGTTTCCCGTATTACAAGGTTGTATGGCCGCACTTGGATTGCTGTGTACAGGTCTTGTCGACGCACCTCAAAAACGTTTGACAATGGAAAATAAGCAAGTAAGGGAGTATTTAGACACACATGTACACACACACACACACACACACACACCGAAACAAAGTCATTAATAGTGATCCTGATCTAAACATATTAATATAACAAGCAGTCCATATGTCAGAATAGAGACTGAAATGAGATTAATGATATGATAATTATTTAATTATAATTATAAACACTAGTTTGACATCAACTAATAGGAGGTGCCTACAGAGCGTGGTGAATACAGCACAAGATATTATGGGCTGTCCTGTGAATCCGCTGGATGACATCGTGGAAGAACGTTGCCTCAGGAGAGTGAGGAAAATTCTCAGGGATGATTCACACCCTGGCCGGCACTTTCTTGATCTCCTGCCCTCAGGCAGAAGATATAGAAACATGATTAGTCGCACCAACAGGGTAAAGAACAGCTTCTATCCATGGCTGTTAGGCTGCTGAATGAAAAGATAACAACAGGGCAACTGACTTTCGGGTTTGGTGTGTGTGCGTCAGTAAACGAGGGGAATTAAGACTAAGAGCTGGGGGGGGGGCTCGTGTAATCTCACTGTATACAAGTTGTACAAATGACAATAAAGTATTTCAAATATACGTTCAATTGTAGAAAGGGCAGCAGGTTCTTGAGAGCAGCGAGGAATGAATGGAAGATTCTTTGCCTCCAGGGCTCTCGCAGGATCACACTCCCATTGCCCATCTGTTAGTCATCACATCGCAGTAATAATAAAAGGGAGGAATTGTTGGCATCCGTCTGTCTTAAAAGACAATGGAGTGCTCCTCCTCTCTGCGGTGCAAGCCTGAACACTATGAAGGTCCTAGATTTCCGAGACAGCACTGATGTGATCCAAAGGAACGCAGAGCAAGATGTTTGGCTGCAGGTGTTGATGGAAGGTGACGTACAAGGCAGCATCCTACCGTCTTAGGGACTCAGCTCTAGATTTTGGTAGGGTTGACGCCACAACCTTTTCTTCTCCCGAAGATGTCCCACAAAGCAGCAGGTATAGATTCTACAGCGTGTGCAGAAACCGCCTTCCTGACCGCTGGACCCACTATTGGTCTCGTCCGCTCCATCCACCTGTCTTCACATGCAGGAGAAGTCCCTAACCCACCGAGGGTTTGAAAGCCATCGGCTCCCCACACTTAAGTGTGTCTTAAGGAGCAAAAAATACAGTATGTCTTTGTGCAGAGTCGTGGTACAGCATAGTGGCTACGTGGCTGGGCTGTGAACAGGAAAGTCTCCCAGCTTTGCTTGTCTCTGCTGTGACCTCAGTTGCCTCAGGCAAAACAATGCCAGCTATTTGGTCTGGTGCCAGAGGTGAGGCAAGTCCAAGGTTGGCAGCCATGGGGCGCTCCAAGTGCGCAGCTTGCACCAATGAAGGTTGGCAGTGGATTCAGGACTTTTCTGCCTCTAGATTTTATTTATTTATTGAATTTATATACCACCCTATACCCGGAGGTCTCAGGGCAGTTCACAGAATAAAATCACAATTGATAAAATCAAAATAAGAACAGTAACCCAATAACACAACCCCTCCCTCAAAAGAGCCACGCTTTAAAAGGGCATAGGATGTTCATCAGGTCAACCAAAGGCCTGGTTAAATAGGATCATTTTTGCCTGGCGCCTAAAGGTGTATAATGAAGGTGCCAGGGGAGAGCATTCTGCAAATGGGGAGCCACTGCAGAGAAGGCCCTGTTCTTGTGTTGCCACCCTCTGGACTTCTCGAGGAGGAGGCATGTGCTGGACCCTGGGGTAACCCAAGAACTGCACTCCAGGTCCAGTCCAGAATCCGTAGGTTCCCAAAGGAGACAGTCCGACAGGGTCAAGGCAGACATGAGGCAGGAAACCAGGCAGTCAGGTACAGTATCTCAGGCAGGATCTGGCATACAGCAATGTTGCTCCCGCAACCTGGGGCAAGGTCCGTTACCCTTTAGTCTTTGTTGGGGTAGAGGCCGGTCCTGATCCCCCGGCGACTCACCTCCCTGTGTTGCCCGAAGGCGAGCACTCCTCCCGTGAGTACTCAGGTCTCTCCTTCTCTCAGATCTTAGTCTCTGCAGCTCGGGAGACGTCGGTGGATTACTAGACCCAGGGGCCGCCTCGGCCTCCCCTGACCCAACTGGTAGTGGAGTAGCTGTAAGTGATGGCCCAGCTGGAGGCAGCAAGGTCATCCCCGCATCTGGAGCCAGGGCAGGCTCAGGCCCCTGACTCGGCCCAGCTGGTGCTTGTTGCAGGGGAAGTTGTGTAGACTGGGACTCTTCAGGATCAGGCCCCAGACTTGGTTCAGATGATGCCTGAGGCAACGGATCCAGTGCAGACTGAGACTTCTCTGGTTCTGAGTCTGAGGCCATCACAAGGCACACGAAGGAGGGCCTCATAATATGACCTCAGGGTCTGGGTAGGTTCATGTGGGAAGAGGCGGTTCTTGAGGTATTGCGGTCCTGGGCCGTTTAAGGCTTAATAGGTCTAAACCAGCACTTAATTGGACGCAGAATCTCATCGGTACCCAGTGCGATCGGACCAGGATCGGTGTAATATGCTCAAACTGTCCAGCTTGCCTCCTCCTGGCTCCACCCCCTTGCAGAGAACTCTGGAGGCTTAAAAGGCCACACCTCTGCCCTGAAGACAGAAAGGGAGTCCGGGGTCATCTAGTCCAACCCCCTGCAATGCAGGAATCTCGGCGAAAGCATCTAGGACAGATGGCCAATGAAAGAGATTCTGCCAGCTCCCAAGGGAGACCGTTACACAGCTGAACAGCTCAGGAAAGTTCTTCCTGGTGTTGAGTCGGAATATCCTTTCTCGTAACTGGAAGCTGCGAGTTCGAGTCCTACCTTCCACAGCAGGAGAAAACAAGCTTGCTCCAAGCCCTTGGGATATTTGTCAATTTCACAACAGGGCAGTTGAGAAAGGAAGGAGGAAGGCAGGAAGAAGCGTCAAACTCGCATCCATCCCTTGTTGGCAGGGACACTGAGCCCTGATTGTTGCAGGATTTCCCCCTTTGCTATCTGGCTAGCTTCAGTCCTGAGTTCCTGACAAGCTGCCCCAGGGTATATTAAGACACAAGCTTATTTTTATGCCGTAATCCAAATTGACGGTCAGGGTTAGGCTGCGCAATAAATTTGTTACCGCTAACCCCTCCATTGGGCGGCTGGATTTCCTGCTGGCGAGTCGAAGAGGAGGAGATTAGCCCTCGAAGCAAAGGCTTTGGAAAATACGTCTCCAGGTAAGAGCTTAATTTTAATAAGTAGTGTCAGTGTTTATTCCCAGGAAACAGCTGGAATTTCAGGGTTTACCAGCGGGCTGAAAATGGTGTTTATGGATGCAGTCCCATCTCCAAATCCTTAGGGCAGCCTTCGGTTTGAGGAGAGGCCCCAACCCGCGCCTGTTTACTCGAAGGAAATCCCAGTTTGTCGAGAAATATCGAGGCCATTTCGGGGTCCTCTCCATCTTTCCAAACATCGTGTCAAATGAGCATTTTTCCCAAAGTATAATTTATCATTTTTATATACACTATTAAAGCTGAGCCAAACATGCTTAGAAGGCTGGGTCGTGCGGGATGTGGAACTGGCCTTTCTTTTGCATTATGGGATTTGGGGGGGGGGGCAAGGTAGATTTCCACAATACTTAACCCCCCTCCGTCAGCTTGTCTCAGAAACTGGGCAACATTTAAATTCCCCTGAAATGCTGCTTAGCATCACAATTTCAAGTCAGGGTATTGTAGGAGAAAATGATGACCGTTACTCTAAAATTCATTTTAGAGCAGATTTGGGTGGTAAATGTGTTTATTGGCTCTCCTATTCAAAGAGACCTGTATGGGGCTCTGATTTACTATTTTAGAAAAGGTCTCCCCCCCCCCCCCGGTTTTAGTGTTCAGTGTTGCTTTGGAAAGCAGAACATAAGCTCTGAAGAAACTGAATGTTATGGAACTACGTGGTTTCGATCCTCGTGTTTTTACTCTCAAGGTATATGGCCAACACAGCTTTTTATGTGGGGGTAGCCAATGTGATCAGATGAGATCGGGCGTGTTCAGGGTAGTATGGTGGCGCTGTGGGTTAAACCACAGAGCCTAGGACTTGCCAATCAGTAGGTCGGTGGTTCGAATCCCTGCAACGGGGTGAGCTCCCATTGCTCGGTTCCTGCTCCTGCCAACCTAGCAGTTCAAAAGCACGTCAAAGTGCAAGTAGATAAATACCTTCCTCTGGCGGGAAGGTAAACGGCATTTCCGTGTGCTGCTCTGGTTTGCCAGAAGCGGCTTAGTCCTGCTGGCCACATGATCCGGAAGTTGTCTGCAGACAAACACCAGCTCCCTCGGCCAATAAAGCGAGATGAGCGCCGCAACCCCAGAGTCGCTCACGACTGGACCTAATGGTCAGGGGTCCCTTTACCTTTACCTAGCCAATGTGATGGCCTTCCAGATGGTTTTTGTTGGACTACAGTTCCCATCACCCCTCACCACGCTGGCTGAGGCTGATGGGAGTTGGATTCCCAAAAACATCTAGAGGACACCATATTGGCCAGCTTTGATTTCTGCAGATGTGTGAATCCTACATATTTAATAGCTGATGCTCTGTTTTCTCCTCCTATCCTGTGGAAGTGAGCCATGGCTATCATCAAAATAATTAATGGTGATCAGAAATGCAGAGTCAGGGACTTAAGCTAATAGCCGCAACATGTTACTGTAAGGTGCAATTTAACATATGGAATCGATCATCATTGCCTAAAAGCACCCTGAAGCAGCCAGTATAAATGCATCGATGAGCCTCCTCTACGTTTACTTTAGATGAAGGAGAAGGGATTAAGGAACATGGAAAGAGAACAGGAATCTTTTTAAATTTTTTTAACATGAATGGCCCCTGAAATTGAAGGCCTTTTTGTTCCAGACGTTGACGTCTTTCGAGTGAGTTGAAGTGTCTGTGTTCAAATCGGTGTACGAGATTCTCCTTGGGTGATCTACACACAGGAAAAAGCCGCTCTAAATAAGTTGTAAATTAAGTTGTCATAACAAAAGAAAGAAAAAAACGCTATGTAAAATTGCATAGAAAAGTTTTGTGCTCTACAGCGCCATCTGGTGTTGCATATTGGCAATGCATTCAAAACACTGTGGTTATTATTATTTTTTACTAATGTAGCTGAGAGACCATATAACACCAGTCCTGAAAGACCTACATTGGCTCCCAGTACGTTTCCAAGCACAATTTAAAGTGTTGGTGCTGAACTTGAAAGCCCTAAATGGCCTCGGACCAGTAGACCTGAAGGAGCGTCTCTACTCCCATCGTTCAACACGGACACTGAGGTCCAGCTCCAAGGGCCTTCTGGTGGTTCCCTCGTGAGGAGTGAGGTTACAGGCAACCAAGCAGAGGGCCTTCTCGGTGGTGGCGCCCGCCCTGTGGAATGCTCTCCCATCAGATGTCAAGGAAATAAGCAACTACCTGACTTTTAGAAGACATCTGAAGGCAGCCCTCTTTAGGGAAGTCTTAAACGTTTGATGTATTATCGTGTTTTTAATATTCTGTTGGGAGCTGCCCAGAGTGGCTGGGGATACCCAGCCAGATGGGCAGGGTAATAGTAATAGTAATAATAATAATAATAATAATAATAATAATAATAATAATAATAATAAATTTGAAACAAAAGACCCTCAAAGGAGCTGAATTCACGTTAGCAGAAGGAATGCTTCCAGCTCCATCTAGCACATCCCTGAACTGTATCCTGGCAACAGCTGTTTCATCAGTCTCTAGCAAAGTAAGGGACTCTATTGGCTCAAGTGGAAGACCACCAACTTGCACCCTTCTCTCCTTGAACCAATTCAATTCCTGCTGTCCATTTATACAAATTTTGTGACTTAAGTTTGCTTTCCCCCCTCCTCCCTCCCATCCACTTTTCCTTTTGTGCCATGACTTTCCGGCTGTAAGCCTGAGGGCAGAGACTTCCTTCTTCCTTCCCTCTGTGAACTGCCTGGGGAGCCTTCTTGCAGCTGAAGCGTGGGCCAAGAAGTACGTCAAATAAATACATATTAAAATGAGTATTTGCAGTCCAAGGGTAATCAGAACCAGGAGGTTTAACTGCCAAACCCTCAAACTAATGCACAATCTGATTTTTCTGGATGTGCCGGCTTGCATCTCTTCCAGTTCTCCAAATCGCCTTGCCGCGACGCGGCCTGCCTTAGCGCTTAAACTTGGCAGCCATTTGTATACCTGTCCCTTCTTCCTCCTGGTCGAGACTGCAAGAAACGGTTGTGACGGGCTGGAGATGACCTGATTGCTGAAATATCCATCCCTGGTATTAATCAGCCTGGCAGGGAAGGTGGGCGGGAATTGCCTAATGGGAAAAGCAATCATCTCTTCTGAATTTGCTCGTGCGATGGAAAGACAAGTGGGAGGGTGAATCTCATGCGAAAGTGTCATCCATGGGCTTCTTAACATGGAAATATGCTGTGGCCAACACTGGCTCACATGATGAGACACACCCAGGAACGTAAGACGAACCTGTTGGATCAGGCAAAAATTGCCTGATTCCAACTCCCAGTGGCCCCAATTGTTTGTTTGTTTTCAAATGTTTATTGGGTTTTACGTTTAACCATTGGACCATAAAGAAGGCTGATCACCGAAGAATTTATGCTTTTGAATTATGAAGCTGGAGGAGACTCTTGAGAGTCCCATGGACTGCAAGAAGATCAAACCAATCCATTCTGAAGGAAATCAGCCCTGAGTGCTCACTGGAAGGACAGATCCTGAAGCTGAGGCTCCAAGACTTTGGCCACCTCATGAGAAGAGAAGACTCCCTGGAAAAGACCCTGATGTTGGGAAAGATGGAGGGCACAAGGAGAAGGGGACGAAAGAGGACGAGATGGTTGGACAGTGTTCTCGAAGCTACCAGCATGAGTTTGACCAAACTGCGGGAGGCAGTGGAAGACAGGAGTGCCTGGCGTGCTCTGGTCCAGTGGGTCACGAAGAGTCGGACATGACTAAACGACTAAACAACAACAACATTTAACAATTCAAGTCACATATAAATCATAATCATATAGACATAGGATTCTCTGAATCCCTAGACTTCCCTCCTTTGGCGATCACTCGCAGCCGAGTAAGAATGTCTTCCATAAACACGGTTTTAACAATGAGTCTGTAAGTGACTGTGGAGGCCAATTCTGGAACCACACATCCTTCTACAGTGGGGACATTGGTTTCCGGGCAGGAGTTGATCACGGTGAGGGTTTGCCAAACATGCCTTCCTATTAGCCTGTTTCTCCCTTGCGTCCTGAGTTCGAGTGTCTTCAAAGCCCATGACACCTTTGGTAAAGGCTGTTCTCCAACTGGAGCGCTTGCAGGCCAGTGTTTCCCAGTTGCTGGTGTTTATACTACATTTTTTTAGATTTCCCTTGAGACAGTCTTTAAACCTCTTTTGTTGACCAACAGCATTATGCTGTCCATTTGTAAGTTCGGAATAGAGTAGTTGCTTTGGAAGACAATAATCAGGAATCCGCACAACATGACCAGTCCAATGAAGTTGATGTTGAAGAATCATTCCTTTGACACTGGTGATCTTTGCTTCTTCCAGTACACTGACATTAGTTCGCCTGTCTTCCCAAGTGATGTGTAAAATTTTTTGGAGACACCGACACCCTTGATGGAATCTTTCGGGGAGTTGGAGATGGCGTTTATAAGTGGTCCATGTTTCACAAGAGTACAGTAAGGTTGGTAGTACAATAGCTTTGTAAACAAGCATTTTGGTTTCCCTGCGAATGTCTAGATTGTCTAGTAGGAGAACACTTCAATCTCCCAGGACATTCTATACAAGATCTCAAAGTAGCTGTTTTACTACAAAGGAATTTCAGAAATAGACTGGAAAGAGAAGCTGCTGAATTGCAACTTATCACCAAACTTAAAACCATGGAGAGACCTGGTCTGAACAAAGACCTTGGATTCTTATCTCATTATACATGACAAAGCCATTTTTCACCTTCTCACCCCTTGCTTTTTCCTGTAAGACCTATTGCAGTCGTTAAGAGTCGTCAACAGGCTCATCACAGCTATCTGCCAATCACCCATTCCCACCACCCTTCTGAGTAATACCCCTCCCCACCTTCTCACTATATAGAAGGGTCTGGAAACTTCTGTTTCAGTGTATCTGAAGAAGTGTGCATGCACACGAAAGCTCATACCAAGAACTAACTTAGTTGGTCTTTAAGGTGCTACTGGAAGGAATTTTTTTTGTCCTTAACACTCAGTTCTTACCATAGTTCTTGTTACATTGCAAGTGTTTTTTAAAAAATCCTGCCAATGTTTTTAATTATTTACAGTGTTCTTTTAAGTAACTTATAAAATTTTCCCATTCTTTATTAAATTTGTTATCTTCTTGGTTTCTGATCTTCCCAGTCATTTTTGCCATTTCGGCATAGTCCATCATCTTTGTTAACCATTCTTCTCTGGTACATACTTTATCTTCTTTCCACCTTTGGGCTAGCAGCATCTGCGCAGCTGTCATAGCATACACAAACAGTCTTTTCTGCTCCTTTGGAATGTCTAAACCGAATTCCTAATAAAAAAGCTTCTGCTTTTTTCACAAAAGTTATTCTAAACATTTTTTCCAACTCGTTATAAATCAGGGGTCAGCAAACTTTTTCAGCAGGGGTCTGGTCCACTGTCCCTCAGACCTTGTGGGGGACTGGACTATATTTTGGGAAAAAAATGAATGAATTCCTTTGCCCCACAAATAACCCAGGGATGCATTTTAAATAAAAGCACACGTTCTACTCACATAAAAACACCAGGCAGGCCCCACAAATAACCCAGAGATGCATTTTAAATAAAAGGACACATTCTACTCATGTAAAAACACACTGATTCCTGGATCGTCTGTGGGCCGGATTTAGAAGGAATTAGTTTGCCTACCCATGTTATAAATCGTTTCCCAATATGCTTTTTGTCATCTTGCACGTCCACCACATACGCTAGAAGAATGTGCCTTCTTTCTCTTTAGCAGGAATTAGGTACCAACGATAACATCATTTTCATATAATTTTCCTTCAACGTGCAGCACAGCATGCCCAATTGTTAGGGGCGATGGGAGCTTTAGTCTCAAGACCCACAGATTCCCCATCCCTCTCTTATGCAAAAGAATAAAGAATAAAAGAAAAAAGAAAAAAGATTTAAAACAAGAAGTCCTAATCTCCAGCCACATAATAATAATAATAATAATAATAATAATAATAATAATAATTATTATTATTATTATTATTATTATTTATTATTCATATCCCGCCCATCTGGCTGGGTTTCCCCAGCCACTCTAGGCGGCTTCCAACAGAACACTAAAATACAATAACCTATTAAACATTAAAAGCTTCCCTAAACAGGGCTGCCTTCAGATGTCTTCTAAAATTTTGGTAGTTATTTTTCTCTTTGACATCTGGTGGGAGGGCGTTCCACAGGGCGGGTGCCACCACTGAGAAGGCCCTCTGCCTGGTTCCCTGTAGCTTTGCTTCTCGCAGGGAGGGAACCGCCAGAAGGCCCTTGGAGCTGGACCTCAGTGTCTGGGCAGAATGATGGAGGTGGAGATGCTCCTTCAAGTAATCTGTAGGAAATCTCAGTGCAGTAAAAAATTCAATTTCCAGCAGCCCCTGCCTAACTCCTCCCTGCTGTGTAGGCAGAAGCCCTCTTCACTCCGCCATCTGCCTCTCGGCATGTCTTCCACTTCCCGCTCCAATCCTGCTCCAGAGATCACCCAGGGCAGGAACCCGCTGTCACTGGAGGTCAAAACCAGCCCCGGGCATATAGAGGATTTCAGGAAGATGCTTGTTCCCTTTCAAGTTGACTCCCCATCTCCCAAGGCGCCCATTAGCTCTTTTTTGCCTTTAATAAATTTCCAGGGTCTGTGACCTTGGGAAACCTCTGCAGAGGAGTCTGCTTCTCTGCCCGTGTTGAGGAAATTGCCGTCATTTTTCACTCCCCACCAGAGTGGCACCACAGTATGGCTGCTGTTGGGCACAACACAGCAACCAAGGGGTATTTAGGCTGGCACTGGACAGACAGCTCCAGAATTTCACCGGCACTCACTTGGTGAAAGAGTTGCACAGTCTCTGTAGCCGGGAGTTAAATCCCAGCTAGGAATTTCTCAATCCCTAGCAAATTTGGCAGCACGTGGGGCTATTACATCATTAACTAAATTAAAATATACCTAATTACTCTAAACTTCTCTTTGCTGTATACAAATACAACACAGTTAGAAATTTTATATTAAAGCTTTTATATTATAAATAATATTTCATATTTTTTTAAAAAAATATTTTTATTAATTTTAAGAAATACAGAAAAAAGAATAAAGGATAGTTATAAGAAAATAGAATAGAAGAATAACAAATTTCCATGTTCTTTTTCCATCCAGTCTAAAGGACTTCCCCACATCCTCCAAACCCTGCGTTCTCTGTCATATAAAACATCAGCAATTTGTTAACTTATTTCAAAATTTATTGTATCTTCCATTTTATCATGTTCCCTGATTTCAATTTTACTATAACCCAATTCTTATATACTTTGTATTAAACACAATAAAGTTATTTCATTATTTTACCTCTAAATTCTTGTGTCTTAATTTTCATTTCATTAACTTACATTTGCTGAAGCTAGAGTTTCCTGAAAGGTGCGTTTTTTTAACATTCATACAGCTTATAGTGTTTTTTCAAATAGTCCTTAAACTTTTTCCAGTCCTCCTCAATTGTTTCTTCTCCCAAGTCTCGGATTCTGCCAGTCATTTCAGCCAATTCCATATAGTCCATCAACTGTGATTGCCATTCCTCCAGCGTGGGTAAATCTTGTGTCTTCCAATATTTTGCCATCAAGATCCTTGCTGCTGTGGTAGCGTACATGAAAAAGGTTCTGTCCTTCTTAAGCACTCTCTGGTCTACCATGCCCAGAAGGAAGGCCTCTGGTTTCTTAGGTAAGGTAAATCTCAGTACCTTTTTTAGTTCATTATGGATCATTTCCCAGAAGGCCTTCACTTTCGGGCAGGTCCACCAGAGATGAAAGAATGTCCCTTCCGCCTCTCCACATTTCCAACATTTATTGTCAGACAGATGGTATATCTTAGCTAGCTTGACTGGGGTCATGTACCACCGGTATACCATTTTCATAATATTTTCCTTCAAGGCAGTGCATGCCGTAAATTTCAAACCGGTGTTTATATTATAAATAATATTTCAAATTCCCCTATACCCCCTGTTCCCCTTCACCCATGTGTGATCTCATTATTTTATTTTATTTTTTTACTTCTTCCGTCTTGTTGTGTTGTTATAATTTAATCATTGTTCAGCTGATTCTTTTATTATTTTCTTGCTTACCCCTACACGTTTGACACGTTATCTATTAATATTCCAGTTCCGGAACCATATTTTTTCATATATTCCTTCACTCCCTACCACTCCTTTAATTATTCTCTGATTTGAATGGCCTCTAATAGTTGCCGTCAATTTTGCCATTTCCACAAACTCACAGAGTTTACTTTGCTATTCTAATAATGATGATATTTTCTCCCCCTTCCAGTTCTTTGCGATCAGTATTCTGCTGTTTCATAAAGGAATACATTTTTCTTATCTCCGGGAATGTCATTTGATATTAGGCCTAACAAAAAAGCCTCTGGCTTTTTGGCAAATGAAATACTGAATAATTTTTTTCTTTTTTTCTTCCAATTTTTTTTTTTATCCATTTTATAACACAAATAAAAAACACAAACAGAAAAGACAAACAATACGAACAAATTCCTGTCATATTCTTATTTTTCTAAACATTAAGTGGGCTTCCCCAAGTCCCACCTATCTGATTTTCATTTTACTTCATCTTTAGCAGTTTACATACCGGTATATCATAATTTCTTAATAATAATAAATTTTATTTATACCCCGCCCTCCCCAGCCAAGACCGGGCTCAGGGCGGCTAACATCAGGTATAAAACAATTGATTGAAATACAACTTAAAAAAGAAGATTAAAATACAAGGTTAAAATGCAGCCTCAGTTCAGCAGAAACTCAAACTCTTTTGGGAATGAAAAACGTCAAATCTTCACCAAGGCCAACTATCCAGACTGGTCCTACATGGGCCAGAAAAAAGCCAGGGAAGTCCCCAAATGGGAGTTCCATCACAGAAGGAGAAAGGAAAGAAGGGAAGGGGATCAAGTAGAATCCAAGCCAACGGCCAGGTGGAACAACTCTGTCTTACAGGCCCTGCGGAAAGAAATCAGATCCCGCAGGGCCCTGGTGTCATGAGACAGAGCATTCCACCAGGCCGGGGCCAGTGTTGAAAAGGCCCTGGCTCTGGTTGAGGCTAATCTGACTTCCTTAGGGCCCGGGACCTCTAGGGTGTTGCTATTTATGGACCTTAAGGTCCTCCGTGCGGCATACCAGGAGAGGCGGTCCCTGAGGCATGAGGGTCCTAGGCCATGAAGGGCTTTAAAGGGATGGTGGTAGTCCACAAACAACTGGAGTCCCAAGTTTGGGAAACCCTCATCTATGGGAAAACATGGCTTTCTTGTAATGAATCGTTGTCTTCCTACGTTCTCCTCTCTTCCCCCACCCTTGAAAAAAAGTCAGCCGGACAATGTTCCATTATCATAAGATATATGGGGACCCCGGGAGGGACCTATAATAATTGCTACCATTTGAGCCTCGTTCCTTCATTTGAGCAGAGAGGTTCGCTATCAGCATTCCAAAGAGAAGCGAAAGTGCTTTTCCGCCGGGGCCGGTAATGCCACGCGGCTTAATTGCCCCTGACATTTTTCTTGGCCTCGTCAAGGACTTCCTCGCTATATCAAAAGCCCAATGGAAATTTATTGTACGTTGTCAAGAGACCGGGGGGTGCGGGGAGGAAATTAAGACCTGTGGCATCTCCAAAGAAGCTTCGATAACCGAGTTGCGTTTAAAATAAATCAGCAAACAGAGCTTCTCTCCTGGGAGCAATAGCCTGCAAAATATTTCATCAGGAGGCCCAGACGCCGTTGCGATGGTAATTAATCTTCCTGGTAATAACGCTGATGATGTTTTCCTGTGACCCAAGAAATCGGACAGTTCCTAAAGGGGCCACAAGGTGGCATTGGGGTACCCTGCTCTGCCGAAGGAATGGTGTGTTTAGAAAAGGACTTTTTAGAGGGCTTTGGTACCTTTCATAGGCTGGGCTCTTAAATTTAGATCGAAACCCCTTTAGATGAAGCTCAGAACATCTCAGAATGAAGGTGTGGTCTGGGAAAGACCGGCCTCATCCGTCGAGGGAGAAGACTTGGCTGAAGACCAAAGTTCTTGGTTCTCAAACTTAATCCGTTCTGGAAGTCCGTTGCAAAAGCAAAGCGTTCCAAAACCAAGGCACACATTCCCATAGAAAGGAATGCAAAATGGATTAATCCGTTCCAGACTTTTAAAAACAACCCCTAAAACAGCAATTTAACATGAATTTTACTATCTAACGAGACCATTGATCCATAAAATGAAAGCAATAATAATAGAGTACAATAATCAACGTTCTGCGCTATATAATAAATAAGACAGTATTGTAGATGATCAAGATAAAAATTAATTTTTTTTCTTACCTGCACTGATGATAGTCGTTGTTTGGATGGGGGGCTTTTATCCATTTCCGCAGCCATACAATCAATCAGTAGCTGAACTGGGTTCCACACAGTCACAAAAACAAATTATCCAAAAAAGCCTGAAAAACAAAAATGCAAAATAAATAGCAAAAACAAAAGCACCCAACTTAATCCGTTCTGGAAGTCTGTTTGACTTCTGAAATGTTCGAAAACCAAGGCACAGCTTCTGATTGGTACAGGCGCCCAGGAAACAATAGCCGACAGCTGCATCGGACGTTCAGCTTCCAAAACACCTTTGAAAACACTTACTTCTGGGTTTTCAATCTTTGGGAACCAAGGCGTTTGAGTACCAAGGTACCACTGTAGCTGCTCAAAGAAAAGAACAGTAGATGCTGCCTTTACCAGATCAGATCATTGGTCCATTTAGCTCAATATTATCTTCACACTGACTGGCAGGGACCTCCTGCATGCCAATCAGTTCTTCTGCCACTGAGCTATTGTCCTTCTTTAAATATCTGGAAGCCAAAGGAGGGCCAAAGTTAACATCTCAGGTCCAGATCCTGAAACAGGCTGGATACACCATTAATTTGCTGCATCGCTTCACTGCTTCACTGCCAATGATCAAACCAAGCTGCAGTGATATACTGTATTTTCCACTCTATAAGACGCACCGGACCATAAGACGCACATACTTTTTGGAGGAGGAAAACAAGAAAAAATATATTCTGAATCTCAGAAGCCAGAACAGCAAGAGGGATCGCTGCGCAGTGAAAGCAGCAATCCCTCTTGCTGTTCTGGCTTCTGGGATAGCTGCGCAGCCTGCATTCGCTCCATAAGACGCACACACATTTCCCCTTACTTTTTAGGAGGGAAAAAGTGAGTCTTATAGAGCAAAAAATACGGTATAAACTTACAAGCCAGCAAGGGAAACAGATTGCCGAAACAAGACTGACTGGATAACGCTGCTAAATGAAATGAAAATGGGCTGAGTGTCCAGGGCAGCAGCCTTGAAATCTGAGATCTGTCATGGACACACACACAGAGACGGGTGAGTTTTAATTAACCGTCTACAGGTGAGCTGTGAAGACAGTTGGCAAAAGTCCATAAGAGGGCATTCCATGGCACCACTGCAGGAAAGACTCTGCTTTCACTGTGCTTTCACTATACAAAAGGTAAAAATGTCAAGGACCCCTGGACGGTTAAGTCCAATCAAAGGCGACTATGGGGTTGCGGCACTCATCTCGCTTTCAGGCTGAGGGAGCCGGCGTTTGTCAACAGACAGCTTTCTGGGTCCTGTGGCCAGTGTGACTAAACTGCTTCTGATGCAATGATGATGATGATGATGATGATGATGATAATAATAATTTATTTATACCCCGCCCATCTGTCTGGGTTTCCTCAGCCACTCTGGGTGGCTTCCAACAGAACACTAAAATACAATAACCTATTAAACATTAAAAGCTTCCCTAAACAGGGCTTCCTTCAGATGTCTTCTAAAAGTTTGGTAGTTATTTTTCTCTTTGACATCTGGTGGGAGGACATTCCACAGGGCAGGTGCCACTACCGAGAAGGCCCTCTGCCAGTTCCCTGTAACTTGGCTTCTCGTAGCGAGGGAACCACCAGAAGGCCCTCGGCGCTAGACCTCAGTGTCTGGGCAGAACGATGGGGGTGGAGATGCTCCTTCAGGTATACTGGACCGAGGCTGTTTAGGGCTTTAAAGGTCATCACCAACACTTTGAATTGTGCTCAGAAATGTACTTTCAAGACCGGTGTTATGTGGTTTCGGCGGCCACTCCCAGTCACCAGTCTAGCTGCCACATTCTGGATTAGTTGTAGTTTCCGGGTCACTTTCAAAGGTAGCCCCACATAGAGCACATTGCAGTTGTCCAAGCAAGACACTGTGATGGAAGCCAGAGCGTATAGAAATGCTGTTTTAACTTCCCACAGTGGAACCTATTTATCTACATGCACTGGCTTGCTTTCGAACTACTAGGTTGGCAGGAGCTGGGAGAGAGCAACGGGAGCTCACTCTGTTGTGTGGATTTGAACTGCTGACCTTACCATCAGCAAGCCCAAGAGGCTCAGTGGTTTAGGCCACAGCGCCACCCACTTCCCTTTCACTACACAGATGAGCATTCAACCATGTCCCCCATGATACTTTGGTTAGTAAATGATTTAAATGCTGGCTAGGTGGTAGTCCTGTTGGCAGGGGATGTTCACAGGTTGTTGGAAAACCCTACTCAAAAAGTGAGTCCTGTTTGGGCCAGCGAGGAGACCAGGGGAGAATTAGCTATGGGATCCCAGAGTGGGTAATCTTCATAAAAAGGGGAAGGGAGGAGGGAAGGAAGGGGAATAAAAGACCAGGCTATGTTCAAATTGAAAGCCAGGCGGAATATCTCTGTCTTACAGGCCCCGCGGAAGGAGGTTAAATCCTGCAGGGCCCTGGTCTCCTGGTACAGAGCATTCCACAGGTCGGAGCCATCACTGAGAAGGTCCCCATCGCGGGGATTCGAAACACCAACCTTCTGATCGGCAAGTCCTAGGTTCTGTGGTTTAACCCACAGCGCCACCTGTAGGGCTTAAAGTCAGCATCCCTCAGAGCCTGATGGACTCGGGCAGTCCTTGCACTCTGTGAAAAAGCACTTAGTTCTTTCTTCCCTAAACCTTCCAACATTCAACTTCCTAGGATCTCCCCAGGTTTCAGGATGAGGAGATAAGGAGGGAAAATGTCTCCCAGCTCACTTTCTCAGGCACCTTGCCCCGCCCAGAATATAAAAGATATAACTTTAAAAATGGAAGCAGGAATGTCACGCTGACCTTTTTCTCTAGGCCTATGGAAGGGAGCCAGTGAAATGTCACAAAGACCTCTGCAAACGGGCCGAGGCTGAGAGATCTGCCTCCTTTTGGTACCTTCCAGTGCCCACTTGTCAGAGGTATGTCCAACTCCTATCACAAACCACTAATAAACTTATTTTTCTCCCCTCTCTCCCTCCCCACTTTTGAAACTTTCCCACTGGCTTAATCTCTATTAGACTGGGGAGGCAGGCAGAAAAATGGCTTGCCCTCGCATTGGAGAGGTTAGAGCTGCCCCGCCCAGCCGGGCTGATTTAATAGCAATCAATTAATAAAGCAATCTGCCCGTGTTATTCTTCTTCAGCCGGCCCCGTTCTCAGGGCTGTGATTCAGTGCTGCTCGGCGCAGGAGCCATTCCTGCACATTGTCTGAAGCACCCGCCACGCTAAGTGCCCAATTAATCAGCAGACAGAACGGCCCGGGGCCATTGTCACAGCCAATTCTTATGAGCCCAGCTGTGGAAGGATACTTTTAAGGAGGAGCTGACGGATATATCATAGGAAAGTGCTTCGTTCTGAGTCAAGGCTATCGCCGGATCTGGCTCAAGATGGTCTGCAATGCCTGGCAATGGATTTCCAGCAGGGATCGTGGACAGCCCCCTCAGGAGATTCCTTCTGCAGGTCTTCTTCTTTGGCGATCACTCATAGCCGAGTAAGATTGTGTTATGTTAAATGTTCATAAGTGTCCCAACCAAGCACGTACATAGATCAGCACAGGAAGACCAACCTGGAACCATTTTCGATTCCCAAACTGTCCCAAACTGACCAAATGTTTTCTCTGCAAGGTCAAAGGAAAATGGAAAAGCCTCCCCATTGTCTTTTCCTTCACAAATCCTGTCTTAAGGGCATGTCTGTGTGAGCCTGTGACCTGGCTCAGGAACTAAGTATTTATCATTACAAAAGACTGGCCAGGCTCCCCAGGCAATCCAATCAAGTGACCATTAAACAGGTAACCTGTCAGACGAAATAAACAAGTCATTCAGATTTCTGTTTTAGACCGCCTTTTCTGTGATGTAGGTATGATGTATCTGTGGGTGGTGGTCCTAGGTTACACCCCTTCTGTGATGTATGTATGATGTATGGAGGGGTGGTCATGAGCTCCAGGGCAGGGAATTTAAATTGTCTATATAAGGCCTTGTGCGCCATTGTTCTGGGTTTTTCCTCCTCTCCTGTGGGTGAGGGGAGCACCCTGTTGCAACAGATCAATAAAGATCAGGCTTACAAGCTGCTTTGCTTCTCAATATTCTTTGGTTGGCCTCTGTTATTTTCTCCTACCAATAGGGAACCTATGTAAGGACTCTATATGGGCTCTTGGATACCCCATAAGGGAAAAGGGCAGATTTTGTTTACAACAATTATCTTCCATAAACACGGTTTTAGCAGTGAGTCCGTTGGTGACTGTGGAGGCCAATTCTGAATCCACACATCCTTCCACAGTAGTGACACGGGTTTTCAGGTGGGAGTTGATCACGGTGAGGGTTTGCCAAGCGTGCCTTCCTCTTAGCACACTTCTCCTGTGCGTCTTGAGTTCGAGTGTCTTCAAAGCCCATGACACCTTTGGTAAAGGCTGTTCTCCAACTGGAGCGCTCGCAGGCCAGTGTTTCCCAATTGTCGGTGTTTATACTACATTTTTTTTTTTAGATTTGCCTTGAGAGAGTCTTTGAACCTCTTTCGTTGACCACCAGCATTATGCTTTCCATTTTTAAGTTGGGAATAGAGTAGTTGCTTTGGAAGACGATACCTTCTGCGGGTATCTCCCATGGAAAGGATTGAAGAAACATGTAGCTCATGCAACATCAATTTTCATTTTTGAAAAAAATGAATTCAGGGGGGATCCCGTAAATTATAAGCCAGTTAGCTTAATGTCTGTCCTGGGGAAACTGGTGGACCTCTGGAGAGTAGGACTCAAACCAATGACATCAAGTTACAAGAAATGAGAGTCCGACTCAACACATGGAAGAACTTTCTGACAGTAAGAGCTGTTCGACAGTGGAACGGTCTCCCTCGGGAGGTTGTGGACTCTCCTTCCTTGAAGGTTGTTAAGCAGAGGTTGGATGGCCATCTATCATTAGCTGAGATTCCTGTCTTTTAGGAGGTAGCACTAGATCAGTGTTTCTCAACCTGTGGACCCCCAGATATTGTTGGACTACAACTCCCATCATTCCTAGCCAGCATGATCAATGGTCTGGGATGATGGGAGTTTTAGTCCAACAACATCTGGGGACCCACAGGTTGAGAACCGCTGCACTAGATGATCTCTGGGTCCATTTTAACTCTACTATTCTATTATTCTATGAAGAGAAAATAACCGACCACAGAGAAGAACAAGCCTGGCTGAAGCGAAGTGTGGCTCCTGCAAAGACAAGTGCTATCTCATGAAGCTATAGGAGTTCTTTGGGAGTGCCAGCAAGCATACAGAGATGATCTGACTGACAAGCAGATAATTGGGCTTTCAAAAAGCTTTCGACAAGGACTCCAGAGTAAGCTTAGCAGTCGTGGAATGAGAAGAGAGACCCTCTTGTGGATCAGGAATTGGTTAAGTGACAGGAAGCAGAAAATTGGAATAGATAAGCAGTTCTCTGAACTGAATGGAGAGAACTCCAATATCCATTTAAAATGGAAATAATAATAATAATAATAATAATAATAATAATAATAATAATAATAATAATAATAATATTTTATTTATACCCCACCCATCTGGCTGGTCACACTTCTCTTTTTAAAGGCAAGATCTAATTTAACCCTGTGATTTATTTGCTTCACACTTCTCTGAAGTCTCTCAGCCCCACTCACCTCACAGAGTGTTTGTTGTGGGGCAGGAAGGGAAAGGAGAATGTTAGCCGCTTTGAGACTCCTTCGGGTTATGATAAAGCAGGATATCAGATCCAAACTACTACTACTACTACTATTCTTCTTCTTCAAGTCTGGCAGTTATTTTTCTTTTTGACATCTGGTGGGAGGGCATTCCACAGGGTGGGTGCCACTACCAAGAAGACCCTCTGCCTGGTGATGTTATGTGAAATATTAATGTATTAATGAATTACATTCCCCTCCTCACTTTTCCTCTGTAAGGTATTATGTACTGTATATCTTTTTTTGCTAAAAGTCGCTTGGAGGCCTCAAGTGACAAGCGGCAAATTAGTCTAATAAATGAAATGAAATTAATTGCCCAGCCTGTGTTTGCTTCTGTCCCTTTCCCACCTCTGGCATGTGAACCTCAAATGGTGGCCCAAAAGGGAATATGGACCTTAAAACGTTTCCCTGCCCCTGGTTCTGTTCTCATATAAATATACAGCTGAGAAAGCATTTGGTTCAGCGATAGGTTAGAAAGATTTCGAGATGGTGGCCATCTTGGTTCCCCTCGGCCTGCATCTCCCAGGGGTTTGCTTGGGCTGTTCTTGAAGTTTTTCCCATTCTCGACAGAGCTGAGCCTTTTGACTTGTAAAAATAAAAGTCAGAGAGAAGGAGAGGGTCTTAAACTCCAGACAAAAGCTCTTCATCCAACTGCACACCACCACAGACCAAATGTGCAAAAACGGTGTGTGTGTGTGTGTGTGGAGAATCACTTTTCAAGATGCCCAGGTCTCCTGATGGAGGCGAGCTCCCTTTGCCTCACCAGAGAGTTCAAAGTGTCTCTGCTGGATCTTGGCTTCTCCGCAGGATTTCGCCGCCCAGATAAATCTCTCGGTGCCGGTTAACCTCCTCCCCGCCTCCTTCCTCACTCCTGGTGTGTGAAACTCACCCGCCTGCGAGAGATCAGAGATGGCCTGGAGTTCACGTTAAGGAACAGATGTCACAGGTCTAAGCACTGAGGTGTCGGACAGCATGGCGGTCGAGACATTGAATTAATTAACTAGATCCCTGCAGGCAAAGCCAAAGGACTTGTCCACTTAGAACAAGCCCAAGTGTGAAATTCAGCCCAACACCCCAGTCTGCTGCTCTCTGGCTTTTGCTGCCCTGTGTAGGACATACTATGGACCCCTCCAGAGGTCCTTTTATTTCTGCATCTGTGGTGTTTTGTGTTCATGATGGCAACAGGGAGGTTATACACAATACTGTGCGCTTGCAAAAGTTTTGGGGTAATAATAATAATAATAATAATAATAATAATAATAATAATTTATTATTTGTACTCCGCCCATCTGGCTGGGTTTCCCCAGCCACTCTGGGCGGCTTCCACAGAGACCAAAAATACACTAAAATGTCACAAATTAAAAACTTCCCTGAACAGGGCTGCCTTAAGATGTCTTCTGTATGTCAGGTAGTAAGGTAAAGGTAAAGGACCCCTGGACAGTTAAGGCAACTATGGGGTTGCGGCGCTCATCTCGCTTTCAGGCGGAGGAAACCAGCGTTTGCCCACAGACAGTTGTGATGACCTGGGACTCGGGCTCAGACTCAGAACCAGAGGAGTCTCACTCTGCACCGGATCATTTGCCTCAGGCGGTAGCTGAACCAAGTCTGGGGCCTGATCCTGAAGTGTCCCAGTCTGCACAGGTTCCCCTGCAACAAACACCAGCTGGGCCGAGTCAGGGGCCTGAGCCTGCCCTGGCTCCAGATGTGGGGATGACCTTGTTGCCTCCAGCTGGGCCATCGCTTACAGCTGCTCCACTACCGGTTGGGTCAGGGGAGGCCGAGGCGGCCCCTGGGTCTAGTAACCCAACGACGTCTCCCAAGCTGCAGAGACTCAGGTCAGAGAGAAGGAGAGACTTGAGTACTCTCAGGAGGAGTGCTCGCCTTCAGGCGAAACAGGGAGGTGAGTCGCTGGGGGATCAGGACTGGCCGCTACCCCGACAGAGATAAAAGGCTGTCAGACCCTGCCCCAGGTTGTGGGAGCAACATTGCTGTATGCCAGACCCTGCCTAAGATTCTGTACCTGTCCTTGCCTGGTTTCCTGCCTCGTGTCCTGCCTTGGCCCTGTCGGACTGACTCCTAGCGGAACCTACGGATTCTGGACCGGACCTGGACCGTGGTTCTCGGGTTACCCCCGGGCCCAGCACAACTGCTTTCCGGGTCACGTGGCCAGCATGACTAAACCACTTCTGGTGCAACGAGACACCATGACGGAAATCGGAACGCATGGAAACGTCGTTTACCTTCCTGCCAGAGTGATACCTATTTATCTACTTGCACTGGGGTGCTTTCTAACTGCTAGGTTGGCAGGAGCTGGGACAGGGCAACGTGAGCTCACCCCGTCGCGGGGATTCGAACCGCCAACCTTCTGATTGGCAAGCCCAAGAAGCTCAGTCGTTTAGCCCCCAGCGCCACCCGTGTCCCAATAGAATATTAAAAACACATTAAAACATCAAACATTAAAAACTTCCCTAAACAGGGCTGCCTTCAGATTCTTCTAAAAGTAAGATAGTTGTTTATTTCCTTGACATCTGATGGGAGGGTATTCTGCAGGGCGGGGGCCACCACTGAGAAGGCCCTGTAATTTTGCTTCTCGCAGGGCAGGAACATTGCAGTAATCCAACCTTGAGGTTACCAGAGCATAGACAACAGCAGTTAGGCTATCCCTGCCCCTCATCCTCTTTCGATAATCCCACAGTTTCATTCTGGAGGTCATCGCCAACCAAGCACAGTCTTGTCTGTCAGTCAAAGGGATGTTGACAAAGGGAACTGAACTTTTTAATTTTTTATTTCAACCCCCCCCCCAAATCACAAACATCAAATTCAAAATCCATATTCATTTTTTAACATAAGCCTATTACATATACCTAAATTAAAATATATCTAATTTCTCTAGGCTTCCATTTGCTATATGTAAATACAATGCAATTAACAAATTATATTACAAATGATATTCTAGGTTCCCATATACCCCCACTCCCCTTCACCCATGTGTGATCTCAATATTTTACTTCTTCCATCTTTTTTTTTATAAATGTTTATTGAAAGGTTTTTTTTATAAATTACAGTACAAATAAAGAAACAAAGTAACACATATCGTAACATATTTTCTTAACTTCTTTGGACTCCCTTGCATCTCCCGCTCCTGCGTTCCTAATTAATAAATATCTAACCAGCAATTTATCACCTTATTTCCATTCTTGTTATCTAATTTTCCAATGTTGTGTCTCTAATTTTAGATATCATTTATTCAAACCTTAAAAATTTAAATTTAGCCTAATAATTATCCAAAATTTGTCTTTTCTTGAATTTAACTTATCTTCATATTTCACTTCATCTAGCTTAATGGTGCCAGGTTATTTATAATCTAGCATCCTTCTTAACATTCATACAATTTACAATGTTTCTGTAAGTAGGTCTTAAATTTCTTCCAGTCTTCTTCTACCGTCTCCTCTCCCAGGTCTTGGATTCTGCCAGTCATCTCGGCCAGTTCCATGTAGTCTATCAGTTGCATCTGCCTTTCTTCCAGTGTGGGTAAATCTTGGGTTTTCCAGTGCTTGGCGACGAGTATCCTTGCTGCTGTTGTTGCATACATAAAAAATGTTCGGTCCTTCTTTAACACCCTCTGGCCGACAATACCCAGAAGGAAGGCCTCTGGTTTCTTAGGAAAGGTATACTTAAATACCTTTTTCAGCTCATTATATATCATTTCCCAGAAAGCCTTCACTCTAGGGCAAGTCCACCAGAGGTGAAAGAACGTTCCTTCATTTTCTTTACATTTCCAACACTTGTTATCAGACAAATGGTATATTTTTGCAAGTTTGACTGGGGTTATAATACCATCTATATATCATTTTCATAACATTTTCTTTCAAAGCATTACATGCAGTGAAATTCAGCCCAATGGTCCACAACCTTTCCCAGTCCTCAAACATAATATTATACCCAATGTCCTGTGCCCACTTTATCATAGCCGATTTGACCGTTTCATCTTGTGTGTTCCATTTTAACAGCAAGTTATACATTCTTGAAAATACCTTAGTCTTAGGTTCTAACAGTTCTGTTTCCAGTTTCTTCCATCTTGTTGTCTTGTTATAATTTAATAATTATTCAGATGATTCTCTTATTATTTCCTTGATCACCCCTGCACGTTTTACACATTCTCTATTAATATTTCAATTCCGGAACCATATTTTTTCATGTATTCCTTCACTCCATCCCACTCTCTAATTATTCTCTGATTTGAGCGGCCTCTAATAATAT
Source organism: Podarcis gaigeae (assembly GCF_964106915.1). NCBI lineage: Eukaryota > Metazoa > Chordata > Lepidosauria > Squamata > Lacertidae > Podarcis > Podarcis gaigeae. The sequence continues at coordinate 99,309,034 of NC_139677.1, read as the reverse complement.
TATTGGGACGCGGGTGGCTCTGTGGTTTAACCCTAGGACTTGCCGATCAGAAGGTCGGCGGTTCAAATCCCCGCGATGGAGTAAGCTCCCGTTGCTCGGTTCCTGCTCCTGCCAACCTAGCAGTTCGAAAGCACATCAAAGTGCAAGTAGATAAATAGGTACTGCTCCGGCGGGAAGGTAAACGGCATTTCCGTGTGCTGCTCTGGTTCGCCAGAAGCGGCTTAGCCATGCTGGCCACATGACCCGGAAGCTGTATGCTGGCTCCCTCGGCCAATAAAGCAAGATGAGTGCCGCAACCCCAGAGTCGGCCATGACTGGACCTAATGGTCAGGGGTCCCCTTTACCCCTTTACCCCTTTACCTAATAATATTATTAGGGAACTGAGCTTTCCTGGGGCATTGCTGCCTGCATTCTTTCCCAGGCTGATGCACTTCTAGAGAGACCTTTTGTGGACATCGTTGGATACAGTCCTGCTTTCTCCAGAAGATCGGAGGCATCCTTTATTTTTAAAAATGTGACCACACTGATGTAACTTACTCCATGAATACACTCTGGCATGGGGGATGAGTCATGTCGTGTGTCAGTAAGCTGAAGCAGGAAATGGCCACTCAGCAGGTAAACAGTAGGAGCATGTGGCAGAATTTCCCTTCTAATCTCTGGCAGCGGCTGAGCAAACATGATTGTTGTGGCCAGACACAGAGCAGAAGCAAAAGATATGGCACACTGTTGCAACCAGAGATGGATGCCAGCCTTTCCCAAAAGAATATCCTACCGGATTGGGTTTCTTCCTGGTACTAAATGACAGTCTCCTTCCAGAGAATCCCATCATTTAAATTAAATTAAATTATAAATTATAAAAATTAAATTAAATTATAATATTTTTTTATTTATACTCCCGCCCTTCCCGGTTCAAAAACCGGGCTCAGGGCGGCTAACAACAAATTTAAAACACTTAATTGTAAAAGCAGCATAAAAGACAGTATAAAAATGTTATATATATCATCATCGTATTTAGGGCCCTCGTATCTATGGGACCGCCTCTCCTGATATGCCCTGCAGAGGACCTTAAGGTCCATGAATAACCATAGTTTAGAGGTCCCGGGCCCTATGGAAGTCAGACTATCCTCCACCAAGGCCTTCTCAGTGATGGCTCCGCCCTTGTGGAATGCTCTGTCCCATGAGACCAGGGCCCTGCAGGATTTAACTTCCTTCCGCAAGGCCTGTAAGACAGCTATTCCGCCTGGCCTTTAATTTGAATTCAGCCTGATCTTTTATTTCCGTTCTCTTCTCTTCCCTCCCCCTCCCCTTTTATGAAGATTACTCACTCTGAGACCCCACAGCTAATTCTTGGATGCTCACGAGCTCTAGTGAGAGGGAGAAAAACCCTCGTATTTGAGCCCTGCTTGTGTAAATATTCATTGAAGCATTCCCATTGTTTCTGTACCGTAGTTTTGGATTTGTGTCTTATTAAATACAAAATATGAAAGTTTGGTTGTGCTTAGACTAACCTTGTGAAGAATATAGAGAACACAATGATTTGATGGACTATGAAAGAAAGGAAGTGACAGAAGAACAGATGTAAACTAAGAGGCGTGTGATGAATGCGGTGGAAGTCTTTCAGAATATTTCAACTAGGATTTATGTTTTGTAATGTTTGAAGTATAAATTTGGTATTATTGATTATGAAAAGTATTTTCTTTCTTTCATCTTTCGTCTCTTTTCTTTTCTATGCATGTTGGAAAATACGTAGACAAATGTGTTTACAGTGTTATGTATTGATTTTTGTTTCTATTTCTTTTTTCTTTTTCTTTTCTTGTCTTGTAATATTTAATAAAAAAATCTAATATTAAAAAACAGAGAGAGGGGGAGAAAAACTTCTCCCCATCCACTTCCTTTCTGTCCCTCTGGAATTTGCCAGGAGAGGCTAAGATCCAGCAGGTTGTGACCAGATTCCCAACGCCTCCTGTTACACATCTTGATTTTAGCGTAAGGTGTAATGGGCTGGGACGTGCCATGAGACGAAACCATTTTGCAGTTCGTGCGCCGCCATCCCACAGTCCTCTCTGGAAGCTCCTCCGACATCCCTCAGAAGGGCTTCTGGGAGTTCTCCGGCATGTGCAGAATCGATCTCCTTGGGCCACGGAGCACAAGGAAGAGGGAGACGTCTTGCAGAGCCAGGGAATCACAGGGCAGTTCAGCGGCCGCGCCATCGATCACTTCACGCCAGCTACGACATGACAAGCCCATCATAATATTTGTGAGGGATCGCTTCCTCGTCAGCGGCAGCGAGCGCCAAAACCAACGCTTTACGGTTGCAGTGGGAGCGTCGGGGCTGCGCCGTGCTAACTCGAGGTCACAAAACACAACAATCTGAAATATTCCCCCTCCTTAAAAATAACAACTCGGGGTTAGAAGACTGTTTCATTACAGCTGGGAGGGGGAGTTTGGTGAATGGTAGGGTGGGGGGAAAGAAAACGCCGCAGATGGGATGGAATTCAGATGTCTGTTGTCCTGCAACCATCAAGGATTATGGAGGGCAGTTGCTTAGAGTCAACGTTGCCCTGACTGGAAGCGATTTGTGGGAGACATTTTTTCATTTGTACAAGCAGTATAGCATCTGAAGTTTTGCGCATGTGTCCACAAATGCGAGAGAAAGAGAGAAAGAGATCCCTTTTGATGGCCACCCCAAAATATGCAATTTTCGGGCTGCGCCAGGAATGCAGAAAATTTCGACTCCCCCCCCCCTTTTTTTCTTATTTCCCAAGGATTGTTTCAACGTTTGGGAACGGCAAAGGCTGACAGAAAATGGCTAGACAGAAAGCATAGCTGTGTTGACACGGCTTAAGATCCAGCCATTTCTCTTGTTTACCGAAACGTACTTTCATCTCGATTCATCTTCCCAGTTTGAAGCTAGGGATGAGTGAATCGGTCAATTTCAGCTTCTCGTTTTTCTAGGCTCTCCCCAGTTCTTCAGATTTCCACACCAATTTACAACTGAGATGAAAGAAAAGTCCTCAGGAAGAATCATCAGCATGTTGACACAATTTTCCCCTGCTATACACCTTTGCGTGCAATTTTGCTTGAGGCACAAAAGCTAAGGAATTTCCACCAGTTGTGATCCATTTCTGTATGTTCGATTCACTAAGATATGCATTTTTATGTACGCACCACCCTGCTATGTTTATTTCTGCACACATTGTTTGTCTGGAGGACTACATTGCAAAATTCGGAGAAGTTCAAATTTAAGAAATACGGCTTTCTTTTTGTTTGCATCTTGTCTCAGAAAGCACAAATTAGGTAGGTTTTCCTTTGAATACAATCTGAATCAACGTTCTCCTCCATCCCTGTGTGCATCATTTATTACTTCAGATTTCTAATGCACCTGCCCACCCCAAAGGGAGCCCAGGGAATAAAGATCACATTAAAAACAATTCAAGACAGCGGTGTAACAGACTGCAGACAGCAGTTCAAGCCAGCGGTGTGAAAACTCCATGCAACGAGAAGCCCAAAGCCTGGATAAATAAGAAGGTTTTTACATGCATGCTGAACGCTAAGGGTGACCTACCTGAGTTCTCTTGGGAGGAAGTTCCACAACTGGGGAATAATATGATTTATTGGTTGTTTGACATATAGTCTCCATAATCAAAAAGCATAACATTAAAAAATGCATTACAATAAAATAACCCAGCCTTTACCAACTTGGCACCCTCCAGGTGTTTTCAATTATGACTCCCATCAGGGCTGGGGCATCCGTGGTTGAGCAGCTTCCTTGAATGTGGAAGGTCTCAGGTTCAAATTCTGAGCATCTCCTGGTAGGGCTGGGAGAAATTCCATGTCTGAAACCCTGGAGAGATTCTGCCAGTCAATGTAGATATGATGAATTGGCTGGACTTGGAATGCTGGAATGCTGGAAGGGACCCCCCAAGGGAAGGAAGCTCAGAGTGGTGGTGGGACAATGATGACTGCTCCAAAGGAGAAGAGGGAGAAGGAGGTGTCAGGAGCTAGAGAGGCAACAGGGTTTAGTGAGCTGCAAGAGTCTGTGACAGAAAGTAGTCCAGAATCAGAGGCAGGAGCTAAAGCAGGAGGGCAAGAGGTAATGAAGAGTCTCCGGTGTCTCCTCCTCCTGCTGTGACAAGCTCCCCTTCCTGCTCTTCTTCCAGGACTAGAAGAGGTATGAAAGAGGAGGAGCAAAGACAGCAATGGCACCATAGTCTCAGATTGCTTGGGAAGGACCCAGGGAAGTATCTGTTGGAGATTCATTCCCCGTGTCTGCAGTCATGGGATTGTTGTCTATCACATGACGGTGTATGTTTTCATACCACAGTGTGAGAAGTGACGGAGACAGGATGTTTTGTGTCCAGTTAAGTGGGACTATGGTCCTTTGTTCTTTTTCTCTTTGCTGTCTGATGAGAAAGGAGGAAGGAGCTAAGGCAGAATGCTCCGAGTGTGTTATATGTAAATGAACGTAGATTAGCCAACATGCTGGGCTATTGAGGTCTGTTACGCAAACTGCGGATCCTCTGCGGATCCCTAAGCGTGCTAATGTCTTTTGGTATCTGTCTCTGTGATGTTCGGGCTGAAGAAAGCTTTTGAAGCTCCCAAACAACTGACCAGGAGGGAGAGAACATACCAGTCGGGCATGCGTCTCTGCCAGGGTCTTACACAAGAGTAGGACACTCCTAACAGGATCACCATCAGATCCTCATAGGGGGCAGGATCTACTGAGAAAAGTTGCTGTGCTCACAAGGCCTGGCCTGGTGAGCTGTTTGTTTCTTTGAAGATGGGACGTGGGTGACGCTGTGTCTAAACCACTGAGCCTCTTGGGCTTGTCAATCGGAAGGTCGGCAGTTCGAATCTCCGCGACGGGGTGAGCTCCTGTTGCTCGGTCCCTGCTCCTGCCAACCTTGCAGTTCAAAAGCACACCAGTGCAAGTAGATTAAAAGGTACCACTCTGGTGGGAAGGTAAACGGCGTTTCCATGCATTCTGATTTCCGTCACGGTGTCCCGTTGCACCAGAAGCGGTTTAGTCCTGCTGGCCACACGGCCCAGAAAGCTGCCTGTGGAAGTATGCCGGCTCCCTCGGCCAGAAAACAAGATGAGCGCTGCACCCCATGGTCGCCTTTGACTGGACTTAACCATCCAGGGGTCCTTTACATTTTTTTTACCTCTTTAAAAATAGAGTTAACTTTACTGACGCCATGTGAGTTATTGCTCTTGACTTCCACTCTTGACAATTGATCAGGTGTGGGGAGCCATTTTCGGCCCATGCACCTTGTGCCAGTCTGGGCAACCTGTGGGCGAGGGAGACACTGTTGTGGGTGGCACAATGATGGTGAGCTTTACCTTTGCACTGCAGGCAAGGTATCGCTGCACTCTCATCTCCATTCAGACAAGCAGGGGTCATTATCTGAGTTCCATGAGATATCTCAGCTAGGGAAAATACACTGTGAAGTGTTGTAAACAAAAATCTTCCCTTCTTCCCTTATGGGGTATCCAAGAGCCCATATAGAGTCCTTATGTAGGTTCCCTATTGGTAGGAGAAAATAACAGAGGCCAACCAGAGAATATTGAGAAGCAAAGCAGCTAGTAAGCTTGATCTTTATTGATCTGTTGCAACAGGGTGCTCCCCTCACCCACAAGAGAGGAGAAGGGACCCCCAAAAATGGTGTGCAAGGCCTTATAAAGACTTTTGAAATTGCCACCCTGTAGATCAAGACCAGCCCCAGAAACATCATACATACATCACAGAAGGGGTGTAACCTAAGACCACCCCTCAGATACATCACACCTACATCACAGAAAAGGCCGTCTAAAACAGAAATTTGAATGTTGTTTTTCTCCTGTCCTTGTTTATCTCCTGTCTGGCAGGTTACTTGATTGGATTTCCTGGGGAGCCCGGCCAGTCTTTTGTAGTGATAAATACTTAGTTCCTGGGCCAGGTCACAGGCTCACACCCTATTCAAACACAGACATACCCTTAAGACAGGGTTTGTGAAGGAAAAGACAATGGGGAGGCTTTTCCATTTTCCTTTGACCTCGCAGAGAAAACATTTGGTCAGTTTGGGACAGTTTGGAAATAAAAAATGGTTCCAGGTTGGTCTTCCTGTGCTGATCTATGTACGTGCTTGGTTGGTATACTTATGAACATTTAACATATATCTAAGAGCTCAAAATTCCTATCACAGAAGCAGGGCCAGTGAATGGTGGCAGCAATATTCACATCCCATACTTGATGTCCCCCACTCCTAGTATAGATGATATTGAGCTATCTATGGACCAATGGTCTGGCTTCATATAAAGCAGTTGCTTGTGTTCGCAGCTCTATGGCAGAACACATGCTTTGAATGTAGAAGATTTATCCATCTTTGGCATCTTCAGGTAGGGTGAAGAGACGCTCCTGTCTGGTAGCCGCTGAGGAGCGAGATGGATGAATGGCCGGGCTCCGTTTAAGGCAGCTTCCTAATCTCCTCCTCCAGAGGAAGATTAGTTTAACAGCTGGAAGAGAAGCGCAGCCAGGTTTGGGTGTTTCGACATGACAGAGCTCTGGGCTTTGATCCCTTCGCAATATGAATGTGGAAGGCGCGCCGATAAGAACGCTCATTCATATTACAAAGGCCTCCCCTCTGCTTTCTCCATTGCGTGAGCAACGACGGGATGGTCAGATGTTAACATAAATTACAGGAGAGGCGCGAGTAGAAACAAAGAATGAAATGGATTGTTGCAATGGATCTCTCTTTCACTGTGGGAGTTGGCTGGTTGAACATTTAACATGCTTGCCTTGAAACGAACCCCATAGCCGTTATCCATCAAATATGAAGGCCTTGGTGCTTCTAAGCTTCTAAGCTCATCAACACAGTTTAATTAGTTTAATTAGGCTAATGCGTGGACAACAAGGCTAGCCAAAGCTGCAATAACGAAAAAAGTGAAATACCTGGGGGTAAACTTAACATCTAAGAATGTGAACTTATTTAAAGACAATTATGAAAAATGTTGGTCAGAAGCAAAGAAAGATCTAGAAATATGGTCAAGGCTGAGACTCTCCTTGTTAGGCCGAATTGCTACTATCAAGATGAATGTATTGCCTAGAATGTTGTTCTTATTTCAAACCTTACAAATACTGGACAAGATGGATTGTTTCAAGAAGTGGCAGAAAGATATATCAAAATTTGTCTGGCAGGGCAAAAAGCCCAGAATAAAATTTAAGATTCTAACTGATGCAAAAGACAGAGGGGGGTTTGCCCTGCTGGACTTAAGACTCTATTATGAATCGGCAGCTTTCTGCTGGCTGAAAGACTGGCTACTTCTTGAGAACACAGACATTTTGGATTTGGAAGGGTATGACAATAGTTTTGGTTGGCATGCATATCTATGGTATAACAAGGTAAAGGTTATATAAGGGTTTCAAAAACCATATTGTCAGAAAAGCATTATACAATGTTTGGATTAGATATAAGGATCTGTTGGAAAGTAAAACTCCCAGGTGGTTGTCACCAATGGAAGCTAAGGGGGTTAAAAAACTTAATATGGAATCTAAATGGCCAAAATATTGTGAAATTCTAGAATATGAAGGTGAAAGGGTCAAACTTCAGAGTTATGAGAAATTAAAGTTAGAGATTGGTTGCATTACCATCAGATAAATGAGACATTTAAACAGGACAGGAAAATAGGATTTCAGAAGGAGAGGTCAAAGTTAGAAACAGAACTGTTAGAACCCAATACTAAGAATCTGTCAAAAATGTATAATCTGCTGCTAAAATGGAATACACAGGATGAAACGGTGAAATCAGCTATGATTAAATGGGCACAAGACATTGGTCATGACATTATGTTTGCTGACTGGGAGCAGTTATGGACCACTGGTGTTAAATTCACGGCATGTAATGCCTTAAAAGAAAACATAATGAAAATGATCTACAGGTGGTACATGACCCCAGTCAAGCTCGCAAAAATTTATCATTTGCCCAATAACAAATGTTGGAAATGTAATGAGACGGAAGGTACTTTTTACCACCTTTGGTGGACCTGCCCGAGGGTTAAAGCCTTTTGGGAAATGATCTATAATGAAATTATGAAAGTCCTTAAATGGACTTTTCCTAAGAAACCTGAGGCTTTTCTCCTGGGCATGGTTGGCCAATTGGTGCCAAAGAAGGACAGGATTTTTTTTATGTATGCTACTACAGCAGCAAGAATTCTTCTGGCAAAGTATTGGAAGATGCAAGAACTACCTACTCTGGAAGAATGGCAGACAAAGGTGATTGACTTTATGGGACTGGCAGAGATGACCGGCAGAATCCGCGACCAGAGGAAAGAGACAGTGGAAGAAGACTGGAAGAAATTTAAAATGTATCTCAAAAATTGTTGTAAAATTGAGGAGTGTTAGATGTCAAGGGGTAAGAACTAGAGAATTACAGCTGTAACTAATAAATTAAGGAAAACTTAATGAAAGGGAACTAAAGGGATAAACGGATTAAAGGGTTGCTAAAAAATTGCAAAAATAAGGATGCAGCGAAAGGGAGGTATGGGGAAGTCGGATGAAAGAAGCTACATGAAAATAAGATTGTGAAATTATACATGTTTGTTTTTGTTTTGGTTTGTTTTTGTTGTGTGTTGTGTTTGGTTGTTTTTTTTTCTATGTGTTTAAAAAATTGAATATTTATTTTTTTTTAAAAAAAGGCTAGCCAAAGCTGCAATAGCCATGTTCTCGCTCCATCGTTGAAGGTGACATGTGCCTCTGAGGACCATGAATTACGAGAAGGGAGACTTGTTGTGCTGGTCCCAGGGAGCTAACCGAGAGGTAAGGTCCAACTCCAGTCCGAGGTCGAGGGTGTGGTATGGAGGCTGTCCATCAAAGCTGTAGCTGGGTCCAAGGCGGGGAGTTGGGTGGGGTCAGGAACTCTGGCAGAAGAGCAGGTCAGGGTGCAGGCAGGAACAGGCTAGCAACAACGTTGCTCCCGCAACCTGGGACTGGGGCTGGCTGGCTTTTATCTGCCCTGAGGCATAGGGCGGCCCCGGTCCACAGGTGACTCGCCTCTCCTGGCCTGGAGGTGAGCGCTCCTCCTGCGGGAACTTAGTTCCCTCCGCCTCTCTGCCCTGAGCCTCTGCAGCTCAGGAGAGGCTGGAGGGTTACCAGACCCAGAGGCAACCTCAGCTTCTTCTGATGGGGCTGAGAGTGGAGCACCTGCAGGCAATGGGTCCTCCATCACCTCAGGAGCCAGAGCAGACTCAGCTGGTGCCTGCACCTGAGGATCCGGCACAGGTGAGGACCCTTCAGGCTCAGGCCCCAGCCCCGGCTCAGCTGGTTCTGGAGGCAGGGACTCCTGTGCTGGCTGCGATTCCTCAGGTTCAGCCTCTGAGTCCGAATCCCAGGCCATCACAGTTGTTGTTGTGTTCAGATCTTCTTTGTGGGCTTCCTAGAAGAGGAAAGCTTGTTGGGGGGGCACCCTTCCCACTTGTGATCCACAACAAATGACCTTCAGAGACATATTGCCTGTAACACTGAAGGCAAAATACAGACCCTCCAAGTGTCCCTATTTTCTAGGTCAGCGGTTCTCAACCTGTGGGTCCCCAGTTGTTGTTAGACTACAATTCCCATCATCCCTGAGCTCTGGCCTTGTTAGCTAGGGGTGGTGGGAGTTGTAGTTCAACAACATCTGGGGACCCACAGGTTGAGAAAGGCTGTTCTAGGGACAGTCCTGGATTTGCAGAAGCCGTCCCAGTTTTTGATTTGATCCTGGAAGATCCCGCTTTTCCTTGGGATTTCCCTATTTTCACAGGAGAAAAGTTGGAGGATATGGAGTTCTGCAACCCCAGAGCCAAGGAGCTAGGTAACTATACAATCTATACAAAGCATCTGTTTAGGAAAGCTTTCTGATGTTTAATGTTTGATCATGTGTTTATATTTGTTGGAAGCTGCTCAGAGTGGCTGGGGCAACCTGGTCAAATGGACGGTGTATGATAATAATGATGACATAATTATTATTGTTGTTCAGTCGTTTAGTCATGTCCGACTCTTCGTGACCCCCTGGACCAGAGCACGCCAGGCCCTCCTGTCTTCCACTGCCTCCCGCAGTTTGGTCAAACTCATGCTGGTAGCTTCGAGAACGCTGTCCAACCATCTCGTCCTCTGTTGTCCCCTTCTCCTTGTGCCCTCCATCTTTCCCAACATCAGGGTCTTTTACAGGGAATCTGGAGAGCCAGTGTGGTGTAGTGGTTAAAAGTGGTGGACTCGTAATCTGGGGAACCGGGTTCGCTTCCCTGGTCCTCCATATGAGCTGCTGGGTGACCTTGGGCTAGTCACACTTCTCTGAAGTCTCTCAGCCCCACTCACCTCACAGAGTGTTTGTTGTGGGGGAGGAAGGGAAAGGAGAATGTTAGCCGCTTTGAGACTCCTTCAGGTAGTGATAAAGTGGGATATCAAATCCAAACTCTTCTTCTCATGAGGTGGCCAAAGTATTGAAGCCTCAGCTTCAGGATCTGTCCTTCCAGTGAGCACTCAGGGCTGATTTCCTTCAGAATGGAGAGGTTTGATCTTCTTGCAGTCCATGGGACTCTCAAGGGTTTCCTCCAGCACCAGAATTCAAAAGCATTAATTTTTCAGCGATCAGCCTTCTTTAGGGTCTCACTTCCATACATCAATACTGGGAAAACCATAGCTTTAATTATGCGGGCCTTTGTTGGCAAGGTGATGTCTCTTATTATTATTAATAGGACATCCCTATTTTCATCAGAGAAATGTTGGAGGGTATGAGGGAATAGCCATCAATAGCCCTCTCCTCCATGAATGCATCTAATCATCTTTTAGAGTCAATTTGCGGGATCAAATCCTTCTAAAAAAGAACTGTGTGAGGCAGTTCTTCCTTTCCTCTATCCCAAATCTCCCAACTCATCTGTCGGAAATTTGTGGCATGGCACAGATTCACAATTGCCTCTGTCATCACCACACACCTTTCCTCCCCCCCCCTTTAGAAAAATAAATAAATTCTGTGCCTACCAACCCATCACATCCTTGTGTAAAATTTCATCATGACAGCCTCACCTTCATATATTGCACCCCCTTGGGGAGCACCTGGAAAGTGTTTCTATCTCATTAATCTGAACTTTGAAGTTTAGCGCTCCGATGAAGAAGAATAAATCATTTGCCGAGGGAGGCTGGAGTGGCCGGCATGAGATTTTCCTCTCAGGAGACCGGCATCTGACCCTTCCTGACTCTTCTTTCCCCACTTCCCTGAAGGATGGAGGGGCAATACGTTCACCATCCATGAAATGAGCAGTTTCACATTATTTTTGAGGTGTTAATTCTGCCTGTCTCGCGAGACGCTGGAAGGCCTCAGCAGAACCACTTCCTATCCACTGTCTCACAGAACATTGGACCTCCCTGTCATGAGCTCATTTTATAATGTGTTTATTTCCTAACATTTATACACTGCTCGATTGTAAAACAAAAGCCCAAGAACCTCAAAGCGGTTTAAAAAGTGAATAAAAGAATAACATTATCAGATATATATACAGTCATACCTCGGGTTACAGACGCTTCAGGTTGTGCGTTTTTGGGTTACGGACACGCCAAAACTCGGAAGTACCGGAACAGGTTATTTCTGGGGTTTGGCACTCGCGCATGCGCAAAAACACTAAATTGCACTTTGCGCATGGGCAGAAGCGCCGAATTGTGTCCCGTGCGTGCGCAGATGCAGCGCTGCGGATTGCGAACATGCCTCCAGCACGGATCACATTCTCAACCCGAGCGCCCACTGTATATAAAACAACTATTTAGAAGAGTGGTTCCCAATTAGATAATCACTGAAGATCCCCTATTTTTCAAAAGCCAAGCCACAGACCCCCCCCCACTTTTGAAAATTCTGGTAATTCTATGGTAGTTACATGGGACTCGCTCACCATGTAGGGCTAGACCATGTATCTTGGAAGAAGCAGCTGAGCTAAATTCCAGTCATTGTAAATTCCAGGTTAAGTACTTAATTCGTTCTTAACCTGGAACTGTTCTTAACCTGAAGCACCACTTTGGCTAATGGGGCCTCCTGCTGCCACCGCGCCGCCGGAGCACAATTTCTTTTCTCATCCTGAAGCAAAGTTCTTAACCCGAGGTAATATTTCTTGGTTAGGGGAGTCTGTAACCAGAAGCGTATGTAACCTGAAGCGTCTGTAACCCGAGGTACCACTGTATCAGCATATAGTCGTACTTTGGATCTCGAATGCCTTGGCCTCTGAACAAATTGGCTCCCGAACAATCAAAACCCAGAAGCGAGTGTTCCCGTTTTCAAATGATTTTCAGAAGCCGAACGTCCAGCATGGCTTCCGATTGGCTGCAGGAACTTCCTGAAAAGGCCCTGGCCCTGGTTGTGGCCAATCTAACCTCCTTGGGGCTCAGAACTTCCAAATTGTTGTTTTTTATGGAGGTAAATATGGAGGTAACCTTTTGGCTCAAATCCTGACAAAAGAAAGCTATTGCAGTTGTAGACTGCATCGACAGAAGTATATTATCCACATCAAGAGAGGTGATAGTGCTCCTTGACCAGACCACAGCTGGAGTCCTGTGTCCAGTTCTAAGCACGGTTTAAGAAGGATATTGATAAGCTGGAACAGGTGCTGAGGAAGGCAACTGTCACGAATCAGCCAGCTCCAAGAAAAGAAAGCAGCCAGGAACAGAGAGGCTTAGGTGTGAGTCAGACAGGGGAGAGCTGGGAGCAGGCACACTTCAGCTCTTCCTAACCTTGACAGCTGATAGGGATGTAGCTGAGAGCGGGCTAGAACACAGCCAAAGCTCTCCGGCAGCTCAAACAAGCCCGAACAGAGACAGAGAGATTCTCTCAGGAAAGGAAGAGGTTGGAGCTGATCCAATAAGTCTGCAGAGTTGGCGAATGGAAGGGCTGTTAGACAGGAAGCAAAACAAAAGACGTAAGGTGCGAAAGTTCAATATATTCTGTAGACCCCGGAAGGAGTCTTCAGAAGGGTCATCTTGAGTAATGATGCCGGAGGCTTTGCTGGAGCCGTCCGAAGTTATCTGTTTGTTTTTGCAACAAATCCTCCTTTTTAATTATCTGAACTTACTGTGTTATCAAGCGGGGAACCTGGGCTTCTGACAGCAGCCAAGATAATCAAGGGTCTGGTAACCAAGCCTTAGGAGAAACAGTTGAGGGAATTGGGCACGTTTGACCTGGAAAAGAGGAGACTGAGAGGAGCTATGCTAGCGGTCTTCAAATCTATCAATGCATGTCACATGGAAGATGGAACAAGCTTGTTTTCTCCTATCCTGGAAGGTAGGATTCAAAGTTACGAGAAAGGAAATTATGACTAAACATCGGGAAGAACTTTTTGACACTAAGAGCTGTTCAGTTGTGGAACAGACACCCTCGGGAGGTGATGGACTCTCTTTCCTTGGAGGTTTTCAAGCAGAGGTTGGATGTGTTGGGATTTTGCCTACATTTCACACAAAGCAATTAAGAGTTGGCTGACATGCTGAGGCACACGGGAGAGAAGCGCTTCCAGTGCCGCATCTGCCTCTACACCACCGGCCACTGGGACAACTACAAGCGCCATCAGAAGGTGCACGGGCAGGGCCTGCCCGAGGAGGAGGGGGGCCCCAGCCTGGACAGCAGCCTGCCTTGAGGGCCCGCGGGGGGAGACCGCAGGCACCCGCCACACCAAGGCACCCGCCTCCTCCCAGGTGTCTCTGCATAGGAATAGGCTCGGACGGCAGCAGGAGAAAGAGGGGGCCTCTTCCACTCGCCAAACAAGCCCCCACCCCCAGGACTGGGGGAAGCAGCTGTAGGGACCGGGGGGGGCGGGGCAGTGCAGTTCGTGCCTGCTCCTGAGGGTTGGGCCCTTTTCACGTCACCTGGAAGAGATTGTATCTGTGGGGCAGCAGAACACTCCTCTCCCCCCCCAAAAGAAACCCTCCGACTGAGGGCGGTTCTTGGTTCTTTCCTTTCCTCTCTGTGCCTCCTCCCCAGCCCCTTTTAACTGTGGTTGCTGCTTGAGTCTGTGTAATTTATATTGTGTATTAATGCATTAAACTGTTTTCTTATCTTGAAAAAAAAGGGAAAAAAAGAAAAGAGTTGGCTGAAGGCCAAGAAGATTGAGCAGAGAGAGTTATTCTGCCTAAAGATATGGGACCTTGGATACAGTTCTACTATAGGTCGAGGTCTCCACATAGGCCTGGATGACTCATGACCTTCCTTGCTGGACAGTTGGTTGGTCAGTGTGGTGTTCTGAGAGTCGTTTGGAGTTTGTTAAGAGAGAGTTTAAGATCCGCGTCTGCCTCTTGTATATAGTAATTGTAGCGTCTGCTGGAAATAATAAACACCTCTAAGTAACCAAGTTACTGGTAGCAGCGACTTATTCCTGCTTCATCCTTCCTGCCTGCAACGGATTGTTTCTAGAAGTCTGCGTATGCTCTGCTATTGTGCTGGTCCCGAGGGTTAACCATGCGGCGAGGTCCGAGTCCAGTCCGAGGTCGAGGGTGCGGTGTGGAAGCTGTCCATCAAAGCTGAAGCTGGGTCCAAGGCAGGGAGTCGGGTGAGGTCAGGAGCTCTGGCAGAAGAGCAGGTCAGGGTGCCAGCAGGAACAGCCTACCAACAATGTTGCTCCTGCAACCTGGGACTGGGCTGGCTGGCTTTTATCTGCCCCGAGACATAGGGTGGCCCCAGTCCACAGATGACTCACCTCTCCTGGCCTGGAGATGAGCACTCCTCCTGCAGGAACTTAGTTCCCTCCGCCTCTTTGCCCTGAGCCTCTGCAACTCAGGAGAGGCTGGAGGGTTACTGGACCCAGAGGCAACCTCAGCTTCCCCTGACGGGGCTGAGAGTGGAGCACCTGCAGGCAATGGGTCCTCCATCACCTCAGGAGCCAGAGCAGACTCAGCTGGTGCCTGCACCTGAGGATCCAGCACAGGTGAGGGCCCTTCAGGTTCAAGCCCCAGCCCCGGCTCAGCTGATTCTGGAGGCGGGGAATCCTGTGCAGGCTGGGATTCCTCAGGTTCAGCCTCCGAGTCTGAATCCCAGGCCATCACAGCTATATTCAACTGGGTCTGGCTAAGATCCTGAAATAGGTCAAAGTTGCGAAACACCAATAGGATGACCATCTGTCAGGAATTCTTTAGCTGCGATTCCAATATTTCAGGGGTTGAAACAGATGACCTCCAACTCTATGATTCTGGATGACTCTGCAATCCTCTTTTATTGCATCGACCTTTTCTCTTTTCTCCCTTTTCTGGAATGTTTTTGAACAGGCCAGCTGTGCGTATGGGCACCAAGCACACAAGACAGATCTTATTTGGAAAGGCATGAAGTGGATCCAGCAGAGGGATGGGGCAGCAACAAACTTTAACAAGCCGCCAGAAGCCATTCCCTTTTGAGAGTGTCCAGCCGTAAGCAGACAGGATAGCCGGGAGATGTCAAATTTTGCTACCATCTGCTGAGCGACGTCGGGTCTGGAGGAAAATAACAAAGGCTGCAGACAAACGGACCCAGCCCCTTTCTCGACAGTGACTCTGCTTCCCGCTGAGAATAAAAACGTCTCATAATCGTTGTGGAATATTTCTCCTCCACTGCCTGCTGTCTCTGCTTGAGGATAATGGTTTCCATACCCAAGCCGTGTCATTATGAGCCAGTGGTGGAACTTGCAAGCTGTCTACTCTGACTTGTAGTGGCTCCCCAGAGTAGGGAAAACGCATCACCAGTAAAGGGAGCAGAGGTGGGCACGATAGTGCAAGATTTTGCATTTGATAATTGATATGATTTATATCAGGGACGCGGGTGGTGCTGTGGGTTAAACCACAGAGCCTAGGACTTGCCGATCAGAAGGTCGGCGGTTCGAATCCCCGCTACGGGGTGAGCTCCCGTTGCTCAGTCCCTGCTCCTGCCAACCTAGCAGTTCGAAAGCACGTCAAGGTGCAAGTAGATAAATAGGTACCACTCCGGCGGGAAGGTAAACGGCGTTTCCGTGTGCTGCTGTGGTTCGCCAGAAGCGGCTTAGTCATGCTGGCTTGTGACCCGGAAGCTGTACGCCGGTTCCCTTGGCCAATAAAGCAAGATGAGTGCCGCAACCCCAGAGTCGGCCACGACTGGACCTAATGGTCAGGGGTCCCTTTACCTTTACCTATGACTTATATCAAGAAGAGAATGAACTACAATTAGAAAATAAAGAAACAGAGCAAGGTGAATTACATATTTGCTTAGAAATCATGCTGAGAAGAGAAAACCAAACAGTAGAAATGAAAAGGACAATGAAACAATCATGGGCGGCTTTTTTCAGCTTCATGTTGAAAAACGGAAACATTTCCTTAGAGTTGATTACGGAAGTGTTTGATACGTGCATGTTACTTGTGATGTGTTATGGAGCGGAGAATTGGGCCATGACACAGAGAAACACCAACAGCTTATGGACAACAAAGGTAAAGGTAAAAAAAAAAGGTAGCAGTTTAATAATAATAATAATAATAATAATAATAATAATAATAATATATTTATTTATACCCCACCCATCTTGCTGGGTTTACCCAGCCACTCTGGGCGGCTTCCAACAGAATATTAAAATACAATAATCTTCCAACAGAATATTAAAATACAACAATCTATTAAACATTAAAAGGTTCCCTAAACAGGGCTGCCTTCAGATGTCTTCTAAAAGTTTGGTAGTTATTTTTCTCTTTGACATCTGGTGGGAGGGCGTTCTATAGGGCAGGTGCCACTACCGAGAAGACCCCCTGCCTGGTTAAGTTCAGTAGAAGGTGACTATGGGGTTGTGGTGCTCATCTCGCTTTTCAGGCTGAGGAGCCGGCATTTGTCCACAGACAGCATTCCATAGTGGAAACCAGAGCACATAGAAACACTGTTTATCTTCCCGCTGCAGCCGTGCCTATTTATCTACTTGCACTGGTGTGCTTTCAAACTGCTAGGTTGGCAGGAGCTGGGAGAGAGCAACGGGAGCTCACCCCGTCGCGGGGATTTGAACTGCCGACCTTCTGATTGGCAAGCCCAAGAGGCTCAGTGGTTTAGACCACAGCACCTCCCGCATCCTGGCACACGTCCACAACACGCCCTGGAACGTTAGGAATATCATCAAAAGACACTGTTGTATTTTTTGTTGTTGTATTTGTTGTATTTGTTTATTTTTACTTGTCTTTATATAACTTGAATAAAAATGTATTTTTTAAAAAAAGGAATATCATCAAAAGACAGGAGAATTAGATACGTCAAAGATGAAAAGTTACCGATGTGGTGGAAAAGGCTTCCCCAGCCACTCTGGGCAGTTTCCATCAAAATATTAAAATGCAATAGTCTATTAAACATAGACTGGGCTGGATGAATCCCTAGCCGGAATTAAGATTGCCGGAAGAAATATCAACAACCTCAGATATGCAGATGACACAACCTTGATGGCAGAAACTGAGGAGGAATTAAAGAACCTTTTAATGAGGGTGAAAGAGGAGAGCGCAAAATATGGTCTGAAGCTCAACATCAAAAAAACGAAGATCATGGCCACTGGTCCCATCACCTCCTGGCAAATAGAAGGGGAAGAAATGGAGGCAGTGAGAGATTTTACTTTCTTGGGCTCCATGATCACTGCAGATGGTGACAGCAGCCACAAAATTAAAAGACGCCTGCTTCTTGGGAGAAGGGCAATGACAGGCCTAGACAGCATCTTGAGAAGTAGAGACATCACCTTGCCAACAAAGGTTTGTATAGTTAAAGCTATGGTTTTCCCAGTAGTGATGTATGGAAGTGAGAGCTGGACCATAAAGAAGGCTGATCGCCGAAGAATTGATGCTTTTGAATTATGGTGCTGGAGAAGACTCTTGAGAGTCCCATGGACTGCAAGAAGATCAAACCTCTCCATACTGAAGGAAATCAACCCTGAGTGCTCACTGGAAGGACAGATTGTGAAGCTGAGGCTCCAATACTTTGGCCACCTCATGAGAAGAGAAGACTCCCTGGAGAAGACCCTGATGTTGGGAAAGATGGAGGGCACAAGGAGAAGGGGACGGCAGAGGACGAGATGGTTGGATAGTGTTTTTGAGGTTACCAGCATGAGTTTGACCAAACTGCGGAAGGCAGTGGAGGACAGAGGTGCCTGGCGTTCTCTGGTCCATGGGGTCACGAAGAGTCGGACACGACTAAACGACTAAACAACAACAACATTAAACGCTTCCCTATGATCCAGTGTGGTGTATTGGTTAAAAGCAGTGGACTCGTAATCTGGTGAACTGGGTTCGCTTCCCCGCTCCTCCACATGCAGCTGCTGGGTGACCAGTCACACTTCTCTGAAGTCTCTCAGCCTCACTCACCTCACAGAGTGTTTGTTGTGGGGGAGGAAGGGAAAAGGAGATTGTTAGCCGCTTTGAGACTCCTCAGGGTAGTGATAAAGCGGGATATCAAATCCAAACTCCTCCTCCTCCTCCTCTTCTTCTTTTTCTTCTTCTTCACAGGGCTGCCTTCAGATGTCTTAATAATAATAATTTATTTATCTTCAGATAGAGGCGGGATATGGAGCAGAAATATCCTTCAGAGGATTCTGATGGTCAAATAGACACACACAGGCCACACATGGCCTGTTTCCTGTAGCGTCCAGAAGAGAAGTTTCTTCCCATCTTGAGACAAAAGGACACACCATCAAAATAAAAAAAGCTCTGTGTTGGGGTTTCTAACATTGCAAGCTGAGGTTGCATGTTGATTATTCATTGTAAGAAAAGTGGGGGGTGGAACCACAGTACTGTATTATTGAATCATGCACCACAAGGGATGTTTATCTGTTACGGGCTTAGCGAGACTTCAATGTGTTTTGAATCAGTCCATATTCCAGTAAAAGTTATGAAGTCTCACTTAATCAAGACACCACCCACATTCCCCATGGCGGCTGCTCTGGAAATGCCTTCTCAATTCCCGGATAAATCCAGATCAAGGATAAGGGCAATCTTCTTGTTGCTGTTGAGGACCATATTCCCTCGGGTCCTCAAAGGAGTGGGGGAGATGGATGATACTGGAAGCAGCCAAGGCTGGAGAGAAACATTATGGGGCCATCCCCTTCCCTCCCTTCTTTATTCTCTTTTTATCACTCTCCCTCCTTGCCACCCACATGAAATCAGGGCAAGGGATGCATGAAATTGGCCAGTTGGTGGTGACGTCCTGACAGGGCCTTCTTGATGGTGGCTCCCCATTTGTGTGGAAACACCACCCCTCCAAGGCCTTTGTCTCCCGCACCATTGACTTTATGGAAGAACCTAAATCTATTCCTGTTTACCCAGGGACTTGGTGGATGAAAGACCTGTTCCTGAAAACCCAGAAATTATTATTATTCCCCCCCCCCAAATTTTTTTATTGATTTCCTGAAATTTATAAACAAACAAACATAAATCCTAACTGTAATTATTCCACTCTTAATAACAAACTGGCTGAGTTTCAATATATATCATTATAACGGTTTTCCAAAACAAATTTCTCATAAAATTTACTTAATCAATTAACGTCTTTCTTTCTTTTCATTTTAAATTTAAACATATTATTCTATAACATCACATATTTAAATCCTAAGCCTATCTAGATTTTGCAAGTATTTCTATTTAAATTACCTTAGCATATTTAACTAAATAGTCTTTGAATTTCCTCCATTCCTCCTGGTACTCCTCCTCCTTCTGGTCGCGGACTCTTCCAGTCAGGTCGGCTAGCTCCGAAAAGTCCATCATCTTCATCTGCCATTCCTCCACTGTTGGGACTTCTTGTGTTTTCCAATTCTTAGCTAGCAAAATTCTAGCTGCGGTTGTGGCATACAAAAACAGTCTAACATCTTTCTTGGGCAATTTCAAACCTGTTATTCCAAGAAGAATGGCCTCTGGTTTCTTAGTAAATGTATATTTCAGCATTTTTTTCAATTCATTATAAATCTTCTCCCAGAAGTCTTTCACCTTGGGGCAGGTCCACCACATATGATATAAGGTACCTTCTTTTTCTTTACATTTCCAACATAGATTATCACTATTCTGATATATCTTTGCTAATTTTACAGGGGTTAGGTACCATCTATAGCAACCCTGAAATTATTAGCTGGGATTTCTTCAACTGTTTTTTAAGGAGTCTTAAACTCCTTTTAGAAGGTTGTTGTTTTTTTTAAAAAAAATGTTTTTGAGAAGTTTTAATTGCATTCTCTTTTGGATGGGTTTACTCCTTTGAGAGGAAAGGGTGTGTGTGTAAATTTAATAAATTTATATGTGAATAAGATGGAGAGCTGTACACAATCCTAGCTGCGTGGTGAGTCCCCCCCCTCCAGCGGAAATAAAGACACATGACACAGTTATTAAGGTTAATGGGCTAAATAAGGCCACAACTTTATTGGTTACAGGTGATGAGCGGTATTGGCTTGGGCATTGGTCCTAACTGACTATCTGACTTCAGCCCATCCGCTTGAACTCTGGGAAGGGTTAACTGCCAGTAGGGGGAGTCCTGCTGATGCAAATCAACTTGGAACTCCTCCGGGGTCACCACTAGGGGGCGTGCCTTAGGCCCTCACCTCCATAGGCTTCGGACAGGGCCACACCCCCCATAATCCTTTACCGGACTGCCCTTCAATATGTGGGGCAGGTGATGGCGCTACCTCTCCTCTTCCATCTACAGAGCAATACCAATGCCTAACTGCTAATACCAAGAAAGTTGTGACGATTTGCTATGAGGTAGGCGAAAACCAAGTGGCTGGTGCCAATTTGCCAAGTGGGAAAATTCCTACCAGGCCCCTCAATGGCAACAAAACAAGGTCCATAGCAAAGTCAAGGAACGAAAACCTTAAAGGGTGGGATGGTGGGAAACAGGAACAACTGGTAGGTGGGGCAAAAGAGGGAGATCCCCGGCCACGCCTGCCTTAAATAGGGCAGGCCACGCCCCCAGAGCCAGCCGATTGGATGGCCAGGGGGTGATGCGGCTGCAGAGTCTCCCAATCGTGCCGGGGCTGGGCCCGTGAAGCCCGCAACCCCACCTCCTCTGCAGGGCGGAAGTGGCTTTCCATTGGGTGCCCATCTTCGATCAAGATTATCCAATTTATCCTTCAGTGCCTCTGAAGGATTTCTTGCCTCCATCTCCAGCTGTGCTAACCTTTGATCAGTCAGTTCCAAAATTCGGGGAAATGGCAACGCTCCGTCTCCCCATCCACCGCAATCCACCGCTGGTGTCCTTCACCCGCCATTGACACACATTTTTTGGAGTCCTTCCCAGATTTGGCAGGTCAGTTCTCGGAAGGGTGGAAACTACATACATAAATATGCAAAAAAAAAACCTACCAAATTTCTGAAGCGTGCCAGCCTGCGAGCTCTGACACAGCGGCTTGCGGGTTCTTAATAACTTATTATTACACACACATGTTTATGCGGTTACTGGGAGCGTATTATATTACTTCACTGGTTTATAGACTTTTAATACTTTCCCCCCTCTGAGAGTCTTACGGTTTTCAAGGTGCTGAGGGTCAAACTTTGTGTATGGAAATGGGAGGCAGACAGAGAGGGAGAGAGATGGAGGACTTTAGAATAATAGAATCGTAGAGTTGGGACACCAAGAGTTGTCTATTTCCTGGAATAAAGGAACCACAGATTTTTTAAAAAAAACCTGACAGATGGCCTTCCAACCTCCAAGGGAGGAGAGTCCATCACCTCCTGTGGGAGTCTGTTTCACTGCCGAACAGCTCTTACCTTCAGAAAGTTTTTACCCGAAAGTTTAGTCGGAATCTCCTTTCTTATAACTTGAAGACATCGCCTCTCTGAGCTTCCAGAGCAGGAGAAAACAAGCTTGCTCCATCTTCCATGTGACAGCCCTTGAGATAGTTGAAGATGTCTATCATATCTCCTCTCAGTCTCTTCTTTTCCAGGCTAAAGATACCCAGCTCCTTCAACCGTTCATTATAAGGCTTGGTTTCCAGACCCTTGGTTATCTTGGTCACCCTCCTCTGCACACGTTCCAGCTTATCAATATCCTTCTCAAATTGCAGCACCCAGAACTGGACACAGGACCACAGGTATGGTCTGACCAAGGCAGAATCTTCTTCTTCTTCTTCTTTGGCGATGCCTCGTAGCCAAGTAAGATTGTCTTCCAAGTAATTGTCTTCCCCATTTCTGGCCTAGAATGTGCTCAGTGTGTCCTGGGACACATATTACCCAGGGCAATCCTAAGCTCCAACTCAACTTCTTCCTCTTCTTCTTTGGTGATCCCTCGTAGCCGAGTGAGATTGTCTTCCATGAACACGGTCTTAACAGTGAGTCCGTAAGTGACTGTGGAGGCCAATTCTGGATCCACACATCTTTCCACAGTGAGGACATTGGTTTCTGGGTGGGAGTTGATCACGGTGTGGATTTGCCAAACATGCCTTCCTCTTAGCATGTTTCTCCCTTTCGTTCTGAGTTTGAGCGTCTTCAAAGCCCATGACACCTTTGGCAAAGGCTGTTCTCCAACTGGAGCACTCACAGGCAAGTGTTTCCCAGTTGTCAGTGTTTATACTACATTTTTTTACATTTGCCTTGAGGGAGTCTTTTGTTGACCACTAGCATTACGCTTTCCAGTTTGTCAATATCCTTCTCAAATTGTGGCACCTACAACTGGAGACAGGATTCCAGGTGAGGTCCAACCAAGACAGAATAGTGTGGAACTAATACCTTAGTCATAGACCATCACCCAGAATTCTTTTATTATTCTGAAAGACCACTATGAATGAAAAAATGTGCCAACGAATTTAAGAAAATGCTTAAAAGAAGCTTTCCAAAAAACCCAGAAGCTTTCCTTCTGGGAATAATAACAACAGAAACAGCCCCCCACCCCAATCAAACTACTTTTTGGATGTGGCTAGTAAAGGTAAAGGGACCCCTGACCATTAGATCCAGTCGTGACCGACTCTGGGGTTGCGGTCCTCATCTCGCTTTATTGGCTGAGGGAGCCGGCGTACAGCTTCCGGGTCATGTGGCCAGCATGACTAAGCCGCTTCTGGCGAACCAGAGCAGCACACAGAAATGCTGTTTACCTTTCCGCCAGGGTGGTACCTATTTATCTACTTGCACTTTGACGTGCTTTCGAACTGCTAGGTTGGCAGGAGCAGGGACCAAGCAACGGGAGCTCACCCCGTCGTGGGGATTCGAACCACCGACCTTCTGATCGCAAGTCCTAGGCTCTGTGGTTTAACCCACAGCGCCACCCACGTCCTGTAAGTATGGGACTACAGCGGCTCAAATTTTGGTAGCACAAAAGTGGAGAACAGATACAGTACCATCAAGAGAAGAATGGCATCTTAAAATATTGGAACTTGCCTGCATGACAAATAGATTAAGAAATAAAGATGACAAGAATTTAAAAGAGGACTGGACATTCCATATAGATTATATGGAAAAATACTATATCAAGAAAAGTGTAACAGACTGTGGGGGGGGGGATACTCAGCAGTGGGAGAGTGTATGGTAATGGGAACTACTTAGTAGAGCAAGAAAACACAGTTGAGAAGAAGAAGAAGAAGAAGAAGAGGAGGAGGAGGAGGAGGAGGAGGAGGAGGAGGAGGAGGAGGAGGAGGAGTTTGGATTTGATATCCCGCTTTATCACTACCCGAAGGAGTCTCAAAGCGGCTAACATTCTCCTTTCCCTTCCTCCCCCACAACAAACACCCTGTGAGGTGAGTGGGGCTGAGAGACTTCAGAAAAGTGTGACTGGCCCAAGGTCACCCAGCAGCTGCATGTGGAGGAGCGGGGAAGCGAACCCGGTTCCCCAGATTACAAATCTACCACTCTTAACCACTACACCACACTGGCTCTCCGCAAACCTGCAAAAGATAGGAAACTAGGGGGAAAGTGGTAGGGGAATTAACATTAAGGTTTATAAGAGTCAAATAATGGGATGTGGTTGGTGCTGTGGGTTAAACCACAGAGCCTAGGACTTGCCGATCAGAAGGTTGGCGGTTTGAATCCCCGTGACGGGGTGAGCTCCTGTTGCTGGGTCCCAGCTCCTGCCCACCTAGCAGTTTGAAGGCACGTCAGAGTGCAAGTAGATAAATAGGTATCGCTCCGGCAGGAAGGTAAACAGCGTTTCTGTGCGCTGCTCTGGTTCGCCAGAAGCGGCTTAGTCATGCTGGCCACATGACCCAGAAGCTGTACGCCCGCTCCCCCGGCCAATAAAGCGAGATGAGTGCCGCAACCCCAGAGTCGGTCATGATTGGCCCTAATGGTCAGGGGTCCCTTTACCTTTACCTTTATGAGTCAAATAAATTGGAGGAATAAGTTATGTTGCTATTATTATTCATAAAGGTAAAGGTACCCCTGCCCGTACGGGCCAGTCTTGACAGACTCTGGGGTTGTGCGCCCATCTCACTCAAGAGGCCAGGGGCCAGCGCTGTCCGGAGACACTTCCGGGTCACGTGGGCAGCGTGACATCGCTGCTCTGGCGAGCCAGAGCCGCACACGGAAACGCCGTTTACCTTCCCGCTGGTAAGCGGTCCCTATTTATCTAATTGCACCCGGAGGTGCTTTCGAACTGCTAGGTTGGCAGGCGCTGGGACCGAGCAGCGGCAGCGCACCCCGCCGCAGGGATTCGAACCGCCGACCTTTCGATCGGCAAGTCCTAGGCGCTGAGGCTTTAACCCACAGCGCCACCTGCGTCCCTCCTATTATTATTATTCATACATAGGTTTTATATTTATGCTACCTTTTTCTTTCTTTCTTATTACCATGTGTTTGACTGTAACACAGTATACATTGTACATGGATGATATGATAAAATAGAAAAGCAAATGAGAGAGAGAGAGAGAGAGAGAGAGAGAGAGACTATATTACTTCCCTTGATCAGGACACTATACTTCTGTTGATTCACCCTAGAGTGCCATTAACCTCTTCTTCTTTTTTACTGCACCATCACACAGGTGAGAGCCGAGTGCACCTTTGACCAAAGCTGGACCCACTACTCTAAAAGGAGCATGACGTGTCCCCCAACAGAGGTCCTACGCTTCCCCTTATGCCCCATCCACTGACATGCGTTGTTCTAAAAAAGTAAAGGAAAACACAAGTCCTTGCTCTTGAATCTCAGCGCGGCTCCAAGAAAGGTCAGAGAGTCCATCGGCTTCTCTAGCCGGGGTGCAGTGAAGTGGTTGCTTCTAAAACTTATGTCAGCCACACGTCACACCCCGCAGATGAATGCTTGATGAGACCTGGGCAGAGAAGACAGCGTGACCAGGTCACTCTCAGGAGGCTGGTGTTTATAATCCCCTCCATCTTCCAAACCCCTTTTGGAGTGCATTGGATCATGTTGCTCCTTCATAGCGGGAGGCAAAGATGTCTTGAAACACGAGACCTCTTTAAAGCTCTCCATGGCCACCGACTTCCTGCAGTGGGGCTGCTTTGTTGATTACATATGTAAGCAGCCAACTTCACACCAGTCCTGAAAGACCTACATTGGCTCCCAGTATGTTTCTGAGCACAATTAAAAGTGTTGGTGCTGACCTTGAAAGCCCTAAATGGCCTTGGCCCTGTATACCTGGAGGAGCATCACCCCCATTGTTCTGCCCGGACGCTGAGGTCCACTGTGGGAAGTTAAAACAGCATTTCTGTACGCTCTGGCTTCCATCACAGTGTCTCGCTTGGACTACTGCAATGCGCTCTAGGTGGAGCTACCTTTGAAGGTGACCCAGAAACTACAAATAATCCAGAATACGGCAGCTAGACTAGTGACTGGGAGTGGCCACCGAGACCATATAACACCGGTCCTGAAAGACCTATACTGGCTCCCAGTACGTTTCCAAGCACAATTCAAAGTGTTGGTGCTGACCTTGAAAGCCCTAAATGGCCTTGGCCCTGTACACCTGAAGGAGTGTCTCCACCCCCATCGTCCGGCCCAGACACTGAGGTCCAGCTCTGAGGGTCTTCTGGCGATTCCCTCCCTGCGAGAAGTGAAGTTACAGGGAACCATGCAGAGGGCCTTCTCAGTGGTGGCGCCCGCCCTGTGGAATGCCCTCCCATCGGATGTCAAGGAAATAAACAACTATCTGACTTTTAGAAGACATCTGAAGGCAGCCCTGTTTAGGGAAGCTTTTAATGTTTGATGTGGTCACTTTTTTATTATTAATATTCTGTTGGGAGCCGCCCAGAGTGGCTGGGGAAACCCAGCCAGATGGGTAGGGTATAAATAAAAAATTATTATTATTATTATTATTATTATTATTATTATTATTATTTGTTTCAGGATGGCTCTTACCCTGCATCCACTAGAATTTGGTTTATGGGGAAGTATCTGCCCAGCACCAGCCAAACCAAACTGGAGTCCATTCCAGTTTCAGAACAGGACAAGAAAGTCAGGTTCTAATAATAACTGAATGCATGAATGTGGAGTTGCACCTGTATAACTTCAAAGAGCTTAGGGATTTTGGCAAGGAGACTTACATTTAGAACGGCTGGACATAATTTCTGAGGATTTTTGAGGATTTCAGCATCTTCCTTAAGTTTTCATGTGCTCCAAATGCCCTTGTTTCCCAGAGAATGGGACTAGAGGTGGGGTATAAATCCATTCTATTCAGATTTTAATGCAAATGTAACTAATTCACTCTTTCCAAACCAAGATGTGAACTGAAACACAGTTTCCCTTGGGAATTTGCAGCTCTCTGAATTTTTGCAATGCAATTATGCAATATATAATGTGTATAGTATAATAGTGATACCTACATGCTCCAAAAAGAAAAGAAAAGAAAAGAAAAGAAAAGAAAAGAAAAGAAAAGAAAAGAGAAAAGTCTGTTAGTGAAGATAATGCACAAAAATACATTGGGGAGTGGCGGTTGTTGCTTGCGGGCTCAAGAGTACATCGAAAGATGTGTATATCCATAATATCAAAACTGAAATGAAAGCATACTGTTTTGACTCAGCTCTCAAGTTAAGCAGGAACACAGCTTAAACTGAGGCCTTAGCCTAATGCCCTTTCATCCTTATCCTTTGGCAATACAGTCGTACCCTGGTTCTTGAGCAGA
This sequence comes from Podarcis gaigeae, assembly GCF_964106915.1. Lineage (NCBI taxonomy): Eukaryota > Metazoa > Chordata > Lepidosauria > Squamata > Lacertidae > Podarcis > Podarcis gaigeae. The sequence goes on along the minus strand of NC_139677.1, from coordinate 99,282,067 downwards.
ATCCGTTCCGGAAGTCCGTTCCACTTCCAAAAACGTTCGAGAACCAATGCGCCACTTCTAATTGGCTGCAGGAGCTTCCTACACTCAGCTGGAAGCCATGGAAGCCACAATAGACGTTCTTGTTCCCAAGAACGTTCGCAAACCAGTACAGAGCGTTCAGGAGCCAAAACTTTTGAGTCTCAAGGCATTCATTAACCAAGGCACGACTGTATATAAATATTAAGACACTTGAGTAAACGAGTTCAATAGTCACAATAGTCTTCAGGTAAGTATGCAAATAAATTCAATTTGTTTCACATTTAAGGTGTTACTTAATTTGTGCTTTGCAAAACAATGCATGAACTGAAACACACCCCTCCTTTGAAAGTCTGATTCAGAATTTTGCAGTGCAGTTTTCCAACCAAGTGATGTATTCAGAAATGCATATACCAGGGTAAAGTGCGCCTATAAATGCATATATTAGTGAAAAGAACATACAAAAGTGCCTTATATTGGGGCAAATGCTTTACAAATATGTGTATATTAGGCAAAATGTGTATTAGGAGAAATTTGCACTTTAATGCTGACAGATTTTCATAGAATTGTAGTGTGGAAAGGGACCACCAGGGTCATCTAGCCCAACCCCAGGAATCACAGCTAAAGAATCCCTGACAAATGAGCATCTGACCTCTTTTGGAAAACCTCCAAACCACCCTCCTTCCAAGGGAGTTCGTTCGAAAGAAATGAACCTCATAAATTGTGGAGAACCTCATGAATTGTTCAGCTCCCTAAACCCTTAAGAATCAGTCTTCTAGGGACTTTTTCCCAGCTACCTCTGGAGTCCAGGACTTGGATGAAAAACAGGGGACATGTCAATGGAGCAACTCAAGAGCATATCAACGGAAGTGTATATCCGTAATGCCCAAAACAGTATTGAAACGAAAGCATATTGCTTTGGCTCAGCACTCAAGTTAAGCAGCAACCCCTTCTTAAGTTCAGGCCTTAGTCAAATGTCCCTTCACTCTTCTGCAGTTGTAAAAAAGAAAGATAATATTAAGACACCTGATTAAACAAGGTCAGTATTCACAATCCCAGAGAGTTCCCAGAACTGTTATTGTGGGGTGTAAAATGACTAATGTGGGGCAGGATGGTTCAAGGGTCATGGGTAGCAATTTTGCTTTGCTTTACAAATGACCTGGACATCTTCCAGGGTATCCTAATATTAGCAGAGCAGGCAGATATTTTTTCTTTTTTCTTTACTGAAGTGAAATCTTGAATGTCTCTCTCCAGTTTGCTTTAGTTAATTAAAACGTAGATCTTCATCATGCATCTTCAGACTCTGCCAAGCTCCTTGGGATTCAAAAACTGATTTTGGCATCTAAAGCAGCCTTTCTCAACCTGTGGGTCCCCAGATGTTGTTGTACTACAACTCCCATCACCCCTAGCTAGCAAGGCCAGAGCTCAGGGGTGATGGGAGTTGTAGTCCAACAACACCTGGGGACCCACAGGTTGAGAACCGCTGATCTAAAGGAATGCATTGACAAAATATTTTTTATTGACTCGGATATTTAAATACTGTATTTTTCACTCCATGAGACGCACCTTTTCCCTCCTAAAATGTAAGGGGAAATGTGTGTGCGTCTCATGGAGCGAATGCAGGTGGGAGGCTCTGCTCATCGCTCCCTTTAAAGAGCTGCGTGGAGTGTGTGTGCGGCTCTTGGGGGCTTTTCCCTGAGGAGGGAGAAGGGCAGCCCGTCAGCCCCAAGATGAAGGCTCCCCCTGCCCTGAAGAGGGTTCGCGTGACTAAGCCAGAAGCCAGAACAGAACAGAAGCCTGCGCAGCAATCCCTCTTGCTGTTCTGGCTTGTGGGATTCAGAATATTTTTTTTTCTTGTTTCCTTCCTCCAAAAACTAAGTGCGTCTTATGGTCTGGTGTGTCTTATAGAGTGAAAAATACGGTATTTACATTTCCTCGCTATGTTTTTCAAGAGCATAGGACACACATGGGGCAAGAGGATGGCAATGAGACCCAACAGAGTCTATTCTCCATTCCACCCATGAATTTATAAGTGATCAGGTCTCTGTGGTCACTTGGGGGACATAGGGTAGAAAATCCATATGTGGGACATCTTTGGGAGAAGAAAAGGCTGAGGAGTAAACCTTACACAAATACAGGGTGGAATCCCTAAGGCGGTTGGATAGCACCTTGTACACCTCCTTCAGGCAACTCCTGCAGCCAAGCTGGTGCCAAACATCTTGATGTGCTTTCCTTTGGATCACATCAACGAGGCCAAGAGAGGGGTCTTGCCATCTAGGCAGCCCAGGGCCTCCAGACACACTGCCCAGGTTTGTGCCCCAGGGAATCATAGAATCATAGAGTTGGAAGAGACCACAAGGGCCATCGAGTCCAACCCCCTGCCAAGCAAGAAACACCATCAGAGCACTCCTGACATATGGTTGTCAAGCCTCTGCTTAAAGACCTCCAAAGAAGGAGACTCCACCTCACTCCTTGGCAGCAAATTCCACTGTCGAACAGCTCTTACTGTCAGGAAGTTCTTCCTAATGTTTAGGTGGAATCTTCTTTCTTGTAGTTTGGATCCATTGCTCCATGTCCGCTTCTCTGGAGCAGCAAAAAACAACCTTTCTCCCTCCTCTATGTGACATCCTTTTATATATTTGAACATGGCTATCATATCACCCCTTAACCTCCTCTTCTTCAGGCTAAACATGCCCAGCTCCCTTAGCCGTTCCTCATAAGGCATCGTTTCCAGGCCTTTGACCATTTTGGTTGTCCTCCTCTGGACACGTTCCAGTTTGTCAGTGTCCTTCTTGAACTGTGGTGCCCAGAACTGGACACAGTACTCCAGGTGAGGTCTGACCAGAGCAGAATACAGTGGCACTATTACTTCCCTTGATCTAGATGCTATACTCCTATTGATGAAGCCCAGAATTGCATTGGCTTTTTTAGCTGCCCCGTCACACTGTTGGCTCATGTCAAGTTTGTGGTCAACCAAGACTCCTAGATCCTTTTCACATGTACTCCTCTCAAGCCAGGTGTCACCCATCTTGTATTTGTGGAAGTCACTGCTAACACAACAAAAACAACACAGGAGGTAGCGGTTGCAAGTTACCAATCTCTGCAGCCACAGCAGGCGCTGTGATTCTCCAGCGGTTGGACTTCACCCCTGGAGGTGCACTCCATTGTCTCTTGAGAAAGAAACATGCCAACAGCATACGTTTGTTATCCTGCCCTGAAACCTTATGGTGAAGTCTGGGTGTCAGGGAACTGCCATCAGGGCCGAAGGGAGAGAGCGGGCTCCAGAGGGACTCCAGAGAGCACCCCGGGAGGGGGAGAGGCAGCCCATCTTCTGGGGAAGAGAATCAGCGTAGCACCAGTGGAGAAGGGGGGCAGATGGGGGAAGCGGCGAGGCGGTTCCATGACTTGGACCAGCGGGGAGAGTAGGGGTCCTCCGCTGCCTACGCCCTCCTTGCACAGAAGGCTTTCGCGCAGAGAGAGTAGGAGGAGACTAGGCGTCAAAGAGCTTCTTTGCTGGAAGAAGTTCAAGAAATGCCCACTGACGGATTCTGCCAGCAATTGAGACAGCCACGGATGAGTGGCTGTCTGGACAGAAAAGGTTCACTCAGGCAACCCAGCCAGGTGTGGCGCCGGTTTACGCACGAGCAACCCCTAGAACCAGTACACTGGGTAAGAAATCTTTTCAAGTAATAGTAAGGGGCTGTACACACAGGTTTCTCTCTAAGCTTACCCCCCTGGCCACATGCATCACAACCTTGCTTTGCAACAGAAGTGTCCCCTCCTCCTGGTTGGAACGTGTCCTTGAATTTTGACGATGCTTCTTGCTTCCTTTAGTGGAAGGTAGAGCAGGAACTGGTTTGTTGCGCAAAGATAAAAATTAATTTGCTACTTCACCCACTTTTGCTTCTGGCCTTACCCATCACTGGCGTACGACCCCTGGAGAAAGTGACAACTACAGTAGATGGAATAAATAAATAAAATTTAAAAATTGTCCAGTAGCACCTTAAAGGACCCCTGACCATTAGATCCAGTTGTGGCCGACTCTGGCGTTGCGGCGCTCATCTCGCTTTACTGGCTGAGGGAGCCGGCATACAGCTTCCGGGTCATGTGGCCAGCATGACTAAGCCGCTTCTGGCAAACCAGAGCAGCGCATGGAAACACCGTTTACCTTCCCACCAGAGTGGTAACTATTTATCTACTTGCACTTTGATGTGCTTTTGAACTGCTAGGTGGGCAGGAGCAGGGACTGAGCAACGGGAGCTCACCCCATTGCGGGGATTCGAACCGCCAACCTTCTGATCGGCAAGTCCTAGCCACCTGCATCCCTAGTAGCACCTTAGAGGCCAACTAAGTTTGTTCTGGGTAACCAACTAAATTTGTTCAACTTAGAGACTTAGTTGGTCTCTAAGGTGCAACTGGACAATTTTTTAATTTTATTTATTTATTTCGACTGCGTCGGACCAACATGGCTACCTGCCCGAATCTACAGTAAATGGATCTTTGATCAAGCAGAACATGTAAGATGCTCTTTGGTTCAGCGGCAGGGTCTATACCGCTCCCTTGTCAAAATCTCTACACGCAATAGATCAGGGGTCGGCAACCTAAGACCCTTGGGCTGGTAGTGGCCCACGGGGTTCATCTATCCAGTCCATGGTGACCCCTGCCACCCCCTTACCGGCACGGCGCGGCGCAGGGAACCGATTTCTGGGTTGATGGCACCGGAAATAAGGTGTGGACATGTGTGTGGGATGGAGAAGCGCCTGTGTGCAGGCACACACGCTATTTCCGGCACACATCCAGGTCAGAGGAGTGCCAGAAATGGCATGTGTGCATGCGAACGGGCGCAGCTCTGACCCAGAAGAGTGCTCGTGTACACACGCTCCGGCCCATCCTCCGACGGACAGAGCATGGACCAGTCCATCGTTTGGTAAGCTTGCTGACACCTGCAGTAGGTGCTGATCGCTCACAGTCACTGAAGATCCCTTTCCTTTTCCCTTGCAGGAATCAAAGGGCGAATTAACTCCTTCGTCTTGGCTGGGGGAAGGTCAGAACTGGGGGAAGGTCAGAAGTAGGAAATGTGTGTGCAATATGTGTGTGTGTGTGTGTGTGTGTGTGTGTGAGAGAGAGAGAGAGAGAGAGAGAGAGAGAGAAAGTACTTCTGTGTTGCAAAATTAGTTTCGCTGGGTTTATAAGGTGTCGAAGACTTTTAATGCCATGTGCTGCGGTACTGCAAGATAGTAAACAGGACTAGCAAAAATGTCCCTCTCCAGACAGCCCTCCCCTGCCCCCAATTCCCCCCTCTCTCTTCTTGGCCCCTTTCCAACCATTTCTCCGTAATTTCTTCCCCATCTTTTTGCTCTGTCTCTTGGATTACGTCCCATTCTCTCCGGACTGTCTTATTAATTTTCCTCTCCCTCTCAGAGAAACCAGGTCTGCGGCTGCAGGCTTTACGGCATTCTCCGGCAGACCTGAACATTATGGAAAGTGGCGGTGGGGTGTGTGTGTGGAAGGAATGGACAAAAGAGATTGTATGTATGTGAAAGAGAGAGAGAGAGAGGGAGAGTAGCAACGCTCAGCAGGGTGCCAGTAATGGACTCACGTTGATGGGCCAGACTTATTATTAAAGTAATACCCCTGGAATTTTTATGGACTACAGACGTTTTATGGGTATGCCTCACCACCTGCCATGGCTGCTGGAGAAAAGGAAGCAGTGGTAGTGGTAGACCCACTGGCCTGGAAACTCAGCCTGCCCTTGTAAACTTGGAGCCACGATAAAGTTATAGACCCAGCAGACTATGAACCAGTCGCCACATGTCCAGAAGCTCCCAGGTGACTGTAGCAGCTGTCATTGGACCCGACAGCAGCACGAGAGGTCCTTCACCACCTTACCAAGAGGTGCTTCTCATTTATCCTCCGGCAACAGCTTCTCTAAGCAGAAGGGTGGGTGGACAAGGAAATCATTGCCAAGGAAAGTTGCCCGTGTGCTTTTGTTCCTCTTGGCTGCAGCTGAACGCAGCCAGGTGCTGCAGAAAAGTGAGAGAGTGACCTTCTAGGAATGGCTGTAGCTGTCGTTTCTGGTAACGACTGCTACAGTCAACTGGAGGCTTCTGAAAATACAATGACAGGCTGCTGAGTGGACTGGTCTGTTGGCTCACTTATATAGCCTGGTTGCAAAGCATAAGCATGTATTTATGCCCCTCCCCAATGCACAGCCCAGGCCACAGAGAATAGGGGCAGCTCAGCAAGGTATCTGCAGGGACATATCCAGATAGCTCATGCAAGTGAGTCAATGTGCATATTGCTTTCCCTGATATTCTGACTTGGATGGGGGAAAAATCTTTAGACGCAACTCCAAAGAACGTGAGCATTCAGATTCAGGAACAGCAAATCACATTAAGATGAAATGCTCCCCTTTTTTCTGCCAGTCCTGAATCTCCCGACTTTCAGCTTCATGGCATGTCCACGTTCTAGTGTTATATTGAAGGATTTCGGCATCAGTGTCGACCCTTGTGGAAAGATAACTGCCCAGGTAAGAGAAGTGGTCAACATTTTCCAAAGTTACACCATTGAGTTGGATATGTGGTGCTGCAGAGGTAGACAGGCGAACTAATGCCAGTGTCCTGGAAGAAGCAAAGATCACCAGCATTGATTCTTCAACATCAACTTTGTTGGACTGGTCATGTTGTGTGGATGCCTGATGTTCGTCTTCCAAAGCAACTACTCTATTCTTAAAAATGGAAAGCGTAATGCTGGTGGTCAATAAAAGAGGTTTAAAGACTCTCTCAAGGCAAATCTTTAAAAATATAGTGTAAACACTGACAACTGGGAAACAGTGGCCTGTGAGCACTTCAACTGGAGAACAGCCTTTACCAAAGGTATCATGGGCTTTGAAGACACTCAAATTCAGGAGGCAAGGGAGAAACACGCTAAGAGGAAGGCACGCTTGGCAAACCCTCATCATGATCAACTCCCGCCCGCAAACCAATGTCCCCACTGTGGAAGGATGTGTGGATCCAGAATTGGCCTCCACAGTCACGGGCTCACTGTTAAGACCGTGTTCATGGAAGACAATCTTACTTGGCTACGAGTGATTGTCAAAGGAGAAGAAGAAGAAGAAGAAGAAGACAATGAAAGGAGAAAAATGTTTCTCCTCCTGCTTTCCCTACACTGCGCATCAATTTTCGGCCTTCCATCATGTTTCCTCTTACTCGTTTGCTGTCTAAACCTCCAATGCTTTTCCTCCCAGGATTCCCTGCTCTAGCTGATTGGCCAGCCGTGTCAAGTAGGCCAAAGGGCCTCTATGCCGAGGGCTGCGGAGAACCCCTCTCTCGAGCCACTTCCAGCTCCCTCTTTAAAAAAATGAAAAAAATAAAAACGGCTGTCTGTTTCCAGCCTTTGATTGGAGTTGATGGATCGCTATCATATCCCGGCCTCTTGGGGGAGAAAAGGCACACAGCTGACGCAGGAGATGAAATCAGTTAAGGAGCCACATTCTGTACGGACCCCTTCCTTCCCCGATAATCAACAACAGCTGAGAATGTTATGGTGCCCACAGAGTGAAATGCGGCAGGCTTTGTGATTCATACCATGTCTCCCGCCGCTGCCTGCCTCTTGCATCTAAGTGATGCATGGCCGCTCTGTAACATGGACATATTTCTCCCTCTTGCCGTGAGGTTCCGACTTCCAGGCCGAGACAGACTCCAGAGAGAGCGAGGAAGAGCAGGGCTTAAGCCTTTCGCTTTGATTGCAACGCAAAGACTATGGAGGCAGGATGGGGGGTGGCGTGGGGTGGGATGTCCTCTGTGGGCCCCTGGATGGGACCAATGGATTGGTAGCGTGTCAAGGTAATTGAAAGCTACAAGCCTTAGCTGCAAAGCGCTATCTTGGGCCTTCTTAAGAGGAGGGCCTCCGTGGGAGTCGCGACACGTAATGCATAAGGTGATTACGGAGAGATATGACTATCAGTACCGCCAGAGACATTTTGACAGGCGAGATCTTCCGCCTTAAGCTTGTCGGGTGGGAAAGGGGCTGAGACGTTTCATGTGTCTGGAAAAACCTGTGCCCCCTATTTTCCCAAGATAGCAAGCAATTGCTGCGCTGTCCTTCCCAATTAGCCAAAAAGACACATCGAAGGAGGAAGGAAGGGGGAAGGATATGGGGAATGCAGCAGATTCCTCTGGTTAGATCATGTTTAGATGCTGCCGTTCGAGGTGTGCTGGGCTCCTTCATTGGAGTGCTGCTTGGGGGAACATGACTGTTCTTGACGCGACCGCAGCAGCCGTGTTAATTATTTTCTGGTGCCCCATTCAGGTAAAGGGAAAGGTAAAGGTAAAGGGACCCCTGACCATTAGGTCCAGTCGTGGCCGACTGTGGGGTTGCAGCGCACATCTTGCTTTATTGGCCGAGGGAGCTGGCGTACAGCTTCCGGGTCATGTGGCCACCATCACTAAGCCGCTTCTGGCGAACCAGAGCAGTGCACGGAAACGCCGTTTACCTCTGCTGGAGCGGTACCTATTTATCTACTTGCATTTTGACTTGCTTTCGAACTGCTAGGTTGGCAGGAGCAGGGATCGAGCAACGGGAGCTCACCCTGTTGCGGGGATTCGAACCGCCGACCTTCTGATCAGCAAGTCCTAGGCTCTGTGGTTTAACCCACAGCACCACCCGCGTCCCCCAGGTGAAGGTAGGGTTGCCATATTCCCCAAAGTGAAAATCAGGACAAAGTTGTTGCTACTTGCCATGCAGACATTTTGCCAATTCAGCGATAATCTGCCCGGATGCCATTTCGCTGCTCGATTCCCGGATGTGTCTGGGAAAACCCAAATGTATGACAGCCCTAAGTACAGAAGTCCCGCCCCCAACACAGGGGTTGTGTTCTGGGCCCCTGTGGGCATCAGTGAAATCACGTAAAGTGGGGAATGCCCCACTTTAATAGGGATGGCACACAGGGAATTGAGAGAGAGAGAGAATGGCACCCAGCAGACCTGATGCCAGGAGGGGGATACAAAACAACAACAAACCTAAGGTTATGTGAAACATACTCAATAAACACGCAAGACGTAACCAGCTGTACTTTTGAATGAATAAGGTATACTATTCATTGTATCAAATTGTAGATTTCAACGGAAGTCTCATAAAGTTCAATGAAAAAAGCAGAAGACCCAGTGGATCAGTTCATTCTCTAGTCAGTTCATGCACAAGGTCCATACATTGGACTGCAAGAAGATCAAACCGATCCATTCTTAAGGAAATCAGCCCTGAGTGCTCACTGGAAGGACAGATCCTGAAGCTGAGGCTCCAAGACTTTGGCCACCTCATGAGAAGAGAAGACTCCCTGGAAAAGACCCTGATGTGGGGAAAGATGGAGGGCACAAGGAGAAGGGGACGACAGAGGACGAGATGGTTGGACAGTGTTCTCAAAGCTACCAGCATGAGTTTGACCAAACTGCGGGAGGCAGTGGAAGACAGAAGTGCCTGGCGTGCTCTGGTCCAGGGGGTGGGGAAGAGTTGGACACGACTAAACAACAACATCTTCTCTTCTGTGGTCTCCTCTGTCATGCGGCCTTCCTCTGGACCCCGGCTTGCCCTCTCGGAGTGCTAGCCGCCATGGAGTAGGCTCAGGTTGGGCCTGGGCTCGGCCACGTGTCTTTGCCCTCCCAGTGCCCTCCTACCTCTCCTCCTGAGCAGAAGCAGCGGCACGGCAAGGTCGGGGCCCCACTCTTTTTTCTCCTTCCTCTTTCTCTCTCTTCCTGCTGCTTCTCCTTCTCCTCTCCTCCTTCTCCTTCTCCTTGCGTCGGCTCCGGGGTTTTCCTGGCCCTGGAGCGCCGCTGGGCAATTGGCCAGGCCCTCTTGCTCCTGGCTCAATTTGGGTCGCAGGGGGGTGTCAGCGGTTCCCCCCCAGTTGATGCACCAGGCATCCCCAGTTCCCCCTTGGCAGTGGCGGCGGCGGCAGCAGTCTCAGCAGCCCAGAGCCAGCCTGGTAGCGCAGTTGGCTCTGGCTGGCTTCAGGAGCTGCTGGCTGCCGTGGCGCCCGCCATTTTGCCTCTCCAGAAGTCCCCCTATGATGTGTCTTGTGCCGTTGAACCAATCACACAACATTCATTCCCTACTAATAAATCTACAACACTTAAAATACAAATCCGGGGACATTAAATGAAATCCGGGGACATTCCGGGGACGGATTTTGTCCGGGGACAGATTTGGAAATCCAGGGACTGTCGCTGGGAAACAGGGGCATCTGATAACCATACTCTTGATCCTCTGTAATGGCCTTCTTTATCCCACAAGGAAGCCTTGCGGATCCTTTGTGGTGCATTTCTGTCAAGACTAAGATGCTTACAGGAGACTTAAAGCAGCACATGATTCTATTGAATGGAAGTTGAAGAACTCTATAACATAGATTATCCCACCAATACACACACACACATAGAGACTTGGATATTTTTGCTTTGTTTTTCTATTCCCCGGACTGCTGGAACCCTGGAAGACTCCATCCAGATTCCTCATTCTGCTCGACTCGCTTTTAGCTCCCTGCCCAGCACCCCACAGGATAATAAATACATGCTGTGCCACGTGGATACAGATTTGCGTGGAGAGGGCTGTTTCCAATTTTTCCCGGAGTCAGATGTTGGCCGTGAGAGCTCTGCTTACCAGCTGAACAAGGAATCGTTGTTTGCCTGGCCCAGAAAACTGCTCCGGAACAGAGAGTCAGGAAGTGTCTTCGATTTGAGGGTGAGGACGTTGAGCAGCATTGTGCGAAGAGAGCAAGAATCTTGTGGCCTGTCAATTTCATTTGGGGCTGTTTGGTAATCGGCCGGGTGTGCATTACACAAATAGGCTGGTGGATGCACATGCATGCGGGTGAGAGAGAATTGAAGAGCTGGGAAACGCACCAAGCACCGCATGGTCTCCATTGCCCCAATCATGGATTTTTCAGTGCAGCTCTCTGGCCAAATAATGTGCAAATAGATGTGTATATTTTAGAGAATTACAGAACTGTAGAGTTGGATGGGACCCTGAGAGCCATCTAGTTCAACCCCCTGCAATACAGAAATCTCAACTAAAGCATCCATGACAGATGGCCATCCAACATCTGTTTAAATATCCTCCAATGAAAGAGAAGCAGGAGAAAATAAGCTTGCTCCGTCTCCCATGTGACAGCCCTGGAGATATTTGAAGATAGCCATCATATCTCCTCTCAGTCTCCTCTTTTCAGGCTAAACATACCCAGCTCCTTCAACCGTTCATCATAAGGTTGGCTTCCAGACCCTTGGTTATCTTGGTCACCCTCCTCTGCACACGTTCCAGCTTATCAATATCCTTCTCAAATTGCAGCACCCAGAACTGGACACAGGTATGGTCTGACCAAGGCAGAATCTTCTTCTTCTTCTTCGGCAATCACTCGTAGCCAAGTAAGATTGTCTTCCATCAACACACTTTTAACAATGAGTTCGTAAGTGACTGTGGAGGCCAATTCTGGATCCACACGTCCTTCCACAGTAGGGACATAAGTTTCCGGGCGGGAGTTGATCATGACAAAGGTTTGCCAAGCGTGCCTTCCTCTTAGCATGTTTCATTCTTGCACCCTGGGTTCGAGTGTCTTCAAAGCCCATGACACCTTTGGTAAAGGCTGTTCTCCAACTGGAGCGCTCGCAGGCCAGTGTTTCCCTGTTGTCAGTGTTTATACTAATTTTTTTTTAGATTTGCCTTGAGAGAGTCTTTAAACCTCTTTAGTTGACCACCAGCATTACGCTTTCCATTTTTAAGTTCGGAATAGAGTAGTTGCTTTGGAAGACGGACGATAACTTCCCTTGACCTGGACCCTATACTTCTGTTGATGCAGCCTAGAATAGCATTAACCTCTTTTTCTGTTGCATCATACCATTGGCTCTCGTTAAGCTTGTGGTCTTCCAAGCAGTGGCGTAGCGTGGGTTGTCAGCACCCGGGGCAAGGCAAGTAATTTGCGCCCCCTAACCCGTGGATTTGCGCCCCCTAACCCTAACCCCCAGATGTTGCGCCCGTTGCGGCTGGCCCCCCCTGCACCCCCACGCTACGCCACTGCTTCCAAGACCCCCTAGATCAGCATTTCTCAACCTGTGGGTCCCCAGATGTTGCTGAACTGGAACTCCCATCACCCCCAGCTAGCAAGGCCAGAGCTCAGGGATGATGGGAGTTGTGGTCCAACAACATCTTGGGAACCTACAGGTGGAGAACTGCTGCCCTAGATCCTTCTCACACATATTACTGGCAAGCCAGGTGTCCCCCATCTTCTATTTGTCCAGGTTGATATTCCTTCCTAAGTGCAGAACCTTACATTTGTCCCTATCGAAATTAATGTTGAATCTCGATTCTATCTTTTGGGGCAAAAATAAAATAAAACATGGCATTATTTATGGGGAAATGGCTTGCAAAAAGTAATATACTGAGCAGTTGCATATAAAATGTGCCTATGGGTAGAAAGGGGCTTCAAAATCCATGTGAATTTTTGTGCGGACGTGAAAAACTCTGATGTGAAAACGGAGTGAGACATGTTTGGAGAAATGAGAAACTGAGGGAATCTGGAATGGGGTGATCCATTCCATTCTTCATGGTGTGATGGCCTGGGACTTGGGCTTGGACTCAGAACCAGAGGAGTTTCAGTCCGCACCGGATCCTTTGCCTCAGGCATCACCTGAACCAAGTCTGGGGCCTGATCCTGAAGAGTCCCAGTCTGCACAGGTTCCCCTACAACAAGCACCAGCTGGGCCGAGTCAGGGGCCTGAGCCTGCCCTGGCTCCAGATGCGGGGATGACCTCGTTGCCTCCAGCCGGGCCATCACTTACAGCTGCTCCACTACCGGTTAGGTCAGGGGAGGCTGAGGTGGCCCCTGGGTCTAGTAACCCACTGACGTCTCCCAAGCTGCAGAATAAGGTCTGAGAGAAGGAGAGACCTGAGTACTCGCAGGAGGAGTGCTCACCTCTGGGCGAAACAGGGAGGTGAGTCGCCGGCGGATCAGGACCGGTCCAGAATCTGAAGGTTCCACTAGGAGTCAGTCCAACAGGGCCAAGGCAGGACACGAGGCAGGAAACCAGGCGAGGACAGGTACAGAATCTCAGGCAGGATCTAGCATACAGCAATGTTGCTCCTGCAACCTGGAATGGGGCCAGACAGCCTTTTATCCCGGTCCTGATCCCCTGGCAACTCATCTCCCTGTTTCGCCCGGAGGCGAGCACTCCTCCTTCAAGTACTCAGGTCTCTCCTTCTCGGCCCAGCTGGTGTTTGTTGCAGGGGAACAAAGGATCCGGTGCAGACTGAGACTCCTCTGGTTCCAAGTCCCAGGCCATCACACATGGGATGGAGGTAGCCTTCAGTTGTCCGCTGGCAGTTTTGCAGAGGGATCTCGTTCCGACACACCGCTGCTGGCACAGCAGGCCCCAATCCCTCCCATGCAAGGACTGGATGTTTCTAATTCCTAAAGCTCAGCTCTCTTGCTATAGTCTCTGACTTGAAAGAGACCCTGCAGAGTGATAGAATACCACACGCCCCTTAAGGCACAAACCCCCAGTGTGGCAACACAGAGAAAAAGACCTGGGTTTCTATTACTGATTTCCAGGTCACAACTGGCAACTGGGGTTGGGAGGGAGGGGAAGGGAGGAATTTATAAAACATGTGCTGTTTCAGTGGGACATCTTGTTTAGGAGTCATCGATCACTGCTCACCTGCCCGGCGTGCTCCGGGGTCATCCGCCAAGGCCTGGGGGTGGGGGCTTTGTACCTCGGGTGATTTTTGTGATCAAAGAAGTGTTCTTTGGAGCTTTTCTGACTGTTCCTACAGTTAAAGGGAGATTTACGCCTGCTTAGAGGCCAAGAGTCCCTCCCAAAGTTAAATAACGCTCAAACAAGGAGCAAGGCAGTAGAGCAGATAATAGAATCACAGAATTGCAGAGTTGGAAGGGATCACATAGGGCATGCAGGAATCTTTCACCCAACATAGGGCTTGAACCCACGGTCCTGAGATTAAAAGCCTCAAGCTCTACAAACTTATTTATTTCATAAAATTTATATAGCGTTTGTGGTAAAGGTAAAGGGACCCCTGACCATTAGGGCCAGTCATGGCCGACTCTGGGGTTGCGGCGCTCATCTCGCTTTATTGGCCAAGGGAGCCGGCATACAGCTTCCGGGTCATGGGGCCAGCATGACTAAGCCGCTTCTGGCGTTTCAGAGCAGCGCACGGAAACGCCATTTACCTTCCTGCCAGATAAACCTACCTATTTATCTACTTGCACTTTGATGTGCTTTCGAATTGCTAGGTTGGCAAGAGCAGGGACTGAGCAACGGGAGCTCACCCTGTTGTGGGGATTCGAACCATCTTTCCCAACATCAGGTCTTTTCCAGGGAGTCTTCTCTTCTCATGAGGTGGCCAAAGTATTGGAGCCTCAGCTTCAGGATCTGTCCTTCCAGTGAGCACTCAGGACTGATTTCCTTAAGCATGGATAGGTTTGATCTTCTTGCAGTCCATGGGACTCTCAAGAGTCTCCTCCAGCACCAGAATTCAAAAGCATCAATTCTTTGGCGATCAGCCTTCTTTATGGTCCAGCTCTCACTTCCATACATCACAACTGGGAAAACCACAAGATATTACTTCTTTATTTTTTTAAATAACTTTTTAAAAAATCTTCTCCCTCTCTCTCTCTCTCTCTCTCTCTCTCTCTCTCTCTCTCTCTCTCTCTCTTTTAAAAAGTGTCCCCGGATTCTTTGAAAAAAATCTGGTAACCTTCATCAAGAGAGCTTTAAGGTCCAGCTGGGCTGTGAGGAGGTTAAGATTTTAAAGCAGTATCTGACTGGCCACCTAGCAGGGATATCGTAGGAGTGGGTGTCCTACATCGGAAGCGGGTTGGATTAGATTGGCTTTGAGGTGCCTTCCACCTCTATGATTCCCTCTACCAGGTTTATGAAAAAACTGGTTTTTTGTTGTTGTTGTTTTTTGTAATGTCATGGAACCATAGCTGTCAACCTTCCCTTTTTTTGCAGGAAATTCCCTTATTCCAGCGCTGTTTTCTGCTGCTTCCTCCTGCTATCCTGGATTGTTAGATATCCCGTAGACTGACCCCGGGACAAGGGAGGCTGCTGATCCCTTATTTTCAAATCTGAAAGTTGACAGCTATACATGGAACATTCAGGGTCCAACTTTATGCTGCCTTCAACCTGCTGTAACAGTATTTCATAGAATCACAGAACTGTAGAATTGGGAAATGATACATAATGAGTTGGAAAAAAAAATGTTTAAAATAATCTTTGTTAAAAAGCCTGAAGCCTTCCTTTTTGGAATTCTAGGTGCCGAAATCTCAAGGGATCATAAAAGACTATTTATGTATGTGACCCCGGGTGCACGGATGTTACTGGCCCAGAGATGGAAAGAAGATAAAGTTCCTACCAGAGAAGAATGGTGGATGAAGTTGATGGATTATGCTGAAATGGCTGAAATGACTGGAAGAATCAGAAATCAGGAAGACCAAAATGTTAATAAGGAATGGCGGGAAATTGATAACTTGCCTTAAAGACCATTGTAAACAGTTAAAATTGTAAGTAGAATTGGAATATCACTTGTAGTTTAAGGTTGAATTCTGGACACAATGGAGATGTAAAGGATTATCATAGAAGATGTGGGAGGAAATGATTAAGAATAGGACCCACAGAGGGGAGGATGGAAGTCCTTGCAATCTTGTTTTTATGATTTATGTTTGATATATCTCTGTAAGATTTTAATTTGAAAAACCAAATAAACATTTTATTTTATTTTATTTTAAAAAGAATTGAAGAGTTGAAAGATGCAGGGATCTTTTGTCCAATGTGTGGCTCAAACACGAGGCCAAGAGATTAAGAATCTCGTGCTCTACCGACACAGCTATCTCGTTGGCTTATTTGGTTTATTAATAAAATAAGAATCATTTAATTTAAAAGGGGGCAGAGCACCACCTGGGAAGAATGGCAGATGAAGGTGATGGACTATATGGAACTGGCGGAAATGACTGGCAGAATCTGAGACCAAGGAGAAGAGTTGGTGGAAGAAGATTGGAAGAAATTTAAAGTTTATCTACAGAAACATTGTAAAATTAAGGAATGTTAGAAGGATGTTGGAATGAAGTAATGTGGTTTTAGCAGAAATGATATAAAGGATTAAGTAAAAATGGATTGTTAATTGGTGAAAGAACAGAATGTAAAATTATAGTATATTAAGATAAATCATTAGGATAGAAATAAAGATGGAAAGGATTTGCTGAAATATCTAATTGAATTAGAATACAAAAAAGGGAGGTGTGAGGAGGTCAAGGAAATAAGCAAAGGAAAGAAAGTTATGTAAAGGATTGATTTGTTTTTTTTCTTTAATTATCTGCATTTTTTCTGTTCCCCCCCCCTTTGTTCTTGTATTGTTCTGTATTTTTATTTTTATTTTCTGTTTAAATATGTTCTTTATTTTTTCTTTTTGTAACCTTTAAAATCTCAATAAAAATCTATTGAAAAAATAAAATAAAAGGGGGCAGAGCAGCAGATGTGGCTCGAGCCTTCTTGCGGCAGCCTGCGTTCACGTTGTGCATGATTCAGAGGTCCTTACACGCGCATTGTGGTGAGCAAGAGGCATTAAGAAGAAAGTACAGTTTAATTTGCAGTGGTGGCCATCAATGCAAATGGCTCTAAAACGGGTGGTCGTGCCCCTACTAAATGATTTTTTAAAAAACGGCACTGTCGATTGAATGGCTTCTGGCTCAGTTTGAGTTGTCATGATGTTCATTTCTCACTGACGTCTTAGAAGGGGGGGAATCCGAGGCAAAGTGCTGTTCATGGAACGATTTAGTAAAAATGTAAACGGGTATTATAGTAAAAAGAAAGCAGAGTGGTTGTAAATCCCCATGCAAACAAGCGTGAGCCTTAGGGAACATAAATAGTCCTTAGATTATGATTTACATGTGGGGTTGTAGGTGCTCCCCCCCCCCCTTCCAGGCTCTCTGTGTGCTTTTCTGCAATTGAATGGAGTTTAGAAATGGTGGAAGAAAGCCAAATCAGTGGGATATTTGTGGCTTTTTTCTCGTTAGTCCCCCTACTTTGAAGATCTCTGCTGCCTGCCAACCCCAATCCATTTTGCTCCGAAGCCAAACTGAACCGTTGTTCCTTGTGCAGCTTCTATGGAGTCCCTTGCCAATGATTGATCGGGAGTGAGGTGGATACATGGATGTGTGTGGGGCTGGAGAGAATGGCCGTTGTACCCTTTGACCACCCCTCCTTTTAGAGATAGGGGGTGAATTCGGTTCAGCTTGCATTTAGAAGCCAATCTGTGCGGTCTGAAATAGCCAGAGATGCATTCTCATTGGAAAGTTAAGGGACCTAGACCTTTCTTCTAACATCTGTGATTGGATTAAAGACTTTCTGAGAGATTGGACACAAATAGTGAGGATTGGGCCCAGTGGCGTAGCGTGGGGGGTGCAGGGGGGGCCGGCCGCACCGGGCGCAACATCTGGGGGGGGGGGCGCGCGCTCACTGCCTCCGGAGTCGTCGAAGAGCCTTGGCGCAGGCTGTAGCAGAGCCCCATGTCTCGCGGAACCGACGAGCTGTGCGCGCGTCCGGGCTGAAAGTGTCTGGCAGGCAGCGGCTCTCAGCGCTCGCCGCGGTCCCCGCGTGTCAGGGCCGCGGAGGGCGCGCCAGGCAGCCCCTCCTCACAGCCCCACCGCCGCTGCTGCTGCTGCAGCTGCTGGGCCATGTTGCATTTTCCTCGCCTCTCTGCCCTCCTCCTCCTCCGGGCAAGCAGCGTCGTTTGGGCGGCAGCGCCAGCGGCAACTCGCCTCAGATCACCTGACACGGACCCGCTGCTGCCGCCGTGGCTACCTTACCGTAAATACCCCAGCCCAGGCAGCAGCAAGAAGCTGGCAGGGGCGGCAGGTTAGGGGTTAGGGGCGCAAATTACTTGCCTTGCCCCGGGTGCTGACAACCCACGCTACGCCGCTGATTGGGCCTGTTACATCTACCTCCCTGAAGCTCAGCACTGGCACTCCACAGGGATGCGTGCTGAGTCCATACCTGTATTCGTTGTATACATATGACTGCATTTCATCTGACTCATCTGCTGCAATTATTAAGTTTGCTGATGACACCACCATAATGGCGCAGAAGAATCTGCATACAGGGGGAAGGTTCAAAGGGTATCCAAATGGTGCTCAGAGAACAATCTGTACCTAAACATTGGCAAGACAAAGGAGATGGTGTTGGACTTTCGGAGGAAGAGAGGCGAGCTAGCCCAGTTGTATATCAGGTGGGCTGTGTGGAGAGAGTCTCTTCTTTTAAATTCCTGGGAGTCCGTCTTAGTGAAGACCTTACTTGGAAGGTCAATACAGCCCAGGTGGTTAGAAAGGCCCAACAGAGACTTCATTTCCTTAGGGTCTCTCGAAAGAACAATGTTAGACAGCAACTGATGATTTCCTTCTATCGGTCCACGATAGAAAGTGTTCTCTCATACTGTATTACGGTGTGGTATGCTGGTTTGACAAGGGACGTGGGTGGCGCTGTGGGTTAAACCACAGAGCCTAGGACTTGCCGATCAGAAGGTCAGCGGTTCCAATTCCCGCGACGCGTGAGTTCCTGTTGCTCGGTCCCTGCTCCTGCCAACCTAGCAGTTTGAAAGCACGTCAAAGTGCAAATAGATAAATAGGTAGCGCTCTGGCGGGAAGGTAAATGGCGTTTCCGTGCACTGCTCTGGTTCACCAGAAGCGGCTTAGTCATGCTGGCCACATGACCCGGAAGTTGTACGCTGGCTCCCTCGGCCAATAAAGCGAGATGAGCGCCGCAACCCCAGTCATGACTGGGGTCCCTTTACCCTTTACTTTACCTTTATGCTGGTTTGACAGCCATGGACAGAAAGTCCCTACAGAGGGTGGTGAAGGCAGCACACGATATCATGGGCTTTCTCCTAAGTCCGCCAGATGTCATCACAGGAGACCGTTGCCTCAAAAGAGCGAGGAATATTCTCAGGGATGACTCACACCCTGGCCAGCACCTTTTTAATCTCCTGCCCTTGGGCAGGAGATATAGAAGCATGATAAGCCGCACCAGCAGGTTAAAGAACAGTTTCTACCCGTGGGCCGTGAGGTGGTCGTAGGACAGCACACAGAGTGTAAGAAGGACTGAGAGATTGTAGTGGAGAGGGGGGCTTGTTTAATCTCACTGTAAAAAAGTGGTACAGTGACAATAAAGTATTTCTATTTCTATTTCTATTTTAAATAAAAGGACACATTCTACTTATGTAAAAACATGCTTATTCCCGGACCGTCCGCAGGCCGGATTTAGATGGCGATTGGGCTGGATCCGGCCCCCAGGCCTTAGTTTGCCTACCCATGCTATAAACCAATAAAAGTTCCTTTGCACGGTTGTGTTGCCTGTGTGGGTTTAATGCTTCTGTAACTAATGCATCTTTGAGCAGAGAAATGCAAACAAGTTAGGTAATTTGCACTCGGGACGTGGGAGTCCATGGGGATATATTTCCACTGGAAATATCCAAAGGCATCTCACATTCTAGGTGAAAGAAAAAGCTGGCGGTCTTTCTTTCCACTGCCTGCCCTTTTCACGTACCCAAACACCAACACAACGAAATCAAAGTCAGATGGTTCTCCCACTGCCAAACCCAAAAAACTGCAAACATCAATGCTGACACGAAGAAAGTTTCTTCCATTCTTTCTGCTCTGTGCCCTGCCTGCTAATGAACAACCTACCAATGTCGATTAGGATTTCTCCTTTGTTTTCTATAGGCAGCTCTCAGCCCCCCTACATAACCCCCACCCTGCAAAAAGGGTCTAGTGAAACTGGGAGCTCAGACTGTGTGCCACACTCTGGTTTCTCTCTCTCTAAATCTCTATAAAGAACCTTTCGATGAAGGTGAAAGAGGAGAATGCAAAATATGGTCTGAAGCTCAACATCAAAAAAACTAAGATCATGGCCACTGGTCCCATCACTTCCTGGCAAATAGAAGGGGAAGAAATGGAGGCAGTGAGAGATTTTACTATCTTGGGCTCACTGCAGATGGTGACAGCACTCACGAAATTAAAAGACACCTGCTTCTTGGGAGAAAAGCAAAGACAAACCTAGACAGCATCTTAAAAAGCAGAGACATCACCTTGCCGGCAAAGGTCCGTCTAGTTAAAGCTATGGTTTTCCCAGTAGTGATGTATGGAAGTGAGAGCTGGACCATAAAGAAGGCTGATTGCTGAAGAATGGATGCTTTTAAATTCTGGTGCTGGAGGAGACTCTGCAAGAAGATCAAACCTATCCATTTCTAAGGAAATCAGCCCTGAGTGTTCACTGGAAGGACAGATCCTGAAGCTGAGGCTCCGATACTTTGGCCACCTCATGAGAAGACTCCCTGGAAAAGACCCTGCTGCTGGGAAAGATGGAGGGCACAAGGAGAAGGGGATGACAGAGGACGAGATAGTTTGACAGTGTTCTCGAAGCTACCAGCATGAGTTTGACCAAAGTGCGGGAGGCAGTGGAAGACAGGAGTGCCTGGCGTGCTCTGGTCCAGGGGGTCACGAAGAGTCGGACAAGACTAAATGACTAAACAACAACACTGCCTGAATATGCAGCTTCATATTCAGTCGCAGATGAATTAAGAGATTCTTTAGCATAATATTCTAATTCTCCTGCAAGAGATCAGCTCCTATTTTTATAAAACACATCCAATCCTGATGTGTTCGAGGCTCACGGTCCCCAAGTCACCATCAAGTGACAAAAGGTTTGTGGTGGGACAGGCTGCAAACCCAAAAGTCACAAGAAAGAGCTCTAAGTGCAACTTCCTAGGTATATAGTATGTTCTACAAACTTTTAATAATTTACCCCACCTTCCCATTACTGCAACGGACAGAAATTACCATCTGACCATGAGGCCGTGCTCGAGGAGGTTCTTCAGGTTAGGAAGTGTCTGCCTTAGATCTGTAGTGCAGACTGAGATTCCTCTGGTTCCGAGTCTGAGCCCCAGGCCATCACACCTACCTAAAAAAAGGTAAATCAACAACTTGTAATGTCTGTGTGTGAGGGGGGTTGACAAAAAATGTTTTGCACCTGGTACCACCTGACCTTGCTACCCCTCCGAGTTGAGATACTGTTTGGCAGGTAAACCAGTTTTGCGGAGCACAATTCAAGATCTCTTCAGCTCCAGAGATGCTGATTCGAGGGTCTCAATGGTAACACGTGGGAAAGACCAGACAAAGAGAGGTTGAGGTGAGCTCTAGACAGGTGTCTATGTTGGTGGTGGGGACATGAAATTGGATAAAAGAAGAGTAAATTTGCCATGACGGAAATAAAATTCCCAGGAAATTTCTCGGCCAAAACAAAGGGATTAAGAACATTGGAACTAATGGACAACATGCAGCTGTCTGCAAGAAGGGAGTCAGAGTGATCGGGAGGGCAGTAAATGTCTTGAGCCGATGATGGATGGAGCAGCTAAGAAGTCAAGTCTATCTACACCACATATGGGCAAGGCAGGAGGCCAATCTGGGCATGTCATACTTGGTGGAAATGGCATGAGCCCTGATCCCTTGGCACACCGCCTTCTCCCCACCCTCACCCCAGTCCATGTGTTGGAGAGCAAAATTCTGAAATAGAGATCTTCTTGAAGAAGAGATCCTTCTCGCACATATAATAGCAGCAGCAACAACAACTTTTAAAAAAGAACAGCTAATGGGCATCCTGATTTTGCCACCGAGGCTGCCCCCTCCTTCTCAGCTGATGTGTTCAGCACATTCCATTGCAAAGGAACGTAATATTTTGACTTGGTGGTAATTTATTTCGCTGGTCAAAATAGTGTGTGGGAGCTCAGCTCTTTATACCCGCCTCTCTGCTTTCTCCTTTCACACTGTGTATATTTGGCTTGGGATGCTATCTGTTGATACAGGAAGCTGGAATCTGCTTCTGCGAGATTCTTGGGAAAGGACATGGTGTAACCAAGAAGAGCTTCAAGGCTCTAAACTTATATTGCATTTCATATTGTGGAGTGGATTCCCTTTGGGGGGGGGGGTGCCATACCTGAACAAAGTGTGTACATGTATTTCTGTGTGTGCAATGTTCCAAGGGAGTAAAGGATCTTGAACGAGGTGGAGCCTTCCTTCCTTCCAAGCGCAGGCAAAGACCTGCGTGGGATGAATTCTGCTTTACAAAGGACCCTCGCTGACTCACATTCTATGCCACAGGGATAAATGAATTTGTCAATGCTGACTTTTCTTAGTTTCTCTCTATTTTCCCTGCCTTAAGCTCAGTTTTCCACACTGGTTTGTTAATTTTTCTATTTAAAAAGTCCTCATAAAAATTTGCCCATATATGAAGTGTGATTTTCTCCTAACGTATTGCTGTTTGTTGTTTAGTCATTTAGTCATGTCCAACTCTTCGTGACCCCATAGACCAGAGCACGCCAGGCACTCCTGTCTTCCACTGCCGCCCGCAGTTTAGTCAAACTCATGCTGGTAGCTTCGAGAACACTGTCCTTGTGCCCTCCATCTTCCCCAACATCAGGGTCTTTTCCAGGGAGTCTTCTCTTCTCATGAGGTGGCCAAAGTACTGGAGCCTCAGCTTCAGGATCTGTCCTTCCAGTGAGTGCTCAGGGCTGATTTCCTTCAGAATGGAGAGGTTTGATCTTCTTGCAGTCCATGGGACTCTCAAGAGTCTCCTCCAGCACCATAATTCAAAAGCATCAATTCTTCGGCGATCAGCCTTCTTGATCGTCCAGCTCTCACTTCCATACATCCTGCAAAACAGTATACATTTCGCAAAACAGTTTCCCCCTCGTATAATGTGCCACCAGCCTTGTATCTGGCATTGCTTGGGAATTCTAAGGGTGTGTGTGGAATCAGTTTTGAAAGGTTTAGCCAATACCATTACTACCATTATTAACATTATTATAATAATATTTGTTTATATCCCACCTTTTTCCTAGGCTGGAACTCAAGGTGGCTTGCACAAAAAACAAAAAACGCAGATAAAATGCTAAAAGTGAAAAACATAGAAAAGATAAAAGGTAAACAGTGATGAACATATAATAAAATTAAAACAATAAAACGAGTCAGAGTAGCATCCCGTTGTAGCCAAACAAAGATGAAAACCTGCTTCTAGATTGCAGGAACCATTGTGCAAAAGTGGGTATCTTAAGAGGCATCCAATTTCATAGTGAGCAAGCAACTTTCCAAAATATATAATAGATTTTGATATTTTTTTAATACAAAAATATGCATTCCTATGTATACCCAGTCACTCCCCAATACAAGCAATTTTTGTACACAGCATCTCAAAATTTGGGGAAGTGCAAATTTTGAAGGAAAGTTGAATTTCATCTGTTGTTGTGCGAGGAAGGGTGAATTAGTTCAGTTCACATGGAAATGCAAACCAAGCCAACTTTCTCTCCCATTCCTAAATTCCCCTATCGCTGCCCCTTCACAGTCTCTGCTCTTGCACTTCCAACAAGTTCACATAGTTCTGAACTGCCCCGAGATCTACGGCTGAAGGGCGGTATGCAAATTTAATAAATAAAATAATAAACAAACAAATAAATAAAGCAAGCATTGGTCATCTTGGGATCTGTTTCTGACAGCTGAGGGCATCTTTATGGACCGAGCGGGAAGAAGGAGGCTGGACAGAGAGATTTTGGTAACAGGAGGAGAGATTTTACGTTGAGGTTCAAAGGCCTTTTCTCTGATGTGTCTGGGATTACATTGCAAAGAAACCCGCAAGCCCGTGTATTTTAAGAGCAGTTGCTGTGGTTGCTTTTGGTGCCATATAAAAACCAGAGAAACATGTTCTCCTGAACAAAAAGCACATGTGGTCTGAAATATAAGATGGGCTGCTCTTTCTTCAGTGGTATGCACCTTTCATCCAGCTAGAAACCTCTTAAGCCATGGACTTTCAAATGTCCTACATTTAGCCAGGGAACCCTTTCAATATATGGCTGCATATGCCATGGAAGAAGCATGCCTTGCAGAGGATTCTGGGAGATGGGCTGGTGCTCACACTTGGTTTGAGGACCAGAGTGTTTAAGGACATTCACAGGGAAACCAAAATGTTTGTTTACAAAGCTATTATACTACCAACCTTACTGTATGCTTGTGGAACATGGACCACTTATAAACGCCATCTCCAACTCCTCAAAAGATTCCATCAATGGTGTCTCCCAAAATTTTTACACATCACTTGGGAAGATAGGCGAACTAATGCCAGTGTACTGGAAGAAGCAAAGATCACCAGTGTTGAAGCGATGACTCTTCAACATCAACTTTGTTGGACTTATCATGTTGTTCAGATGCCTGAGGATCGTCTTCCAAAGCAACTACTCTATTCTGAACTTAAAAATGGAAAGCATAATGCTGATGACCAATAAAAGAGGTTTAAAGACTCTCTCAAGGCAAATCTAAAAAACGTATACACACCAACAACTGGGAAACACTGGCCTGCAAGCGCTCCAGTTGGAGAACAGCCTTTACCAAAGGTGTCATAGACTTTGAAGATGCTTCAACTCAGGACGCAAGGGAGAAACGTGCTAAGAGGAAGGCACACTTGGCAAACCCTCACTGTGATCAGTTCCCATTTGGAAACCTATGTCCCCACTGTGGAAGGATGTGTGGAGCCAGAACTGGCCTCCACAGTCACTTACAGACTCACTGTTAAGACTGTTACAGATAGGTAGCCGTGTTGGTCTGCCATAGTCAAAACAAAAAAAATTCCTTCCAGTAGCACCTTAAAGACCAACTAAGTTAGTTCTTGGTATGAGCTTTCGTGTGCATGCACACTTCTTCAGATACAGTTAAGACTGTGTTCATGGAAGACAATCTTACTCGGCTACGAGGGATCGCCGAAGAAGAAGTCGAGTTGGAGCTTAGCATCACCCTGGGTAATATGTCCCAGGACACACTGAGCACATTCTAGGCCAGAAATGGGGACCCTGTCTCCTTCTGGATGGTCCTGAACTCCAACACTCATCAATGCCAGCCAACAGGACCATCGCTGAGGGATGATGGGTACTGGAGTCCTGCAATACCTGGAGTACCAAAGGCTTCTCATCCTTGTCATAGGTTCTCTTTTGCCCCTGAAGAAGAACCTCTTCCAGCCCTACCTGGAGATGCGAGAGAGACCTTCTGCACGCAAGGTCCCCTGCCTGAATCCTTGGAGGGCGGCTGTCAATCAACATGGATGATTCTGAGCTAGAAGGACCCAATGGTCCGACTGCCAATAAGACGGCTTCCGATGTATTGTATCTCAGCACCAACGGGTTCAAATTCCTAACTGGGCTTAGGAAACAAATATGCTGTTTTCCTGACATGTGCCGCACTCCTTACTGTGTGAAGAGGGGTTGACGCTAGTGCTGCCTGTTACCACTGCTGGTGGTTTTCTTTTCTTTTTTTAAAGCTACCGCCTTCCTTTATTCGACTCATTCCCACCATCATGACCAACCTGGTCATGTTTTTCTATGTCGCCGACGACGGCGAGCCCATTCAGCGCGTCACCTTCGAGCTATTTGCAGACAAGTTTCCAAAGACAGCAGAGAATTTCTGTGTCTTAAGCACTGGGGGGGGGGGGAGGTTTTGGTTACAACAACAACAACAACAACAATAATAATAATAATAATAATAATAATAATTTTTTATTTATACCCTGCCCTCCCCAGCCAAGACCGGGCTCAGGGCGGCTAACAACCAATAATAAAAACAAGTTGATTAAAATACAATTTAAAAGATTAAGATACAACATCAAAACAATTAGGGAGCAATCTCTTCATAGGAGGAGAAAGGAAAAAGAAAGAGGGGGAGGTAATCAAACTGATTCCAAGCCAAAGGCCAGGAGAAACAACTCTGTCTTACAGGCTCTGCGGAAAGAAATCAGATCCTGTGGGGCCCTGGTCTCATGAGGCAGAGCGTTTCACCAGGCCGGAGCCAGTGTTGAGAAGGCCCTGGCTCTGGTTGAGGCTAATCTAACTTCCTTAGGGCCCAGGACCTCTAGTGTGTTGCTATTTATGGACCTTAAGGTCCTCCGTGGGGCAGACCGGGAGAGGCGGTCCCGTAGGTACGAGGGTCCTAGGCCGTGAAGGGCTTTAAAGGTCAAAACCAGCACCTTGAACCTGACTTTGTACTCCACCGGGAGCCAGTGCAGCTGGAAAAGCACTGGGTGAATATGCTCCCATGGCAGAGACCCCGTGAGGAGCCTCGCTGCAGCATTCTGCACCCGCTGGAGTTTCTGGGACAGCTTCAAGGGCAGCCCCGAGTAGAGCGAGTTACAGTAGTCAAGCCTGGAGGTAACCGTTGCATGGATCCTGCTTCTACAGAATCATTCCTGGGTTCATGTGCCAGGGTGGTGACTTTGCTCATCATAATGGAACAGGTGGTGAATCGATTTACGGTGAGAAGTTTGCTGATGAGAACTTTGTCCTCAAGCACACAGGTGCTGGCATCTTGTCTATGGCAAGATGCTGGTCCCAAGACAAATGGGTCTCAGTGCTTCATCTGCACTGCCGAAACTGACTGGATGGATGGAAAACATGTGGTCTTTGGCAAAGTCAAAGATGGAATGAATATTGTGGAAGCAATGGAGCGCTTTGGGTCAAGGAACGGCAAGACAAGCAAGAAGATCACCATCTCTGACTTTGAGCAGCTGTCATAAAATTCCTTTGTCTTAACAATCAACCACTCCTTCTGTAGCTGGGGGTAGTCCCCTGTAATCCTTGTGCTCCTGACTTACTGACATGTATTTTTAAAGCAGGGTTTGGGGAAGCTGTGATAGCTCAGTCAGTAGAGCATGAGACTCTTAATCTCAGGGTTCTGGGTTCAAATCCCACATCGGGCAAAATATTCCTGCATTGCAGGGGGTTAGAGTAGATGGAGAGCTGGACCATAAAGAAGGCTGATCACCGAAGAATGGATGCTTTTGAATTGTGGTGCTGGAGGAGACTCTTGAGAGTCCCATGGACTGCAAGAAGATCAAACCTCTCCATTCTGAAGAAAATCAGCCCTGAGTGTTCACTGGAAGGACAGATCCTGAAGCTGAGGCTCCAAGACTTTGGCCACCTCGGGAGAAGAGAAGACTCCCTGGAAAAGACCCTGTTGTTAGGAAAGATGGAGGGCACAAGGAGAAGGGGACGACAGAGGACGAGATGGTTGGATAGTGTTCTCGAAGCTACCAGCATGAGTTTGACTAAACTGTGGGAGGCAGTGGAAGACAGGAGGGCCTGGCATGCTCTGGTCCATGGGCACAAAGAGTCGGACATGACTAAACGACTAAACAACAACAGAGTAGACGACCCTCAAATTTCCTTACAACTCTACAATTCTATGATTCCAGATGTAGCTGGACTCTAACTCCCATCATCCCTCAATGTCAGCCAGTGCTGACTGGGGCTGATGGAGACCCCCACATACAGAGGTTTCTTATCCCTGTTTTAAAGCTTTGGTTGGTGGAGCCCAATTCTGAACTGAGCAGAAAGTATGGTGCCCACCACTAATTTTGGTGATGTTTTTTCTTCTGTATTTCCATGCTGATTTGGATGTTTGGCACGGCGCTTCTGGGTTGTTTATCGGCCCTTGAAGATGAGTCTTGCACAGGAAGCTGCGCTGCTGAAGGAGGGGAGGGGGTTGCAAAAGTAGAAAAGGGATGGAAAACAGCAACATCTGATGGGATGACGCTTCCATGGGAATTTGTCCCTGGAACTGTTTAGTACACACATGTGGCTGTTGGGCAAGGCTGGTTCTGTGGGAACGAAACAAGACAGCAAGCCGCAAAGAAAAGGAACCAACACCAAAGGAAAAAATGCAGAGTGTAAACACGAACCCAGGATTTTTATGTTGCCGTCGCTGACTTGTTCCATTGACTGCTTCAAACACAAAGCGGGTTTCTCTTCACTCTGGGGGACCAGAGACCAGGCCAACATTATGAGTATGGTTTTCATTTTCCTCCCCAGGACGAAACATGAGCCGTTTTGCAGCCAAGTAAGTTCGACTCAAAGTAGACCCATGGAAATTAATTGGCCTAAGGTTGCCTACAGTTGCAACATGTGCTTGACCTGAGTCGAAGAGGCTAGAACCTGAAGGGAAAGTGACAGGATGTGCTTAGGACTTGAAAAGGGATGCTCTAAGCAGGACCCTCTAAGACAGCAGTTCTCAACCTGTGTGTCCCCAGATGTTGTTGGACTACAACTCCCATCATCCCTGAGCTCTGGCCTTGCTAGCTAGGGGTGATGGGAGTTGTAGTTCAACAACACCTGGGGACCCACAGCTTGAGAAAGGCTGCTCTAAGAGCAACATAACATGGCTTTTGAGAGCTAGAGGAGTGTTGTAAGCAGTTAGCAGACAAATAGCAAAAGCCAGTGCTGCTGCACCTGGGCGATAAAGGAGAGGGGAAGCACCCAGGTGGGTCCTCCAAGAAGCCTTTTGGCTTTTCATCATTTGGCCTGTGTGTGAAATCCATTCTCCCAGGGCCAGATTTAGGTTTGATGAGGCCCTAAGCTACGGAAGGTAACGGGGCCCTTTATAAGTCCAGCTGTCCTTTGCCCACAACAAATTGCCACTGTTTTTTGCTGTTGAATATATGCTATAGTATATGGTAATTTATGGACCTAATAGGTATCTAAAGCCATTTGCACATGTTGCCATGCAAGCAGTCCATGCAGAATGTCGGCACCCTATATATAGAAAGAAGCAAACCAGTGATATTTTAGGGAGCAGGCTAGCAGGCGGAGCCCATGACTTACATCCTAGGAGCCTAAACAACACAAAATACTATTGCTGTATGTAGGTTTATTTTATTTGTTTTTTATCTTATATTTTGGAAATGTACATCCTGGGTTCTTTCCTTTAATTTTTTTGGGGGCCGCCAAGAGAGTGGGGCCCTAAGCTATAGCTTGTTTAGCTTCTACGTAAATCCGGCACCGCATTTTCCATATAAAGGAGCAAAACCTATTGTTTGCTATCTCTCCCTTTTTTTTAGTCATCATGAAAACCCACCAGCAATTCAGTGTGAATTTCCCCTAATATGTACATTTTTAAAAATGTTTTGCCTAATAGAATGCATTTTGGGAGCAAACTTTTCAAAACTGCCCCGATTTTGCATCGCGGTTAGTCAGAACTAGGAGTTTGGATACGGTAGGAGACAATTTCGAATCAAGATGGTGCCCTGAGAAATAATTTCGATGTATGTGCAAGATCACTGACCTGACTGGCACGGATTTTAGCCACTGATTTCAAAATTGAATGGATTCCCCCCATTTCTTAGACTCCCCAAGTAATGCTAGGCATGTTGCTGCTGGATCATCAATAATAAACTCATTTACAGGTCACCCTTTGGGGACAGATCACACAAAGTGGCTTTCCGTTCCGAATGCAACTAGACAGTTTGGAACATAGGAAACTGCTAAGGTAGACCATTCATCCATGTAGCTGAGTGTTGTGGACACTGGCTGACTGCGGTTCTCTGGGAAGAAAGATCCACATCCCCACATGTGGGAAGTTTCAGGGTGGCAGGAGAGGATATATTGTTTATTAATATCCTTCCTAACTTGCGCTCGCAAGTTCCTTTACTTAGCAGAGTTACATTCCCCTTTTTACATGCACAGCAGATAGCTGGTCGCAGGCTCGTGTGAGCTTCTCACTATTATACAATTCAGTCTGTCTTCAGATTGAATTGTACATTCCTGGAAAGTTCCCTTGAATACCTCTTAAAAGAATAAAGATGCCACAATCTTATTCAAAGTCAATAGAGGACGTTTACTCACATCAGTTCACGGTTGGATTCCTGAAGGCAGACTTAGTTACAGATATGTACATGTGGATCTACCCCATATGGGGGAATAATTCCAGTGCTTCTGCTAGCTGAGAGCTAGCAGAGCAGTCCTAGCTAGAAGCTGGTCAAACGAAGAAAGAAGTCAAAAAGAGGAAAGGTTGCTGTGTGACTCGTCCTTTTGCTACCTGGACACGTTAGGTCATGACCACCTTCTATCACATGCAAAAGGAAGGATGCTCCAGCCAGGAGGAACAGGAAGTTTCAACTGGCTGGACCAAACATTCCCTCGTATGTCTTCTCTTGCATTTCTAGGAATGTTGTATCCGACTGCCTCTCATGGATGATGGATGTGGGTGGTGCTGTGGTCTAAACCACAGAGCCTAGGGTTTGCTGATCAGAAGGTCAAATCCCCATGATGGGGTGAGCTCTCATTGCTCGGCCCCTGCTCCTGCCAACCTAGCAGTTCAAAAGCATGTCAAAGTGCAAGTAGATAAATAGGTACCACTCCGGCGGGAAGGTAAACAGCGTTTCCGTGCGCTGCTCTGGTACGCCAGAAGCGGCTTAGTCCTGCTGGCCACATGACCCGGAAGCTGTATGCCGGCTCCATCGGCCAGTAAAGCGAGATGAGCACCGCAACCCCAGAGTCGTCCACGACTGGACCTAATGTTCAGGGGTCCCTTTACCTTTACATGGATCACATCCCACAACTTGGAGTCGGCTAATTCCACAGATTTAACCATGAGCTTTTTACATGCAAGACATGTGCTCTATTACTGAGCGATGGCCCTTCCCCGATCTAAATGACACCAATACACACACACACACACACACACACACACACACACACAAAGTTATAAATAAACAAAGCATCAGTAAAGCTAGAGATGTCGGAAAATTCCAACAAAAACAGAAATGGGAGCAGAAATTGCCAGGGATTGCTTGTTTGTCTCATGTCTGGAATGGAAATCCAATCCAACAAATACAATTGGTATTCACTCTGTTGTTGTTGTTGCTCTCTGTCGCTCCCACTAGGCGCAGTGATGGCGATCAGCCTAGATGGTTTTAGAAGAGGATTAGACAAATTCATGACCATGGCTGCACACCATGAAGGCTATGTCTCAACAGTTGGAGGTAGCAATGTGCTGGAAACCACAGGAGGGGAACAAGATACCGATGAAAGAAGAATGGCAAGAAAAACTGATGGAATACGCTGAAATGGCGAAGCTAACTGGAAGACTCAGAGATAAGGACAATACAATCGTACTTCTTGTTACGTTCGGTTCCGGTTACGTCTTTTCAGGTTTTGTCCTGCGGCGACCCAGAAGTACCAGAAAGGGTTATTTCCGGGTTTCGACGCTCACGCATGCGCAGATGCTCAAAATGACGTCACATGCATGTGCAGAAGCAGCCAATCACGACCCGCGCATGTGCAGATGTGCAGACGTGGGTTGCTTCCTGCTCATGTTGTGAACGGATTTCCGGAACAGATCCTGTTCACAACCAGAGGTACCACTGTAGAGATTTCAAAAAAAAGACTGGAAACTGTTGGCTGTACTTAAGGAAACATTGTAAGGGACGTGAGTGACGCTGTGGGTTAAACCACAGAGCCTAGGACTCTCATTGCTCGGTCCCTGCTCCTGCCCACCTAGCAGTTCAAAAGCACGCCAGGGCAAGTACGCCGGATCCCTCGGCCAATAAAGCGAAATGAGCGCTGCAATCCCAGAGTCGGTCACAACTGGACCTAATGGTCAGGGGTCCCTTTACCTTTACCTTTAAGGAAACATTAAAGAAGTGCGCTCACTAGCAGGGTTTGAGCAAACACTTACAATCAAGAAAACAAACACAGAAACTAAGATGTGATAACTGGAAAACAACAAAATGTAAGATGTCACTTGAAAAGAATTACGGTACAAAAATGATAAGAATATAACAATATTTAATTTAAAGACTACAGTATTAAGGTAGAATAAAATAAGCAGAAGAAGCAAATATTGAAAGAACCACATGAGGGAAGTCATGAGAGGGGACTGGGGGAGATTGGGATTTATATTCTTTTCTTTCTTTGTGATAATGGTGATGAATATAAAATTGTAAAACCCAATAAAACTATTTTTTTTAAAAAAAAGGAAACCACAGGAGGGGAGTGGGCTCTTGTTATCAAATCCTGCTTACCAGTTTCCCCCAGTCATCTGGTTGGCCACTGTGAGAACAGGATGCTGGGCTAGATGGGCCATTGGCTGGATCCTGCAGAGTTTTCCTTCTGTTCTTCTGTTTTTGATTACATTCCCCCTGTTAAGTATAATTATTTATTTGACACTGAAATTGAAAATGCCTGCATGTATGTTGCTAAAGGTTTAACAATGGAAAATTCTAAGGAACTCTAAGGAGCTTTAATAGTTGATAATGAACTATTGCTGTTTTCCGGTAACTCTGACGTGAGTGTTTAACCTTAGATCAGGTGATTAAGGTATTGAATTACAAATCGCCATCTTGAAAGGGAGTTGCCTTTGTTCTCAAACTGTGAGAGTAAGGATGTAAATGAAGCTCTCCAGGTAAACAGCCTAAGGCAAAATGGAGGCTGGAACCTCTGCTTCTAGGTCTGTAGGAGTTATTTCATATTTTGTAAGATGCTGAGCATATGCTTTGGACAGGCATATGTCTTGTGGAACTGTCTGGATGTATCATTTGATGTTTCTGTTCTGTTTTGACGAAAGTTCTGCAAAGTGAAGTTTTGAACAATATCTAATGGGTCTGGACTATGCTTCATTACAAAAAGGAGTCCGTTATTACGCTTCCTGTACAGTTCAAACTGTGCAATATTAATATCTGCAGCACCTCCTTGCCATTTGCATTGTGTTTCCTTTGCACTGAAATGAATGCGGTTGGATAATGTTATGGGGAAGACAACTTAAAATATAGTGTATTTTAAAATGGGGTTTTAGAGTTTTTAGGGGTTTTTGAATGTTTTATGTAGTTTTTATGTAGTTTTATGTAGTTTTTCAATTTCATTGTTCCGCAAGGGACAATGACAATAAAGATATCGTATCGTATCGTATCGTATCGTATCGTAACTTACGTAATTTCACCACGGTGGACAATGAGGTGAATAGAGTAGCCTTTGGGGGAAGACAAACTGCAGCAGAATTGAAACAGCACGGCATACGATAAATACACATTGGAACCAGACACAATGCCTTCTTCCATCCCTAAGTTAAGCCATCGTTTAGGCTGTACCACATCAGATTGCAGGTGGAACATGAATCGGATTTCTTCTCTGTGCAACATCAGCAATGAAAGTCCTCCGTGATGACAATGATGTATAGATGGTATATTACACCTGTCAAGTTAGCGAAAATGTATAAAGTCAGTAATAAATGTTGGAAATGTAAAGAAAAAGAGGGAACATTTTATCACATGTGGTGGGAATGTAAAAAGGTGAAATGCTTCTGGGAGATGATATATAATGAGATAAAAAAATGTTGAAATATACATTTATAAAGAAACCAGAAGCATTTTTTACTGGGCATTTTGGGGAGTGATATAAATAGAAAGGAGTGTAAGCTCTTTTTATATGCAATAACAGCAGCAAGAATATTACTGGCCCAAAAATGGAAGCAAGAAGAATTACCAACGATTGAAGAATGGAGGATGAAGTTAATGGACTATGCAGAACTAGATAAACTAACAGGAAGGATTTGAAACCGGCAGGACCAGAAATTCACGGAAGACTGTAGTATATTTACTGACTATTTGAAAAGTATTTGTGAAGATCAGACGACGTTTGTAGGTTTGCAAGAAGTTTTGTGAGGAGTATTCTTGGAAGTATTGCAAAAATGGAGAAGGGGAAGGATGATTTGTTAAGAGACGTAAAGGCAATATAAAGTTAAGAAATACATAAGAAGTGGTTAAAACGGTGGATCATCAGAGGTGCTGATGGAAGTCTCAAAAGATTGTATAAGTGATAAGTTTTGTGGTACATTTTATAATTTATATGTTAAAATAAATAAAAAAATATTTTTTAAAAAAGCAATGAAAGTCCTACACAAATGCTGGTTCTGGATAATGGCGGCCCATAAATTTCTCAGTAGATCCTCTGCTTTCTTCAATTTGCTTTGCGGTTGTTTTCCGAAAGCCGTTATGACCCTCAAATCACTTTCAGCTTTGTAGTCTTAGCCACCTTTAGCGGTGGTGTGCTTGGGCACTGAGTTTTCTGAGTTTTTTTTCTTTTCTGGAGAGCCATCGAAGGAAGTTCAGCTCTACATATTTGCTCCATGAGATCAGAGTCTTCTGGGGGGTGGCGGGGAGAGGAATGAACCGCAACGCCTGGCATCATGGCAGCAGAGAGAATCCGTTTTCCGGCCCTGGCCCTTATGGGCGCACATAAACGAATGTACAGGAAATCCAGCCTGTTGGCAAGATTTATGGAGGTGCTGAGTGCTAGGAATGCAAGCGCCGGCCCTCCAATCGGGCTCTTGGAACCAACTGTGCAGGTACAGACATAAATGCTTAGGGGTGTGCATATATAAAACACCCCCTGCCCTCCAGACCAAATATTTCAACTGCAGCGCCTCTACATAAGATACTTATTCTCTCTCCTGCCCCCACCAAATCATAAACAAAGGAAAGGATTCAAAGTGCCTTCTCCATGTGCAACACACATGTCAGATCATGTGTTGTTCTTTGCAATAAAGAGCCCTTCATCTGCTTCCCTGGAGTCTCTTTCACACTCACTTTTCCAAAAAAAACCCCTCTCTATTTGTTTCCTTTTGTCTACCCTTCCTCTGCCCCCACATCACATCACTTAGCTAAAATGAAGTTTTATATTGATTCCAGTCCTGTCAGAATTCAGGACTTCTAGGGCCCATTCCTCCCTTATCTATCTTCTTGGGAGTGTGTATGTTTTAAACCAACAAGTGTTGTTCCTACGGAATTTTAGCTCCACGTGAAACAAGGGAGAGGAATGGTTGGGCTTGTCCAAAAGCTGACGGTCCCTGCAGCATGTTGATGATGTCATCAGGGCGCACCAACGCAAATGAGTTTTGGGGCGCGATACAGCGTACACAGCATCCTCCCTATGATTTCATGTGTCCCAGTTAGGGATGGAAGGAGGCGGATTCAATTTAGTTCATATTTAAAAGCGAGCCTACCACAGCCTCACTTTCCAGAACAATATGTGAATCAAACCACAGCCACCATTCAAAATGTACAGTGCAGTTTTCTAGGAAAGCAATGTGCAAAAAAAAAATAATGCACATACCTTGGTACCTTGGTTCTCAAACGTCTTGGTACCTGTATGTTTTGGCTCCCGAAAACCCGGTAGTAAGTGTTCCAGTTTTTGAACGTTTTTTCGGAAGCTGAACGTCCGACGCGGTTTCCGCTTGAGTGCAGGAAGCTCCTGCAGCCAATCGGAAGCCACACCTTGGTTTTTGAACGTTTCGGAAGTCAAACGGACTTCCAGAATGGATTACGTTCGAGAACCAAGGTACGACTGTGGTAGGATGTAGTGGGGGGGGGATGAAAATATATTAATGAAAATAACAGAACTGCAATATATTAGGGAACTTTGTTTTGAAAAAATGCATATATTATTGGTTCCAAAAATATGTCTATCAGGATACATTTACAGTGGTACCTCGGGCTGCAGGTGCTTCAGGTTACAGACCCTTCAGGTTACAGACTCCGCTATCCCAGAAATAGTACCTTGGGTTAAGAACTTTGCTTCAGGATGAGAACAGAAATCGTGCGGTGGCAGCGGGAGGCCCCATTAGCTAAAGTGGTAACTCAGGTTAAGAACAGTTTCAGGTTAAGAACGGACTTCCAGAACGAATTAAGTTCTTAACCTGAGGTACCACTGTACACTAAACCACTGGTGGATTTCCATGAGAACTTTAAAAAATAATAAACGGGTTATTAGGATCTGCCCTGCGTTGAGGCTCTGGAGACTAATACCAAAACCTAGAATTGGACCCTGTAGCTCACAGGCAACCACAGCCAGTGTGGTATAGTGGTTAAGAGCGGTGGACTCGTAATCTGGTGAACCGGGTTCGATTCCCCGCTCCTCCACATGCAGCTGCAGGGTGACTTTTGGCTAGTCACACTTTTCTGAAGTCTCTCACCCCACTCACCTCACAGAGTGTTGGTTGTGGGGGAGGAAGGGAAAGGAGGAAGGGAAAGGAGATTGTTAGCTGCTTTGCTCCTTAAAGGTAAAGGTAAAGGTACCCCTGCCCGTACGGGCCAGTCTTGCCAGACTCTGGGGTTGTGCGCCCATCTCACTCAAGAGGCCAGGGGCCAGCGCTGTCCGAAGACACTTCCGGGTCACGTGGCCAGTGTGACATCGATGCTCTGGCGAGCCAGAGCTGCACACGGAAACGCCGTTTACCTTCCCGCTAGAAAGCGGTTCCTATTTATCTACTTGCACCCGGAGGTGCTTTCAAACTGCTAGGTTGGCAGGCGCTGGGACCGAGCAGCGGGAGCGCACCCCGCCGCAGGGATTCGAACCGCCGACCTTTCGATCGGCAAGCCCTAGGCGCTGAGGCTTTTACCCACAGCGCCACCCGCATCCCTGAGACTCCTTAGGGTAGTGATAAAGCGGGAGATCAAATCCAAACTTCTTCTTCTTCTTATTCTTATTCTTCTCTAAGAGTGGTGTTACGTTCTCCCAAATTGTTGCCCTTCTCCATAGCCAGGAAACTGCATTCCGCACCTGCTACAGTTTGGAGATTTCAAGGGCAGCCTTATGCAAAACCCATTGCAGCAGTCCAACTATGAGGTTACT
Organism: Podarcis gaigeae; assembly: GCF_964106915.1. Taxonomy (NCBI): domain Eukaryota; kingdom Metazoa; phylum Chordata; class Lepidosauria; order Squamata; family Lacertidae; genus Podarcis; species Podarcis gaigeae. The sequence goes on along the minus strand of NC_139677.1, from coordinate 99,245,518 downwards.
ACAGACCCATTTAGCTTGTTCCAGGAATGGCCACAGCTGGCGAACCAGCCCTAGCTGGAAATTGTTGTGTCCCTCTTCACGAATGTTTTATGGCCCTCTTGCCTGAGGTTAAAGTTGACGTTCTGCTGATTTGCAAGATACGCTGTCTCCCGCCTTAAGTGCTTTAAAGAACTTTTGCCCACCTCTCCTCCTTTCACAGGATATTGGAGGTTATTATTACCTCGATCTCTACAACAATTCAAGGAAAGCTCGAGGCAATGACCTGAAGCTCTCTGGAAGGGATCCCAATATTCCTCCGAATAGAAACCACATGTCAAATATTTGCACCGGAGGGGAACATTCTCTGATGTAATGAGAACTTAGATTGATCAGCTCCTTATCTCCTGGCCAAGGAAAGCCTCATCAGCTCTGCAATTCGGAGAGGGAAGGGTAAGGGCAGAGAACGGTTTGATATATCGATGGTCAAGGTGGGGGGGGGGGAGCGGAGAAGACATTCCTTTCCTCCTACAGAAAACAGTCTCCTTAATTAACTTTTTAAAAGTCAATTTTCAGCAGGATTAAAGTGCCTCTGCCTTTGTGGTAGCTGGGAGCAATTGTGAAGCAGAGAGACAGCCCTGGAGCCAGCGTGATGTCAGCTCGCTACCCTTTAATGGATCCACGGGGCCTTGTTGGTTCACGCTTGGCCCCATAACAGAAACGAGAAAATGGGGAAGGCAGCCTTTATAGCAACTCGGGGGAGAAAGGAAGGGGTGAAAGAGAGTTTTCTTGCAATTTCCTTTTTCGACGAGAGGAAAAGTGGGATTCCCCACCCGCCTGCCCTTTTCCTTATAATTCCTTTGAGGGCAAGCAGTAGGGAAAAAAAGTTCACGAGATGGGGCACAGTCGACGCAAAAAAGGGAAAAGGTAGAATTTTGCCAGACCTTCCATTAGGGTGAGTCCAAACCATTGCTATTTTTGAGTGGGAGTCAATTGTTGTTGTTGTTTAGTCGTTTAGTCATGTACGACTCTTCGTGACCCCCTGGACCAGAGCATGCCAGGCACTCCTGTCTTCCACTGCCTCGCGCAGTTTGGTCAAACTCATGCTGGTAGCTTCGAGAACACTGTCCAATATTCTCTGTCGTCCCCTTCTCCTTGTGCCCTCCATCTTTCCCAACATCAGGGTCTTTTCCAGGGAGTCTTCTCTTCTCATGAGGTGGCCAAAGTCTTGGAGCCTCAGCTTCAGGATCTGTCCTTCCAGTGAGCACTCAGGGCTGATTTCCTTCAGAATGGATCGGTTTGATCTTCTTTCAGTCCATGGGACTCTCAAGAGTCTCCTCCCGCACCAGAATTCAATTGCATGAGTCAATTGCATGCTGGCAAATATAGGCTGTGCAGTTACAGATAGGTAGCCGTGTTGGTCTGCCATAGTCAAAACAAAACAAAAAAATCCTTCCAGTAGCACCTTAAAGACCAGCTAGTTAGTTCTTGGTATGAGCTTTCGTGTGCATGCACACTTCTTCAGATAACCTGAAGTGTTCTTCAGGTATCTGAAGAAGTGTGCATGCACACGAAAGCTCATAGGCTGTGCAGTTATGGTTGATTGGGAGGTACGGATGCCCCCTTTGTTCTGTCAAAATACAGCACAGGGACAACTTTTTTTTCATCTGGTGCTGAAGTGACTTCAAAGCAATCCATTACAACCTATGGCAGCATAACAAGATTGTCTCTTGGGGATTTCTCTCTCTCTCCTTCTCTCTCTCTCTCTCTCTCTCTCTCTCTCTCTCTCACACACACACACACACACAAGAATTTATAAACCTGTCTGTGCCTGGCAACTCAGAACATAAATAGCTTTCACACACCTTTCAAACACATGCATTTGGAGAAGATCCTGAACATGGAAGAATGAGAGAGAGAGAGAGAGAGAGAGAGAGAGAGAGAGAGAGAGAGAAGAAGAAGAAGAAGAAGAAGAAGAGGAGGAGGAGGAGGAGGAGGAGGAAGAGGAGGAGGAGGAGGAGGAGGAGGAAGAGGAGGAGGAGGAGGAGGAGTTTGGATTTGATATCCCGCTTTATCACTATCTGAAGGAGTCTCAAAGCGGCTAACATTCTCCTTTCCCTTCCTCCCCCACAACAAACACTCTGTGAAGTGAGTGGGGCTGAGAGACTTCAGAGAAGTGTGACTGGCCCAAGGTCACCCAGCAGCTGCATGTGGAGGAGCAGGGAAGCGAACCCAGTTCACCAGATTACGAGTCCATCATTCTTAACCACTACACCACGCTGGCTCTACACTGGAGAGGTACACATGCATCACAATCTGAAATACAGGACAAAACTGTATCAATACAGGACATTGCATTTTACGTTGAAACACGGGACAATCCTGTATTATACAGAATAGGTGACAACCCTGTTGGGCGGTCTTGCACAACAAGCCTGCTTCCTCCCCAGATATTGGACTTTTTGCCAGAAGGAAAGTGATGGGGGAAATTCACTAGGAAGTGTGGGGGTGACGCTTGATGATATAATAATAATAATAATAATAATAATAATAATAATAATAATAATATACTATTTATACCCCAAGCATCTGGTTGGGTTTCCCCAACCACTCTGGGCAGCTTCCAGTAAAATACTAAAATGCAATAATTTTACAAATATTAAAAGCTTCCCTAAAGAGGGCTGCAACTTCATCTAAGCTCTCTGGGAATGGGGCCACGTCTCAGTGGGAGAGCATCAGCTTTGCATGCAGAAGGTCCTGGGTTCAGTCCCTGGCATCTCCAGGTGTCCCTCTTCTGTGAGTTTCCCTCATCTGAAACCCAGGAGAGGCACCGCGAGTCACAGTAGACAGTGCTGAGTCAACGCCTGACTCAGCACAAAGCAGCTTCCTATGCTCCTCTCTTTGCGACAGGGAATGTTGCGTGGCGAGTCCCCCCCCCCCCCAGTGGAAATAAAGACACGTGACACAATTATTTAAGGTTAATGGGCTAAATATGGCCACAACTTTATAGGTTACAGGTGATGAGCGGTATTTGTTTAGGCATTGGACCTATCTGACTATATCTGACTTCAGCCCACCTGCTAGATGTCCAGGAAGGGTTAACCACCAGTAGGGGGAGTCCTGCTGATGCACATCAACTAGGAACTCCTCCGGGGTCACTGCTAGGGGGCATGCCTTAGGCCCTCACCTCCCTAGGCTTCGGACAGGAGCACGCCCCCCGGAATCCTTTACTGGACTATCCTTCAATATGCAGGGCAGGTGATGGCGCTACCTCTCCTCTTCCATCTACAGAGCAATACCAATGCCTAACCGCCAATATCAAGGAAGTTGTGACGATTTGCTACAAGGTAGGTGAAAACCAAGTGGCTGGTGCCAATTTGCCAAGTGGGAAAATTCCTACCAGGCCCCTCAATGGCGACCAACCAAGGTCCATAGCAAGGTCAAAGACGAAAACCTTAAAGGGCGGGAGGGTGGGAAACAGGAGCAGCTGGAGGGAGATCCCTGGCCGCATCCTGCATTAATTCGGGCAGGCCGATTGGCTGTCCAGTGAATGATGCGGCTGGGGATTCCCTCAATCGCGCGGAGGCGTGCAGCCCGCAATCTCACCTCCTCTGAAGGCAGAAGTGGCTTTGTCCGACCTCTCTGAACACAAATCAGGATGAATGCTCGATAAACAGGTCATCTAGAAGCACCCTTCATGTTAGCAAGCTTTTTTCAGTATCATTTCCACCCCACTGTGGATGAGATTATACTGGAAAGAGTAATAAGGGGGCATTTAAACAAACGTTGTTGCACCCTCAAAAGCAAACTCTACAGCTCAGCCCCTAGGAGTTGGCACATGATGCCCCTGACCCTAGTGTTGGATACAGACAGGGATTTAGGAACTGCCGCTGAAAATCTTGTTCTGTCCTGAGTGGTATTTGGAGTAAAAAACAACCCCCCCCCCAGCAAACTCCCTTAAAACGCTCATTCTGTTAACATGCCTTCTCCCCGCATTCTGTGTCCATTTTTACGGCTTTCCTTTCAAGTCTCCCATCAAATGGTTTTGAGCACCGCACAGGTTAAGAGGCCTGGCATAAAAAGGACAGTAAAACCAGACGCATTTGCAAAGATCCGTTCTGTGCAAATACCTGGGGAAAACCATCTGGGTGGAAACTGCACAGATCAGAGCTGGTTAAGTCAAACTGAACAGCTGCGAGAAATCGAAGCACAATGAGCCGGAATAATTTACTGCCCTTCGTTTGCACAAACAATGCAGAAGAAGAAGCCCGAATCTTCAGTCTCCTCTTTACAACGCAACAGATCTTGGTGCCAAGATACCCCCCCCCCTTGCAAATAATGGCATTGTTCCCAGATGGTGGATATATGTCTGCTTACTCTTTGCTGTGTTCATAAACAGGGGGGAGGGGGCAAGAATAAAGAGAATGTCTTCCCCGTCCCGACTGTTCTTGGTTAAGAACATAAGACGAACTCTGTTGGATCCATTGTCTCCAGCATCCTGTTTTGTACAATGCATAGTCAAATCCTTCCCAAAAAAACCACAAGCAAGAGGTGATGACAATAGCCTAACCCCCTTCACATTGCATGTCTCTAGCACAAGGGTGGGGAACCTCTGGTCCACAGGCCTAATCTGGCCTCAATATTTGGCCCACAAAAGCCAAGTCACAGCCATCTGCTGTTGTGGACTGCAAAGAAATGGCTGCGGAACCCCCAAGGGATTGGTAGTGGGACAATGATGAGTGGTCAGAGGGACAAGAGGGAGAAGACTGGGAGGAGGAGGTGTCGGAAGATGGAGAGATAACAGGGCTTGGTGAGCGGGGAGACTCTGTGAAAGATAGCAGTCCAGAACCAGAGCAGAGGAGGAGGCTGGAGAGGAAGGTAGCCAAGAGTGTAGCTTGGACTACTGCCATGCGCTCTACATGGGGCTACCTTTGAAGGTGACTCGGAAACTGCAATTAATCCAGAATGCGGCAGCTAGACTGGTGACTGGGAGTGGCCGCCGAGACCATATAACACCGGTCCTGAAAGATCTTCATTGGCTCCCAAGTACGTTTCTGAGCACAATTCAAAGTGTTGGTGCTGACCTTTAAAGCCCTAAATGGCCTCAGCCCAGTAGATCTGGAGGAGCATCTCCACCCCCATCGTTTTGCCTGGACACTAAGGTCCAGCTCTGAGGGCCTTCTGGCGGTTCCCTCCCTGCGAGAAGCCAAGTTACAGGGAACCAGGCAGAGGGCCTTCTCAGTGGTGGTGCCCGCCCTGTGGAACACCCTCCCACCAGGTGTCAAAGGAAAAAAAACAACTACCAGACTTTTAGGAGACATCTGAAGGCAGCCCTGTTTAGGGAAGCTTTTAATATCTGAAGGACTATTGTATATTAAAATTTTACGCATTCTCTGTATTTAGTATTGCCATTTAATATTATCCTTTCGAATCTATTTCTTTTTTACAATACATCTTTAACCTTCACAGAGCCTCTTTAAAACCCACTAGCGTTGTCTGTTCGTCACATATGCTTTCCAGATAAACTGTAAACTTTCCCCAGTCCTCGATGAACTTGTGATCCCGTTGATATTTAATCTTCCCAGTCAATTTGTCCAATTCTGCATAATCCATAAGTTTCATTCTCTACTCTTCAAGGGTCGGTAACTCCTCTTGTTTCCATTTTTGGGCCATTAATATTCTTGCCGCTGTTACTGCGTATTGAAAAAGTTTGTGGTCCCTTCTATTTATCTCACTTCCTATTATTCCTAACAAAAAGGCTTCTGGTTTCTTTACAAATGTATATTTAAAAACATCTTCTTCAACTCATTATATATCATTTCCCAGAAACCCTTTACCTTCTTACATTCCCACCACATATGGAAAAACGATCCTTCTTTTTCCTTACATTTCCAACACTTATTACATGTTTTAAACATTTTTGCTAACTTAACCAGTGTAATATACCATCTACCGTATTTTTCGCACCATAGGACGCACTTTTCCCCCTCCAAAAATGAAGGGGGAAAGTGTGTGCATCCTATGGTGCGAATGCAGGCTTTCGCTGAAGCCTGGAGAGTGAGAGGGGTCCGACCCCTCACGCTCTCCAGGCTTCGCACACCTCTCCGCTGGAGACTTGCCTGCATGCCAAGCCTGCGCGCGCTGAGCTCAGTGCGTCCAGGCTTTGCGGACCTCTCCGAAAGCAGCGGGAGCGCTCCCACGGCTTGCAGAGAGCTGCCTGTTTGGGGGCTGGGGTCGGGGGAAGCTTGAGCTTCCCCCGCCCCAGCCCCGCGCCTGGGGAAAAAATAATTTTCCCCCTTTATTTTCCCCCCAAAAAAACTGGGTGCGCCCTATGGTCCGGTGCACCCTATGGTGCGAAAAATACGGTATATACCATTTTCATAATATTCCTCTTTAACGCAGTACATGCAGTAAATTTCATATTTTCATTCCATACTTTTTCCCAATCAACCAATTGTATATTATAACCTCTCTGGCCCAAATGTTGCTTGATTGGTTCAATGGCACAAGAAACATCGTATGGGGACTTCCGACGAGGCAAAATGGCGGACGCCATGGCAGCGAGCAGCTCCTGAAGCCAGCCAGAGCCAACTGCGCTACCAGGCTGGCTCCGGGCTGCTGAGACTGCCACTGCCAAGGGGGAACCAGGGACACCCGGCGCATCAACTGGGGGAACTGCTGACTCCCCCCCCTTGACCCAAATCGAGTTGGGAGCAAGAGTGCCCGGCCACCCGGCCGACTGCCCAGCAGCACTCTGGGGCCAGGAAAACCCTGGAACTGACACAGGGAGAAGGAGGAGAGGAGAAGGAGAAGGAAGAGAGAGAAAAAGGAAGGAGAAAAAAAAGGGGAGCCCTGACCTTGCCTCATCGCTGCTGCTGCTCAGGAGTAGAAGTAGGAGAGCACTGGGAGGGCAAGGACACGTGGCCGAGCCCAGACCCGACCCGAGTCTACTCCACGGCTGCTAGCGCTCCAAGAGAGCAGGCCGAGGTCCAGAGGAAGGCTGCGTGATAGAGGAGACCACAGAAGAGAAGATATTACTTCTTAATTTTTTTAAAAAAATAAAAAATTTTAATAACTTTTTTTTTCTCTTTTCAAAAATAAAAGTGTCCCTGGATTCTTTGAAAAAAATCTGGTAGCCTTAGCTTACCCCTGCCTTAGGGACACCTGCAATAACCTGGTGCAAGCCTGATTATGGTTGGACAGGGTCTGGTCCTGGCCTGAGTGTCAGTCTAGATATAGTATCCTCTGCAAAGCCCAGGACTGCGCTAACATAACTGCCATTGATGTCAGTGGGTGGGTTCGTGTTAGAGACAGACTGCCCGTCCCTGGCATCCCTTCTGATTCAAATAGGAATCACATCTGTGGAATGAGAGAAGCATATGGGACTCCCTATAATTTTTAACATGCATAGCCCCTCTGCCCCCCCCCTTCAAACTTTTTTTAAGAATTAAATTGACTCCAAAGCTCATCTGTGGCTTTTTTTTTTTGAAGCTATCTCTCAAATATTCACCTTTTTCTTTTTAAATAAAAAAGGTAATACTTCATCTTATAAAAAACCCCACAAAAAACCCACCCCAATCTTGTCAGGGGGCTGCATATAAGTTACAGTTGCTTATACTAACCAGATCTCACTCTAATAATAACAGTAATAATGATTTTTTTAAAAAAAAATAATGCATCTATTCCATCCCTGTGAGGTCAGTCGGATCAAATCCGCACACTGCCATAAAGAGGGTGTTTTTTTTTTAAAAGCTATAATGGCTCTACCTGGTAAAAAATTAACTACACTCAATTAAGCTTATAAAGGACTCAGGGGTGTGGGTAAGTGATGTGATAAGTGCACACACAGGAGTTCTCTTCCACAGGAAGGGGGGGGGAGCAGAGAGAGCCTGAGTCATCTGAGCCGAGCGGTTATTGCATTATGATAAAAGGACACCATATATTTCCTAACATTAAAACAAATCAATTTCTTAAATTTATGGGACAGCTTATTAGCGGTGTTGTAAGTAGCCAGAGTGCAACTCAACAGCTGCAGACTGAGAGCCGGGTCAGATCTTTCCTGCTTCGCCTGATGTTTTGCAGAGTTCTGGTTCCCCTGGTAACGGTGAGCCACCTTCGAATCACAGAATCGTAGACTAGGAAGGCAACCCAGGGGTCATTTAGTCCAGCCCCCTGCAATGCAGGAATCTCAGCAGAAGCATCCATGGCAGATGGCCATCCAATCTCTGCTTCAAAACCGCAAAGGAAGGAGAGTTCAACAACTCCCAAGGGAAACCATCCCACTGTCTAACAGCTCATTCCATCAGAAAGTTCTTTCTGATATTGAGTAGTAATCTCCTTTCTCACAATTTGAACCCATTGGTTCAGCTTCCAGCAATTAAGAAGATGCAGGATTTGAATCTATTACTCCTCACTTCCAGATGCTTACATATCTACTGTGCTGTGCAATTATAGTGCCCACTTATAAATGCCATCTCCATCTCCTCAAAAGATTCCATCAACGGTGTCTTCAAAAATTTTTACACATCACTTGGGAAGACAGGCGAACTAATGCCAGTGTACTGGAAGAAGCAAAGATCCCCAGGGTCAAAGCAATGATTCTTCAACATCAACTTCGCTGGACTGGTCATGTTGTGCGGATGCCTGAGGATCGTCTTCCAAAGCAACTACTCTATTCCAAACTTAAAAATGGAAAGTGTAATGCTGGTGGTCAACAAAAGAGGTTTAAAGACTCTCTCAAGGCAAATCTTTAAAAATGTAGTATAAACACCGACAACTGGGAAACACTGGCCTGTGAGCGCTCCAGTTGGAGAACAGCCTTTACCAAAGGTGTCATGGGCTTTGAAGACACTCAAACTCAGGGCGAAAGGGAGAAAAGCGCTAAGCGGAAGGCACGCTTGGCAAATCCACACCGTGATCAACTCCTGCCCGGAAACCAATGTCCCCACTGTGGAAGGACGTGTGGTTCAGAATTGGCCTCCACAGTCACTTACAAACTCATTGTTAAAATCATGTTTATGGAAGACAATCTTACTCGGCTAGGAGGGATTGCCAAAGAAAGAAAGAAAGAAAGAAAGAAGAAAGACATTCCAAAATACATCTTTTAAAAAAAGGTGGAAGGAGAGAGAAAATGTAACTATGTGTGTTTGGAGATATCCATTTATTTCAAAGCATTTATAAGTTGCTTAATAGTAAAAAAAGAAAAAGAAAGAAGTCTCTAAGCAGTGTGCAGCATTAAAACATTAAACAACAGCATTTAGATGCAACAAAGAACCAGTAAAACAGTAGCATAAAAGGGATTTAAAAACCAAGAATTCGGAGTGTTCAGACAAAGGAAGGTGTTTTCAAACATGGATTTTACTTTCCCTTCTATTTATTTTTAATTTCAGAATTGTGACATAACAATAGGAAAACAAAGGGAAAGACAGTGATTTCACAGACATACATATATATCCTTAACTAATTTACAGCTTATTTACTAATGCACCCATCCTGTGAATTTGTAGCTACTGTGGCCAAGAATGTGTTTTTTCCCAGCATTTTCTTAGCTGTAATTCCTGCAAAGGGGGGTGTTAGACTAGATGACCCCTCGTGTCCCTTCCAGCTCTATAGTTCTATGATTCCTGTGTTTTACTACAGTAGGGCATCACAGAGAGAGACTATTTCCAAATAAAACAGCCATTAAGTTGTCAACCTTCACTTGGTCTATGTCTGCTCATTTTATCGTTTGGACCATTTCCCGTAGCCTTAGAACCCCGTCTCCCAAAAATGTAGTATGAACACTGACAACTGGGAAACACTGGCCTGCGAGCGCTCCAGTTGGAGAACAGCCTTTACCAAAGGTATCATGGGCTTTGAAGACACTCGAACTCAGGACGCAAGGGAGATACGTGCTAAGAGGAAGGCACGCTTGGCAAATCCACACCGTGATCAACTCCCGCCCGGAAACTAATGTCCCCACTGTGGAAGGACGTGTGGATCCAGAATTGGCCTCCACAGTCCCTTACGGACTCATCGTTAAAACCGTGTTTATGGAAGACAATCTTTTTTTAAAAAAATAAAAATTATTGAATGGTTTTATGTTACAAAAAAACAATACAGCCATACTACCACCAAATATAATTAAGAAATAAAAATTACATACATCGATATTTAGTTTGTTATTTGTTATTTACTGTCTTATTTCCTCCCAAACATTGCATACAACAACACACATATGTGCAGACACCCACACACCCACACCCGCACAGAAAATGATAATAATGAAAGTAAATTTCCCCCCCTTTTATATGGAAGACAATCTTACTCAGCTACGAGGGATCACCAAAGAAAAAAGAAGATTTTCATGCATTTTTAATTTAAAAAAACCAAAATCGAATTGCAGGTTAGAGTGAAAGGTGACAGAACAGACTTACCGAGTGAGCAAAAGTGCCATTGGACAGGAAACGGACGGCTTCATCCATGCCTCGTTTTCCAAGGTGCTCCTCCAAGTTCTACCAATTGTGTCTTTCCTCCAGGGAGTTGAGACGAAGCCCAATGGCCTGCAGGAGAGCCATATGATTCAAGCTGACCTTCTCCTGACACCTCAGCTTGGCTAGGACCACACATCTCACTTGCAAAAGGCAGCACATTGGTGCCAGGAGCAATCAGGGAAGATGCATGCGAGTGGATTATTTTTTAAAAAATATATCACCACTGCAGGTCGCTGACAGTTATGATTATACATTTCATCATTAGGCCATCACAGGTCTGCAGAGATTTCTTAGCCATGTAGATTGGAAAACCGAGAGATGTAATTTCAGGGCATGTTGACACCATCCATTTAAACCAGGCTAGCTCTGAATCAAATCCTAGGATGATGATGATGATGATGATGATGATGATTAATAATAATAATAATAATAATAATAATAATAAATTTATACCCTGCCCATCTGGCTGGGTTTCCCAGCCACTCTGGGCAGCTCCCAACAGAATATTAAAAACGCGATAAAACATATAACATTAAAAACTTCCCTAAACAGGGCTGCCTTCAGACGTCTTCTAAAAGTCAGGTAGTTGTTTATTTCCTCGACATCTGATGGGAGGACGTTCCACAGGGCGGGCGCCACCACCGAGAAGGACCTCTGCCTGGTTCCATGTAACCTCACTTCTCGTAGGGAGGGAACCGCCAGAAGGCCCTCAGAGCTGGACCTCAGAGGCTGAACGATGGGGGTGGAGACCCAAGAGAGCTTAGGTTGCAGCAAAAAGTCTCTGGATTAAACTCAGAATGTTATGTCTGAGTCAGGGACCTCACCCCAACACCATCATTTCAGAAATAGGCTGGGGGAAAACAAGGTTATGCTCATATGCCCCCGTTTTAATATGTCCAGGTTGGTGGCTCTTCACTGCCTCCTGCTGGAGAAAATTGCATATTTTATCTATGTGCTTCCTTTTAATGGCATCTACGTTGGAAACCACCACTGCTTACTGTGGGAGAGATTGCCATGGTTCACTAGAGCAAGACGGTTTGAGCACATTACACCGATCCTGGTCCGACTGCACTGGCTACCAGTTAGTTTCCAGGCCCAATTCAAAGTGCTGGTTTTGATCTACAAAGCCTTAAATGGCTCAGGACCGCAATGCCTCAAGGACTACCTCTTCCCATATGAACCTACCCAGACCCTGAGATCATCTTCTGAGGCCCTCCTTCATGTGCCACCTCCTCGAGAGGTCTGGAGGGTGGCAACAAGGGAACGGGGCCTTCTCTGCAGTGGCTCCCCATTTGCAGAATGCTCTCCCCAGGGACGTTCGCCTGGTGCGTTCATTACATACCTTTAGGCGCCAGGCAAAAGCATCCCTTTTTGACCAGGCCTTTGGTTGAGCTTATTGACATCCAATACCCTTTTAGAAAGTGGCTTTTTTTGGAGGGGCAGGTGTTTATTGAGTTACTTCTTTTTGGTTTGATTTTATATTTTGTGGTCCTGTTGTGAACCACCCTGAGACCTCCTGGTATAGGGCAGTGTATAAGTTGAATAAACAAGAGCAACAACAACAACAATGCACTGCATGGATAAATACTTCTTTTGCAGTGGCGTGTGGTGAAATTTTTCATAGGAGCACAGTTAGGGCCAGATGCGCCAGCTTGTGAAGGTGATTGGTGGGGGAAGGTGTGTCCCAACGCTGCGTGTGAGCATCCAGAGCTTTGGTAAGGTGGTGCCAGGCATTAATACTTTAACACTTTTGAATTATGGTGCTGGAGGAGACACTTGAGAGTCCCATGGACTGCAAGAAGATCAAACCTCTCCATTCTGAAGGAAATCAGCCCTGAGTGCTCACTGGAAGGACAGATCCTGAAGCTGACGCTCCAATACTTTGGCCACCTCCTGAGAAGAGAAGACTCCGTGGAAAAGACCCTGATGTTGGGAAAGATGGAGGGCACAAGGAGAAGGGGACAACAGAGGACGAGATGGTGGGACAGTGTTCTCGAAGCTACCAGCATGAGTTTGACCAAACTGCGGGAAGCAGTGGAAGACAGGAGGGCCTGGCGTGCTCTGGTCCAGCGGGTCACAAAGAGGTGGACATGACTAAATGACTAAACAACAACAACTCTAATTTACCAGGGGCATTTAGAAGACTAGCCTAGTGCCCCTCGTCCACTGACTTCACGACATTGGAGCAAACCTTTGAGGAATAAGGAATGGTGGTGGGGTCTGTGTGTGTGATCATTGGTTTGAAAATTGCAGGGCTGTTCCAAGAACGCTTGCTTGCTTGTTTACATACATTGGTACCTCTGGTTGCGAACGGGATCCGTTCCAGAGCCCCATTCACAACCTGAACGGAACGTACCCCGTGTCTGCACATCTGCACATGCGTGGGCCGTGAGTCACTGCTTCTGCGCATGTGTGTGACATCATTTTGCATGTCTGCGCATGTGCGTGCGGCAAAACCCATAAGTAACCCTTTCCGGTACAGTGGTACCTCGGGTTACATACGCTTCAGGTTACATATGCTTCAGGTTACAAACTCCGCTAACCCAGAAAAAGTGCTTCAGGTTAAGAACTTTATTTCAGGATAAGAACAGAAATCGTGCTCCAGCGGCACAGCGGCAGCAGGAGGCCCCACTAGCTAAAGTGGTGCTTCAGGTTAAGAACTATTTCAGGTTAAGAATGGACCTCCGGAACAAATTAAGTACTTAACCCGAGGTATTACTGTACTTCCGGGTCACCGTGGGATGCAACCTGAAAAGACGTAACCCGCAGCGTTCACAACATGAGGTATGACTGTATCAGCATTTCCAAAGGACTGGATATTTAAAATCTCTAAGTGGTGTACAAGAATACAAGGAGTAAAACAGAGATGAAAACAGGACCCTGGTTGTAGTAACCTCTGGGGCTTCCCTCCTCCGCTTCCAGGCTAGATATGATTCCACGCTATGAGCTAACACCACGTCAGTATAACCTCTCTGGTTTCAAGAGTCTTAGCGGGAGAATAAATTTCATCCTCTCCCCCACCGTAAGAGTAACCAGAGCAGGGCTCCCAATACATCACGGCACCCTGATGTCTTGACCCCTCAACTCTCTTCCACGCTGAATGGATTTGTCCTCGCGGCAGAAACATTCGCTACGTTCCAAAATCCCGGAGCGCAAAAGGCAGGTCAGTTTTTTGTGCTAGCTGCACATGTTCAGTTTCAGCTGAGCCCAGCTAACAATGGATTAGTTAATTAAGTTATGCGAGAGCAGGATCTCACCCCACCTCATCCTCCCCCAAATGCCCCAGGATCGGCCACTTTCAAATTCTACCATCTGCATTGTTTCAAACACAGAAGAAAGTCCAGGTTAGGGATTCAAAGACTTTGAAGTCCTGTTATTGCCTTCCAAGACGCATTGGCCACGGGATTCAATATGTTGTGAATCTCGGTTTTGCATGTTTCTAGTCCAGTGTGTGCATTGTGCCTCTAGCTAGAAAAAGCGTCTCACTTTTTTTGCAATAATATTTTATTCTTTTTTGTTATTCATTTGTTACTCAACAATTATATTCCAGTTTGACAAAACTAGTGACTTCCCACTCACCCAAATGTTTATAACTCAAATTACATACAATTGTGTTTTAATTTGTGTTTTAATTTCACCCTCTCTAACACTTTGATATATCCTGCTGTTTTCTTACACTTTAAAGCCCACTGTGAACTTTGCATATGGGAAATAACTTTTTCATATAGACTAGACAGGGTTTTCAGCCTTTTTTAAAAGATTCTAAATTTGTACAGTGGTACGTTGGGTTACAGATGCTTCAAGTCAGATAGTCCTTTATTTCCTTGACATTGGATGGGAGGGCGTTCCACAGGGCGGGTGCCACCACCGAGAAGGCCCTCTGCCTGGTTCCCTGTAACTTCGCTTCTCGCAGGGAGGGAACTGCCAGAAGGCCCTCGGAGCTGGACCTCAGTATCTGGGCAAAACAATGGGCTGGAGGGAAACCCAGCCAGATAGGTGGGGTATTATTATTATTATTATTATTATTATTATTATTATTATTATTATATTACATTGGCCAAACCAGTTTCCAAAATATATACCATATCTAGGCAAGAAAGAGGCATTACCAGAGTTCAAGCCAGGAAGAAACATACAAGGAGGCTGCAAAGCAGGGCATAAGGAGATCAGGTCATGGCTTGGGAAGGTTCCCGGGGGCCAAATAAAGAGTCACAGAGGGCCACATCTGGCCTGATATGCCCTGTCCCTGATTTAGGACATCCAAGTTCCACATTAACCTAGGAAGCTGCCTTCAACGTGTCTCCTCTGCCCCCTTTCTTTAAATATCTAGGTCCGTTTCAAAGTGAATCAAACAATCGCCATTTCTGCAGCAAACCCCGTGACCTACAAAGCCGCCCCCCTGAGCTTTGTGCCATTTCGTCCCCTCCTCTCCCCCATAACCACCTCCAGCCCTTCCGAGCGAGCGCGGAAATTCTGGCAGCAAAACCCATCCGTCAAATTGGCAACATGGAGAGGAAACGACCCCTGACCCCAGCTTAAAATGAGCCTAGATGAGTCTCCGAAGGAGGAGGGGGGGGGGACCCAGCAGGCTGCGCAAACCCTGCTCCCCCCCCCCAAATCTTCCTAGCCACCCCCACCCCACCCCATCCCGCTGGCCCAAAAATGTAATGAATAAAAAGCCAACAGTTGGTTGCCATTACTGGTGATTAGGATAAGCTGTTTTAAAATATGAAGTGGGGGAATTTATCTCTATTTCCTAGGACAGACCAGATGAAGACAGCACAGCCCGATCTCGGTTTTCAATCATTTTTCTTTGTCAGATATTCATCTTGCTTGGCTAAAGACCCCAACTTAGACCCAGGGCTGGTGCAGTCTTAGGAGGAGGCATTGATTGGTTATCTGCTGTGGTTAAGATGGCGCAGGATGTCATAGAATCATACAATTGTCCAGTTGAAAGGGGATGCAAGGGTCATCTAGCCCAACCCCATGCAATGCTTGAACCCATGACCCTGCGATTAGGAGTCACATGCTCTATTCCCTGAACAGCAATTTGCTGGGGTGGGAGGGGGGGGAGTGCTGGATTTACGTATAAGCTAAACAAGCTATAGTTTAGGGCTCTACTCTCCTGGGGGCCCCAAAAAATTTTAAAGGAAAAAAAACCCTGGATGTACATTTCCAAAATATAAGATAAAAAACAAATAAAATAAAACCTACATACAGCGACAGTGTTTTGTGTTGTGTAGGCTGCTGTGATATAAGTCATGGGCCCCGCCTGCTAGCCTGCTCCCTAAAATATCACTGGTTTGCTCCTTCCTATATATCTGGCTGGGTCTTCCCAGCCACTCTGGGCGGCTTCCAACAAAATATTAAAATACAATAATTCATCAAATATTAAAAGCTTCCCTAAACAGGGCTGCCTCCAGATGCCTTCTAAAAGTCAGATAGTCCTTTATTTCCTTGACATCTGGTGGGAGGGCATTCCGCAGGGTGGGCACCACCACCAAGAAGGCCCTCTGCCTGGTTCCCTGTAACCTCACTTATTGCAGTGAGGGAACCGCCAGAAGGCCATCGGAGCTGGACCTCAGTGTCTGGGCTGGATGATGGGGGTGGAGATGCTCCTTCAGGTCTACTGGGCAGAGACAGTTTAGGGCTTTCAAGGCCAGCATCAACACTGTTGCAGCAATTGGGGACCACTCCTCCTCCATCAATCTATGTACCTTTTCCTGATGGGCTGCCCCCACATAGCCAGAGACTGCATCTGCGTGGAAGCGGCCATAATTCTCACCTGGTTCTGGGAGACAGTGGTGTGGGATGTGTAAGCAGCCAGCCCTTCCTTTGCCTGGCTAGCCTCTTCCTCCATCTCTGAAGCTCCCCCTGCCTCTAATTCTTGCCTTCAGGCTGATAAAAAGGTAAAGGGACCCCTGACCTTTAGGTCCATTCATGAACGACTCTTGGGTTCCAGCGCTCATCTCGCTTTACTGGCCGAGGGAGCCGGCGTACATGTGGCCAGCATTACTAAGCCGCTTCTGGCGAACCAGAGCAGCGCATGGAAACACCGTTTACCTTCCCGCCAGAGTGGTACCTATTTATCTACTTGCACTTTGACGTGCTTTCGAACTGCTAGGTTGGCATGAGCTGGGACTGAGCAACAGGAGCTCACCCCGTCGCGGGGATTTGAACCGCCGACCTTCTGATCGGCAATTCCTAGGCTCTGTGGTTTAACCCACAGTGCCACCCATGTACAAGCCCCCCAAAACTACTGCCCCCTCTCCCGAGTTAAATCCTGGCCCCCTTTACCCCAGTATACCCTCATCAGCTTCCCGCAAGTCAATGGCATTTTGTAATTTATTTTGAGTCGCCTCTCACGAGAGGGGAAAAGTGCCTAATAAATTAACATAACAAATGCTAATAAGAGCAATTAATCTCGTTGGAAACCATTTAAAGTTACGTTACTGTCTGCTCAACTCATCTCTTCGAATGCTGGAGGGGTAATCAAATTTCTCTGGCTCGGGTCGTAAATCATTAGAAAAAATTAATTACACATGCTTGTTTATTTATTTAAACATTTGCATAAATATCAGGTGCCTGAGGTTTCTTTAAAAATATATATATATTCATTTTGATTTTGATTCTCCTTGGAGGGCATCACAGCGGGGTCCATAATTCAACATTACCCGCATGCAATATGGTTTAAACCAGACACTGAAATATGGGTTTGCTCCTGCGTCTATTCAAGTCAATGGAATATTTGCTCAGGGCCTGAAGGAAATAGACGAAAGTTCCAAATATTAACTTGCCTTTTCCTCCCGGGGAATCTCTTTCTGATTCTTAAAACAACAAACAATGCGCAAACCGGTGCAGAGAGCGATGGGATGAGGGAATACAGCATGCCAGAACTCCGCCATAAATTTCAGGAGTTCATAAAGTAAGGCAGTGAAGGAGAGAGAAAGAGGAGACTTCGAAAGAGAATGATCCCCTCTCTTTCTTCATGGCCATCTGGTGATCTGTTTTTGTCCTGGTCGTGGCTTGGCAGAAATATCCCACCCGGGACAAGGAAGGTCACGACCAGACAAGAAGGAAATATAATTTCTTCCTTCCCTGAAGTCCAAAGTGGGGGACAGTTGAAAGGTAAACTCATCCGCCGGTGAGCTACTGCTATTTCCCCGCTAGCCAAGGAAAGCATGTCATGAACATAAAGAGACCTTACCAAAGCTTATGGCTTCAACAGAATGCAGATCTTCCTTCCCTCTGACACATAAGAAGAGCCTGCTGGATTGGGACCATGGCCAATCCCAACCAGATGCCTTTGGGAAACCCGCAAGTGAGATTTGAGCACAAGAGAACTCACAAGAAAGCCAGTGTGGTGTAGTGGTTAAGAGCAGTGGACTCGTAATCTGGTGAACTGGGTTCGCTTCCCCGCTCCTCCACATGCAGCTGCTGGGTGACCTTGGGCCAGTCACACTTCTCTGAAGTTTCTCAGCCCCACTCACCTCACAGAGTGTTTGTTGTGGGGGAGGAAGGGAAAGGAGGATGTTAGCCGCATTGAGACCCCTAAGGGTAGTGATAAAGCGGGATATCAAATCCAAACTCCTCCTCTTCCTCCTCCTCCTCCCTCCTCCTTGCTCTTCTTCTTCTGTGGTTTCCAGAGACTGGGATTCAGAAGCACAGTTCTGGGAATGATCCTCATGCACCCGACACCTGTGCACAGAAGGGATTTTGACAGATGGGCAGGACAACCCACCTGTCAATCAGTGGCAGAGCTTCAAGCTCCTGCGGGGGAGGGTGGTGGTGAAGAGCAGGAGGGGCGTGGCTGACACCTGTCCTGGGTGTGTGGCAGATATCCCAGGGGCGTGGCATGCTGCCCGCAGGGGCGTGGAACACGTCCTGAGGTTGTGGTGCACCACCTGTGGGGACCTAGCACTCAGCGCAGGGTGGGGGGCAGCTGTGATGGCACCCCACCGGGATCGTGCTGCCAGGGCGGCACGCTTGCCCCGCACCTCTGTTCCTCTGCCAGTGCTGTCAATTCGTGCCCTGCCCATTTTCTGCAGCTGGTCCACTGAGCCAATAAAGTTCATCACCCCCCTACCCAAACCAGTGCTTTGAAATTGCAATAAAGAAGATTCTGGCTCAACACCAGGAGGAACCTTCTGAAGGCAAGATCTGTTTGACAGTAGAACTGTCTCCCTTGGAAGATAGTGAACTCCCCTTCCTTGGAGGTTTTTAAGTAGTGGCTGGATGCTTTAGCTGTGATTCCTGGGCAGGATCCCTTCCAACTCTGTTTCTACAATTCTAGGAGACAGATGAGAGAGAGGGAAAGATCAGTTTTCACCGTCGTCAAGACCATGGAAGTACCTTGTTCTCAGCCTCTCTTGGGCTGAGCACACCTGATTTACAACAGCAATCCCGCAGGCTGATGGACCTCAAGATCTGGCAGCCTCAGGAAATCTATGCAGACACGCTGCAAATAATGTCGAGCCCATGTTCGTAGAGCAGAACTGATGCTCAGATTTATTAGCCAATCAATTTCTTGGAAAGAGAAGCGGAGGAAAGGAATGGTGCGGGAGGAGGGGTTTAGAGAGAAAGAATGACAATGAGTTATTTGAAAATATTTCATGAAGACAAGCTGGCCCAGAAGTGTCTGGCGGATAGCTAGGAGAGGGTTGGTTTTTGTTTTGGGTTTTTTTTTGGGGGGGGGGGAGTTTGCACTGAATTGGCAGTTGCAGTCCCAGGTGGTTGGATATACCCGCTTGCGGAATGAATAACAGGCCAACCATCCAACTATGAGTCAGGTTTCGCTCGCAAGAGCAAAAGTTGGAAGTTCTCCAAAGACTTATTGTGGAGAAGCTGGGCGTCTTCTAAAGGCCCCAGGCTATGTTCATCACCATGCATGGGGTGAAGGACTCTGTATTTAACAGAGATAATTGGAATTAAAGAGGCAATTAGTCCACTTCATTGACTAATTACATCACAGCGCTGTCAGGCAAAGAAGGTCCAGAGTGAAGAATTAACTCTTTATTTTCAAAAGTACACTTACAAGTTAGGAAAAGGCATGTCCACCAGTCCTATGTTTCTCAACTGTTGTTGTTGTTTAGTCGTTTATTCGTGTCCGACTCCTCATGACCCCATGGACCAGAGCACGGCAGGCACTCCTGTCCTCCACCACCTCCCACAGTTTGGTCAAACTCATGCTGGTAGCTTCGAAAACACTGCCCAACCATCTCGTTCTCTGTCATCCCCTTCTCCTTGTGCCCTCCATCTTTCCCAACATCAGGGTCTTTTCCAGGGAGTCTTCTCTTCTCATGAGGTGGCCAAAGTATTGGAGTCTCAGCTTCAGGATCTGTTCTTCCAGTGAGCACTCAGGGCTGATTTCCTTCAGAATGGATAGGTTTGATCTTCTTGCAGTCCATGGGATTCTCAAGAGTCTCCTCAGCCTTCTTTATGGTCCAGCTCTCAATTCCATGTTTCTCAACTAGGTAGAAGTAAAAGGTAAGGTAAAGGACCCCAATGGCCTAATCCAGTAGGGCTGTTATATGCCATGCCAGAAGTTACAAGGTTGAGCAAGGACCTAAGCCAAGGTCACCCTGGTTCAAACCCTAAACACCGCACTGGCTCTCCAATTAGTATTATCTCCCGCTTGGACTATCGCAATGTGCTCTATGTGGGGCTACCTTTGAAGGTGACCCAGAAACTACAACTAATCCAGAATGTGGCAGCTAGACTGGTGACTGGGAGTGGCTGCTGAGACCACATAACACCGGTCCTGAAAGACCTACATTGGCTCCACATACGTTTCCCGAGTACAATTCAAAGTGTTGGTGCTGACCTTGAAAGCCCTAAATCACCTCTGCCCTGTATACCTGAAGGAGCTTCTCCATCACCATTGTTAAGCCCAGACACTGTGGGTTGTTGTGGAGATTAGCTGAGGTGGGGCAGAACCATGTATGTCACCTTGAGCTCCTTGGAGAAACAGGTGGGATATGAATGCAATCAATAAGGGAATGCATAAATGAATAGGGCCATGGAATCATCACCTGCACCAGAAAAAAGCCCCTTTTGGTGGACTGATGGTTGTTGTGAGATTCTGCAACAAGCCCTAAACGGCCTCAGCCTGAAGGAGCGTCTCCACCCCCATCGTTCAGCCCGGACACTGAGGTCCAGCTCCAAGGGCCTTCTGGCGGTTACCTCACTGCGAGAAATGAGGTTACAGGGAACCAGGCAGGGGGCCTTCTAGGTGGTGGTGGCCTCCCTGTGGAACGCCCTCCCATCAGATGTCAAGGAAATAAACAACTATCTGATTTATAGAAGACATCCGAAGGCAGCCCTGTTTAGGGAAGCTTTTAATATTTGATTATTGTATTTTAATATTTTAATTATTGTATTTTAATATTTTAATTCTTGTATTTTAATATTTTGCTTTAAGCCGCCCAGAGTGGCTGGGGAAACCCAGCCAGATGGGCTGGGTATAAATAAATTATTATTATTATTATTATTATTATTATTATTATTATTATTATTATTGCTTTGGCACACATCAGCACCTTTATATGCTGAATGGGCAAGTATATGTTGCGCCCAGTTCTGGGCAGGGGCTGTTGAGAGTCTTCCGCCAGCCTTATCCTCTTATTCACCCCAAGAGCATATAAACAAATCAAGAAGTTGACAGGAGTTCGGGAAGGTTGCTCTCCCAGGATAACGGATGCTGTAAACAAGCGCCTTCGTGGTGGCTTAATCCCCTCTAGCACCAGCTATGTTAATCTACTCAGGGGTTTGATAAATGGCTCCGCTGCTGAAAGTAACACAAGACACGTGAGATCCCGAGCTGTGGAAATGTTCGCAGCTCTCCTGGCTGTGGAAATGGGATTGCTGCAAAAGATTAGGAGCTCTCGCAGCAGGAGGAAATTGTTGTTGTTCTTCTTGTTGTTGTTTCCTACCTGCCCTCCAGAAGACAGGAGTGCCTGGCGTGCTCTGGTCCATGGGGTCACAAAGAGTCGGACACGACTAAACGATTAAACAACAACCTGCCCTTCACCATAAGGTAGTAAAGGTAAAGGGACCCCTGACCATTAGGTCCAGTCGTGGCCGACACTGGGGTTGCGGCACTCATCTCGCTTTATTGGCCGAGGGAGCCGGCATACAGCTTCCGGGTCATGTGGCCAGCATGACTACTCCTCCTCCATCAATTTATGTACCTTTTCCTGTTGGGCTGCCCCCACATAGCCAGAGACTGCATCTGCGTGGAAGCAGCCATAATTCTCTCCTGGTTCTGGGAGACAGTGGTGTGGGATGTGTAAGCAGCCAGCCCTTCCTTTGCCTGGCTAGCCTCTTCCTCCATCTCTGAAGCTCCCCCTGCCTCTAATTCTTGCCTTCAAGCTGATAAAAAGGTAAAGGGACCCCTGACCTTTAGGTCCATTCACGAACGACTCTGGGGTTGTGGTGCTCATCTCGCTTTATTGGCCGAGGGAGCCGGCATACAGCTTCCGGGTCATGTGGAAGCATGACTAAGCCACTTCTGGCTAACCAGAGCAGCGCACGGAAACGCCGTTTACCTTCCCGCCAGAGCGGTACCTATTTATCTACTTGCACTTTGATGTGCTTTCGAACTGCTAGGTTGGCAGGAGCAAAGACCGAGGAAAGGGAGCTCACCCCGTCACAGGGATTCGAACCACCGACCTTCTGATTGGCAAGTCCTAGGCTCTGTGGTTTAACCCACAGCGCCACCCGTGTCCCTTCACCATAAGGTACCAAAGCAGATTTGGATTGGCATTTTGCTGTCTCAAGAGACAATGGAGTCTGCCTCCGGGGGTGAAGTCAAAGCATTGCGTTTGCAACACTGGAGTGACCTTGCTGGGGTGCAAGACTAGGCAGTACGTATGGAGGTCCTGTTTAGCCCAGACAACAAGACTCCCCTCTCAGACTCATTGATGTGGCCCAAAAGAAAGCAGAGCAAGATGTTTGGCACCAGCTTGGCTGCAGGAGTTGCCTGAACAAAAAGGTGCCATACAACGGTCTTAAGGACTTCACTCTGGATTTGCGTAGGGTTGACTTCTGAGCCTTTTCTTCTCCCGAAGAAGTCCCACAAGGCAGTGGAGGTTTACGATCAGAGTTTTCCTTCTCCTAGATTAGGGTTGCCAGACGTCCCCGGTTTCTGGGGACAGTCCCCGGATTTGCAAATATGTCCCCGGACAAATTCCGTCCCCAGAATGTCCCCAGATTTGTAAATCTGTCTCCGGGAAATGTGGCAGCGGCAGTCTCAGCAGCCCGGAGCCAGCCCGGTAGCGCAGTTGGCTCTGGCTGGCTTCAGGAGCTGCTCGCTGCTGCCACTGCTGCCGAAGGGGAACCGGGGACGTCCGGTGGTACAGATCTCCTGCCCTCTTCTCTCTCTTTTTTGACAGACAGGGGGAGGCTTGGGAGGCTCAGGCAGGCAGGCGTTGACCGATTTTTAAAAAAACTCTGCACATTTATGTTTCACAGGGTGTGAAAGAAGGTCTTTGCACCTTTATACAATATGCATGTGTGCTTGGGCCCAGGGTTTTTGCCTCACCATCCCCACTACTGACTCTCTGTGGCTACTTTAAAAAAGTAGTGTCCCTGGATTCATTGAAGAAAAAAAGTGGTAACCATATCCTAGATGGACAAGCCCCATCTGCCCCTCACATCTCTCTACAGCGGGTGCAGTGTTAAGTTGTGGGTAAACATATTAGACAACACAGCGATTCTTCAGACAGCTCTTGTTTATTCACAGGCCAGAACAGAACTGAACTGAAGGGTTATATAGATTATAGAGCTCAACTACAAAGCAACAGTAACAACTTTCTGTAACTATCCAATCACTGAACATCACTTTCAATTCCTTATTTGCATATGCGGACCTGAGTGAAAACTATCTACAGTATCCCCCTGCTGGCCCAGGGTGAGAACTTCAGTACATAACATGCAGAAACTGCCTTCTTGACCAATGAACCCACTATTGGTCTCGTCTGCTCAATCTGCCAGAGCCTGTCTTCACATACAGAGGAAGTCCCTAACTCACCAAGGGTGTGAGACCCATCGGGTACCTTCACCTGGTGTGATGGCCTGGGATTTGGATTTGGATGCTGAACCTGAGGAATCCCAGCTTGCACAGGATTCCCCGCCTCCAGAGGCAGCTGAGCCGGGGCTGGGGCTTGAGCCTGAAGGGTCCTCACCTGTGCTGGATCCTCAGGTGCAGGCACCAACTGAGTCTGCTCTGGCTCCGGAGGTGATGGAGGACCCATTGCCTGCAGGTGCTCCTCTCCCAGCCCTGTCAGGGGAAGCTGAGGTTGCCTCTGGGTCCGGGAACCCTCCAGCCTCTCCTGAGCTGCAGAGGCTCAGGGCAGAGAGGCGGAGGGAACTAAGTTCCCGCAGGAGGAGTGCTTGCCTCCAGGCCAGGAGAGGCGAGTCACCTGAGGATCGGGGCCGCCCTGTGCCTCGGGGAAGATAAAAGCCAGCCAGCCTCAGTCCCAAGTGGCAGGTGCAACTTCATGGGTTGTTAGTTCCTGCCTGAACCCTGTCCTGCTATCCTGCCTGAGCTCCTGGCCTCACCTGACTCCCTGCCCTGCATCCAGCTTCAACTTCTTCGAACTACCTCTATACTGTACCTTTGACCTTGGACTGGACTGGGACCTCACCTCTTGGTTAGCCCACAGGACCAGCACACCTGGTTTAGCCAGCCAGTTGAAGCCATTCCTGGGATTGTGGCTGCTGTCACACACTGACAGCTTCTAGGAGCCGCAGGTAAGAGCTGAGTGCATGTTGGGCACCAAAGCTGGACAAAGCTGGAACATGATGCATCTCCCACCAGGAGCTCTTCTGGCATTTTTTTAATGCTCTACTTTTCGGGATGCAGGTGGTGCTGCGGGTTAAACCACAGAGCCTAGGACTTGCTGATCAGAAGGTCAGCGGTTCGAATCCCTGCGATGGGGTGAGCTCCCGTTGCTCGGTCCCTGCTCCTGCCAACCTAGCAGTTTGAAAGCACGTCAAAGTGCAAGTAGATAAATAGGTACCACTCCAGTGGGAAGGTAAACAGCATTTCCGTGCGCTGCTCTGGTTCGCCAGAAGCAGCTTAGTCATGCTGGCCACATGACCTGGAAGCTGTACGCCGGCTCCCTCAGCCAGTAAAGAGAGACGAGTGCCGCAACCCCAGAGTCGGTCACAACTGGACCTAACGGTCAAGGGTCCCTTTCCCTTTACAATGCTCTACTTTGCTTGCCATTTGTCCTCGTGAACTTGTTGCATATTGTGTAGGCCTCCTCTCCCCCACCCCCTATTGTCTCCTCCTTCCACCTCTATTCTTTTTTTGGCAAATCATTTTTCCCAGCCTTTTTTTTTTAAAAAAAGAAAAGATAGATTAAAAATAAAATAAACCCAGCTTCATGCCAGGCATCTTAAAACCATTTGGAAACTCACATCCTCTTCTGCAATCCATTATCTGAAATTCCCATGTGCTCTCCATCATCGGAGACGGCCAGATTGATAATGCGGTATTCAGCGGGAGGCCCCAGATGGGGCGAGAGATTAGAAATAGGATTACAGCATTCCTAATGTCCAGCCGTTTCCCGCTTTCGTTGCTAACCTGGTGAGGGTCAGGGAGACCTGCTAGCAGAGAGAGCGTAGATTGAGAAGACAGATAAAAATCACACTTAGTCCCGATGTTAAAGAGGTTCATATCCAATCACACATAGATGAACTATGGAACTCATTGACACTGGAGCCAGTGGTGGCCACCAACCTGGGTGGCTTGAAAAGAGAACTGGGCAAATTTATGGAGGAAAGGACTATTGATGGCTACCAGGCATTATGGCTCTGCTCAGCTTCCATGGCTGGACTCAGCAATATTTATGGAGACCAGCTGCTGGTAAATTCAAGAGGGGAGAGTAGCTCTTGTGCTCAAATGGGTTTCCCATAGGGGCACCTGAGTCCTGAATGCTGGACTAGAAGGGCCATTGGCCTGATCCAGCAGCCTCTTCTGGTGTTCTTACATCATCCTATGTCTCTATCAAGGTAAAGGTAAAGGGACCCCTGACCATTAGGTCCAGACGTGGCTGACTCTGGGGTTGCGGCACTCATCTCGCTTTACTGGCCGAGGGAGCCGGCGTACAGCTTCCAGGTCATGTGGCCAGCATGACTAAGCCACTTCTGGCGAACCAGAGCAGCACACAGAAATGCCGTTTACCTTCCCGCCGGAGTGGTACCTATTTATCTACTTGCACTTTGATGTGCTTTCAAACTGCTAGGTTGGCAGGAGCAGGGACCGAGCAATGGGAGCTCACCCCATTGCAGGAATTCGAACCACTGACCTTCTGATCGGCAAGTCCTAGGCTCTGTGGTTTAACCCACAGCACCACCCACTTCCCTCTTCTGTCTCTATCAAAGAAGGCCCTAATTCTGCATATACCACAATTCATTGAGTGGTTAGGAGACCCCCCCTTCCCCTCACAGAGTAAAACCCCTTTGAAGAGAGGTTGACTGTTAAGCCACGCTGGGGATTGTAGCACTGTGAGGGGAACTGCAGGTTTCCTGACAACTCTCAGCACCCTTGGCAAACTACAGCTCCCATAAGTCACTGGGGGAAGACATAGCCATTTAAAGAGGTATCATAACACTTAAGAGACGCGGATGGCTCTGTGGTCTAAACCACCAAGACTCTTGGGCTTGCCGATCGGAAGGCTAGCGGTCTGAATCCCCGTGACGGGGTGAGCTCCTATTGCTCTGTCCTAACTGCTGCCAACCTAGCAGTTCGAAAGCACACCAGCACAAGTAGATAAATAGGTACCGCTGTGGCAGGAAGGTAAACGGTGTTTCTGTGCGCTCTGGCACTGGTCACGGTCCTCTGTGGGCCAGTAGCGGTTTCGTCATGCTGGCCACCCGACCTGGAAAGGTGTCTGAAAGCGAGATGAGCACTGCAACCCCATAGTCTCCTTGGACTGGACATAACCGTCCAGGTGTCCTTTGCCTTTACCTTTTTTTACCATAACACTTTAAACGTATGGTGCAAATGTGACCATTGCTCTACATTGTGTCATTTCCCGTAGAATGCTGAGGTGGTTCCATGGACTTGAGATGGCAGGTAGGTGGGGGAATCCCATGTGGAGCAGTTCTCTGTTAAGTAAAAGCTTCGTGCCAGAAAACGGACACACACTGCAAGGAATGGTATGTTAGGTTCAGGTTTTGTTTTCATTAGAGAGAGATGTGAAAAACGACATGGTGAACATTTAAAAATGGTAACCCCTCTCTGTCCCCCATGACTGCAGTGGTGAAGTCCACTCTACCACCCTAGGATTCTACTACCTCATTTGTCCATTGCATTGGGGGGGGGGGGAGTCCTTGGCTCAGAATCTAGATTTGCCCCATTTCCCCCCACCTAGTGGCTGCGATCCTAGCCTTCCAGGTTAGTGCTCTTGCCTGTTGGACGGCCAAACCCTCTCCACAATCAGGCCGCCCTTGGCTACCATGACAATGGAGCCAACAAACATTCGGCCCCGAAACTGGCACGGAACTTAGGAAGCGAAAGAAACCTGAAACCTGGCCTGGAATCCATAAGTCGTAAACACCCCCTTATGCAGGTCGGCAGGGAGAACACGTGGGACCCCCGGCTGCGGTTCCTGCTCACTGTCTCGACTCTGACAGCTGGGAAATTGATGCGCCCGACATGAGGCAACCTTGGCCGCTGCCCGTTCCCCAAAGTGAATTATCAAAAGCCCAGATAAGTTCTCAAAAAAAGGCTGCTCTCTCATATGCATCCGTTTAGGATCAGTGCTCTGGCAGCAAGGCAGGTAAACTTGAAAACCCAGAAAGTGGATGCCACGTTCCTGCACAATCTCAAGGGAGCTCAATTTCATCCTTCCAAGAGAGCCAGCATCCTTTGGCATGAATGGCCACTGGCCCCATCACCTCCTGGCAAATAGAAGGGGAAGAAATGGAGGCAGGGAGAGATTTTACTTTCTTGGGCTCCATGATCACTGCAGATGGTGACAGCAGTCACGAAATTAAAAGACGCCTGCTTCTTGGGAGAAAACCAATGACAAACCTAGACAGCATCTTAAAAAGCAGAGACATCATCTTGCCAACAAAGGTCCGTATAGTTAAAACTATGGTTTTCCCAGTAGTGATGTATGGAAGTGAGAGCTGGACCATAAAGAAGGCTGATCATCGAAGAATGGATGCTTTTGAATTCTGGTGCTGGAGGAGACTCTTGAGAGTCCCATGAACTGCAAGAAGATCAAACCGATCCACTGGAAGGACAGATCCTGAATCTGAGGCTCCAATACTTTGGCCACCTCATGAGAAGAGAAGACTCCCTGGAAAAGACCCTCATGCTGGGAAAGATGGAGGGCACAAGGAGAAGGGGACGACAGAGGACGAGATGGTGGGACAGTGTTCTCGAAGCTACCAGCATGAGTTTGAACAAACTGCGGGAGGCAGTGGAAGACAGGAGTGCCTGGCGTGCTCTGGTCCATGGGGTCACGAAGAGTCGGACACGACTAAATGACTAAACAACATTTATACCCCGCCCATCTGGCTGAGTTTCCCCAGCCACTCTGGGTGGCTCCCAATCAAGTGTTAAAAACAATACAGCATTAAATATTAAAAACTTCCCTAAACAGGGCTGCCGTCAGATGTCTTTTAAAAACAGGATAGCTGCTTATTTCCTTGACATCTGATGGGAGGGCGTTCCACAGGGCTGGCGCCACCACCAAGAAGGCCCTTTGTCTGGTTCCCTGTAACTTCACTCCTTGTAATGAGGGAACTGCCAGAAGTCCCTCAGAGTTGGACCTCAGTGTGTGGGCAGAACGATGGGAGTGGAGATGCTCCTTCAGGTCTACTGGGCCGAAGCTGTTTAGGGCTTTCAAGGTCAGCACCAACACCTTGAATTGTGCTCAGAAACGTACTGGGGGCCAATGCAGATCACTCAGGACCGGTGTTATATGGTCTTGGGGGCCACTCCCTGTCACCAGTCTAGCTGCCGCAATCTGGATTAATTGCAGTTTCCGGGTCACCTTCAAAGGTAGAGCACATTGCAGTAGTCCAAGCGAGAGATAACTAGAGCATGCACCACTCTGGCGGGACAGTCCGTGGGCTTTCATCATTTTATTTTCTATAGCTGAAATTCTCTTAATAAAATATTATTTTTTTTAAAAAAGCAGAGGTTGGATGGCCATCTGTCACGGGTGCTTTAGTTTAGATTCCTGGATTAGCCGATCCTTGGGGTCCCTTATAACTCTCCAATTCCATGATTCTGTGGCCTGCGACTCCCATCTGCT
Organism: Podarcis gaigeae; assembly: GCF_964106915.1. Classification (NCBI taxonomy): domain Eukaryota; kingdom Metazoa; phylum Chordata; class Lepidosauria; order Squamata; family Lacertidae; genus Podarcis; species Podarcis gaigeae. The sequence continues at coordinate 99,216,792 of NC_139677.1, read as the reverse complement.
GCAGCAAGAATGGCCAATGGCTAAAGATGATAAGAGCTACAGTTCAGTGACATGGACAGCCATGGATTCCCCATGCCTGTTGTATACAGGGAAGTTTCCAATCAGAGCTGCAGCACATTGAGCTCTTGAACTCAGGACCTGCTTGCAGGCATCCCAGTAATGCATCGGTTGTCCACTGTGAGAACAGGATTCTTGGACAGATGGCTTAATCCTGCAGGGCAGTTCTTATGCATTTCCATTTAAACAACGACTTCTGCTGAGAACTCCCTTGAGCTGCAGAACTCCAGGTTGTCGATTCCTTTGCAACCGCAGATCTGCAGAGCTGCAGTCGGTCGGATGGGAAACGATTTCTTCCCCAGACAAAGCCAATTTAAATGTATATGAATTGGCAATTTGCAGGAGGATGAGAAATTGCTAAGGCATGGGAACTGGGTCTTTAGGGAGAGAGGAATCTCGGCTAAATGGGTTCCATCCCTACCACTGTAAGCAAAAAAAATGAAGCCCCCCCTCTTTTTTGCATTTAAGTGCCCTGTTAAGTCACCGGCTTGACAGATACTAATCGTTTTAATAACTGATGACCCCTTACGCAGCTGTCTGAGCTATGCCTGAGCTTCAACATGTCACAGGTTTCCTAGGGCCCTTGATCTAAGATCCGCTCATTGGGAAAGTCTTTCTGACAGACTAAATATTAGCAGATCTTTCTTGCACCAGCAATGAGTCTCATTCCAGGCTCTGATACACTGCTGTCCTGTTGGCACAATCTCCTGATCGCCGCCCCAGCTGAAGAGAAGTCGCTGCATTTGGAAATTATTTGGAATTGATGAGTATCCGTGTGTGTGTGTGGTCAAAATGGAGAAGGATGTAAAATTAAGTTTGGATGCGTTGTTGAGGAACCACGTCTGACTGATGGGCCCATTCTTTAGCTCCCCATCCCCCTGCGGGCTGCCCACCTGTCAATCACCAGACATCACAATTACATCTCTTCTGGAGGAAGAGAGGGGAACCTGTCCTGTTGTATATCAGGGGGCATTGTGTGGAGAAAGTCTCCTCCTTTAAATTCCTGGGAGTTTACCTTAGCGAGGACCTCACTTGGAAAATTAACATAACTCAGGTGGTCAGGAAGGCCCAACAGACTCCATTTCCTCAGGGTCTTGTGAAAGAATACAGTGGTACCTCGGGTTAAGTACTTAATTCGTTCTGGAGGTCCGTTCTTAACCTGAATCACCACTTTAGCTAATGGGGCCTCCCACTGCCACCGCGTTGCCGGAGCATGATTTCTGTTCTTATCCCGAAGCAAAGTTCTTAACCCGAAGTACTATTTCTGGGTGAGCTGAGTCTGGGTGAGCTGAAGCGGCTGTAACCTGAAGCGTATGTAACCTGAGGTACCACTGTAATGTTAAACAACAACTGATGAACTCCTTTTACCGGTCCACAATAGAAAGTGTCCTTTCATATTGTATAACAGTGTGGTATGCTGGTTTGGCAGCTGTGGACAGAAAGTCTCTACTGAGGGTGGTGAATACAGCACATGATATCATGGACTGTCCCCTGAGCCCGCTAGATGACAACGCAAGGGATTGTTGTCTTAGGAGAGCGAGAAAAATTCTCAGGGATGATTCACAACCCAGCCAGCACCTCTTTAATTTTCTACCCTCGGGCAGGAGATATAAACGTATAATCAGCTGTGCCAACAGGCTAAAAAATAGCTTCTGTCCGTGGGATGTTAGGCTGTTGAACGGAAAATAACATAGTGAAATTGACTTGCGAGGTGGAGTTATTCGATAAGAGATTGAGTGTTTTTTTGGTGGGGAGAGGCTCGTATAATTTCATTGTACACAGGTTGTACAATGACAATAGAGGTATTATTATTATTATTATTATTATTATTATTATTATTATTATTATTATTATTAGGTGACCCTTTTTCATGGGCACAGTTTGAAATCAGCTCTGTGGGCAAATGACCAGCCTGCAAAGCAGCTTTCTGAGCACTGCAGAAGACCCAAAAACTCTGTCTCCAAGTGAATTGTAGGTGGCGGGAGGTCGATCACTGGGAGTTCTTGAACCTAAAAATAAGACATAAGAACATAAGAAGAGCCTGATGGATCAGGTCAATGGCCAATCTAGTCCAGCATCAGATGTCAAGGAAATAACCAACTATCTGGCTTTTAGAAGACATCCGAAGGCAGTCCTGTTTAGGGAAGCTTTTAATATTTGATGAATTATTGTATTTTAATCTTTAGTTGGGAGCCACCCAGAGTGGCTGGGGAACCCCGACCAGATGGGTGGGGTATATATTATTATTATTATTATTATTATTATTATTATTATTATTATTGCTTTGGCACACATCAGCACCTTTATATGCTGAATGGGCAAGTATATGTTGTGCCAAGTTCTGGGCAGGGGCTGTTGAGAGTCTTCCGCCAGCCTTATCCTCTTATTCACCCCAAGAGCATATAAACAAATCAAGAAGTTGACAGGAGTTTGGGAAGGTTGCTCTCCCAGGATAACGGATGCTGTAAACAAGCGCCTTCGTGGTGGCTTAATCCCCTCTAGCACTAGCTATGTTAATCTACTCAGGGGTTGATGATATTATTATTATTATTATTATTATTATTATTATTATTATTATTATCAGATTTAGTTTCCAGTTTCCCACAGGCATCTGCCTGGCCACTGTGACAACAGGATGCTGGACAAAGTAGGCCTTTGGCCTGATCCAGCAAGCTGTTTGTATGTTCTTACGTTCTGATGCTGAATTCTGAGCTTGGATATCTGCAGTCAGGCATAAGTTTGGCTTGACAAAGAGCAGAGTCCTACATCCGACAGCTCCTTTAATGAGCATCCTTGTGACACGAATCAGCACAAACAGGCGCACACATGCACACCCCACTCTTGCGCAAGTCTGTGGAGGTGAAGGGGCATGATACAAGTATTTCTCCAGACTCTGGGGCTCTCAGGTGTGCATCTGTGGCCAAGAATGGGATGCAGCTGCCGCTTCCGGGATTTCATGACCGACAAGTGGTCTGTTGACATCAAAGCAGCTTCTGGGAACAGGTGGTGATGAACCACAATTGTGCATTGTTGGGAGCACAACTGCGGCCGTAACCACTTTCTCTCCCACTCATGAGATACCTGTTTTATTTAGTTTAAGGATTTGAAATCTACAGCAGCAGCAAGCCAGCCGGTGCAAGAACCAATATCATATAATGGAAGTATTGTAATTATCATCATCAGATTTATAATGATTATTATTTAGCCTGGGGAAGAGAAGGCTGAGAGAAGGTATGACAGCCATCTTCAAATATCTAAAGGGCTGTGACATGGAAGACAGTGCAAGTTTGTTTTCTCCTGCTCTGGAGGGTAGGACTCGAACCAGTGACTTCAAGGGACAAGAAAGAAGATTTCGACTAAAGATCAGGAATAAATTTCTTCCTTTTTTTGAAATTTATTCACTTTTCTTAAACACACATTACATACAAAAAAGAAAAAACAAAGGAAAAAACCACACAAACTAATCTTACATTGGATATTTCTAGATTTAAGATAGTTATTACAGTTATTACAGTATACATCTCTTTTTTTGAATATTTTATTAGTTGAATATAACAACAACATATAATCAAATACAAGCAATCAAATGCACTTCTCCCCTAACCCCCACCCCCCAAAAAACAGCCCCAAATACGTCCATGTAACTACGTTAGTAATATAATCAAATAAAAAATTATTTCTACAGTTGCTGGTTTACAAAATATTATTACAGTATACATAATCAAATTATCAAACCTCTAGAATAAATTTGTATTAAATAAAAGAAACAAAGAGAGAGAGAGGAAAAGAAAAAGGGGGGAAAGAAAAAGAAAAACACATGACAAATTTTTTTTGAAAATTTACAAGACTAAAGATACCTATTGAACAAAAAGCATTATTTAGTTAATTCGAACCAGGAAGAACTTTCTGACAGTTAGAACTGTTTGACAGTGGAATGGACTCCCTCAGCAGGTGGCGAACTCTCCTTCCTTGGAGGTTTTTAAGCAGAGGTTGGGTGGCCATCTGCTATGGATGCTTTGGTTGAGATTCCTGCATTGTGGGGTGGTTGGACTAGATGACCCTAGGTGTCCCTTCCAACTCCACAGTTCTATGACGCTATGATTTTGTGAAAAATCTCTAAGCGGTGTACTGTACAATAAAAAGAACAGACAATATCATTCAAACAATACAGGAGGCGGTCCTTAAGATAGCCTGATCCCAACCAGCGGATTCTTCCCACTCATGAGGAACATCCAAGAAATTCCAAGGAGGACAAAGGAAAAGGAAGAAAGAATTTTGCAAAAAGAGAGAGAGAGAGAGAGAGAGAGAGAGAGAGAGAGAGAGAGAGGGAGGGAGGGGGGGAGAGAGAGAGAGAGAGAGAGAGAGAGAGAGAGAGAGAGAGAGAGAGAGATTTGCATCTTTCCAGTTAAAATTACAGTAGTCACGAAATTAAAAGACGCCTTCTTCTTGGGAGAAAAGCGATGACAAACCTAGACAGCATCTTAAAAAGCAGAGACATCACCTTGCCGACAAAGGTCCGTATAGTCAAAGCTATGGTTTTCCCAGTAGTGTTGTATGGAAGTGAGAGCTGGACCATCAAGAAGGCTGATCGCCGAAGAATGGATGCTTTTGAATTATGGTGCTGGAGGAGACTCTTGAGAGTCCCATGGACTGCAAGAAGATCAAACCTCTCCATTCTGAAGGAAATGAGCCCTGAGTGCTCACTGGAAGGACAGATCCTGAAGCTGAGGCTCCAAGACTTTGGCCACCGCATGAGAAGAGAAGACTCCCTGGAAAAGACCCTGATGTTGGGGAAGATGGAGGGCACAAGGAGAAGGGGATGACAGAGGACAAGATGGTGGGACAGTGTTCTTGAAGCTACCAGCATGAGTTTGAACAAAGTGCGAGAGGCAGTGGAAGACAGGGGTGCCTGGCGTGCTCTGGTCCAGGGGGTCACGAAGAGTAGGACAGGACTAAACGACTAAACAACAAAAACAACATAATGTTATTTGAGCATATAAATGGCTCCTTTCCCACCCTTTATTGACTTGTGTACATTACACATCATCTGCTGCTTGGGCCTGGTAACCTCAATGGATGCAACGCCTTCTACATTGGACTGAACATCTCACTGCACACAGCTCATCCCCGTCCTTCTGCGCTGTTTTGATTTGGTCACAAACCGCACTACATCTTTTTCTAATATTATCCCGACGGAGGCCTTTGTTCCCGGAGCCGGGCCATAATATTGCAAATATTTAGTCTCCAGCTCTTGCCAGGTATAGCTTTATTAGTTTTGCTGCATGCGTCGGATCATGGTTTGGATTATTACACAATCAATTCCTGAACAATAAGACATTCCCATCCACTATTGAGTGTTTCCATATTTCCACCGTCCCCTGCAAATTCCTGAGTCCAATAGCAGAAAAATAAAATAATAATTAGCCGTGGCTCTTTGGCCTGCAGACGTCACCTCCCTGGTGGAAGAATGCCCCCGTAGCATCTGGGATCCAATCTTCCAAGCCAAAATTCAATAATTCGTTGGTTACCTTTGACAATATTTCTTTACGGCCGTTTCCTTCAACACCCGTCAATATTTGCATTCTAAAGATGGCCAGGCCCTGGCTTCCAGGTTTTGCATCTTGGACGCATGCCCTGGGCCTAACGGGAAAGCCAGCCTTAAGACTGCAAGACCAAATAATTCCCTTCGCTTGTGCAAGGATTTCCCTTCTGGTTACTTGGCTGGGTTTGTGACTTCTGGACCGCCCGGATCTTTCATTAAAAATGCCTCTTCTCTTACGAAAGGTTGAAGTTGTGCTGGGTAAGTTGGAAGGAACCTCCTGAGAAGAACCACACAAGTGAAAACCCAGCCATTTGTACTTAAGAAACAAGGAGAGGCGTAGCAAAACAAAGGAAAATATGATCCATCTTACAAGAGGGTTGAGAAACTCAGCTGAGGTCACTGTGTGGAACCAGAATGTGGCAGATAGACTGGAGACTGGGAGCGGCCGCCGAGACCGTATAACACCGGTCCTGAAAGACCTACATTAGCTCCCAGTACGTTTCCGAGCACAATTCAAAGTCTTGGTGGTGACCTTGAAAGCCCTAAATGGCCTTGGTTCAGTAGACCTGAAGGAGCGTCTCCACCCCCATCATTCTGCCCACACACCAAGGTCCAGCTCCAAGGGCCTTCTGGCAGTTCCCTCCGTGTGAGAAGCAAAGCTACAGGGAACCAGGGCCTTCTCGGTAGTGGTGCCCGCCCTGTGGAATGCCCTTCCACCAGATGTCAAGGAGATACACAACTATCTGACTTTTAGAATACATCTGAAGGCAGCCCTGTTTAGGGAAGTTTTTAATGTTTGATGTTTTATCATGTTTTTAATATTGTGTTGGTAGCCACCCAGAGTGGCTTGGGAAACCCAGCCAAATGGACGGATATATAAGCTAGCAAGCAAGCAAGCAAGAAAACAACAAACAAACAAATTTCTTCTTCTTCTTCTTCTTCTTCTTCTTCTTCTTCTTCTTCTTCTTCTTCTTCTTCTTCTTCTTCTTCTTCTCTTCCTCCTCCTCCTCGTCTTCTTCCTCCTCCTCCCTGAGACTCTAAAATTAGGAATTGGGATTGTGGAGTTGTGCTGCTATGGGGTGATGCCTCTTAATTTAGGGGAGGAGTTAGTGGGAAGAGGTGGAGCCTAGAGGATAGGCATCTTGTAGTCACTACAAGAATAGACAATATCAAGCCAGATCAGAGACGGGGAGCCTAAGGCCTCCCTGGCCTCTCAACTCTTGCTTGAGAGTCTGTCTGGCCTGTCTACCTTGCTGGGGTTCTGTTTGCCATTGTTTGACTCTGGCGTTAAGTGGCCTTTAGTGCAGTGTTTCCCAACCTTGTGCCTCCAGCTGTTTTTGGACTACAATTCCCATCATCCCTTGCCACTGGTCTTGCTAGTCAGGGATGATGGGAGTTGTAGTTCGAAAACAGCTGGAGGCACAAGGTTGGGAAACACTGCAGTTTAGTGAGCCCAGATTGTAAAATCCCCTTTGAGCCTTGCAAACAGCTGTTAAGATGTGTTCCTGAAGAGATTGACTGTCCCATCTGGAAATGCCTGTGGCTTCTTAATGGCGGCAAGGCAGGTTTTGGCCAAACTGAAATTGAACAGCAACTGGGAAATCCCTCTGGATCTGCCAAACTAGGTGCGAAATCTGCCACGCTCGTAGTTTGCCCGTCGTGTTTGGATTCTGTCAGCCAGGAGGTTGCATGCTCAGAATTAAGTACCAGGGTGCCTCTGAGCACATTGTGGAGTTGCAATAAGTTATGGTCAGAACCGGAAGCATAAGTCCTTTCACACAAAAACCTGCTCCTGTTATTTCCTCCAAACAACCAAATTTAAGAAGGGGGAAGATATTTAGTTAGCATTGTTGCTGGACAGCTGGGAATCTGAAACTCTTCATCATCTATTGCCAGTCACCCAGTGATGACACTGGGAGATCCCATCTGCCTTCAGCTCATGCTCAGTGTGTAGATAATGAAATCCCAGATGGTGGTGAGGTCAGATTCTTGCATTCACAACACTGAAGTGACATCCCTGAGGGTGCAAGCCTGGGCACTTTGCCTGGAGGTCCTGTGCTGCCCATGTTGGAAATTCAAGCCCTTCTCATGAGAAGCTGGCAGCAGTCCCAGGCTCCCGGCTTGATTCCCTGTTGACCTCCCTGACTGCATTCCCCAGCAGACGCAGGCAAGGTCTCGATCGGCGATTCTTCTCAAACGTGAGAAGAACACACCCCTCTTTCCTGCCTCCCCCCAGGCAGGGGAAAGAGGTAGACAGAAACGTATTTACATGCTTTTATTTCTGTCTTTGCAGCGTTACAAAAAACATGACTGCTCTCTTCAAATTCCAGCAGTGTTGTTACAAGAACTTCCTGTACATCCTGTACAGCTCGTATTACACTCTGAGGTAATTCCGGTGCTGCGCACTGTGAAATGACTGCCCCTCTGTTCCCACAGCAGTCCCAACATTCCCATCATGTTTACACTTCAAGCTAGGACTTTGCAGCTGCATTGCTTCATTATCGTAACAGCCCATATGATAAAACCCTCCTCTTGGCCTCACCGATGTGGTCCAAAGGAAAGCAGAGCAAGACGTTTGGCACCAGCTTGCCTGCAGGAATTGCTGGAAGGAGGCGTACAAGGGACCATCCAATCATCTTAGGGGTCCCACCTAAGATTTGTATGGGGTTTACTCCTTGGCCTTTTCTTCTCCTGAAGATGTCCCACAAGGTAAGTACTGTAAGTAGACAACTATAGGATTATTCTCCATGAATTTGTCTAATCTTCTTTTACACTCACCCCAGTTGGTGGTCATCACTATATCTTGCAGGAGTTCATTCCATAATTTAAGTAGGCCCTCAGCAGCAAAGATCTTTTGTTTCTCATGAATATGCCAGAGTTCATCCTGCACTCGAGTAGGACCCTGGTAGAGACACATGCCCGACTGGCATGTTCCCTCCCTCCTGGTCGATCGTTCAGGAGCTTCAAAAGCTTTCTTCAGCCAAACATCACAGCGACCGATGCCAACAAACATCGGAACACTTAGGGATCCACAGAGTTGTGCATCATGTGTGTGACAGACCTCAGGAACTCAGCATTTTGGCTAATCTACTTTATTTACATATAGACACACACGGAGCACTGCAACATGGCTCCCTCCCTCTCTAGCATCAGACAGCAAAGAGAAAAAGAACAAAGGACAATCGCCCCACTTCACGGAACACAGTAACGCAAACATCCTGTCTCTGTTACTTCCCACTTTGTGGAGTCAAAACATACACCATCATGTGATAAGACAACAATCCCATGACTGCAATCATGGAGCAGGAATTCTAACAGTCTATGAGTTGTCGTGTCAAGTTCTCCTCTCCATCTATTTTCTTCATACCAGGCATTGACTCTTAACCTCCGCCCTCCCTAAAATCTACTCTGCAGAAAGAAGAGAAACGGGAGTGGTGAGGGTGCAAAAAAAAAGTGCAAGAGTGTTGCACTTCCTTGTTCCTCTACCGCTGTTTTGGCAATTGGATCTCCAAAAAAGCACTTGGAGAATTTAAATGTGTGGCCCCAAGGAAAGCAGAGCAAGATGTTTTGCACCAGCTGGGATGCAGGAGTTGACAGAAGGCGGCGTACAAGGTGCCATCCAACCACCCGAATTTGTGTATGTTAGGATATAGTTCTATTACACCTTAAGAACAGGCATGTGGAGTTGTCGTATGTCACGTCTGTTTACTTCCAGCACAGTCTGCTGGGAACTTCCGTTGTATATAGCTTTTGCCTATGCTGGGAAGCAGACATGTTTTTCCTTTGTCCTGCTGCTGAATAAATGCTTGTAAATATACTTACAATGTCTCTGTCCTCCACTTCCGTTGTGAAAAGTTATTCATTCTGCTGATAAGAGTATGCTCAGCTTCTGAAGGCTTCTGAGGCTTGAGTCGCAGTTTTGATGCTTTTCCGAGAACCAGAGTTCGCCCATCTGCCTATTGCCCCCGTCTCCCCAGACACATCCCAACATATGATCGTTACTCCTTTTCTTCTCCCGAAGTTGTCCCACTGGGCACCGCAGGTTTAGGACCAGAGTTTTCCATCTCCAAGATGGACTCCCTTCCCAGGTTGATGAGCCCTATCTGCTTCTTCACACAGTGCAAAGTTAAGCTATGGAACTCACTCCCACGGTGATGGCCACCAATTCAGATGGCTTTAAAAGCAGATTAGACAAATTAATGGAGAAGAGGGCTCTTGCTGGCTACTTATTGACTATGTTCAACCTCAACTGCTGGAGGCATTATGCCTCTGAATCCCAGCTGCTGGGAATCATGGGAGTGTGACCCTTGCGGTAAGATCCTGCTTGCAAGCTTGTCAGAAGAGACATCCGGTTGGTCCCTGTGAGAACAGGATGCTGGACTCAATGGACCACTGGCCTGACAGAGCCATTCTTATCTTCTTATCAGCTGGACTCCGTCACTCACTGGCAACCAGTAGCACATGGTCCCATAAGATGTAAAAATGTAAAGGTAAAGGACCCCTGTATGGTTAAGTCCAGTCAAAGGGGACTATAGGGCTGTGGCACTCATCTCGCTTTCAGGCCAAGGAGCCGGCGTTTGTCTGCAGACAACTTTCCGGGTCATGTGCCCAGCAGGACTAAACCACTTCTGGTGCAACAGAACACCGTGATGGAAACCAGAGTGCACAAAAATGCCATTTATCTTCCCGCCACAGCAGTAAAGGCAAAGGGACCCCTGACCATTAGGTCCAGTCGTGGCCGACTCTGGGGTTGCGGCGCTCATCTTGCTTTATTGGCCAAGGGAGCTGGCGTACAGCTTCCTGGTCATGTGGCCAGCATGACAAAGCCCCTTCTGGCGAACCAGAGCAGTGCACAGAAACGCCGTTTACCTTCCCGCCAGAGCGATACCTATTTATCTACTTGCACTGGCTTGCTTTCGAACTGCTAGGTTGGCAGGAGCAGGGACAGAGCAACGGGAGCTCACCCCGTTGGGCAGATTTGAACCACCAACCTTCTGATCGCCAAGCCCAAGTGGCTCAGTGGTTTAGACCACAGCACCACCCACATCCCTTTTAAGATGACTACAGCAGTGATCTATCTGCCCAACCCAGTGAGCAGAAGCAGGATTGTACCCTTACCGATGCTTATGGGTTGTTAAAGGCTGTTTCCAAAGGAAGCCCCGTGTAGAATGCATTGCATTAATCATTGCTAGCTCCGATGTGGTTCAAGGAGAAGAGCAGATTTCTCCATAAAATATCCCTTCCAAGCCTGACAAGACATCACATCCTAAGGCGAAGTTACACTAAGCAGACGCAGCCCATTAAGGAGGGGAACCCGAATATGCACTTACTCCTGTCAGGGCAAATCCTAGTTGAAAACCTTGGTCCTTTAAGAAATAGCCGTGAGAAGATGTTTGCTCTTTAGCTCTATTACGCTAATCTATTCCCTTGTCAGTCCCAGCGACGCAGGGATGATAAATATGGGATCTCCTCAGCTCAGACTCCTGGCGTGTTGCCTATCGTGGGCTGAGGAGCTGCGTAGCAATCTCATCACGAAAGCCACCTGCTTCCGAATGTCATCGCAGCAGAGCTGCACTGGCAGCGGAGGAGCTCACTAGCTCATCTTTCTGTTCAAGCTTTCTGGCTTGGAAAAAGGAGCACGTCTAGGATTGGGGGGATCTCCTTGCTAAGGGACATAGGAGCCAAGTCTTAGGGGCCCAGGTCCCTTCAGTCCCCTCCATAAAATATTTGAGGGGGCTAGGATGGAAGGTGAAGAGATGTGTGGGTGTGGTTTTTGAATGTAGACAACTGCTCAAGGGGATGAGGCACACTCGTTGCTCCACCCACTTTTCCCTTTGGCTCCACCCACTACTGGCCTGTGGCCCCTGGAAAATTGCCTGCAAGGGAATGTGGCCCTGGCTCTCATTCTCCAGTCCTGTCCTGTAGCTTTTGCTGGCCTGGATGTTTAAGAGAAATACTTGCTGCACACAGAGAAGAAGCATGTCAGGGAGAAGGCTTCTTATTCCTCTTCTGTGAAAATTCACTTATCCCCATGTAGAGAATCATGCCCAAACCTTGCTATACGCTCTGCAGATTCACTTATCCAAACAGCTGGCTTCTTTGTTTATTTGTGCTCCGCTGATCTGTGGCAGCCATTTGCGGAGAGAGTGGGTAGCGAGATCAAATCTAGACATTTTGCCCTTAGTCTCTCTCTTTTGCTGATTGGCTGAAGACATTTCGGGAAGAACCCATGGAGAGAGGGAGGAGAGAGATCGGACAAATCCCACATTAGAAATATTTCCATACGAAATGATGGAAATCGTGGACTCGTTATGCGAACACTCATCTGACGAAACGTTTCCAGGGAATGCATTGTGTTTGGTAAGTAGGACTTGCACACAAAAGTACAAGATCTCAGACTATCGAAAGACTGGAAGGAAATGTAAGATACCAGTGAAGGCGCCCGGTGGGTGCCACAACATAAGAGCCCTCTCTTTTTCCATCATTCTTTGAGTCTTCCTCAGAGGGGGGAACCTGGAGAAGGGTCTCAGGTGTTCTAAGACAGCCTTTCTCAACCTGTGGGTCCCCAGATGTTGTTGAAGTACAACTCCCATCACCCCTAGTTAGCAAGGGATGATGGGAGTTGTAGTCCAACAACATCTGGGGACCCACAGGTTGAAAACTGCTGATCTAAGAGTTCCAGGAGATCTTGGGAGTCCTGAGATGTAAAGGGCTTTAAAGATCAAAACCAGCATTTTGACTTGGAAGCCTAGAGGCAGCCAGTGTAGCTGGAACAATACTGGTGTTATAAGATCTGTTCGCCTCCAACCTGTCAACAGTCAGCCAGCCACATTCTGCACTAATAGAAGCTTCCAAGCCGTGTTCAAAGGGAACCCCATGTAAAGAGCATTGCAATGGCCCGGTCTTGAGGTTACCAGGGCATACATCTGTGTAACCCAATTTTCCATCTGACCTGCTCATTTTCTGTTGCACAAAACAAGATCCTCTGTCTGAAAACATGGATTATAAATATGATTTAATAATATCATGCATTTGTATTTTAAAAGTCATTTATGTTTTTAAAATCATTGCATACACTTACTAGGTATCCTTGGTTACGAATACGTTCTCAAGCAGCCAGCCAAATTACGTGACCTGAAAGCAATGCATAAGCTTGAAGGTTGCCTTGGAATTTTGCTTTCCTATAGTTAATGGGCTCCAGTTTTTCAATAAATGTGTTTGGTGCACATCCTTCAGTAGTTATTGAATTATATAGCAAGTTTTGTCAACTTGCTATATTCCCACATTTTTCTATACCATTGCGTCAGCTGGTTTGTCCATTTTCCATTTTCTTGCTAGGACTACTCTACTTCTCTCCCTTCAACTCATCACTTTGCGGTTGGCTGCTGAAAGTGTTCCCTTTGCCTGAATGTTGTGCTGAATCATGGATTTTTAAGAGGTGACTTCTTCTTCTTCTTTTGAAAAGTTTTTGTTGTTAAAATAATTCATTAATACACATATATTACAAACATACAAACATACATTTCATACAATCCTTAAAAGTGTTCAAACATACCTACACTCAATCCCACAGATAATTCCTTTTCCCATCACCATCCACCACCCCTCACCCCACCTTTGTGTTAGACTTCCAATCTACTCAATTGCAATTTCTATCCACTTCTGTTACTTTCTTTCACATACCTTTAACCTAATTTCATACTTCTTTTTCTATTACCCTTTGTTATCCATCTTATTTAGTATTTCAGTATTTGAAACGGAACTTGTTTATTCTAATAGGAGTTCTGATTTTTCGATATGGTTTTGCAAGTATCTTTTAAACACCTTCCAGTCCCTGTCTGCCTTCTCTTTTGAGATCCTTCCAATTTCTCCCATTGTTTTGGATATATTGTAGTATTCCAATAATTTGGCAAGCCACTCTCTAATAGAAGAGGTGACTTCTATTCCCACCTCCTGCCAATGTAGTTGGCAAAAAAAATGAGAGGCACAAATACAAGATGGGTGACACCTGGCTTGAGAGCAGTACATGTGAAAAGGATCTAGGAGTCTTGGTTGACCACAAACTTGACATGAGCCAACAGTGTGACGCGGCAGCTAAAAAAGCCAATGCAATTCTGGGCTGCATCAATAGGAGTATAGCATCTAAATCAAGGGAAGTAATAGTGCCACTGTATTCTGCTCTGGTCAGACCTCACCTGGAGTACTGTGTCCAGTTCTGGGCACCACAGTTCAAGAAGGACACTGACAAACTGGAATGTGTCCAGATGAGGGCAACCAAAATGGTCAAAGGCCTGGAAACAATGCCTTATGAGGAACGGCTAAGGGAGCTGGGCATGTTTAGCCTGGAGAAGAGAAGGTTAAGGGGTGATATGATAGCCATGTTCAAATATATAAAAGGATGTCACATAGAGGAGGGAGAAAGGTTGTTTTCTGCTGCTCCAGAGAAGCGGACACGGAGCAATGGTTCCAAACTACAAGAAAGAAGATTCCACCTAAACATTAGGAAGAACTTCCTGACAGTAAGAGCTGTTCGACAGTGGAATTTGCTGCCAAGGAGTGTGGTGGAGTCTCCTTCTTTGGAGGTCTTTAAGCAGAGGCTTGACAACCTTATGTCAGGAGTGCTCTGATGGTGTTTCCTGCTTGGCAGGGGCTTGGACTCGAGGGCCCTTGTGGTCTCTTCCAACTCTATGATTCTAGGATTCTAGTACCTCTACTGTTATTGCACCCTTGATAGGTCACGGGGAGAAGAATCATAGTTTCCAGGATCCTCCAGCTGTCCAGAGGAGGCTGTGAAATCTCTAGATCAGTGTCTGAATGCAGTGGTGAACTGGACGAGAGCCAATGAACTGTGTCTGAATCCTAGGAAGATGGAGAATCTTTGGGCGTGTGGTTCCCATGTTAGGAAAACTGGCGGGTTACCTGTTCTGGATGGGGCTGCAGTGTCTCTGAAGGAGCAAGTGCATATTTTGGAAGTATTCCTGGATACATCTTTGTCACTAGAGGCCCAGATGTCCTCTGTGGGGGGCTGTCAGGGACTGGCTGGATGCAGAGGACCTCCAAGAGGAGGAAGAGGGAACCCCCCAGAGGAGGAAGGCTCGGAGCTAGGGGATTGGTGGTGGGACTATACAAAAAAACACACCCTGTACATAAATAGTCTCTTAATCCTCTCCAGGTTGTTGTTGTTGTTTGTTGTTTAGTCGTTTAGTCGTGTCCGACTCTTTGTGACCCCATGGACCAGAGAACGCCAGGCACTCCTGTCTTCCACTGCCTCCCGCAGTTTGGTCAGACTCATGTTTGTAGCTTCGAGAACACTATCCAACCATCTCGTCCTCTGTCCTCCCCTTCTCCTTGCGCCCTCCATCTTTCCCAACATCAGGGTCTTTTCCAGGGAGTCTTCTCTTCTCATGAGGTGGCCAAAGTATTGGATCCCTTCATAGATCACTGCCTTGCCATGGCGAAGGGGCTTGAATAACTCAGAGAAGCTATGAGCTATGCCGTGCAGGGCCACCCAAGATGGACAGGTCATAGTGGAGAGTTTTGACCAAACGTAATCCACCTGGAGCAGGAACCGGCAAGCCACTCCAGTATCCCTGCCAAGAAAACTCCATGGACAAAGGCCTCTCCAGGTTAAAGGGACTCAACTCCTTCAGCCTTTCCTTGGAGAGCTTGCCCCCAGGTCCTTCACCATCCATGCTACATTCCAGTTTTGTCAATAGCCTTGTTAAAGCATGGTGCTCAGAACGGAACAAAGGACTCCAGGTGAGGTCTGAGCAAAGCAGAAGAGAGCAGAACCATTTGCTTCTTGTCATCTGGCCACTGTAACTTCTGAGGATGCAACCTCGAGTTGCACTGACCTCTTCAGATGCTGCGTCGCTTTGCCAAATCACGCTTAGCCTGCAGTCTACCAACCCCCCCGAGATCCTTTTCACAGCTGTCAAGCCATCTTGCATTTGTGCGTCTGACTTAATGCAGAACTTTCTCTTTATCTCTGTTGAAATGCATTCATTTCTTCCTTGGTTTTTTGGCCCAGTTCTCCATCCTGTCAAGATAAACTTAGATCTTGTTTCTGTCTCTGAAGGTATTAACCACCCCTCCCCAGTTGGGTGTCATTTGCAAATCTTTCCTCTGCTTCATTGTCCAAGTCATTTATAAAGATGTTAAGCAAGACTGCACCCCAACTGTCACGCCTGTCCCACTGACGAGGCAAGGCTGTTGATGAGACCTCTTTGGGGTGCAAGTCCACCCACCACTTGCCAATCCACCGCCGAAGAGTATTATCATCTTGCAAACATTTTTTCCAGCTTGCCAAGAAGAATATCATGGGGGAACCTTGTCAGATGCCTTCAAGATGAATTCAAGATGTTCAATGTCCACATATAGAGGAGAGCCAGAGCTTACTGCAGAGATGAAAGGGAGACAACAACATGCTTTAGAATGGAGAACTCCAGATGCAAAGTCGTGAGAGATATGCTTCTGCCCATTCAATCATACGGTTGCTGGCAGACACTGTGACAGCCATCCTTGAGGATCAGAGATATGTGCTTTAAAAAGAGGGGCATTCCTTACTTTTGAGGTGGACTTGGAGCAAGATAGGCTGACCACTCCCCTGAAAAAAAGATGGCCTGGCCTGATATCTCAGGTTGGTCACTGAGGTAATCTACAGGAGTATCATCTGTTGTCCTCTGAGTTGGTGAGACTCATTTGGCATCAATGCAAAATAGAACTTTTCATTTCATTCCGGCCCTCTGGAATGCTCTGCCAACAGAAATCCCACAGGTGCCTTCTGTTTCAATCGTTCAACATCTGCAGAAAACATTTGCCCTCTGCCAGGCACTTAAGGATATATCTTTCAATAACAATAATAATATTATAATAATTTATTATTTATACCCCGCCCATCTGGCCAGGTTTCCCCAGCCACTCTGGGCGGCTCCCAATAGAATATTAAAAACATGATAAAACGTCAAACGTTAAAAACTTCCCTGAACAGGGCTGCCTTCAGGTGTCTTCTAAAAGTCAATTAGTTGCCTATTTCCTTGACATCTGATGGGAAGGAGTTCCACAGGGCAGGTGCCACTACCGAGAAGGCCCTCTGCCTGGTTCCCTGCAACCTCACTTTTTGCAATGAGGGAACTGCCAGAAGGCCCTCGAAGCTGGATAGGGGTGGAGATGCTCCTTCATGTCTACTAGGGCCGAGGCCGTTCAGGGCTTTCAAGGTCAGCACCAACACCTTGAATTGTGCTCAGAAACTTACTGGGAGCCAGTGGAGGTCTTTCAGGACTGGTGTTATGTGGTCTCGGTGGCCACTCCCATAACAATTAGCTGTTGGCCAGGACCAGCCCTAGACATCTTGGTACCTGAGGCAAACCAGAAAATGCAGCCTCCTCCCCACCAGGGAAGAAGGAGGGAGTGAACATCTATATCGGGGTCAAGGGTGGGAGAAGAAGAAGAAGAAGAAGAAGAAGAAGAAGAAGAAGAAGAAGAAGAAGAAGAAGAAGAAGAAGAAGAAGAGTTTGGATTTGATATCCTGCTTTATCACTACCCTAAGGAGTCTCAAAGCGGCTAACATTCTCCTTTCCCTTCCTCCCCCACAACAAACACTCTGTGAGGTGAGTGGGGCTGAGAGACTTCAGAGAAGTGTGACCGGCCCAAGGTCACCCAGCAGCTGCATGTGGAGGAGCGGAGACGCGAACCTGGTTCCCCAGATTACGAGTCTACCGCTCTTAACCACTACACCACACTGGCTGCTGTAGAGGTAGCTTCAGGCGTGCTGCTGCTGCTGAGAAGATGGTAGTTCCAACATCCAAGAAGCGTGCCACAGCTTTCACTGCCACCATGGTGGCAGCAGCAGCAGCAGATAATGCATTCCTTTGAGGCTGGATCTGCTGCCCCTCATGGATTTTGCCACCTGAGGTGATAGTCTCACTGCAGTTGACCTGTGATTTTGCCTTTTTTTTGGTATCTATTATATCGTTGTGGGATGGGGGTGGTCAGTCTAGAAGATGCCATGAGTCTCTTCCAATTCTTGAGGTCCCGTACCTAGTGAGGGTTGGAATCTAGCAGAGTTTGCTGAACTAGTCAGGCAAGTTTCTTTGTGAGATAATGACCTTAGCTGGCCTCTCAAGTGTCCTCATCAGCATCCCAAAAGAATGAGCTCCATTGCAAGATCTGCAACTAAGAGATGGTGCCCTCCAGGATAATGGGCGGACCTTTCCTGTGGTTGAGTCTCCTTCTTTGGAGGTCTTTAAGCAGAGGCTTGACAACCATATGTCAGGAGTGCTCTGATGGTGTTTCCTGCTTGGCAGGGGGTTGGACTTGATGGCCCTTGTGGTCTCTTCCAACTCTATGATTCTATGATTCTATGATTCCTCACTCGCCTCCTCTCTCTAACACCTCCAACGGGTTTTCTGCTCACTGGCCAGCATAGAACTCACTCCTACGGGAGGCAGTGATTGTCACCAAAGCCACTTCCACCCTTCGGAGGAGGTGGAGTTGCGGGCTTCAAGCACACGATTGGGGGGATTCCCAGCCGCATCACCTCCTGGCCAACCAATCGGCTGGCTCTGGGGGTGTGGCCTGCCTTATTTGAAGCAGGACACAGCCGGGGATCAGGGGACGCAGGTGGCGCTGTGGGTTAAAGCCTCAGCGCCTAGGACTTGCCGATCGAAAGGTCGGTGGTTCGAATCCCTGCGGCGGGGTGCGCTCCCGCTGCTCGGTCCCAGCGCCTGCCAACCTAGCAGTTCGAAAGCACCTCCGGGTGCAAGTAGATAAATAGGGACCGCTTACCGGCGGGAAGGTAAACGGCGTTTCCGTGTGCGGCTCTGGCTCGCCAGAGCAGCGATGTCACGCTGGCCACGTGACCCGGAAGTGTCTCTGGACAGCGCTGGCCCCTGGCCTCTTGAGTGAGATGGGCGCACAACCCCAGAGTCTGTCAAGACTGGCCCGTACGGGCAGGGGTACCTTTACCTTTACCTTACAGCCGGGGATCTCCCTCTTGGCTGCTTACCAGCTGTGGCCTGGTAGGAATTTTTCCACTTGGCAAATTGGCACCAGCCACTTGGTTTTCACCTACCTCGTAGCAAATCGTCACAACTTTCTTGGTATTGGCGGTTAGGCATTGGTATTGTTCTGTAGATGGAAGAAGGGAGGTTACGCCATCACCTGCCCTTCATATTGAAGGGTAGTCTTGTAAACGATTCTGGGAGACGTGGCCCTGTCCGAAGCCTAAGGTGGTGAGGGCCTAAGGCACCCCCCCCCCCGAGGGGTGACCCTGGGGGAGTTCCTAGTTAATGTGCATCAGCAGGACTCCCCCTACCGGTGGTTAACCCTTCCCGGACTTCTAGCAGTCAGATATAGTCAGCCAGGGCCAATGCCTAAGCCAATACTGCTCATCACCTGTAACCAATAAAAGTTGTGGCCTTATTTAGCCCATTAACCTTAATAATTGTGTCATGTGTCTTTATATCCAGTTGTGTCATGTGTCTTTAGTTTGAACCCGGTTCACCAGATTACGAGGCTACCACTGTTAACCACTACACCACACTAATGGAGGAGCAGGCTAGCAATTCTTCTGAAGACCATTTGCTGGAAACCACAGGGGGGGGGGGAGAGTTGCTCGTGTGCTCAGATACTGCTTGCTAGTTTACCACAGGTACTGTATCTGCTTGGCCATTGTGGTAACAGGAGGCTGGACTTAGAGGGGCCACCGGCTGATCCAGCAGCCTCTTCTTTTCTTATGTTCTTAATTGATACCCGAGGAAGTGGCCTCCATCCACCCCCCCAAAGCTCTCTGATATTGTGCAATTTGTCTGGGTGTCAGTTCTGGGTGAGAGCCAGTGTGGTGTAGTGGTTAAGAGCGGTAGTCTCGTATTCTGGGGAACCGGGTTCACGTCTCTGCTCCTCCACATGCAGCTGCTGGGTGATCTTGGGCCAGTCACACTTCTCTGAAGTCTCCCAGCCCCACTCACCTCACAGAGTGTTTGTTGTGGGGGAGGAAGGGAAAGGAAAATGTTAGCCGCTTTGAGACTCCTTAAAGGGAGTGGAAGGCGGGATATCAAATCCAAACTCTTCTTCTTCTTCTTCTGCAAAAAATTTTGCTCCTGGTTCACAATCCACAACCCTGAGCCGCATTCTCCAGTTCTTCCTTTTCCCCGAGGACTCAGCAAGGACACGCAACTGAAGAAGGCAGGAAATAAACTGTGTGAAGTAGCCTGTGGAGGATGGAAGACTTGAGAGGGAAGACGGAAGGGGTGCGTCGAGAGATAAAGGGATGTACGAGAGATTAAAACCTTTTCTGGTTTCTGTTCTTTCAGCTGACAGTCAGGAAGCTGGAGATCTCACAGCCTTCTGGAAGATTATCCCATGGGAAGCAGCTGGAGACTCCACCGCTTTGAATGTTTCGGAGACAGCCCATCTTGGCTTAAGGGTGGAAGAGAATTACCTCACAAGGTGGGATGGAGACAGAAACGCTCTGTTTTCACGCATTTCAAGGTCCCTCCAGATGGTCTCCCACCCCCAGGCGACTGATGGGATGACTAGTTACAAAAACAAGTTCTCAGCTGTGATGGCAGGAGCAACGGTACTGCAGGCACACCACTGTTGTGTGAACCACATCCTCGCCAACGACACCAGGCTATTGCAGTGCACTAGGGACGCCGGTGGCGCTGTGGGTTAAACCACAGAGCCTAGGGCTTTCTGATCAGAAGGTCGGTGGTTCGAATCCCCGCGACGGGGTGAGCTCCCGTTGCTCGGTCCCTGCCCCTGCCAACCTAGCAGTTCGAAAGCACCTCAAAGTGCAAATAGATAAATAGGTACCACTCCGGTGGGAAGGTAAACGGCGTTTCCGTGCGCTGCTCTGGTTCGCCAGAAGCAATTTAGTCATGCTGGCTGCATGACCTGGAAGCTGTATCCCGGCTCACTCGGCCAATAAAGCGAGATAAGCGCTGCAACCCCAGAGTCCTCCGCTACTGGACCTAATGGTCAGGGCTCCCTTTACCTTTTACAGTGGTGCCTCGCAAGACGAAAAGAATCCGTTCTGCAATTCTCTTCGTATAACGGTTTTTTCGTCTTGCGAAGCAAGCCCATTGACAGCTTAGCGGATTAGCGCTATTAGTGGTCTAGCAGCTTTTAGCGATCAGCTGTTAAGCGGCTTATCAGCGGATCAGCTGTTAAGCGGCTTAGCTCCTTAGGAAAAGGGGGGGGGAGCGGGGGAAAACCGCAGGGACTCACAAAATTTTTTCGACTTGCGAAGCAACCCCATAGGGAAATTCGTTTTGCGAAGCACCTCCAAAACGGAAAACCCTTTCGCCTAGCGGGTTTTCCGTCTTGCGAGGCGTTCGTCTTGCGGGGCACCACTGTACTGCAACGCACTGGGTTGGGCTAAATTCCGAACAGAATCAGGCTGATTCAGGGAGATGGTGGAGACAGCCTCAGATCGCTCTGGGCTGGGGTGCACCAACCGAAGCAATCTGGGGCTTTTGGAAAGCAGGAGAGGCAAGCAGCCTCTGCAAAGAGCAGCATGAGGCTCTTTGCAAAAGGGCTTTTAAACAGCCCTGCACTTTGCTTTGGCTAC
This sequence comes from Podarcis gaigeae, assembly GCF_964106915.1. Classification (NCBI taxonomy): domain Eukaryota; kingdom Metazoa; phylum Chordata; class Lepidosauria; order Squamata; family Lacertidae; genus Podarcis; species Podarcis gaigeae. The sequence continues at coordinate 99,195,622 of NC_139677.1, read as the reverse complement.
ATGCCAGGAACAGTCAACTGAAGACACCTAAAGGCAGTCCTGTTTAGGGAAGCTTTTAATGTTTGACAGACTATTGTATTTTAATCTTTTGTTGGAAGCCACCCAGAGTGGCTGGGGAAACCCAGCCAGTTGGATGGGGTATAAATAATAAATTATTATTATTATTATTATTATTATTATTATTATTATTATTATTTCTCCGCTGGCTGCATTGGTCTCTTTCTATGACATGTTTTACTTATCACATCTATATCCCACCTTTCCCTCAAAGGAGATAAAGGTGACATACATGGTTTTGTTCCTCCTCAGCTAATCCACACAACAACCCTGTGAGGCTGAAGTAAGTAAGTAAATTTTTATTTATACCCCGCCCTCCCTGTCGAAGACTGGGCTCAGGGACATAGCTGTCAACTTTTCCCTTTTTTAAAGGGAAATTCCCTTATTCCGAATAGGATTCATCACAAGAAAAGGGAGAAGTTGACAGCTATGCTCAGGGTGGCTAACATCAGATGTCAAATACATTAAAAAACAGAATCAAACAATTGATTAAAATACAGCTTTAAAATTAGAATCAGGATAAAATTAAATGACTACCCATGAGAGGCCGTAACAGGCCCAAATGAGCTTCATGGCGGAGTGGGGATTCAAACCCTGGTCTCCCAGGTCCTAGTCTGATACTCTAACCACTATACCACACTGGCTCTCAGGTTCCCTGCTGGATTGAATCCTCCACTCAGCAGGTCAGCAGCTCACTGAGGGGAATGCACTAGCAAAAGAGACCCCTGGAGTGAGCAAAGGGTTCAGTCCTGCTCAGTGTGGCTTGTGTGCATGTTCCCCTGCTGAGAAGAAGCACCTCCAGCCAAATAGCACCATGGGGCTGTTTAAGCCTTGTTGAAATAAACCCTGGTCCAACTTCCGCGCTGCAAAGGAGGTGGTGTTGTGGGCTTCACGCCCCTCCCGTGCGATTGAGGGAATCCCCAGCTGCGTCACCTCCTGGTCAGCCAATCGGCTGGCTTGGGGGCGTGGCCTGCCCTATTTAACGCAGGCGCGGCCGGGGATCTCCCTCTTTTACCACCTACAGCTGCTCCTGTTTCCCACCTTCCCATCCTATTTTCGTCCTTGCTATGAACCTCAGTTGGTCGCCGTTGAGGGGCCTGATAGGAATTTTTTCCACTTGGCAAATTGGCACCAGCCACTTGGTTTTCCCCTACCTTTTAGCAAATCGTCACAACTTTCTTGGTATTGGCGGTTAGGCATTGGTATTGGCCTGATGGAAGAGGGGAGGTAGCGCCATCACCTGCCCTGCATATTGAAGGGTAGTCCGGTAAAGGATTCCGGGGGGTGTGGCCCTGTCCAAAGCCTGGGGAGGTGAGGGCCTAAGGCATGCCCCCTAGTGGTGACCCCGGGGGGAGTTCCTAGTTGATGTGCATCAGCAGGTCTCCCCCTACTGGTGGTTAACCCTTCCCGGACTTCAAGCGGACAGGCTGAAGTCGGATATAGTCAGTTAGGACCAATGCCTAAGCCAATACCGCTCATCACCTGTAACCAATAAAGTTGTGGCCTTATTTAGCCCATTGTTGTTGTTGTTTAGTCATTTATTCATGTCCGACTCTTCGTGACCCCATGGACCAGAGAACGCCAGGTACTCCTGTCTTCCACTGCCTCCCACAGTTTGGTCAAACTCATGCTGGTAGCTTTGAGAACACTGTCCCACCATCTCGTCCTCTGTCATCCCCTTTTCCTTGTGCCCTCCATCTTTCCCAACATCAGGGTCTTTCCCAGGGAGGCTTCTCTTCTCATGAGGTTGCCAAAGTCTTGGAGCCTCAGCTTCAGGATCTGTCCTTCCAGTGAGCACTCAGGGCTGATTTCCTTCAGAATGGATCGGTTTGATCTTCTTGCAGTCCATGGGACTCTCAAGAGTCTCCTCCAGCACCAGAATTCAAAAGCATCAATTCTTCGGCGATCAGCCTTCTTTATGGTCCAGTTCTCACTTCCATACATAACTGCTGGGAAAAACATAGCTTTAATTATACGGACCTTTGTTGGCAAGGTGATGTCTCTGCTTTTTAAGATGCTGTCTAGGTTTGTCATCGCTTTTCTCCCAAGATGCAGGCATCTTTTAATTTTGTGACTGCTGTCACCATCCGCAGTGATCATGGAGCCCAAGAAATTAAAATCTCTCAGTGCCTCCATTTCTTCCCCTTCTATTTGCCAGGAGGTGATGGGCCCAGTGGCCATGATCTTTGTTTTTTTGATGTTGAGCGTCAGGCCATATTTTGCGCTCTCCTCTTTCACCCTCATTAGCCCATTAATCTTAATAATTGTGTCATGTGTCTTTATTTCCACTGGGGGAGGGGGCGGGAACTCGGCACACTATACAGGAATTGCAACTAAAGAATCCCTGACAGATCGCCATCCAACCTCAAACTCCACCTCCTTGGTGTGACTTACTTGCTCCTGTCCCATTTGCAGGGAAAAATGGAATCGCAGGCAGCCAGCATTATTATTATTATTTATTATTATTATTAAAGATAATCTTTATTGATTTTATGATTACCGTATTTTTTGCTCTATAAGACTCACTTTTTCCCTCCTAAAAAGTAAGGGGAAACGTGTGTGCGTCTTATGGGGCGAATCCAGACTGTGCAGCTATCCCAGAAGCCAGAACAGCAAGAGGGATTGCTGCTTTCACTGCGCAGCGATCCCTCTTGCTGTTCTGGCTTCTGAGATTCAGAATAATTTTTTTCTTGTTTTCCCCCTCCAAAAACTAGGTGCGTCTTGTGGTCTGGTGCGTCTTATAGAGCGAAAAATACGGTACATACTATACATATACACATTACTTTACATTTACATTTACTCCTAAGAGTTGACTTCCTCCTTCCTTCTTCTGGCTTTTTTATGTCGTCTCTAAGTTTTTCACATTGTCTTTATCGATTTTGTATATTGTTGTTCTTTGTTCAACTTTATCCATACAGTGTCTATTTGCATATAGTGTTGCAGGAACCCACGCCCCCAATCATTCAATTTGTACAAACACGACACATACACACACTCACACACGACATATGCAACGTTTCTGTTATAAATTCATAGTAAATCAACCATACATCGGATTTACACCGTTCCACTTTTATTTTGCTCCATGAAGGAAGGACTATCAAAGGGAGATAGTTTGATACAGGACGGCCATAATCCCTTAACCGTACCAACACGTACTCAGGAGCCCTGCCCACTTGGCATGGCAACCTTGATGGTCTTCTGTCTGGGACCATCAAGGACACAACGGACTTGCATATGAGAGTGGATTCAACACTGACTTGAACAAAGGACAATGATCAGATCTTCCCTCTGGGGGCAGGAAACTGCCAACTCCCCTTTGTCCTCTGGAAATGACTCATGGGGAGGAAAGAGGAGGAACCAGCCAGGTGACAAGATACTCAGCTTACTTCCACAACCCCTCCCTCAACCCCTCCTTTTTGTGATGTGTCAATGATGTAGTCATGATGTAGTTGTGATGTAGTTCTGGGGGTGTAGCTTGGGGAATTAGTCGCTAATAAAAGTTGGGGTCTTCTTTTGTTCAGGACTTCCATCTTGCTTCATCTTGTTGTTGGTGGGAGTCCTGGTTGGACTCCCACCCACCCACGCCAGTGTGGTGTAGTGGTTAAGAGCGATAGTCTCGTAATCTGGGGAACCGGATTCGCTTCCCCGATCCTCCACATGCAGCTGCTGGGTGACCTTGGGCCAGTCACACTTCTCTGAAGTCTCTCAGCCCCACTCACCTCACAGAGTGTTTGTTGTGGGGGAGGAAGGGAAAGGAGAATGTTAGCCGCTTTGAGACTCCTTAAAGGGAGTGAAAGGCGGGATATCAAATCCAAACTACTCCTCCTCCTCCTCTTCTTCTTCTTCTTCTTCTTCTTCTTCTTCTTCTTGGTGTCTTTGTCTTTTTGTCCAAGGAAGCCCTCGGATTCCTCCGTTAACAATAGACACTGTATTATTATTATTAATCAAACTTATATTACATCCTTCATCCGCAGGGCAGTTTACAGTAATTTTGCTCCAGGCAAAAATCCCCTTCTCGTGCTGTTTGCAACATTTGGGGAAGCTATCCTCTGTCCCTGGCCATCCTTGCACGTTCCGTACAGAAGAGGTTGGGGAGGCCGTGTCCCAGGGAGCGGTGCATGCAACCTGCGAGAAGGAGAGAGGGCAGGTTTCTCTTCCCCGGCACACCAGCCACATGGCTTCCACAGCAAGACACTTGGAGTGGTTCTGCCTTCAGGGGTCTGTTTTCTAGCAGGAAACAAGGCAGATCCCTCCGGGACCCGTTTATCACTTTCCTGACAAAGCCATTGTTAATTGCATTCAGATTGCAGTTTTCCTCGCCCAAACCCTCTTCTCTCTCTCTTTCCCCCCAAACTCCCAAATGTGTAGCTTCATGGGAAACAATGTCTGTTGCGTTGTGTGTGTGTGTGTGTGTGTGTGTGTGTGTGTGTAAAGGCACTTTCCTCTTTTGCCTGTGCAACAACACACACACACACACCCAGAATAAAACCCCACAAAGGGGCAGCTGGGAGTTTTCTCAAACGGACATCATTATTACCACAGATGAGGCGAGGCATCCAAAGGATATTAGACAGCCTGGAAAGAGGCCAAAACACAAGGAAGGGGGCTTTTTCTTCCTTTTTCTCCCCCCTCCTTTTTCTTTCTCCTTCTGTGATGGAACTCCTATTTGGGGACTTCCCTGGCTTTTTTCTGGCCCACATAGGACCAGTCTGGAGAGTTGGCCTTGGTGAAAATTTGACATTTTCATCCCCCCCAAAAGTTTTTGATTCGAGTTCCGACTGAAATGAGGCTGCATTTTAATGTTGTATTTTAATCTTGTTAAGTTGTGGGTGAACATATCAGACGACACAGCAATTCTTCAGACAGCTCTTGTTTATTCACAGGCCAGAACAGAACTGAACTGAAGGGTTCAGCCAGCCTGCTTATATAGAGCTCCACTACAATGCAACTGTAACAACTTTCTGTAACTATCCAATCACTGAACGGTCACTTTCAATCCCTTATTTGCATATGTGGATGTGTGTGAAAACTACAGTATCCCCCTGCTGGCCCAGGGTGAGAACTTCAGTGCATAACAAATCTTGTTTTTAAGTTGTATTTCAATCAATTGTTTATATATTACCTGGTGTTAGCCGCCCTGAGCTCAGTCTTGGATGGGGAGGGTGGGGTATAAATAAAATTTAATAATAATAATTTTTCTCAGCCCAACGGCCACATAACTTTCTAGGCAATCTTCAGGGGGCGGGGCCACATCCCATGGCTGGGCGGAGCCCGAAGCAAAAGTGGGTGGAGCAATGAGTGAAGTTCACCTACTCAAACCATCTCTCCCTCGTCTTCATCCATGCAGGCATGAAGGATTATCCGAGTTCAGGGGTACATTCTAGAGGGGCGAAAAGAGGAGATTGAAAAGCAGGGCCAGGATGGGGTTTAACCTGGGGGAGTCCCAGGGGCCAGATAAAGAGGGCTGAAGGGCCGCATGCAAGCCCCCAGGGCCAAGGTGCCCCATTGCTGCTGTAGCAGGTCATGCAAGATGGTCCATATCAGCAAACAGTTCTAAGAGCTGAAAAGGGAAGTGACAAAGGAATGGAAGAACAGCCTGCTAGATCAGGCCAATGGTCTAATAATAATAATAATATTTTATTTATATCCCCCCTCCCCAGCCAAAGCTGGGCTCAGAGCGGCTAACAACAATAAAAGTAACACAGCATTCTAAAATCAATTCGTTCTAAAATCAATTCAAAATCAAATGAATGGCAACCATTGGGCTAGAGTTCTGTGAGGATTACAGAAGGAGGGGGTCAGGCTGTGCCCTGGTCAAAGGCCTGGTGGAACAGCTCCGTCTTGCAGGCCCTGCAGAAAGATGTCAAGTCCCGCAGGGCCCTAGTCTCTTGTGACAGAGCGTTCCACCAGATCGGGGCCACAGCCGAAAAAACCCAGACTCTGGTTGAGGCCAGCCTAACCTCCCTGTGGCCTGGGACCTTCAAGATGTTTTTGTTTGAAGACCATAAGGTCCTCCGTGGGACATACCCGGAGAGGCGGTTCCGTAGGTATGAGGGTCCTAGGCCATATAGGGCCTTAAAGGTTAAAACCAGCACCTTAAACCTGATCCTGTACTCCACCGGGAGCCAGTGCAGCTAGTATAGCACCGGGTGAATATGATCTTGCAGTGAGGACCCCGTAAGGAGTCTCGCCACAGCATTCTGCACCCGCAGATGTTTCTGGGTCAGTCTCAAGGGCAGCCCCACGTAGAGCGAGTTACAATAATAAAGCCTGGAGGTGACCGTCGTGTGGATCACAGTGATTAGGTCAGTGCGAGAGAGGTAAGGAGCCAACTTACCTGTCTGGTCCATCATCCTGCTCACACAGTGGCCAACCAGATACTCCAAAGCAGGCCCATGAACAGGATCCAAGAACACGCTCCCCTCCTATGGTTTCGAGCAAATGGTATTTGGTAGACTTATCGCCTCCTGCTGTGGAGGCGGAGAATAGCCATCATGGCTAAAAGCCATCTCTAGTCTTCTCCATGCATTTGCCCAACCTTCTTTTAAAGCCATCCAAGGTGGTGGCCCTCACTGCCTCCTGTGGCAGTGAGTTCCATAGTTTAACCTTGCACTGCGTGAAGAAGGACTTTCTTTTGAAACAGCTTCCTATGTCCTTCTGTTGATGTCCTTCATATACAGGCTAGAAGAGAACCTCAATGAAGGGCTCTCTAGTGCACCCACCAATATACTGTGGTACCTCGGGTTACAGACGCTTCAGGTTACAGACTCCGCTAACCCACAAGTTAGCGGGTTAAGAACTTTGCTTCAGGATGAGAACAGAAATCGCCCTGCGGCGGCGCAGTGGCAGTGGGAGGCCCCATTAGCTAAAGTGATAGCTCAGGTTATGAAGAGTTTCAGGTTAAGAATGGACCTCCACAATGAATTAAGAATTAACCTAATACCATTGTATTAGGTTCCTATGTGGTTGGGACCTGAAAGACATACTGGACAACAGTGTTCCAATGTGCAACAGGAGGTTGAGAGCAGCCATTTAAATTCCCCACAATGCCTTGGGGAGAAGCTACTTCGTGGATGTGGTAGGAAATTGGCATGGGGACTGTGAGACCTAGATGTTGGGCATTTCTTGGTGGTCGGGAAATTCAAGCCAGCATCCATGGTGGGTTTCGCCACTGCCCTGGGACTCCCAGTATCTACCAGAGAGTGCTTTTCTATGGGACTGGCAGAAATGACCGGCAGAATCCGAGACCAGGGAAAAGAGTCGGCGGAAGAAGATTGGAAGAAATTCAAAGATTATCTTCAGAAATATTGCAAAATTAAGGAATGCTAGAATGATGTTGGATAGAAGTTAAGCGGTTTCCAGCTGTAATGTTTTAAGAGATATGAAAAATAAGATTTTGAAATAAGCAAAATTAATGGTGAGAACTAATAATTTGCTGAGTTAATAATTTGAACTGGAATATAAGGAAGGGAGGTATGAGGAGGTCTGGAAAATAAGTTAAAAGAAAATAAGTAAATGGAAATTTTATGTGTTTTTATTTTTTCTGTTTTTGTACTTTATGTATTTTTGTTGTTTTTTCTTTTTGTTTTACGATATATTTCTTCTGGAAAAGTTTAATAAATATTTATTTTTTAAAAAATACCAGAGTGCTTTTCACTGGTGCAGGTGATGATCATGTGACCCTGCATTCCGTTTATATTCAGTCTCTCCCCCCCCCCCCCGTTTTATTCTCACAACAACCCTGTGAGGTAGGTTAGGCTGAGAGGCAGTGACGGGCCCCAAGGTCACCCAGTGAGCTTCATAACTGAGTGGGGATTCGAACCCTGGCCTCCCAGCTCCTAGCCTGGCACTCTAGCCACTATGCCACACTGCCCCAATGGCATCTGAGACGCAAGTTGTCAGCGTCTGCCTAGGAAAAGCATTGCTTCAGGCTAATAAGCATTCTCAAGATTTGTGTGCAATTCCAGCCTTTATTTCATACCATTGTTAAGCTTGCTTATAATATATATATATATATATATAATATAATATTTATATATAAAGTAGAATAGGGGAAGGGGAAAGCATCGGATATATTTTCATAAATATTTCTGTATGTTCCGCATACAAAACAAAATATGTACATCTGTGAAAGATAGTGGTTCTGTGCTGGGATTAATCCTGGGAGGAACGTGCAGCCTGTCCCAGTGTTTTCAGCGAGGTCTGCCAATAAGGGACAACGTCAGTGTCTGGAATTCATGCATATCCATCTGTGGGGGTCTCAAGACTCTTCGTCGGTAGCTAGCACACACACACAAACATGCACCCCCCCCCCCAGAACCAACTGCAGTGAGACTCAGGGTACCAGTGATAATTCTTTACAGTGGTGCCCCGCAAGACGAATGCCTCACAAGACGGAAAACCCGCTAGACGAAAGCGTTTTCCGTTTTGGAGGTGCTTCACAAAACGGATTTCCTATGGGCTTGCTTCGCAAGACGAAAATGTCTTGCGAGTTCCTGCGGGTTTTTTCCCCTTCCCCCCTTTCCCCCAAGCCGTTAAGCCACTTAACAGCTGATCCGCTAAGCCGCTTATCAGCTGATCCACTAAGGCTAAGCCGCTAATAGCGCTAATCCGCTAAGCTGCTAATGGGCTTGCTTTGGAAGATGAAAAAACCGCAAGACGAAGAGACTCGCGGAACGAATTCTTTTCATCTTGTGACCGACTCTGGGGTTGCGGCGCTCATCTCGCTTAACAGGCAGAGAGAGCCGGTGTACAGCTTCCAGGTCATGTGGCCAGCATGACGAAGCCGCTTCTGGCGAACCAGAGCAGCGCACGGAAATGCCGTTTACCTTCCCGCTGGAATGGTACCTATTTATCTACTTGCACTTTGACGTGCTTTCTAGCTGCTAGGTTGGCAGGAGCTGGGACAGAGCAACGGGAGCTCACCCCGTCGTGGGGATTCGAACCGCAGACCTTCTGATCAGCAAGTCCTAGGCTCTGTGGTTTAACCCATAGCACCACCCGTGTCCCTGAGACTAATAGATAGTCAGGGATGAATATTCTTCGCGGTTTCCTGCCAAATTCCCAAGCTATACCCTTCCCCTTCCCAAACTCTTCCTTCCCCTCTCTCGCATGAAGCAGCCACGAGAAACCAGCTCCCACCATGTAAGGTTTAAAATCCAAAGCCATCCTTGTAAATCTGAAGAAACCATAAGTAAAGAACCGTTTTTTCCTTTACCAACGAGACTTCTCTGTGTTTTATGAACTTTTTTAAGCCATGCAAGTGATGTGTGAATGAGACAGATTGAGGGACTGGCTAGATCCAGCTTCCAAGCTTCGAACTCGGCTATACAGTGGTACCGCAGGAGTCGAACAGAATCCATTCCGGAAGTCTGTCCGACTCCCGAAACAGTCCGAGCAGCCAATCGGAAGCTGGGGAAGTCGCGTCGGACGTTTGGGTTCCAAAGAACTTTCGCAAACCAGAACACTCACTTCCGGGTTTGTGGCATCCGTGAGCCAAAACGTTCAACTCCCAAGGCGTTCGGCTTCCAAGGTACGACTGTACAGTGGTACCTCGGGTTACATACACTTCAGGTTACATACGCTTCAGGTTACAGACTCCGCTAACCCAGAAATAGTGCTTCAGGTTAAGAACTTTGCTTCAGGATAAGAACAGAAATCGTGCTCCGGCGGCGCGACGGCAGCAGGAGACCCCATTAGCTAAGGTGGCGCTTCAGGCTAAGAACTGTTTCAGGTTAAGAACGGACCTCCAGAACGAATTAAGTACTTAACCTGAGATACCACTGTATAACTATATATATATATTTTAAAAAACAACCACCACAAAATCTGCCATGTGGTTTTCCTCAACGCATCACTTGCCGTGGTTATTTTAGGTCTCATCTGTGCTACACACTTACAGCAGTGCCATGCCACGATTCCCTGCTTAGGAATAATAACAGCTTAACTTTGGGTACCAATCCAAGATTATGCACATTCCCAGCCATATCTTGCCACCATGAGTGGGACGCATGAGATTGTCCTTTGCCGCCGAAGCTCTCTTTCAAGGTGGATCGATGCAAGGATCAGTAGCTGGCAGGTCTGGGGCCAGGGCATAAGGAAGAGCCCTACTGGATTGGCAAGAAATCTCAGCATCCTGATCCCGGGAGTGGTCCACCGGGTGCATCCCAGAATCCCACAAAGACAACAGTTGCCATCCCTGACCCTGTATTCCCAGCAACTGGTATTTCGAGAAAGACTGCTCTTCAACCTGGAGGCTCCACTGACTTTTCACGGCTGACAGGGGTGAAGCCAGGCCTGGCGTCGGCACCCAGCATGCTCAGGCAATTGCCAGGGCAACCCCAAAGTGCCCATTGGTGCTGATGTTGGTTGCTGGCATCGTTTTCTTTTGTTTGGTTTTCTTTTGCACGACAAGCGTGCCGTGATGCCAAGGTGGCAGCTGCTCGCCCCTTTCAGGACTTAGAAGCATTCTAGAGAAAAGAAGGCAGCGTGCAGCTACAGCCTCAAGGGGGCGCTCTGCTTTGCAGTGTGCCCGCTGTCCTCAGAAAAATATCAAAGCCCAAGAGTCTCTTCCCCACTGCCACCTCATAAGCTTCCTTGGGGAGACCCCCAGTTTGCAATGGGGATCCCCCAGAGGACACCCTGTCCAGGGCTCCCAGAAACCTGATGCCAACTCTGGGGGGAGGCTACCCACCAACTGCCCAGCCCCAAATCTAAAGCTGGGGGAGGTAGTGGTTGCTGCAAGTGTAGGACTTTGAGCACTTCCAGATGGCCTGCTTATTGAGCATGCATCTTGATTTGCCTGCAGGGAGGTTAGGCAACCAGCAAGAGCTCTTCCCCATCACTTTCCTTCCAGCAACAGTCCCCAAGACTGCTAATTTGGTTCCAATTGTGCAACCTGTCTTTGCTGGTCTGCAAGTGAATCCTACCCACAAAACTAAGACAGCCTGGAGGTGCCCCAAGTCTCTCCCGTGTTGTTCTTGATGTTTGTGCCCTCCCCCCCTGCCAATTCAGATGCATGGCTTACCGCCTCCTTCTGGACATGCTCTGCAAGCGCAGGAGCCTCTGAGCAAGGTATACAAGAGAGAACTGAAGAGAAAGTGAGAAACATTGTGAAATTCACAACAGCGAGAGCTCACTTTTGAGGAACGGGGCTCGATCCTTGCCTACTCCTTTCTGCAGCGACCATGTGTCAAAAGCAGGGTTTCCCAAACTTGGGTCTCCAGCTGTTTTTGGACTACAACTCCCATCATCCCTAGTAGCAGGACCAGCGGTCAGGGATGATGGGAGTTGTAGTCCAAAAACAGCTGAAGACCCAAGTTTCCTGGTCAAAAGCAATCGCTCACACGAGGCACAGTCACTCAACCCTAGAAGGATGGGGAAAACAGGGGCAAAATACTGTGGGGATCTTTGACGGCACTCCCATCCAAAAAAAGAATGATGTTGTGAAAAGGGAACCAGTAGAGAGAGAGGGAGAGAGGGAGAGCCTCTGCAGTAAAACACTGTAGAATTTCCTTTGTCCGCTATCAAATGTCATGTTACATTACAACAGAGAAACAAAGGCTCTCCTGTATTGACTTCCATGTGTTTTCATCCCATTCCTGGCAACCCGCTTCCCATTCCCCCAGCCCACAGCACACACAGAAGGCACTCAGCGGCCACGTATTGAACAATAACAAGGAGGCCGGTTGTCCACTATATAAGAACCGAGTTTGGTCTTTGTGGTTGTTTTGGCAAGGCAGATCCAAGCGCCAACACCTGTTTGCCAGCTTAAGCCACGCCGTCCTCCACGGATTGCGAAAGATGCTTCCCCAAAGGTGACAATTTATGAAACGTCTGGTCATTCCAGCGTTGCGATGGCTTTCCAACAGTCTTGTGGGTTTCTTGTTTTAAAAAGCAAGGCAAACATCGTCCAGGGTTCGGAAAGCTTTTCTCCTGTCCGAAAAGCGCCGGGGAGGAGGGTGGGGGATGTGGCACAGATGTCTCAAGTCTGTGGGCCCAGAGGGGAGCCGAGTGCCGCAAGAAGGGGGCCTCACTTGCAAACGTATCTCTCGACAGTCCTCTCGCACTTTTTGCAGGTGACGTAGCAGCACCAGTGGTACTTGCAGTGGCAGCGCTCCACCACTTTGTCCATGTAGGGGTTGTAGCCGCGGCCGCAGCACATAAGGTCACAGCTGTCGCTGCCGTTGGAGGTCTTGTTGCATTGCCTGCAAGACAGAAAACGTCATGAGCTGGGGATGCCAAAGGCTGGAGGGTGGGGAAGGATGCCTGAGGAACTCAGCTGCGAAGCCCATCAAGCTCCTTGTGGGACTGGGAGCTGGAAGGGAACCAATATATCATCAGCTTGGAAGCGGCCAAAAGCATCTCCGCCTGGGAAGACTTTTCCCTTTCGGGGAAAGGGCTGAAGCTCAGCCGTAGAGCATCTGTTTCGCATGCAGAAGAGCCCAAGTCCAATCCTCGCCATCTCTCCATGGAGGGCTGGGAATATCCCCTGATTGGAACCTCGGACAGCCTCTTCCAAGAAGGACCAATAGTCCAATTTAGCTGAAAGGGACGTCCTACGTTTCTATCCTCAAACGCAATGCATGGTCTCCCCCTGACATTGCAGGAAGAGGAGACAGGACACAAACAGAGACACGTCTGCTGAAATTGCAGCATTTGCACAAGTTACAGCATCCCACTTTTCCGGGCACTGAATTTGGATCAGGACACTCTTGTTGTGGGTGCTCACGCCTCCAAACTGGAAGGGGCTGATGCACACCTTCCAACATTTCTCTAATGAAAATAGGGACATGCAATCCATACCCTCTAACATTTCTCTGATGAAAATAGGGACACCCTATTCCGTATCCTCCAACATTTCTCTGATGAAAATAGGGACACCCTATTCCATACCCTCCCACGTTTCTCTGATGAAAATAGGGACACCCTATTCCGTACCCTCAACATTTCTCTAATGAAAATAGGGACATTCTGTTCCATACCCCCTAACATTTCTCTGATGAAAATAGGGACATCCTATTCCATACCCTCCAACGTTTCTCTGATGAAAATAGGGACATCCTATTCCATATCCTCCAACAGTTCTCTGATGAAAATAGGGACATTCTGTTCCATGACCTCTAACATTTCTCTGATGAAAATAGGGGCACCCTATTCCATACCCTCCAACATTTCTCTAATGAAAATAGGGACATGCAATCCATACCCTCTAACATTTCTCTGATGAAAATAGGGACATTCTATTCCATACCCTCCCACGTTTCTCTGATGAAAATAGGGACATCCTATTCCGTACCCTCCAACGTTTCTCTGATGCAAATAGGGACATCCTATTCCATATCCTCCAACATTTCTCTAATGAAAATAGGGACATCCTATTCCATATCCTCCAACATTTCTCTGATGAAAATAGGGACATTCTGTTCCATGACCTCTAACATTTCTCTGATGAAAATAGGGGCACCCTATTCCATACCCTCCAACATTTCTCTAATGAAAATAGGGACATGAAATTCATACCTTCTAACATTTCTCTGATGAAAACAGGAACATCCTAAGGAAAAGCAGGACATTCCTGGATCAAATCAGAAACTGGGACAGCTAATATAAATCTAGGGCTGCCCCTGCAAAATAGGGACACTTGGAGGGTCTGCTGATGGAATCACCAGAACAAGGATACTGCTTTGAAAGGAAGGGGGAGGCAGTTTTCACTGTGTTCCTATAATCTTTCAGGGGACATGTGAAGAGGGGTGAAAACACTTGTCTCCTTTGAACTGCCACATTAAAGGAAGCCATCCCAGCAGGGCAATCCTTGCAACGCAGCTGCGGGAGTTGTTTTTCTTTCTGCTCAAAGGAGTGATGTTCTTTTCTTAATACTGGGGTGGAGGGAATCCCCCCTCAAAACGCTGCCTTTTGTTGTGACCACACGAATATAAGAATGTGCTTTATGCCAGATCAGACTCTTCGTCTATTGAGCTCAGTGCTGTCTACTCCAGGGGTGAGAAATGTAATTCCCCGCCCAATTTTGGGGGACAGCTCACATGAGCCCCACACAGCTTTGTCTAGGATCAGGGATGATGGGGTTTTTAGTTAGTGACGGGCACATTCTGTCAGTTTTCCGTTTATCTCAGCTTCTTACTTTGCCGGCCTTAAGTTCAGTTCTTCACACTGCCAAATCAGTTCCCCCCCTTTTCTTAAAAAGGTCCTCATGCAAATTCATCAGCATTCCTGTGTGTATTTCTCCTCATACACACAATTTTTGTTTGCAAAGCAATTTCCCCTAATGCAAAGCTGCAGCAGCCTCATATCTGGTGTTGCTTGGGGATTCTAATAAACTCCAAAATCAGTGCGGTTCTGAAAGGTTCTGCCCGCCATGTTGATTCAAAATGGCACCTAACTGTATTCAAACATAGACAAAAACCTGCTCCCTGACCTCAGGAACCACCATGCAACATTTGGTGACGATAATGTGGTGTTAGATTGTCCTTTAAATGTGAACCCAATCAGAATTCTCTACAAAAAATGGGTATCGGCTACTCCTGGTCTAGTCTCATCTGGCTGGGTTTCCCCAGCCACTCGGGGTGGCTTTCAACAGAACATTAGAAACAGAATAAAACTTCAAATATTAAAAAGTTCCCTAAACATGGTTCCCTTCAGATGTCTTCTAAAAGTCGGATACAGTGGTACCTCAGGTTAAGAACTTAATTTGTTCTGGAGGTCCGGTCTTAACCTGAAACTGTTCTTAACCTGAGGTACCACTTTAGCTAATGGGGCCTTCAGCTGCTGCCATGCAATTTCTGTTCTCATCCTGAAGCAAAGTTCTTAACCCGAGGTACTATTTCTGGGTTAGCGGAGTCTGTAACCTGAAGCGTATGTAACCCAAGGTACCACTGTATTTCCTTGACATCTGATGGGAGGGCGTTCTATAGGGAGGGTGCCACCATTGAGAAGGCCCTCTGCCTGGTTCCCTGTAACCTCATTTCTCACAGAGAGGGAACTGCCAGAAGGCCCTCGGAGCTGGACCTCTGAGTATGAGCAGAATGATGGGGGTGGAGACGCTCCTTCAGGTATACTAGGCCGAAGCAAAGAATTTTTTGGCAAGCCCTAAATCTCATTCCTCCAGCAACCCCCCCCCCCAAATACCACACAAAGGCCATGCATCGCCCCCTCTTAACCGTGGTCCAAACTTCACAGCAGCGCCATTCTGGGCTCAGTTTCTGGTTGCAGCTGCACAGTGCCAACTGCCAATAAACACAAGGTCCAATGGATGTGGAAAAGCTGTGATTTCTCTCTCTCTCTCTCTCTCTTTACAAATGGCTTCAACGTCTCTTCCAAAACAGCCTGGCGTGCTCCGTCGCTTTGGACGCGGCCGTAATTCAACATGAGATCTGGTTGGCGAGAAGCAGGGGAGGGAAAGCGAGTTGGTGGTGGAGCTGAGGACTGCTGGACCCTACGCCGTGGACCATCGGTTAATGGATGGAAATGAATCCGAAGAGATTTATATGAAATTCCTCATGAGGTAATGCTTATGAGAAGTTATGGGATTAATGAAGTGCTGAGATCTCATTCTCGGCCTGTCCTTTTATTTATTTCTGACTCAGCCTGGCCTCCTGTTTGTTATTTCAGATTTGAGTTCCTATCCAGGTTTAACTCTCCCTCCCCTTTCCTGGCTCTCTTAAGCCGGCCGTTCTCATCACCCACTTCTTTTTTCTTCCAGGGGTATGGGGTGGGCTAAGGGGGGTGGGGAGAAGAGATGCGTGCAAATATTTACAGATCTCTGGAAGGCTCGGCGTGGCTCGTTCGTTGTAGAACGTCCCCCCGAGAGCCAAAAACCCACAATTTGCGGCCACATGCTGCATGTTTGTCTAGTGCTGGACCGAAGGCGTCACTCGAAAGACACCCCTGCGAGCCAGGATGGCCGCCGACAGCAAACCTCAGCGCAATCCCTCCTACACAAATTAGCCGAGAAGACAAATATTTGGAGCAAAGGTTCACAAGCTAAAAACAGGCATGGAGGAGGAGCTGGAGGGTTTGGGAGGAACTCTCGTGACTGTAAACCCCCTGGATTGCCAGAAAATCATCAGCAGGGAAGGGTGTGATTTGTAGGAGAGAAGCGTGGGGTGAAAGGTGTGAGAGGATTAGACAAATTCATGGAGGTCATCACAACTATGTTCTTCTTCCACTGCTAGAGGCCCTATGCCTCTGAATAGCAGTTGTTCAGGAACACAAGTGTTCTTGAGCTCAGGTCCTACTTGAAGGCATCAGGTTGGCCAACAGGATGCTAGACTAGTTGGCCTGATCCAACAGACTCATCTTCTGTTCTTCTCATGTTTAGACTAGGACCACGGCCCTGAATCTGCAGATGTTAAGACACACAGCATCTTAAAAAGCAGAGACATCACCTTGCCGACAAAGGTCCGTATAGTTAAAGCTCTGGTTTTCCCAGTAGTGATGTATGGAAGTGAGAGGTGGACCATAAAGAAGGCTGATCGCCAAAGAATGGATGCTTTTGAATTATGGTGCTGGAGGAGACTCTTGAGAGTCCCATGGACTGCAAGAAGATCAACCTGATCCATTCTTAGGGAAATCAGCCCTGAGAGCTCACTGAAAGGACAGATCCTGAAGCTGAGGCTCCAAGACTTTGGCCACCTCATGAGAAGAGAAGACTCCCTGGAAAAGACCCTGATGCTGGAAAAGATGGAGGGCACAAGGAGAAGGGGACGACAGAGGACGAGATGGTTGGACAGTGTTTTCGAAGCTACCAGCATGAGTTTGACCAAACTGCGGGAAGCAGTGGAAGACAGGAGTGCCTGTCGTGCTCTGGTCCAGGGGGTCACAAAGAGTAGGACACGACTAAATGACTAAACAACAACAACAACACACCACACTCCTTCTGCCATTGCCCTCATGCCCTACATTGATGGGCTTCCCAGAAAAGACATCTCTTCTGCAGTAGAAAACAGCATGGTGGACCTTTAGCCTGGCTGGCAGATGCAATCTTCTGATATCTGTGCTCCAGATAAGAATCCGTCTCTCCCTTCACCACCCTGCAAACTCTTCTGCTTTGTTCAGAACTTGTTTCCTCCCCCTTTCCTTTCTTGTCTTCGACTTATCTGGGCAGCAAAGATCACATCATGCCAAAGAACAAAGGAACGTAGATGAATACCGTGTGCTGAATTCAACTATTTTCCCATTTACGCCAGTGTAGTTTATTCTGATTGGCAGGGGCATCCCAATGGCTGTTTGAAAAGAACTCCCAAGCATCCGCTACCAGAGATTCCTGCTTTTTTTTAGATTACCTGCTCTGGGATCCCACAGCTAATTCTCCCCTGGTCTCCCCGCTGGCCCAAATAGGACTAATTTAGCCAGCTAACTCTGGTGATCATCTAATGTTTATTGGATGGATTTTTCCCTTAAATTGATTTTTGAATTTATTGTTATTCCCATTTTATACTGTATTTTATGCTGTTTTTTGTTGCATCAATTAAGTGTTTTAAATTTGTCGTTAGCCGCCCTGAGCCCGGTTTTCTGAATTGGGAAGAAGAAGAGTTTGGATTTGATATCCCGCTTTATCACTACCCGAAGGAGTCTCAAAGTGGTTAACATTCTCCTTTCCCTTCCTCCCCCACAACAAACACTCTGTGAGGTGAGTGGGGCTGAGAGACTTCAACGAAGTGTGACTGACCCAAGGTCTCCCAGCAGCTGCATGTGGAGGAGCGGAGACACGAACCCGGTTCCCCAGATAACGAGTTCACCGCTCTTAACCACTATACCACACCACATAATAATTTTTTATTATTATTATTATTATTATTATTATTATTATTATTATTATTAGTCTGCAAATATCACACAACCAATTAATGTTTCTACAGTTTGCCTTCTGTTAAAATGCACGGCCTGTAGCATATAAGGAGATGAATGAAGCAGGTTTTAGTGGAAGCAAAACTGTAGCAGAACAGAAAGTGCAGATTGCAATGAACATACAGTGGTGCCCCGCAAAACGAATGCCTCGCAAGACGGAAAACTTGCTAGACGAAAGAGTTTTCCGTTTTGGAGGTGCTTCGCAAAACGAATTTCCTATGGGCTTGCTTCGCGAGACGAAAATGTCTTGCGAGTTCCTGTGGGTTTTTTTCCCTCCCCCCCCCTTTTTCTAAGCCGCTAAGCCGCTTATCTGCTAAGCCGCTAAGCCGCTAAAAGCCGCTAATAGTGCTAATAGCGCTAATCCGCTAATCCGTCAATGGGCTTGCCTCGCAAGACGAAAAAACCGCTAGACGAAGAGACTCGCAGAACGGATTCTTTTCATCTTGCGAGGCACCACTGTAGGGCAATATGAAAATCACGACCTCCTTACATCCCTGGCCTTGGCGCTTCCCCATAGCTGTTCCACAAACCAAACCAGAGCTCACTAATCTAAAAGGGATGGGGGAAAGTTAAGCATTTGACTTTCCAAGTATAATTGCTCATTTCATAGAGAATTGAATCAACTGATTTATTTATTTATTTTTTGGAAACCTAAGTTGTTTCAGAGATATTCCTGCTTTGTCTGTCACTCTTTCCCCTATTCTCCATTTCCCTTTCCATTAACTGCTTCCTAGTCTGGTATCATTTACCGTTTATTTCAAAACTGTTGGTGAGTGTTTTAGGAAGAAGGTGGGAGGCTGGTGTTAGGAAACTCGAAGGGCCTCATTTAAAAGATAAGGTTAAACAGGGTTTTCCTTACAAGGAAGTTCCATCCCCAAAGCTGAACAGAAACCATCTTTTCTCCCCGGTTCAGCACATGCTTGTTACTGGAGCTCATAAATTGGCGGAGCTGTTTTGCAAACCGGTTCCTGTCAAGATTTATCTTCCTCTCCAGGTTGGATTTCTTTTGCTTAGCAAAACCACAGCAGAGATAATCATGAGGGAAAATCTATCTACGCAATAGCGCTGGCCCATTGGAAACGCAATTCTCAAGATGCAGAGTTGCGCACCAATTCTGTGCAGTTTAAAGCTATTGGTTGCAGAGAGCCAGTGTGGTGTAGTGCTTAAGAGCGATAGTCTCGTAATCCGGGGAACTGGGTTCGCTTCCCCGCTCCTCCACATGCAGCTGCTGGGTGACCTTGGGCCAGTCACACTTCTCTGAAGTCTCTCAGCCCCACTCACCTCACAGAGTGTTTGTTGTGGGGGAGGAAGGGAAAGGAGAATGTTAGCCACTTTGAGACTCCTTAAAGGGAGTGAAAGCCGGGATATCAAATCCAAAGTCCTCTTCTTCTTCTTCCCATCTAGGCCTTGTGCAACTTGGCCGTTTGCGGAATCTGGGAGGGTTCTGGGAGAATCCAAGAGGGCAGGGCGCATTAGCAGGAACGCCAACTCCAGATTCAAGCTACGAATGCTCCCTAAAGCTTGGGTGTGTTTAGATTTCAGGACTTTGGTTCAGGACCGTTTCCAGTTTCAACATTTTTGTTGTTGTTGAAAAAGAGGAAGGAAAGAAAGAGCCTAAACAAAAACAGGCTTTCTTTTTCCAACATGGCCCCAGGATAACTAAGAACGAGTCCCAGGTTTCCACTTAAAGCTTTCTAAGCACCACCGTGCCCTAATTTGGGTGGGTGGGGTGAGTGTTTTGCATAGACCAGTTCCAGCAATTTGACTCCCCCCAGGCATTCACCCGAAGGGGAAGGATGCTAATTGGGGGATGATCGTTAGGTCAAAATGGAAACATCCTCTTCAGTTAACCAATGCATCCACCTGCTGGCGTGAAATTGTTCCCTGCGGCGCATGATGCAACTGTATGCATAATGTCATAGACAATGGAACATACTCCCTAATTATCCCCATCATCCTGTTAAGTGATCAAAACACAATTGACGGGACGCGAGAGAAGTTTCCCACCTTCGCTTTTGCTTCTTTTTCCACACGTTCATCTTCTCCCACCTGCGAGTCCCTCCTTCTTTCCAGTTGCCCCTTACAAGACCATTGGGGGAAACAATGGATTCAGCAGAGATTTTGGGTTTCTAAATCACATGAAGGTACCAAGTCAGAGCATTGTTTCAGATTGCCTTACCTTGCTTTGCCGGCAACTCTCTTTTGGAACACAGGTGCAAGGGACTGACCTTGGAACTTGTAGCACGCAAGGTGGGTTATTTATTTGCTATTTATTACAGCGTGATCACAGGGACGGGGGTGGCGCAGTGGGTTAAACCACAGAGCCTAGGACTTGCTGATCAGAAGGTTGGTGGTTCGAATCCCCGTGACGGGGTGAGCTCCCGTTGTTCGGTCCCTGCTCCTGCCAACCTAGCAGTTCAAAAGCATGTCAAAGTGCAAGTAGATAAATAGGTACCACTCTGGCGGGAAGGTAAACGGCGTTTCCATGCACTGCTCTGGTTCACCAGAAGTGGCTTAGTCCTGCTGGCCACATGATCCAGAAGCTGTACGCCGGCTCCCTCGGCCAATAAAGTGAGATGAGCGCCACAACCCCAGAGTCAGTCACGACTGGATCTAATGGTCAGGGGTCCCTTTACCTTTTCTTTTACAGCATGATCACATCTGATGCACGTTCAGCTCATGCAGTTTCAGCGACATGCGGTTGACGCCTGCCAAACTGCGGGAGGCAGTGGAAGACAGGAGTGCCTGGGTATGCTGAGTAAAATCCCACAAGTTAGCTCAGCTGATTAGAGCGTGGTGCTAATAACTTCCAGGTCATGGGTTTTATCCTCATATAGGCCACCTACATAGTCCTGCATCGCAGGGGACTAGACGATTCTCAGGGGCAGGCCTGGATTTAGGTTTGATGAGGCTCTAAGCTACTGAAGGTAATGGGGCCCTTTATATGTCCAGCTATCCTTTGTCAACAACAAATTGTCACTGTTTTTTGTGTTGAATATATGCTACATGGTGAGAGCTGGACCATAAAGAAGGCTGATCGCCGAAGAATGGATGCTTTTGAATTCTAGTGCTGGAGGAGACTCTTGAGAGTCCCATGGACTGCAAGAAGATCAAACCTATCCATTCTTAAGGAAATCAGCACTGAGTGCTCACTGGAAGGACAGATCTTGAAGCTGAGGCTCCAATACTTTGGCCACCTCATGAGAAGAGAAGACTCCCTGGAAAAGACCCTGATGTTGGGAAAGATGGAGGGCACAAGGAGAAGGGGACGAAAGAGAACGAGATGGTTGGACAGTGTTCTCGAAGCTACCAGCATGAGTTTGACCAAACTGCGGGAGGTGGTGGAGGACAGGAGTGCCTGGCGTGCTCTGGTCCAAGGGGTCACGAAGAGTCGGACATGACTAAACGACTAAACAACAACAATTTATGGACCTAATAGGTATCTAAAGCCATTTGCACATGTTGCCATGCAACCCGTCCATGCAGAATGTAGACACCCTATATAAAGAAATGAGCAAAACAATGATATTTTAGGGAGCAGGCTAGCAGTTGAGGCCCATGACTTACATCATAGGAGCCTGCACAACACAAAGTACTGTTGCTGTATGTAGGTTTTATTTCATTTGTTTTTTATCTTATATTTTGGAAATGTACATCTAGTTTTCCCCCTTTAAATTTTGGGGGGCCCAAGAGAGTGGGGCCCTAAGCTATACCTTGTTTAGCTTATACGTAAATCTGGCACTGCTCAAGGACCTTCAATCTAAACAATTCCTATGATTCTATGAAATTCAAGTAAGGCAGAGAGCTTGTTGGACTTCCTGAGGCTTCACTCCGCACTCTTCCCCATTCTTAGTAATGCTTTATTTTACTTCATAAATTTATTTCGAATTACATGGAGGGCACCAGAATCTTTGCACCACTTGAGGCCTCTCAAGGCCTTAATTCAGCCCTGGGCAGGGAGCTTAGATGATGATGCTTATTTGTTCTGATGTGTTTGGAGGGACACTAGATCCCACACGCCCCAATGCATTTCCACCGCACTTTTTTCTGCTGGGGGGACCAGGTTTGTTGCACAAGACCACCCTATAAAATACAACAGGGCAATTTATCCAGATGTGATGGAATCCCACCCGAAAACAGCGATAGTCTGGAAGCCCTACACTTCTATACGGGACAGACTACAGGCGCTTATTTGTTGAGCTTTGCTTCCAGAAGTACAAAGCCACCAATTCTGTAAACCGCAAACAGCTGGGAACACCAGAGATTGGATATGTGGGTTCCTATTTCTATGAGTGAGTGAGGGAAGCTTAAATATGCTAGTAAAAGCATTGGACAGATAGCTTATCAGCTCTTCCTGTGCATGTTAAGCATCTGAGCTGCTCCAGACAATAAGGTCTGCATTATGCATTCCTGGAAAGTCCATCCCAGATATGGAACTCATAACATGGTTCTGGAGAAAACAAAGTTATCTTTTTTTGCCTCCATACATTTTTGTTTCTTTTCTAAAGGGGCTTTTAATAAAGGGAGAGCAGCAATGATAGAATCAACTACTACTGGCTACTTGCAATATTACTGTAATGGTTCTAGGGGTTGCTCGTGCGTAAATCGCCACACCTGGCTGGGTTACCTGGGTGAACTCTTTCTGTCCGGGCAGCCACTCACCCGTGGCTGTCTCAATCGCTGGCAGAATCCATCAGTGGGCGTTTCTTGAGCTTCTTCCAGCAAAGAAGCTCTTTGACGCCTAGTCTCCGCCTAATCTCCCTGCACAGAAGCCTTCTGCGCAGGGAGGGTGTGGGCAGCGGAGGACCCGTGCTCTCCCCGCTGGTCTCCGGCGAGGAGTCATGGAGCCACCTCGCCAATTCCCCCATCTGCCCCCCTTCTCCACTGGTGCTACGCTGATTTCCTTCCCCAGAAGATGGGCTGCTTCTCTCCCTCCCGGGACGCTCTCCGGAATCCCTCTGGAGCCCTCCCTCTCCCTCTGGCTCCGATGGCAGTTCCCTGACAATTACAAAGCATATAACTAGATGCATGCAAGCAGTGGGTTGCCTTGTTCTGCACAGATAGCTGCCTTAAACTAAGTCAGACCATTGGTCCATTTGACTCAGTATTGGCCACACAGGCTGGCAGCAGCTTTCCAGGATTTCAGGCAAGGGACACCCCAAGCCACATCTGAGGACTGAACTGGGCACCTCCTGTGTACAAAGCATATATTCCACCGCTAAGCTACAGCAAACATTCTCTTGGATGTGTGTTATGTAGAGATCTCAGTTTGGGCAATCAACTTCCAACCTCCAGGGGTTTCCTGGTTATAAAAGGGGAAGTCATAGAGAAATTCAGAGAAGTTTTCAAATCGGAAGACAGGTGAACTAATGCCAGTGTACTGGAAGAAGCAAAGACTACCTGTGTTGAAGCAATGATACTTTAACATCAACTTTGCTGGACTGGTCATGTTGTGCGGATGCCTGATGATCGTCTTCTAAAGCAACTACTCTATTCCGAACTTAAAATTTGAAAGCGGAATGCTGGTGGTCAACAAAAGAGGTTTAAAGACCGTCTCAAGGCAAATCTAAAAAATGTAGTATAAACACCGACAGCTGGACAACACTGGCCTGCGAACGCTCCAGTTGGAGAACAGCCTTTACCAAAGGTGTCATGGGCTTTGAAGACACTTGAATTCAGGACGCAAGGGGTAAACGTGCTAAGAGGAAGGAACGCTTGGCAAATCCACACTGTGATGAACTCCCACCCAGAAACCAATGTCCCCAGTGTGGAAGGATGTGTGGATCCAGAACTCGCCTCCACAGTCACTTACGGACTCATAGTTAAAACCATGTTCATGGAAGACAATCTTACTTGGCTATGAGGGATTGCGGAAGAAGAAGAAGAAGAAGAAGAAGAAGAAGAAGAAGAAGAAGAAGAAGAAGAGCTCAGAAGCCTCCAGATGACTGTAGCAACTGCTGTCAGGATTTAGAGCTATAGGTGGCCCACCCTTTCAGCATCACAACTCCTGTTTGCAGTGTGTTTGGTTTTGCACGACAGTAAAGGAATTAATCTGCTGGTGTGAATGAGTAACTCCCATTCTGATGCCACTACAGTCACCCAGAGCCTTTTGAATGTGTGGCGGCTGGCTCAAAGTCGAATGTGTGAACTGGTGGGCAGTTTATGAGCTTCTTGTGTACTGCTCCACTTGTGTTCTTGTAGGTTTCATACAAGCAGGAATTGTGGACAATGTTAATCAGAAATCATTTCATGCATAGTGCTGGACGCACAGCTCCAAGTTCCATTAAATATGGCAGCGCTTCCCTATAATTAGGACAGAGATGGAGAAACTCAGGCTCAATGCGGCCCTTCAATCTCTCTGTCTGGCCCTCAAGACTCTCCCCAAGCCACATCCTCTCATGCCTCTACTTTGATTCCTTCCTAAGTAAGTTTGCCTGGTTTGTTGAACGCTGTTTGCTTATCTGGCTGGAGGGCAGGGAGATCAATCTTATTGTACAGAGGTAAAATTTACATTCATGGCTCCGCCCACTTTTGCCACTGGCACATGGCTCCCAGAAGGCAATGCGGCTCTCACATTAAGAAAAGTTCTTCACCCCTGGCTTAGGTAAAAAGGGTAAAAGGTAAAGGACCCCGCATGGTTAAGTCCAGTCAATGGTGACTATGGGGTTGCGGCGCTCATCTCGCTCTCAGGCCGAGGGAGCCAGCGTTTGTTCACAGGCAGCTTTCCGGGTCATGTGGCCAGCAGAACTAAACCGCTTCTGGTGCAACGGGACACCGTGACGGAAACCAGAGTGCACGGAAATGCCATTTACCTTCCTGCCGGAGTGGTACCTATTTATCTACTTGCACTGGTGTGCTTTCGAACTGCTAGGTTGGCAGGAGCTGCGACAGAGCAATGGGAGCTCACTCTGTCATGGGGATTCGAACCGCCGACCTTCTGATCTGCAAGCCCAAGAGGCTCAATGGTTTAGACCACAGCGCCACCCACCTCGCTGGCTTAACCCTTTCCGCACTCACTGCTTCTCCCAGGCAGTTACTTCCCCTGGATCCTTTTCTCTGAGATGGAGCAACATGCTTGGGAATCCAGGAACAGGGAAAGGAGGCTGCAGGTAGCAGCATCCTCCAGCAGTTGATATGGTGGTAGACTACCCCTGAGCCTGGAGGTTCCATTGGACCACGACTAATAGGCATTGATAGACTTCTGTTGCGCAACCCACAGCCCAGATACACCTAAGAGAATCCAATTCATAGCAGCACCGCCTGAAGTCCCTTCTTGAGTACATAAATTCATTAATAACTCCAGTTGATCCACTAATGTTCTCAGAGGAGGGGGAAGCGGGAAGGAGGGGAAAGAGAAGCTGGTCCTGGCGACATCGCCTTTCCGACACCTCTGGTTTGCTGATCCCTGCTCCAACTTGAAAGGGAAAGTGTCGTTTCTTCTTCCTCTGCCAGTCCAGAGCGAGCGAGTGTGAACGGACGAAATGGGAACGCGTTATTGCTGGGGGAGGCCGGTGGGCAGGCAGAAGGATGCACACCTTCTGAGAAAGCGCTTTCGGCCCAACGGATCGGTTTTAAAAGGCAGCAAGTGGTGGGATCTTCCAAACGTGGAAGCTCAAACAGCGTATAATATTATAGATGCCTCCGGGGCCTTATAAAGCTATTTGGAAGAGGTCCATATGAACATTACACTTCTTTATGTGTGGGAAGTGTGAACTATATTTTATATATTTTCACACACCCACACACACAGAGATTCCATAACGCCTTTGGCTCCTGCATGAAAAGTCTCTGCTCCCTTATATGACCATAGGAAACTGCCTGAAATGGAGCGAGACTTTTGGTCCATTGAGCTCAGGCTTGCCTACACTGACTGGCAGAGGCTCTCCGGGGTTTCAGACTGGGGACATTCCAAGCCTGGAGATGCCAGTGGAGACTGATCCGGAGACCTTCTACATGCAGCGCAGATGCTCTCGCACTGAGCTACAGCCCCAGTTTGTCAGGACTAGAGTCTGGCATAGGTCATCACCTGGTACACAGGTTGAGACCCTCCCTGTCCGAAGACTGTCTTGCCAGAGTGGTGCATGCTCTGGTTATCTCCTGCTTGGACTACTGCAATGCACTCTACGTGGGGCTACCTTTGAAGGTGACGCAGAAACTACAACTAATCCAGAATGCGGCAGGTAGACTGGTGACTGGGAGCGGCCGCTGAGACCACATAAAGCTGGTCTTGAAAGACCTACATTGACTCCCAGTACGTTTCTGAGCACAATTCAAAGTGTTGGTGCTGACCTTGAAAGCCCTAAATGGCCTCATCCCAGTAGAACTGAAGGAGCATCTCCATCCCCATCATTCAGCCTGGACACTGAGGTCCAGCTCTGAGGGCCTTCTGGCGATTCCCTCACTGTGAGAAGTGAGGTTGCAGGAAACCAGGCAGAGGGCCTTCTTGGTGGTGTCACCCTCCCTCCCATCAGATGTCAAGGAAATAAACAACTATCTGACTTTTAGAAGACATCTGAAGGCAGCCCTATTTAGGGAAATTTCTAATGTTTGATGTTTTATCGTGTTTTTCATATTCTGTTCGTAGCTGCCCAGAGTGGCTGGGGAAACCCAGTCAGGTGGACGGGGTATAAATAATAAATTATCATCATCATCAACAGAACAGTAACTCCCAAAAAATTAAAGGAATATGTCGAGCAAAGATTTTCAGAGCAAAGAGCAGCCGCTGTTTAACTGAGAACAGCAATATTGCCTGGCTGACTGAAGGCAAGACGGCAAGAACGAGGAGGGAAGGAAGGGGGAAAAGCAGATGATTATTAAAAATGTGGTTGTGTCCAACTGGACAATTCTGAAAGGCAGAAATTCAATGCTTTGAGTGGGAATTCAACCAGGATACGGCTTTAAAAACAAATAAACGTGTGCCGAGGGATCTTGGATAACCTCACTGTACAAATCCAAAGCACTTTGGATGTCAACGGTGTTGGGTCATCTCCAGGCCAGTTGGAGGGCTGATTTTTGGGTTCTCCAATCCCCAAACACAAGCCCTTTTGTTTTGCCATGGACACGGGTCATTTGTCTGACAATGGATCTTCCAGATGGAAAAGAGGATACCAAGACAAGACTGTACAGCTGAGGAATGAGGGCAGTAACATGGAGATGGTGGAAACAGCCTTAGATAGAATCAGATCCTTGGCTTGTCTAGCTTAGCATAGGTCTATCTAGATACAGTTCCCAGGAATCTTTGGGGGAAGCCATGACTGTAAAAGTGGTATAGCAGTGCTTTAAACTGTAAGGTGTGGCCTCGGTCTCGGCCACAGAGCCTGATTCAGCATGGAAAAATAGGAAATCACCTTACACAATGTCATACTATTTATTCAACTAGCCAAGCATGGTCTACTCTGACTGGCAGTGGCTCCTGGGATCTCAGGTATCATGGCCTTGAGCTCAGAGGAGGAGGAAACAGAGCCTGAAGCAGTGTTACCTGTTCCACACCTTACCAATAGCTCAGGTAGCATGGCAAGTGGGAGATCACAATGTCGAAGAAGTGACTGCATGTAGGCCAGAAGGTTGGTTCTTAAGAGCCCTAATATTTCGGGTAATGGGGTGGAGCCTAGGAAGCAGAGTCTCATAAGGACCTCAGCTGACCTCCAGCCTTGGTCAGAGCAACGTGGCTCACTGGGAACTATCCGTGGTACTGAAACTACTGGGCAGCAGGTGCTGAAACCTGTGGGTACCCGGTGCACAACTTTGGACTGATCCAGCTTCTGTTCTTCTGGACGCACATACAGACCAGACACTCAACACCCACACGGTTGGACAGGCAGGTGCCCACGCTCACTCACATCTGTTCAGATCCCCCACACTTCTGCCAATCAGCAGAGAAGTGAGAGGGGGTTCTCCCCATCACAGTGCTGCAATTGGATAGGGAAAGCAGGAGAAGGGAAGACCTCTTCATACTTTTAAAAGCCATTTCATGAAAGTCTTGTCAAACAGAAAGGAGCCCTCCTTCCCTGAGCTCCAAGACTTTCTTCCAAAGGCACAACGGAAGAAAGGGTCCTTTCTAGCAGTAAGAAGTGGTTCCTTGCTTGAGGACCTATAGCTGTTTTGGACACCCAAGCATACCCCAAACCACTAACAAGAACCCCATGGATGAAGAACAAGCAGAAAATATGTTACTATTGTTATTTTAAGAAGACTAAAACTTTTTTTAAAGAAACACTTGGGGACTGGATGCCACCTGCAGACTGCTGATTCTAAGGATGTGCAATACATTTCCGAATGAGTCAGACTCCATTGAGTCCCGGCTCCGAAGCCCAATGGATTTGCAAAACACAGACCCTTGAATCAACTACTGGCCTGCAGGGTTTTCTGGGCACTGACACCAAGTCTTGTTTCCTGAGTATTTACCGCAGAAAGAAGATTTTAACGACTTAGGCTTAGTGGCGGTGATTTGGAGGGAACTACTAAGTTAACCACAGAGCCTAGGACTTGCCGATCAGAAGGTCGGCGGTTCGAATCCCTGCGACGGGCTGAGCTCCCGTTGCTCAGTCCCTGCTCCTGCCCACCTAGCAGTTCGAAAGCACGTCAAAGTGCGAGTAGATAAATAAATAAATAGGTAGCGCTCCGGCAGGAAGGTAAACAGCGTTTCCGTGCGCTGCTCTGGTTCGCCAGAAGCGGCTTAGTCATGCTGGCCACATGACCCGGAAGCTGTACGCCGGCTCCCTCGGCCAATAAAGTGAGATGAGCGCCGCAGCCCCAGAGTGGGCCACGACTGGACCTAATGGTCAGGGGTACCCTTTACCCTTTACTAAGCGAGAGGAGGATGAAGAAGAGGTTCCACCTGGAGAGCATTTACCTGTCCTGAGTCCCGTGCGATCCCACTTTCTCGTTCTTCATGCAGAAATCAGGCGAGCTTTGCAAATAAACCAGCTCCGTCTCCTTTACCGGGCGGATGTCAAGATCCTTGGGGACTAGATGCTTGCGGGTGCCCATAGGCCGATGCACCACCTTTGTAGCTGAAAGGTATTTGTTTTTTAAATCCAGGGCAATGTCTCTCAGTTCCTGAAGGCCCCTCCAGCAGGTCTTGATTGAGCAGGAACCAGATACTCCGTGGCATTTGCATTTCATCTCCAGAGAAGCTTTCAGGGCCTGTAGAAAGAGCAGCACAGGGATTTTGAAGTGACTTTTCCCTCCCTTTTGCTCAAATGCTCACCATCATCCCCCAACTGTCGCCGCCCCTCCCAGGGAAACGCTGAAAGGAGTAAGTGCCCTCACTGTGTTAC
Organism: Podarcis gaigeae; assembly: GCF_964106915.1. Classification (NCBI taxonomy): domain Eukaryota; kingdom Metazoa; phylum Chordata; class Lepidosauria; order Squamata; family Lacertidae; genus Podarcis; species Podarcis gaigeae. Next base: position 99,166,418 of record NC_139677.1, on the reverse strand, counting down.
AATCAAGGCTGTGTGTCTTGGGCACGTGAATGAAGCTCATTTGTATATACTGTATTTTTTGCTCTATAAGACTCACTTTTTCCCTCCTAAAAAGTAAGGGGAAGTGTGTGTGTGCGTCTTATGGAGCGAATGCAGGCTGCGCAGCTATCCCAGAAGCCAGAACAGCAAGAGGGATCGCTGCTTTAGCTGCGCAGCGATCCCTCTTGCTGTTCTGACTTCTGGGATTCAGAATTTTTTTTCTTGTTTTCCTCCTCCAAAAACTAGGTCCGTCTTATGGTCCGCTGCGTCTTATAGAGCGAAAAATACGGGGATTTGCATAGGTCTGGGGAAGCATTTCAATTCCGCCCTTGTTTATCTCTCTTTGCCCCTGGACTCCACCTCCCTGCCCCGCTCCACCCTCTGCCGTCTTGGCCCACTGCCACAATTTAGATTGTAAGCTCACAGGGGCAAGGACCCACCATGTTTTGCTTACGCTACTCTGTTACACCATGAAACAATTCACCCTGCTTTTGCTCATCGTGGAAAGGAATACACAGAAATGCATCTCTGAGTTGTGGTGGAAGATGTGGCTCAAACAAACCCCTTTACAACTGGAGTTATTTCTTTCTTTTTTAATAATAATAATAATAATAAAAACAGAAATGGAATTCAGAGGCATGTAAAGGTAAACTCTGGATGGTTTAATCCAGTCAAAGGCAACTATGGGTTTGTGGCGCTCATTTATTTGTCCACAGACAGCTTTCCGGGTCATGTGGCCAGCATGACTAAACTGCTTCTGGTGCAACAGAACACCGTGATGGAAACCAGAGCACACGGAAATTCCATTTTCCTTCTCGCTGCAGCGGTACCTATTTATCTACTTGCACTGGCGTGCTTTCAAACTGCTGGGTTGGCAGAAGCTGGGACAGGGCACCACCGAGATTCGAACCGCCAACCTTCTGATTGGCAAGCCGAAGAGGCTCAGTGGTTTAGACCACAGCGCCACCCGCGTCCCACTCAACCAATGGGCAAAATCCCTGGAAAGTTTGGTTGCAGTTTTGAATGGGCTTCTGCACTTTTAGAATTCATGTGCAGAAATCTTCTACTTTTAGATTCACTTCTCCACCTGTTTTTGTCCATGCAGCTGCCTCTGAAAGTGAGCAGCCAACCACACCAGCTGGTTGCAGGAGGATAGTTGGCTTAGCAAGCAAGCAAGTGCTACACAGCCTCCGTTTGCAAGCCTAAACATCTCCATTCAGGAGTAAAAGTCCTATTGATTTGGGTTAGGGTAGGCAAACTCAGCCAGGCATTTGTGCTTGCTGAGCAAGGACAGTGGGAGCCAATCCAAAACAGAAAGCTTAGTGGAAACTGGAAAAAAGAATAAATGACAAGCCATAACATGGATATGCAAGGCAATATCTGAAACATTAATGGGCACAGAGCAGAGAATGGATGGACTCTCCCAGAAACGCCAAAGGGTTAGAGTTTGGATTTGATATCCCGCTTTATCACTACCCGAAGGAGTCTCAAAGCGGCTAACAACCTCCTTTCCCTTCCTCCCCCACAACAAACACTCTGTGAGGTGAGTGGGGCTGAGAGACTTCAGAGAAGTGTGACTGGCCCAAGGTCACCCAGCAGCTGCATGTGGAGGAGCAGAGACGCGAACCCGGTTCCCCAGATTACGTCACTACAGCTCTTAACCACTACACCACACTGCCTCTCACCACACTGGTTGGGACTCAATGAGACCATCAAGCTGACTAGCACTGGCTCTCCGGGGTCTCAAACAGGGGTCTTTACCAGACCTACCTGAAGATGGCAAGGATTGAACCTGATGCCTCAACCACAGGCGTGCAGGGTAAAGATTTGGGGAAAGGGCCTTCTCGGTGGAAGCCAGAGAACTCGCCAATATCTCCCTCCAGGAACTCTGCCATGAGTGACCGCAGGAGAAAACATACTGGTGCAATGAGTCTCCTGCCCAGTTTCCCACAGTCTGCCAGCTGAGGAGTGCACCTCCATTCGCTTCTCGGCAGGGTGATGGCCCAGCCAAAAGCTCTCCCTTTGTACACAGGTTCAGCCCAATTGCTGGTTGAATCTGTACCAACCCTTTTGTTAACCCCGGACGGCGATTGCATAATGAGAACATCTCTTTTCGGAATTGGTTACCTGTCTCCCTACTTCACTGTTGTGCAGATGCATCAGCTTATTGGCTTGTGATCCTGATTTTTTCATCTTCATGGGAGCATCTGAAAATTTGGACCCCATGACAAGACCATAGTTGAGGTTGTCAGCACATCCTCCCCAGCGATACCCAGGTCCAGGTGTCTCACCTGGGATGGGACCACAGGAGCAGCCAGGGAGGTCCCCGGTGGTGCAGGCTCTGGCGATGGTGTGGCTGATGGCTGCGGCGGAGAGGGCGTACACAAAGGCCGACTCCCTCGTGCCTGTGGAGACAGAAAGGTCGATAGGAATACATTTCCACTGGATTTTCAGTCGGGTAGAAAACAAACGGGGGAGGGAAACATGGTTCAATGAATAGGAAATCTCGGAAGCTCTCGTGATAATCAGGCTGTCAACCTCTGAAGGTCGCTGCTTCTCATCTAGCAAGTACTACTAGGTGCCAAAAACACCTGCCAGGAACCACCCAAATCTGTAAAATGTCCAATATTAAATAAAATACCCAATACAATCAGACCTTGGGTTGAATGTGCTTCAGGTTGAGCACTTTCGGGTTGTGCTCCGAGGCAAGCTGGAAGTAACGGAGTGTGTTACTTCCGGGTTTCGCTGCTCGCGCATGCGCAGACGCTCAAAATGATGCCACATGCATGTGCGGAAGTGGCAAAACGCGACCCATGTATGCACGGACGTGCCGTTGTGTCTTACGTTCTATTCAGGATGTGAAGAGGGCTCTGGAATGGATCCCGTTCGCATCCCGAGGTACAGAAATCACAGATATCACGGGATGCCAAATGCAGGCACTGAATATTCACTCAAAATAGAGCCAGAATACTCACATATTCTTATTTTCTATATTATTATTATTATTATTATTATTATTATACCGCCCTATACCTGCAAGTCTCAAGGCCATTTTGGGAACTCATTGCAGCTCGATAGCAAACTATACGCAATCAAGGTATAGTTGAAGGGACCTTGAGGATCATCTAGTTCAACTCCTTGCAATGCAGGAATATGCAGCTGTCCCTCATGGAAATCCAACCTGTAACCTTGGCGTTATCAGCACTAAGCTCTGACCAGCAGAGCTATTCATCTAACTAAGAGATGAGAGAACCAGCCCTATCATTAGGCAGAGTGAGGTCATTGCCTCAGGTGGCAGACACAGGAGGGCAGGCCCCTCCAAACTGTTCCTCCACCTGTGCCCCCTGGCGATTCCCCTCTGCTGGAGGGCATAAAGAAGCGTGCCGCGGGCCTGTTAAATGGAGTAAAGGGGACCCCTGGCCCTTAGGTCCAGTCGTGGCCAACTCTGGGGTTGCGGCGCTCATCTCGCTTTATTGGCCGAGGGAGCCGGCGTACAGCTTCCGGGTCATGTGGCCAGCATGACTAAGCTGCTTCTGGCGAACCAGAGCAGCGCACGGAAACACCGTTTACCTTCCTGCCAGAGTGGTACCTATTTATCTAATTGCACTTTGACGTGCTTTCGAACTGCTAGGTTGGCAGGAGCAGGGACTGAGCAACGGGAGCTCACCCCGTCACGGGGATTCGAAACGCCAACCTTCTGATCAGCAAGTCCTAGGCTCTGTGGTTTAACTCATAGCGGCACCTTACCTCTCTCCAAATCCAGGAGGTAGTTGGGCGCCAGCTCGATGGAGGAGCAATTCCACCGCATGTCGGAGAATGTTTTGCGGCATGTCTTGATCACCTCCCGCGCAGCCTGGATGATGGTTTGCATCAGCTCCAGGTTGCTCCGACACAGCTGGACTTGCGAAACCACCAGCCCTTCCAGCTGCTTGCAGTGCTGCGTCTGGTTCAGGGCTAGAACCGAGGGAGTCTTGAACAAAGCTCTGGGAAGGCGAAGAAAGAAACACACCCGGCCGTCACCATTAGCAATTTTGGCAATCCTCAAAGGTCTCAGAGAAGGAGACTTGGCGCTCCTAGAACCCTGACAGGCGTCCCCATTCGATCCGGCTTTAATGAATTTTATAACCAAACACACAGCATCTCGCGGTTGACGGAAACCAGTTCCCAGCTTGCAGCACACTTCCCCGTTCGAACATCCCTATCTGAAAACATCCTAAGTAGTTTGCGCAGTCGTACGGCTGGACTGAAGAGAACCATCTCTTTTTTTAAAAAAATGATATTTATTAAAGTTTCCATTTATACACATAAACACACACAAACATACAAACATACACAAACAAAAAACAGGTATAATTTCAGTCCTTTTTTTCTTAAACCTTATTTCCCCGACCTCCTCACACCTCCCCCTTCTGTATTATAATTTCATTATTATCCGCTCAACAAGTTCTTATCTTATTTCTCAACCTTAACTTAATAGTTTGATTAAATCATGCTGTTATTTTCCTTTTCTTCTTTCTTTCGTTCCTCAATTTATTTTTAGAACCTTATATCTATTTAATTTAAAAAACCCAATTTTAACTTAATCTTAAACCTTTTTCCTAAAGTCGACCCAAATTTCCCTTCCACGATTTTCCCACATTCCATAAAAATTGCAAAAGATAAACATATAAACAAGATCTAAACAGATTGAAGTGAACCATCTCATTCTGTGTCTGTTCTCAGAAGCAGCTCCCCATTGCCAGAGATCTCACGTCCCCACTGGGCACAGATCTTTGATTGATTTGCCGTCAATGTCCTTGAGTCTCATGCCCACTATTTAATCTTATCAACAGAGGTGATCCCCATGACTTTCCCAACGATGTTGTGATGCTAAGGTAAAGGTGAAGAACCCCTGGACAGTTAAGTCCCATTCGACTATGGGGTGCAGCACTCATCTCGCTTTTCAGGCTGAGGGAGCTGGCCCTCGTATCTATGGGACCGCCTCTCCTGGTCTGCCCCACAGAGGTCCTTAAGGTCTATGAATAACCATAGTTTAGAGGTCCCAGGCCCTAAGGAAGTCAGACTATCCTCCACCAAGGCTAGGGCCTTCTCAGTGATGGCTCCAACCTGGTGGAATGCTCTGTCCCATGAGACTGGGGCCCTCCAGGATTTAACTCCCTTCCATCAGGCCTGTAAGACAGAGCTATTCCACCTGACCTTTAATTTGAATTCAGCCTGATCTTTTATTTCCCTTCCCTTCCCTCCCTCTCCCCTTTTATGAAGATCACCCGCTCTGAGACCCCACAGCTAATTCTCCCCTGGCATCCTCGCTGGCCCAAGTAGGACCAATTCAGCCAGCTAGCACTGGGGATTATCTAATTGATTTTTTATTTTTGAATTTTATTGTTATTCATGTTTTTATACTGTATTTTATGCTGCCTTTATAATTAAGTGTTTTAAATTTGTTGTTAGCTGCCCTGAGCCCAGTTTTTGAACCGGGAAGGGCGGGGTATAAATAAAATTTTATTTATTTATTATTATTATTATTATTATTATTATTATTATTATTTGTCCACAGATAGCTTTCTGGGTCATGTGGCCAGCAGGACTAAACTGCTTCTGGCACACGTGACACTGTGACAAGTGCCAGAGTGCATGGAAACAGCATTTACCTTCCCACCACAGCGGTACCTATTTATCTACTTGCACTAGTGTGCTTTTGAGCTGCTAGGTTGGCAGGAGCTGGGACAGAGCAACGGGAGCCCACTCTGTCACACTGATTTGAATGGCTGGCTTTCCGATCGGCAAGCCCAAGAGGCTCAGTGGTTTAGACCACAGCGCTACCAACATCTCCACATTGTGACACTATGCCCGATGATATGGGATGGTCTTACAGATGCTTATACGTTACAGGTAACTACTGGTGTCAGCCCAAGAAATTTTGCTGCCTGAGGCAAGGTATAGTGATTATATATAGTGGCCTTCGGAGATCAGGGTTCAAATCCCCACTTGGCCCTGAGGTTCTCTGGGTGACATAGGGCCGGTCATCACCACTCAGCCTAACAACCTCATAGGGCTGTTGTGAGTATTAGCTGATGTGGGGCAGAACCATGAATGTCACCTTGAGCGCTTTGGAGAAACAGGTGGGATAGAAATGTAGTCAATAAGGAAATGCATAAATGAACAGGGCCATGGAATCATCACCTGCACCAGCAAAAAGCCCCTTTTGGTGGAATGATGGTTGTTCTGAGATTCCACAACAAGCCCTAAACAGCTGCAGCGGTGGAGGAAGATTGGAAGAAATTTAAAGTATATCTTAAGGATTGTTATAAAATTGAGGAGTGCTAAAATGTCAAGGGGAAGGAAGATGCAGAATTACAGCTGAAACTATTTGATGACTTAAGGTGGAATTGAGAAAGATAATAAGTTTTAACTTAATTGGTAAAAAGGGTTGCTGAAAAATTGTAAAACAAGGATGCAAGAAGGGTGAGGTACGGGGAAGTCCGAGAAAGGAGGGTTAAGAAAATGAGGTTAAGAAATGATATTTTGTGTATCTGTTTGATCTTATCGATGGTTATATGATGTTGCTGTTTTATTTTAAAAATTGGAAAATCAATAAAAATTATTTTTAAAAAAATAAACAGCTGCAGCCCCGTATACCTGAAGGAGCGTCTCCACCCCCATCGTTCAGCCCGGACACTGAGGTCCAGCTCTGAAGGCCTTCTGGTGGTTCCCTCCCTGTGAGAAATGAGGTTAAAGGGAACCAGGCAGAGGGCCTTCTCAGTAGTGGCACCTGCCCTGTGGAAAACCCCCCCATCGGATTTCAAGGAAATAAGCAGCTATCTGACTTTTAGAAGATATCTGAAGGCAGCCCTGTTTAGGGAAGTTTTTAATGACTGATGTTTGAATGTGTTGGAAGCTGCCCAGAGTGGCTGGGGAAACCCAGTCAGATGGGCAGGGTATAAGTAATAAATTGTTGTTGTTGTTGTTGTTGTTTGAACCCTGGATTTCCTGGCACCAGACTTCACTGCTAACCCACACAGCTGTCGGGAGATTCAGTCATTCTCTCATAAGGTACAGGTAAAGGGACCCCTGACCATTAGGTCCAGTCGTGACTGACTCTGGGGTTGCGGCACTCATCTCGCTTTATTGGCTGAGGGAGCCGGCGTACAGCTTCCGGGTCATGTGGCCAGCATGACTAAGCCACTTCTGGTGAACCAGAGCAGCACACGTAAATGGCGTTTACCTTCCCGCCAGAGCACTTTGACGTGCTTTCAAACTGCTAGGTTGGCAGGAGCAGGGACTGAGCAACGGGAGCTCACCCTGTCATGGGGATTTGAACCGCCGACCTTCTGATCAGCAAGTCCTAGGCTCTGTGGTTTAACCCACAGCGCCACCCGCGTCCCTCATTCACTCACACATTACTCTTAAAAGCTGCACTGCTTTTGAGTGAAAGTGGAGGCACGATGCCTAGACAATAATAAGAAAATGGGAAGGGTTGCTAGAGAGACAGGTAAAAACTCCCTTCGTGGAGCACAAAAGGCCCACAGTTGACCATGTTGCGGCCGAGAAGACGGTGTTTTGTCTCCATGTTGCAGCTGGAAATCTGAGGGGTAAAAGGAAGGGAAGCAGACATTTTGGAAAGAATTGTATCCCAGCCACCCAGCCAGGTCAGGCTGAAACACAAAGAGCTACTTCCCATGCAGCTTTTATCATCTAGCTGGCACGGCCGTAAAGCGTTCTCCTTTTGCTCATAAAAAGTCTTTAACGGCTCACAGCTGGAGAATGACCCTCTCGGCCGTTCAGTGACGGCCATGGCTCAAAAGGAAGGTCCACCTCTGGCTGCGCTAACATGACACTTGCGCCTCGCCTCGGTTTCTCCGTGTGCCATCTTGAGACCCTGAGGTGAATATCCTTTGGTCGCTAATGGACACGTTTTATGGGTGTGATTTATTCCCTGCCACCGGCAAATGGCTACTTCGCCAACTCTCTTAAAGACCTGGATTAGAGGCGGGCTTGGAACCAGATGCTTTGATCAGGGGAACCCTTATCCGGAGCCGTCTCTGAGGAGTTTGAACCCGTGCCATGTGAGGCTTTTACCTCAGCAAGGGGCTTAGCCATTAGTCACCCCCCGCCCCTTCAAAGCCTTCTCCGGCTCTGAACTTTGAAAGTTTGGTTTGGCGAATGGGGCAGCGGAGACTGCCAGATCTGACTGAAAAGCAAGGGGAAAGGAAATGCGCATGTAAGGAAGGGGAAGGGGACTTTGATGCCCACAAAGCTGCTGACAGGATGTAGCCTGGGCCTATATTTTCATGCTTTTTTTTGTTTTTAAACTGTTTTAACTGTTTAGCTGTTTCTAATTTATCTGTAATCCTCCTTGAGTCCCTGTCAGGAGGGGAGCCAGGATAACAACAAGAAGAAGCAGTATTTTTAATACCGCTTTTCAATACTAATTTTACAGAGCCGTTTACAGCATAAGAACATGATAATGTGACTATTTAAGCCAATAAAAGAAAACGACAGGAAGGGCTGATTAAAAATTAGGTTCAGTCAGGTAGACGTTTATCAGAAAGCTGCCTCAAAAGCTAGACAAATCGGGTCCTCCCTTAAAGAGGGCATGTGTTGCGGTGAGACCTGGCAACCTAACCCTGTGTTGTGGGTGGGTACGTTTGGATAGCCACAACACCCGATTAGTAGGTCCCTCGAAGCTGGGTACAATCAGGCCAATGGGACGCAGTCCAGACGGTTCGAGGGACCTATTTATGCCTATGGACGTGACCCAGAGCTTCCTCTTTCGGCGCGTGCATTCAGAACACCCGCCCACCTCTCCCTACTTTTAGGGCTTCGCGCTTGACCTTGCTATGCTGTCGTGTGTCATCTGTCGTTGGGACAGGGGCACGGCTGGAATTTCCCCCACTCGGCTGATTGGCTATTGCCATTTGGATTTCGCCTGCCACGTAGCAAATCATCACAACTTGTAAGGTTCAGGGGATAGGGATGGGAGAGTGCTCTCACCATCCCTATGTGAAGGGTATTCCATTAAAGAAATCCAGGGACTCGATGGTTTGGTCAAGCCCTGAGAGGGGGTTGTGCCCATGCCTGAGTCCAGGGGGGCATTTGGGTGGCGGAGATAGCCTGTTCCTGGCTTTCCGCTTATCCAGGTGTTCACCCTTGGCTGACCTATGCTGGTGCCCTGGGTCAGCGCTACCTGCAACAGTGCAGGGAGCTAGTCGAACCAGAGCCTATGCAACCAATCACTTTCTGTAATCAATAAAGTTGTGGCCTAAATTCTGCCAAAAACCAAAATTTGAGTCTTGTCTGAATTTATTTAAGGGGGAGGTTTAAAGGTCTAAACACACAAAACTTATCCATTTTCATCAGCTTTTGGTATGGGCTGAGGAGTGAACCTCGGGGGGAGGGAGAGAGGTTCCACATTTGGGGCGTGAGTGCTGAGAAGTGGGTCAGGGTCACCAATGGGGCACTCGTGGGCTTGCATGCATCTGTAGAGACCTGGGTTGATGTCAGCAGTGTCCCGTCTGAGACTAGACTTTATTTCACCCGGGTCAAAGACTCAGTTTGGCAAACACACCCCAATGCACATTTGCGTACACACACCCACACCCACACAGACTGGGAACTTCAATGGCGCCCCTCTGGAGGCTTGTCCTGGGGGGGTGGTGTGGCTAGCCTCCACATAGCTATGGACCTGCCCTCTCCCCCTTCCGAAATTAACGTAAGAACATAAGAGGAACCTGCTGATTCAGGCCATTGGCCCATCTAATCCAGAATCCTGTTCTCACAGTGGCCAACCAGATGCCCCAATAGGAAACCCTCAAGCAGAACTTGAACCCAAGATCCCTCTCCCCTTCTGTGTTTATCCAGACCCTCCAAGTGTCCCTATTTTCCAGGGACGTCGCTGATTTAGAGAAGCCGTCCCGGTTTCTGATTTGATCCCCTAATGTCCCACTTTTCCTTAAGATGTCCCTATTTTCATTGGAAAAATGTTGGAGGGTGTGGACTTAACCGACCCCCGAGCCACCTGTGTGGGATGTGAAACACAAGAGCAGTCAAGTAAAACATTCCTAGAGTGAACATGTTTACACATGGGGAGGAATGTTTGTCCAGCCAGCAGGTAAACTTCCTGTTTCCTTCTTGGCAGGGACAGACTTCCTCTGCATGTGACTAGAGGTGGGCTTGGCCTCACCTGTGCAGCTAATGACAAAAGCACAGGGTAGGGCAGCCATCTCTCTATCTATGACTACTTTCATCGAAGAAGCAACATCTGCATAGCCAAAGATGCTCTCTTCCAGCCAAGAGAGGACAAAGGGACTGTCTCCTTATGAGATAGTGTCCAGATGTATGTTACTTTTCTAAGCTAAGTCTGTCTTCTGGGATCCGATTGTGAACAGAATGTGAGTGAGTAAACTCTTTTTATACTTTTATAGAAGACTGTGTCGTGTCTTATCTTTTATGAGGGAAAAAGGGGGAAATACCAGACAGTTATTATAGAGCCTTTGGTGAGCCTGAGCAAACGCATCCGCTGCAAGTTTAAAAAGGGGAATGTTACTCTGCTAAATTGTGAACTTGTTAACACAAGTTGGAAAGGCTATAATCAATATATCCTCTCCTGCATCCCTGAACATTCCCACAATCTGAAGGCAATCCTGTATAGGAAAGGTTTTCTTTTAATGTTTTATTATTGTTTTATATATGTTGGGAGTTGCTGGGGCAACCCAGTGAGGTGTATGGGGTATAAACGGTAAAATATCATTATGGAATGTGACTTCCCTATTTTCATTGGAGAAATGTTGGAGGGTATGGGTTTCCGGCTGTTCTGACCCAAAAAAAATCAGCTCAGGTGTGTGTGTGGGTAGAAGAAAGGGCAGATCATTCAATCAGGTAGGCAGAAATGTTCTAGCTCTGTGTTGAATTCCTCCCTAAATTGTGTGTTTGTTTGCCACATGGACAAATGTACGATAGACCATGTCCTGGTCTGGAGAAAGAAAAAACATTTGTGCAGAACAGCATACTACAAATGGTGGCATTTAACACTCTCAAACATTCTGTGAAAAGAGCTTATAAACTGGCAACTGTTTTCATCAGCGAAACGCGTTAAAGAGCACTTGGTTATAACTTTTGTGCGTTAAAACTTTAATAGGACGGTGAATTCCGGTAGAGTAAGGGAGGATTTGTGAGATGACGGGAAGAGAGACATCTCAAAATGTGGAATCAAAGAGAGGAATTTGGTTAACTCTTAGGCGGGGCTGTTTCTCATAGAGCCAGTCACACTCTAAAGAGCCGACCGTGACGGATAAATATAGTTTCTGATCGTCTTTCACGTTTGAACCTCTTGCATTAAAGCTTCGTAATTGGAAACATCTCTGTGGGTGAATCAGGAGAGAGGCAGAAAAATTACGAGTGTTCTGGCTGGCATTTCTTAGAACACAACACGGCGTTTGGTGGAACTCAACACAGAAACGGCCAATCTGCCTTATGCCTTGGCACTGCAGCCTGGATATTGTTTTCAACTTCTCCCGCCTCTGAAGTACCCGGTTCTGTTTTCAAGTTGTGCTGACACATTAGGAAACCCTCCACTGTTATATTTCTGGGATATTAAGTTTGTGCAGATATGGGGCCAGAGAATCAAAATGGAGAGGTGGGAACTGAACATATCAAGGGCAGAATTTCCTTATAGTGGCCAGGTTGTTCTGATGCTCGATATCTTTTAGACGTTGACCAATTAGACTGTTTGCTTTAGTGGGGCGCATAGTGAGTAGGTGTTGTGGGGACAGGCCACAAGAGTGAAGTTTTTGATAAGATGGTTTTAAGCCAGGCACTTTTATGGGAGTCTTGAAGTACTAGGGATAGTAAACCGGGGGGGATCTGAGTTTATTTCTGGTTTTGTGCATCATCATGGCTAGCAGTCTCAGTGGCTGTGTCTTGACTCCCAGTGTCTGGGGTGTATGTCTTTGAACATCAGTTGGTGGGAATCAAATATGGGGAGAAAGCCGTTGCACTCAGATCCTGTTTGTAGGAGGAGTTTGGATTTGATATCCCGCTTTATCACTACCCAAAGGAGTCCCAAAGTGGCTAACATTCTCCTTTCCCTTCCTCCCCCACAACAAACACTCTGTGGTGAGTGAGGCTGAGAGACTTCAAAGAAGTGTGACTAGTCCAAGGTCACCCAGCAGCTGCAGGTGGAGGAGCGGAGCCGCGAACCCGGTTCCCCAGATTACGAGTCTATCGCTCTTAATCACTACACCACACTGGCTCTCTGTTTGTAGGCTTAAGAACAAAAGAAGAGCCCGCTGGATCAGGCCAATGGTCAATCTAGTCCAGAATCCTGTTCTCACAGTAGCCAACCAGGTACAAAGCAGGTATTACACTGCTAAGTTACAGCAACCATTATCTTGGATATGTGTTATGTAGAGATCTCAGTTTGGGCAATCAACTTCCAACCTCCAGGGGTTTCCTGGTTATAAAAGGGGAAGTCATAGAGAAATTCAGAGAAGTTTTCAAATCGGAAGAGAAGCAAACTAATACCAGTGTACTGGAAGAAGCAAAGCTCACCCATGTTGAAGCAATGATTTGCACGCAAAGCAGATGTTCTGCCACTGAGCTATTGCCCTTCCCTGACCTGGGCTTGTGGGCTTGTACCGAGGGCCGGATTTAGCTTTCTTGAGGCCCTAAGCCACTGAAGGTAATGGGGCCCTTTATATGTCCAGCTGTCCCTTGACAACAACAAATTGCCACTGTTTTTTGTGTTGAATAAATGCTAGATGATAATTTATGGACCTACCGTATTTTTCGCTCTATAGGACACACTTTTTCCCCTCCAAAAACTAAGGGGAAATGTGTGTGTGAATGCAGGCTCCTTGGCTTCAGCGATAGCAGCGCGAAGCCTCCGCCCACGCTCCGGAGGCTTCGTGTTGCTTTCACTGAAGCCCCTGGAGCGCAGCGTGAACTCCCACTGCGCTCCGGGGGCTTCAGGCAGCTATCCGCAAGTCTTCGGACAGCAGTAGGAGTTCCCGCTGAGCTCCGAAGGCTTGCGGATAGCCGCCTGAAGAGCAAGAGGGGTCAGTGCACACCGATCCCTCTTGCTCTCCAGGCTTCGCTTCGCTGGAGAGGCGCTGCACAGTTTTCCCTCTCTGCACAGCGCCCCTTCAGTGAAGGGGGAGGAGAAATGGAAGGGGCTCCATTTCTCCTACCACTTCGCTGGAGGGGCACTGAGCAGAGAGGGGGAGAATTCCCCCCCCCCCCGTTCTTCCCCTCCTATGGTCCGGTGCGTCCCATAGAGCGAAAAATACAGTAATAGGTATATCAAGCCCTTTGCACATAACAGTCCATGCAGAATCTAGGCACCCTATATATAGAAAGGAGCAAACCAGTGATGTTTTAGGGAGCAGGCTAGCAGGCGGGGCCCATGACTTACATCACAGGAGCCTACACAACACAAAACACTGTTGCTGTATGTAGGTTTTATTTTATTTGTTTTTTATCTTATATTTTGAAAATGTACATCCAGTTTTTCCCCTCTATTTTTTTTAGGGGCCCCCAAGAGAGTAGGGCCCTAAGCTACAGCTTGTTTAGCTTATACGTAAATCCATCACTGCTTGTACCCTCCTATTAGGTGAAATTTCCTGAGCTACAGTTCTCCCTGCCTGAGATCTTGAACAGAGCTGTTTTTTTTCCCTCCTCTTTCTAAAAAAAAAAAGTTATTACCACTCTTCAGCCCTTCCCCTGATAATATAAACAAGCGTCAAATCCGATTTATACCGAGTTGATGAGGCTTTCAAATAGTGTTAGGGATACTGTCAGAAAAGCGTAAGCCTGATTGCCACAGACTCCCAGTCCAGGCGCATATTGCGGGGTTTGTCGGCTTACGTAATTAGCTTGGGCAGGCTGAACACATTCACTCAGAAGCAGGAATAAGGTATAGCAGGTAACATGGTACAAGAAGACCCTCTCCAGCTCTTTGAGTCTCTAATCCTCTGGAGAGAATTTTCCTGACTCTAGAAAACTTGAGGCTCCGGTTGCATAAATAAGCGCTGAACTACATACTATGGAATAGTGCCACTGTATTCTGCTCTGGTCAGACCTCACCTGGAGTACTGTGTCCAGTTCTGGGCACCACAACTCAAGAAGGACACTGACAAACTGGAACGGGTCCAGAGGAGGGCAACCAAAATGGTCAAAGGCCTGGAAACGATGCCTTATGAGGAACGGCTAAGGGAGCTGGGCATGTTTAGCCTGGAGAAGAGGAGGTTAAGGGGTGATATGATAGCCATGTTCAAATATATAAAAGGATGTCACATAGAGGAGGGAGAAAGGTTGTTTTCTGCTGCTCCAGAGAAGCGGACACGGAGCAATGGTTCCAAACTACAAGAAAGAAGATTCCACCTAAACATTAGGAAGAACTTCCTGACAGTAAGAGCTGTTCGACAGTGGAATTTGCTGCCAAGGAGTGTGGTGGAGTCTCCTTCTTTGGAGGTCTTTAAGCAGAGGCTTGACAACCATATGTCAGGAGTGCTCTGATGGTGTCTCCTGCTTGGCAGGGGCTTGGACTCGAGGGCCCTTGTGGTCTCTTCCAACTCTAGGATTCTATGATTCTATGATTCCAACCTTTCCAGGGACAGTGAAGCAGCAGCATTGGCCAGGTCAAAGATTTGTAGGCCCCCAAATGTCTAGCAAAGGGGACAGAGTGGCTTCCTGACTCTTAAGCCTGATGCTGACCCTCCAGGGACAGTCCCCGAATTTACAGAAGCCGTCCCAGTTTCTGATTTGATCCCAGAATGTCCCACTTTTCCTTAGGATATCCCTATTTTCATCAGAGAAATGTTGGACGGTATGGAGTTATGCGACACCCCCCCCCTCGAGCCAATAACTATACAACCTTTAGAAGATGTTTGAAGGCAGCTCTGTCTAGCGAGGTTGTTTAATGCCAGAGTGGTGCATGCTCTAGTTATCTCCCGCTTGGACTACTGCAATGCGCTCTACGTGGGGCTACCTTTGAAGGTGACTCGGAACCTGCAATTAATCCAGAATGCAGCAGCTAGACTGGTGACTGGGAGCAGCCGCTGGGACCACATAACACCGGTCTTGAAAGACCTACATTGGCTCCCAGTATGTTTCTGAGCACAATTCAAAGTGTTGGTGCTGACCTTTAAAGCCCTAAACGGCCTCGGTCCAGTATACCTTAAGGAGCGTCTCCACCCCCATCATCCAGCCCGGACACTGAGATCCAGCGCTGAGGACCTTCTGGCGGTTCCCTCCCTGTGAGAAGTGAGTTTACAGGGAACCAGGCAGAGGGCCTTCTCGGTGGTGGCACCCGCCCTGTGGAACGCCCTCCCACCAGATGTCAAGACAATAAACAACTATTTTACTTTTAAAAGACAACTGAAGGTGGCCCTGTTTAGGGAAGTTTTTAATGCCTGATGCTGTATTGTTTTTAATATTCAGTTGGAAGCTGCCCAGAGTGGCTGCAGAAACCCAGCCAGATGGGCAGGGAATAAATAATAAATTATATTATTATTATTATTATTATTATTATTATTATTATTATATAATATATTATTATGTATGTTGGAAGCCACCCAGAGTGGCTAGCGCTAGCCCAGTCAGATGTGATTAAAATAAAATAAAATAAAATAAAATAAAATAAAATAAAGGGATATTGTACCTGCCCTTCGCCATAAGGTCCCAAGGCAGGTTAAAACAATAGAACATGCAATTATTCATGTGTGCGTTTTTAAAAACAAATTAAATCATTACCATTCTAAAACAGAATGGTATAAATTGGGTATAAGCCCAAAAGGTGGGTCCTACAAAACCTTAACTGCCAAAGGCCAAGGCAAAGAGATGGAACTTCAGGATAGGGCAGAAGCTGTACTATGAGGATGCTAGAAGAAGCTCTGTAGGGTGGGAGACCCCACAGTTCATGGGGCTGCCACCGAGAAAGCTCCGTCCCGGGCTGCCATTCCCTGCACTTTTGAGAGTGGTAGAACTATCAAGAGAACTCCTTTGGCAGAGCTTAGCGCCCAAGAAGGTTGGTAAGAGTGGAGATGGTCTTTCAGATATTTTGTGCCTGAGTTATTAGAGCTTTAAGAGACTCAAGACCATGGATAGGCAAACTAAGGCCTGGGGGCCGAATCCGGCCCAATCGCCTTCTAAATCCAGCCTGCGGACAGTCCGGGAATTGGTGTGTTTTAAGGTGTCATTTTATTTAAAATGCATCTCTGGGTTATTTGCAGGGCATAGGAATTTGTTCATTCCCCCCCAAAAAAAACCTATAGTCTGCCCCCCCCAAGGCCTGAGGGGCAGTGGACCAGCCCCCTGCTGAAAAAGTTTGCTGACCCCTGCTCAAGACAGTAGGTCCTAAGAGAGGTGAGCTGCAAGGTAGAGGCTCAAAGGCACTTAGTTCGACAACAGCCTTTCTTGGAGCACGTTGCTCACTGGGATCTCTCCATGGTGCTGAAATAACCAACCAGCCTTGCTCCATTGGATCCTGCATGGAACCAAAACAGGATGGCTGTGATAATGCTCCATCATGTATATAATCATAATCATCTTGTTTACATCTTGCAAAACTAATACATACTAGCCTTGAATTATGGTGCTGGAGGAGACTCTTGAGAGTCCCATGGACTGCAAGAAGATCAAACCTATCCATTCTGAAGGAAATCAGCCCTGAGTGCTCACTGGAAGGACAGATCCTGAAGCTGCAGCTCCAAGACTTTGGCCACCTCATGAGAAGAGAAGACTCCCTGGAAAAGACCCTGATGTTGGGAAAGATGGAGGGCACAAGGAGAAGGGGATGACAGAGGACGAGATGGTTGGACAGTGTTCTCGAAGCTACCAGCATGAGTTTGACCAAACTGCGGGAGGCAGTGGAAGACAGGAGTGCCTGGCGTGCTCTGGTCCAGGGGGTCACGAAGAGTCAGACACGACTAAACGACTAAACAACAACAGCCTAGAAATTCCTCTCATTTTGGAATGATTGAACTGGATGAAGATGATTTAATTCAATTTCCAAGCATTTTGAAACAAATGCATTGAGGAATGAAAGGGAATGATTTTCCTTATTTCCACTTATCATAGGAACATACAAAGAGTCTGTTGGAGAAGGCTAATTCCCCATCTAGTCCAGCAACCAGATACCCATTATGATGCATGGGGGGGGGGTGAGGGTAAATAGAAGTGGAACACACACACACCCTGGTCCCTCAAGAATGTCCCAGGATGATGTAACCTCTGGGACATTCTGGTTTTTAAACTGGTAGCTACCAGAAAGAGCTGCCAAAGGAGGGGAAGGACACACAGGGAAACAATTGCAAGCTAACAAAACAAATCTAAGTGCGACAACTGAATAATGAAACAAATGTGATTGTAACAAAGACAAACAAAAGAAGAATTGGAGAACAAAACAAGTGCGGCAATGAAATTAAAAACTTCTTGTTTTGCATCCCTAACGCCTGACATGCTAACTATCCACAGGCAGAGTATTTCATCGACTTCCAACATTTCACAGGCCAAATCAGGAACACACACTTGTCGTCATGCCTTAGAGCTTACAGCCAAAGGTCATTGCCCAAACTCGACACACACACACACACACAGAGAGAGAGAGAGAGAGAGAGAGAGAGAGAGAGATAGAGAGAGGTACACATGCACCACAATTCATGTGTCAGTAACCTCATGATTAGACTACTGCAATGTGCTGGTAGTTGAGTAGTACACCTGGTCATTTGACATCACACTTCTGCTAAGGCCGGGATGTCCAGCAGGTTGATCGGGATCGAGTGGCCCGGACCTCCGGAACGAATTAAGTACTTAACCCGAGGTACCACTGTATTTCTCTCAACAACATGACTTTCCTCCCTCCCTTACAAAAGCTTAATAAGTTTGACTTGAACCCCCCCCCCAAATGAAACTTTCCTCCCTTAAAAAAGCCCTCAAAAGGGGTAGACCACTGCCAGTTTTTCACAGTGGTACCTTGGGTTAAGTACCTAATTCATTCCGGAGGTCCGTTCTTAACCTGAAACTGTTCTTAACCTGAAGCACCACTTTAGCTAATGGGGCCACCCGCTGCCGCCGCGCTGCCAGAGCGCAATTTCTGTTCTTATCCTGAAGCAAAGTTCTTAACCCAAGGTAATATTTCTGGGTTAGCGGAGTCTGTAACCTGAAGTCTATGTAACCTGAGGTACCACTGTATTCTGTGAATAGATCGTAGTCTCTTGGGAATTGGACATCCCTGTACCAAGGGAACTGCACAAGCAACCAATGAGCTATCAGGCTATGTTCAAGGTTTTGTTGTAACCTATGAGGCTCAGCAGGGACACGAGTGGTGCTTTGGGTTAAACCACAGAGCCTAGGACTTGCCAATCAGAAGGTCAGCGGTTCGAATCCCTGCGACAGGGTGAGCTCCCGTTGCTCGGTCCCTGCTCCTGCCAACCTTGCAGTTCGAAAGCATGTCAAAGTGCAAGTAGATAAATAGGTACCACTCCGGTGGGGAGGTAAACGGCGTTTCTGTGCGCTGCTCTGGTTTGCCAGAAGCGGCTTAGTCATGCTGGCCACATGACCCAGAAGCTGTATGCCGGCTCCCTCGGCCAATAAAGTGAGATGAGCGCCGCAACCCCAGAGTCGGCCATGACTGGACCTAATGGTCAGGGGTCCCTTTACCTTTACTTATGAGGCTCAGCACCAGGTTGCCGGAAGGATCACCTGAATATACCTGGAACATCTGGGGAAATGACACCACACCTTACAGAGTGTCTCAAGGAGATGACCCCCAAATTGGCCTTTTCCACCATGGCCCCTGCACTCTGGAAAGTCGTTCCCTTTGCCACTAAGGAAGCATCAGCCATCAGCTGCTTCAGATGTTCTGTAAAGGCACTTCCAATGAATGCCTTGCCCTCAAGGGGGAGGCTGCCTGTCGCCTCTCTGCCTGAAGAACTCTTAGCCTCTATTTCAGACTATTTCAGTCTATTTCTGCCTGAAGAACTCTTAGTTCTGTATTGGATTGCAGCTTTTGTGGCTTTCCTTGCAGAGGGAGGCTGCCGGTCGCCTCTCTGCATGAAAACCTCTTAGCGCTGTGCTGTATTGCAGCTTTTGTCTTCTGGGCGCAGCTTTCCCAGGGCAACCATTTTGCGTGGGGAGAGAAAAAGAAATGCCTGGGAAGCAATTGCCAGCTCCCCCAGGAGCCCGGCATTCAGAGAAGCCAAAAAGACTGTGGCTTAGCCAACCCAAACCGAAATGTGCGAACAAGGTCTGAGTCAACAATATGTGTCGCCCCGCTCTCCCTCTCGCCTTGGCACGCGGCTGAGCTTTTTCAGCAGGAAAATATCAGAAGAGCAGCCAGCCTTTAACAAACAACGACGATGTTTGCCCGCTGGACGAGAAAGAAAGGGAAGCAGTTGGATGCCCTCGCCTTGTCGACTCGCAAAGGGAACACACAGAGCAAGACAATCATCTTTACACAATGAGCCAGCGCTGCAGGCTTCCCACCCCATTACTCAGGAGTAAGCTCACCGGAGGCAGCAGAGCTTCAGAGCAGCGACCCAGAGACTGCAGGCTAAACAAGTCAAATATAAAATATTACGTGCCGCCGAATGAGGCTCAGCCAACTCCTCTCTGGGCATTGGCAGGCATTGCTTTGTTGAATTCAAATAGGAAACCCGCCTTGAAGTTCATGCCAGCTGCGAGAGTTTGGCTCGGCGAGAGCACAGGGAGGCCAGCATGTTTGGGGACATTTGTCAGCTTTTGTTTGGTGCGGTCAGCCCCAAAGGCCGTGTGAAGCTGCCTCCCACCGGGTCAGATCATTAGCCCATCTGTGCAAGGTCTCAGAGAGATCTGCAACCTGGGATCCCTGATTGTTTGGAACCCCCATATCCAGGGATCCTGGTCAGGGAATTATTTTCAGTGTTTGATGCTGTATCATTTTTTGTTGGGAGCTGCCTAGAGTGGCTGGGGAAACCCAGTCAGATGGGCAACATATATTATGATTATTATTATTATTATTATTATTATTATTATTATTATTATTACAATGGTACCTCTATCTGCAGACAGGATCTGTTCCGGGGTGCCGTTTGCACCCTGAAAAGTCCACAACTAGAGCGGCGCTTCTGCGCAAGCGCGGAGCATGATAGAGTGCTTCTGCGCATGTGCAAAGTGTGCAGAACGCACTGCATGTGTGCACTGCAAAACCCGGAATTATACACTTCCAGGTTTGCCGCATTCACAACCAGAAAAGCTGCAACATGAAGCAAACGCAACAAGAGGTATGATTGTATTATTATTATTATTATTATTATTATTATTATTATTATTATTATTGAATGTGCAAAGTTTTCCTAAAGTAAGTGAGATTAGTGGTTCATCGAGGCCAGTTTTTGCTTTCTCAGACTGGCAAACGTTCTCCAAGGCCTCAGGAAGTGTGAGAGGCCTTTCTGAGCAATGCTAGCTGAGATTCCTGGCTGCAGTGTTGTCTCTCAATGAGTGAGATTCCTGTTCCACCCGCATATCAAAAGGGAGTGTGGTGTAATGGTTAGAGCTTCAGACTAGGACCTGGGAAACCAGGGGTTGAATGCCAGCTTAGCCTTATGAAGTTCACTTGGGCTAGTCCCTGCTTCCTAATCTGACCTCCCTCACAGGGTTGTTGTATGGGGGCGGAGAACCACGAACACCACCTTGAGATCACTGAAGGAAAAAATGGCATATAAAAGCAACAGATCCATAAACCAATAAAAAATCGTCAGGACACCACTGCCCAAAATACCATGGGCATTATTCTTAAAAATAAGACCATGGCCACAACAGAAATCTGCTGGTAGGAGATATGTATTTTTCACCTTTTTTCCTTTAAATTTTGCCTTGCTTGGTACCAATTAATTTTTTCTTTAATAAGGATACCCTTCGTGTCCATACTGCCAGCAACTCCCCCTGGTGGACATCTTTAAAAAGCCATTTCCCAACTCCTCATAATCTATTTCTTCCACATACCCAGCGCACGTTACAGAACTGGGGGCCTGATCCTAGGCGTGCAAATTCCAGCTCCCGGGAGCTGGGACAGAGCAATGGGAGCTCACCCCATCGCGGGGATTCGAACCGCCGACGTTCTGATCGGCAAGTCCTAGGCTCTGTGGTTTAACCCTTCTTCCTAATGTAACATTTCTTCCTAATGTAACCCTAATGTCTCAACAAATGAAACTGACCTATGGAAAATGTAACTTGAAAAAAGAGACATTGTGCATACCTTTGTAAACCAAGAAAACTTTAATAAAATATTTTTTTAAAAAATAATAATAATTATGGCTATTGTTATTACCATGGTTCTTTAGACTGAGAGGTGATGCGATAGCTATCTTCAGATACTGGAAGGGAACAAACACAGACAATCATAGAATTGTAGAGGTGGAAGGGACCCCAAAGGCCATCTAGTCCAACCCTCTGCAATGCAGGAATCTCAGCTAAAGTATCCATGACAGATGGCCATCCAACCTCTGCTTAAAAACTTCAAATGAATGAGAATCCACCACCTCTAGTGGGAGTCTGTTCCACTGTCTAACAGCTCTTACTGTCAGAAAGTTATTCCTGATGTTTAGTCGGAATCTCCTATGTTGTAACTTGAAGCCATGGGTTCGAGTCCTGCCTTCCAGAGCAGGAGAAAACAAGCTTGCTCCCTCTTCCATGTGACAGCCCTTGAGATCAATATCTCAATGGCTATCCTATCTACTCTCAGACTCCTCTTTTCCAAGCTCTTTTCTAAGCTAAACATCCCCGGCTCCTTCAACCATTCCTCATCAGGTTTGGTTTCCGGACCCTTGGCCATCTTAAGACTCCCTCAAGAGCTTCTGGGCTCTCCTTCCTTGAAGGTTTTCAGACAGAAGTTGGACGGCCATCTGTCATGGGTTCCTTAGTTTAGATGCCTGCATTTCAGGGGGTCAGACTAGAAGACCCAACTCTACAATTTTGGGGTTCAACTTCCTACACGCTGCTTTGAGGATGAATACAGAGAAACTAGGACTAGGACGAAGAAGAAGAAGAAGAAGAAGAAGAAGAAGAAGAAGAAGAAGAAGAAGAAGAGTTTGGATTTGATATCCTGCCTTTCACTCCCCTTCAGGAGTCTCAAAGCGGCTAACATTCTCCTTTCTCTTCCTCCCCCACAACAAACACTCTGTGAGGTGAGTGGGGCTGAGAGACTTCAAGGAAGTGTGACTGGCCCAAGGTCACCCAGCAGCTGCATGTGGAGGAGCAGAGACGCAAACCCGGTTCCCCAGATTACGTGACTACCACTCTTAACCACTACACCACACTGCCACTACACTCACTGCTGGAAGGAGGGAGAAATGGAAAATCTGGAGTGAGGAAGAGAAATGAAATGGAGCCGCTGGAATCTTGAACAGCTGCACTCCACATGCCAACATTTTGGCTGCGTACAACGCCAAACTGTTAAATCACCATTCGAAGCACATGACTCCTGTGCCCTGCTAGAATCCTGGGAGCTGTAGTTTAACCAACAAAGAGCCACTATCCCCAGCACCCTTAAGCAAGCTACAGTTCCCAATATTATTTTGGGAGGGAGTTCCGTTCTTTCAATGGGCTCTAAACGTCTGGATGAGCTGAAGAGCCCCACATGCAGGTGCTATGATGTCTGATCTCACAACGAATTTCGCTCTTTCCATTTTAACGCAGCAGACACTCAAAAAGGCATGTGGCAGCTGTTTCCATCTGGCTAGGGAGCATGATCCCGCCATGTGGCAGCCATGTGTGCTGGAGGAGACTCTTGAGAGTCCCATGGACTGCAAGAAGATCAAACCCCTCCATTCTGAAGGAAATCAGCCCAGAGTGCTCACTGGAAGGACAGATCCTGAAGCTGAGGCTCCAAGACTTTGGCCACCTCATGAGAAGAGAAGACTCCCTGGAAAAGACCCTGATGTTGGGAAAGATGGAGGGCACAAGGAGAAGGGGACGACAGAGGACGAGATGGTTGGACAGTGTTCTCGAAGCTACCAGCATGAGTTTGACCAAACTGCAGGAGGCAGTGGAAGACAGGAGTGCCTGGCGTGCTCTGGTCCAGGGGGTCACAAAGAGGCGGACACGACTAAACGACTAAACAACAACCAGTTACGAGCAAGACGTGCCTCCCCTTTCCAAGCCAAGCCAGTGATTTAACTCTCAGCGATCCCAGGGAAAGGGATGGCCTGGAATATTAGAATTGCAGAGTTGGAAGGGGCCTCAAGGGTCATCTAGTCCAACCCCCCGCAATGCAGGAATCTTTTGCCCACCGTGGGGCTCAAACCAAAGTCCCTAAGATTCAGAGTCTGATTCTCTACCAACTGAGCTATCCCCACCCACCCAGACTACTCTACAGCAAATTTCAACACATTTTTAAAAGACATTAAATGGCCTCGGTCCAGTATATCTGAAGGAGCATCTCCACCCCTATCATTCTGCCCAGACACTGAGGTTCAGTTCCGAAGACCTTCTGGCGGTTCCCTCACTGCGAGAAGCCAAGTTACAGGGAACCAGGCACAGGGCCTTCTTGGTAGTGGCGCCCGCCCTGTGGAACACCCTCCCACCAGATGTCAAAGAGAAAAATAACTACCAAACTTTTAGAAGACATCTGGAGACAGCCCTGTTTAGGGTAGCTTTTAATGTTTAACAGACCACTGTATTTTAATACTTTGTTGGAAGCCGCCCAGCGTGGCTGGAGAGACCCAGCCAGATGGGTAGGGTATAAATAAATTAATTATTATTATTATTATTATTATTGGGTGGTGACCCAGCTAAGATAGGGATGGGAGCTTCCATCCTAGGGTTCAAGAGCAGCCTGCCCATGCTGTCTATCCAGCCTCTGAGACTCTTTCTCAGGCCAGCTTGAAGCTCCACTGGTGACCTTTTCAGTCCAAGTCTGGTTCAGAGATTTAAAAAAAAAAAAAGGAGTCTGTGGCACCCGGTTAGTAGATTGAACAGGAACACAGGCCATTTGGTGCCTTCTCCACTAGGGTGAAATGCATTGCATTTCTATTTAATTTATGGTTATTAATCCTACATTTGTGTCTATATACATACATTACCATGTGTAAATCTTATGCAAATGGGTGTCCTCTTTTCTGCATAACTCATCACACTAGGAGAAACTCACAGGCAGGGCCGGATTGAGGTTTGATGAAGCCCTAAGCTACTGAAGGTAATGGGGCCCTTTATATGTCCAGCTGTCCTTTGTCAACAACAAATTGTCACTGTTTTTTTGTGTTGCATATATGCTAGATGGTAATTTATGGACCTAATAGGTATCTCAAGCCATTTGCACATAACAAAATATGTATTTTATCAAAGTAACTGTTGAAAAGTCCCTGCAGAATGTAGGCACCCTATATATATATAAAGGATATATACCAGTGATATTTGAGGGAGCAGGCTAGCAGGCGGGGCCCATGACTTACATCCTAGGAGCCTACACAACACAAAACACTCTTGCTGTATGTAGGTTTTATTTTATTTGTTTTTTTATATATTTTGGAAATGTACGGTACATCCAGTTTTTTTCTTTAATTTTTTTGGCGGGCCCCAAGAGAGTGGGGCCCTAAGCTATAGCTTGTTTAGTTTATACAGTGGTGCCTCGCAAGATGAAAAGAATCCGTTCCGTGAGTCTCTTCGTCATACGGTTTTTTCGTCTTGCGAAGCAAGCCCATTAGCGGCTTAGCGGCTCAGCGGCTCAGCTGTTAAGCGGCTTAGCGGATCAGCTGTTAAGCGGCTTAGCAGATCAGCTGTTAAGCGGCTTAGCGGATCAGCTGTTAAGCGGCTTAGCGGATCAGCTGTTAAGCGGCTTAGCGGATCAGCTGTTAAGCGGCTTAGCGGATCAGCTGTTAAGCGGCTTAGTGGATCATCTGATAAGCGGCTTAGGGGCTAGGGGAAAGGAGGGGAAGGGGAAAAAAACCCGCAGGAACTCGCAAGACATTTTCGTCTTGTGAAGCAAGCCCATAGGAAATTCGTTTTGCGAAGCACCTCCAAAACGGAAAACCCTTTCGTCTAGCGGGTTTTCCGTCTTGCGAGGCATTCGTCTTGCGGGGCACCACTGTACATAAATCCGGCACTGATCACAGGCTAGAGTTGAGTCAACCAAAATCAGCTATCAGAGGAATCAAGGAACAACTTGGAACGAAATGGCGTGAGCTTTAGCTAAAGTCATGGTGTAAACTGTTGGGCTGACTTGAGTGATATTTCTTGACGTTCCCTGGCAAACAGAAAAGTCTGTCTTTCAAAATCTGACCAGTTTCCCTTAGCCAAAAGCGGTTGGGAGAGAAAGCTGTACATTACACACATCCACACAAACACCATCCATGTAGGTGGTATGTTTAAAGAGATTGTGTGCAATAAATATGGGTGAATGGTAGATTGGTGATTTTCAGAAGATCAGCAAGGCGGCTTGACTCACAATTGTTTAACAACAGCAACAACAAAACAATTTTTTTCCTACATAAATTGGGCTGAAGAACTGCTACCTAGGCTCAGATGTCTGCGTTGAAAAGACCATGAGTTCAGTTCTGGTACTGTAAATAAATCTATGGGCTTTCATTCTGTCTGTTGTTTGAACCTAGCTCTGGTTGGTAGATATTGGGGTTCCAGTAAGAAACCAAGTTAAAATTGCGCACATTCCCCCAACTATTTTCACCGTTGGGGCAGATACATGAATAAACAAGGATAATGCTTCCCTCAGGCCTAGTTGGACCTTGGGTTTTCTGCCTCCACTGTGACACGTGGTTTAAAGTACGTGGCAAAATTGCAAAATTGTCACACAATGCCTGGGCAGATTTTAAAAAATAATAATTAAAGACAACACTTACAACCACTTGATTCCGTTGCAGGTCCCATTCTGCAGAACAAAAGCCAGGAGAAAGGCCACCAAAAATTGCCGTGTCATCTTTGCCCGGTTCTACCTCTCTCTTTTCGCCACGAAATCTCTTCAGGAAAAAATAAAAGTGGCTTTTGGGAGAAGAAAAAAACCCTCCTTTGTGGGGGAGGGAGGAGAGAGGAATTCCTCAAAACACCAACCTGAAATTGAGGAGGGGGAGAAGAAAACAAAAACGGGTTAACACCGCGCCTTTTTACATCTGTACCGAAAGAGAAATCACACTGCAAAGGAGTGGTTTGTGAATCGCGAACGAAATTCGGGTTCCCGCCACCACGGAGTCCCCCTGTTCTTGACAGGCAGATTGGATGGCTTGAATTACAGCAAAGGCACTCAAGTCCTATTGCATGGTTTTGGTTAACTCTGCATATGGCAGATTTTCATTCTTTATCCCTCCCCATTTATATATATATGTATGGCTAAGAAGAGGAAGGGGGGGGGAGAGAAATGTATGGACATCAAATCTCCACCCTCCCTGGAGGTTTTAATCTTCATCCTTTTTTCATTTGCAAATATATTAAAAGTTGAAGTGGAGGGAAAGAGCCCTTTTTTTTAAGGAGACGAATTACAGGAACGGATGTCTGCTAATGGAGATGCCCTCTCCCTTTGCAGATGTTGGAGGCTGCCTGGAGTGCCTGTGAGGGATCCTTGAAGCTGCCTTCTGCCTCTTGATTTCCTTCACACCTCATTAGGTGGAGTATCTCACTTCTCCCACATACTCAAACACCTGGACCCCAAGGAACAACCGCAGCTGGGAATAAGCACACAATTGCAAACAGCCTCTCCGCAGGATGATCAGGCAGGGCTTTGCAGGAGGTGTGTGTGTGTGTGTGGAAGGGATAATAATAGCCCAGGATTTAAATGCATTTATTGAATCCTTCTCTTCACTCAATGACCTCAGAAGAGCACACATGAAATGCATCAAGGCAGGGGGAAAATTGCACCAGTTTTCCTGATTAGAACGCTAGCATTTCTGTCCTGCTTCCTAGCATTCCTTTCACACCTGCGTTATGGAACGGAGGCTTCTGGACCAATATACAGTCATACCTCATGTTACGTTTGCTTCATGATACATTTTTTAAAGGTTGCGTCCCGCGGCAAACCAGAAGTACCGGAAAGGGTTACTTCCGGGTTTCGGCACTCGCGCATGCGCAGAAGCGCAAAATGACGTCACACGCATGCACAGAAGCGGCGAATCGCGACCCGCGCAGATGCACCGCTGCAGGTTGAGTTCTTTTCATGTTGCGAACAGGCTCCGGAACGGATCCTGTTCACAACCAGAGGTACCACTGTACTGGCATGTTGTGCTAAATCTCATGCACACCAGTGGGTTACAGCAACAGACATTACTGGACAATGTTGCTACTCCCCCCCTTCTACACATGCACACTTCTGTTTCCAGATTATTCCTCCATGAAAATGGCGGGTATTAACTGTCTGCTTTCATACTGCTAGAGGGATGCAGGTTGCGCTGTGGGTTAAACCACAGAGCCTAGGGCTTGCCGATCAGAAGGTTGACGGTTCGAGTCCCCGTGATGGGGTGAGCTCCCGTTGCTCGGTCCCTGCTCCTGCCAACCTAGCAGCTCAAAAGCACGTCAAAGTCCAAGTAGATAAATAGGTACCACTCTGGCGGGAAGGTAAACGGCGTTTCTGTGTGCTGCTCTGGTTCGCCAGAAGCAGCTTAGTCATGCTGGCCACACGACCCGGAAGGTGTACGCCAGCTCCCTCGGCCAGTAAAGCGAGATGAGTGCCGCAACCCCAGAGTCGTCCGCAACTCTACCAACCTTATTGTTTGTGCTTGTGAAATATGGACCACTTATAAACAGCATCTCCAACTTCTCGAAAGATTCCATCAACAGTGTCTCCAATAATTTTTACACATCACTTGGGAAGACAGCCAAACTAATGCCAGTGGCCTGGAACAGGCAAAGATCACCAGTGTTGGAGCAAAGATTCTTCAACATCAACTTCATTGGACTGGTCATGTTGTGAGGATTCCTGATTATTGTCTTCCAAAGCAACTACTCTATTCCGAACTTAAAAATGGAAAGCGTATTCTGGTGGTCAGCAAAAGAGGTTTAAAGACTGTCTCAAGGCAAATCTTTAAAAATGTAGTATAAACACCAACAACTGGGAAACACTGGCCTGCGCGTGATCCAGTTGGAGAACAGCCTTTCCCAAAGATGTCATGGGCTTTGAAAACACTCGAACTCAGGATGCAAGGGAGAAACACGCTAAGAGGAAGGCACGCTTGGCAAATCCTCACCATGATCAGCTCCTGCCCGGAAACCTATGTCCCCACTGTGGAAGGACATGTGGATCCAGAACTGGCCTCCACAGTCACTTACGGACTCACTGTTAAAACCGCGTTCATGGAAGACAATCTTACTCGGCTACGAGGGATCGCCAAAGAAGAAGAGACATGTTTTTTAACTGATGGATGCGTAATTGGTTACTTGACTGTGTTTTCAGCAGCCCTCCACTCCCATAAGAGGAAGACATAAATAACGATAAATAATCTCCAAGCAAGGACTGCAGCCTTACTTAGAAATAAGTTTGGACTGTGGTCAATAAGATTTCCTTCCCGTTGAAAGCGATTCAAGATGGATCAGGCTGTGCTTCTTAGAATCATAGAATGGTGGAGTTGGAAGGGGCAGTGAGGATCATCTAGTCCAACTCCCTGTTTATCTTAAGGCTGTACTATGGAAAAGAATGTAGCAAGGTGAGTTACATTGAGATGGACCAATAGTCTAGGTAGCTCAGTATTGTCTACATTGTCTGGGATTGACCCTGAGACCTTCTCTTACAGAGTCTGCTTTGCTACTGAGTTACAGCCCTTACTTCCATTAGATAGAATTAGGTGGGCGGGGGGAAAGAGAGGGAATTTTTCTCAAATACAGTGGTGCCTCGCAAGACGAAAAGAATCCGTTCCGCGGTTCTCTTCGTCTAGCGGTTTTTTCGTCTTGCGAAGCAAGCCCATTGACAGCTTAGCGGATTAGCGCTACAGCTGTCAAGCGGCTCCTAGCGATCAGCTGTTAAGCGGCTTATCAGCGGATCAGCTGTTAAGCGGCTTAGCGGCTTAGGAAAAGGGGGGGAAAGCGGGGGAAACCGCGGGGACTCGCAAGATTTTTTCGTCTTGCGAAGCAACCCCATAGGGAAATTCGTTTTGCGAAGCGCCTCCAAAACGGAAAACCCTTTTGTGTAGCGGGTGTTCCGTCTTGCGAGGCATTCGTCTTGCGGGGTACCACTGTATACGGCTAGGCTGCGAAGGTACAACTATGTGTGATTTCTTTGCGCCCAGTTGCCTGAGTGAGGGGCAGCCTTCAGAGCCTGCCAACTGCCTGAGGATTCCAGGAGCTATCACCACCTCTTTTCAATGACGTGATTCTGCTGTTGTGAAATGTGGCCTGCATGGCAAGGAATGGCTCAGGCCTTGCTAGGTCTCTGCAGTGAATAGTGTAGCGGTTAGAGTGTCGGTCTAGGAGACCCGGGTTCAAAGCCCACTTGGGCATAAAGCTGTTGTTACGACTGCTGTCTTTCACATGTCTGCTGTGATAAATAAAGGGTGACGTAGCAGCAAAGAGACGGAGCTGCGAATCAATCCATGTATCTGTTTGCTGCATTTTTAGGCCGCCCAACTGAAGAGGAAAAAAAATCCTGGGTGGTTTACAAGTTAAAACCGTCAGGCGTATGAGTAAAGCTATAAAACCATGAAACCGCAAAGCCCGTGCAGACTACAGCAATCAAGAGAGAGTGCAATTGCTGTAGCAAATCAACAAATATTTGGTTTCAAAGCTTGCCTCCGCTGTGAACATGCTGGGTAGCTTTGAGCAGACCTCAAGATTCCTATCTGCAATATGGGAAATAATGCAAATGACCGATTTATACAGTATATATGAACCAGCCTTATCGTTGTGATTATAAGGAAGAAGCAGCAGCAGCAGCAGCTGGAACATGTGTAGAGGAGGTTGACCAAGGTGATCAAGGGCCAGGAAACCAGCTCTGATTATGGGATGCGAAACACAAGAGCAGTCAAGTACAACATTCCTAGAGTGAACATGTTTACACATGGGGAGGAATGTTTGTCCAGCCAGCAGGTAAACTTCCTGTTTCCTTCTTGGCAGGGACAGACTTCCTCTGCATGTGACTAGAGGTGGGCGTGGCCTCACCTGTGCAGGTAACGACAAAAGCACAGGGCAGGGCAGCCATCTCTCTATGACTACTTTCGTCGAAGAAGCAACATCTGCTTAGCCAAAGATGCTCTCTTCCAGCCAAGAGAGGACAAAGGGACTGTCTCCTTATGAGATAGTGTCCAGATGTATGTTACTTTTCTAAGCTAAGTCTGTCTTCTGGGATCCGATTGTGAACAGAATGTGAGTGAGTAAACTCTTTTTATACTTTTATAGAAGACTGTGTCGTGCCTTATCTTTTAAGAGGGAATAAGGGGGAAATACCAGAACAGTTATTATAGAGGCTTTAGTGAGCCTGATCGAATGTATCTGCTATGAGTTTAAAAAGGGGAATGTTGTTCTGCTAAATTGTGGAACTTGTTAACACAAGTTGGAAAGGCTATAATCAAACAATATATCCTCTCCTGCATCCCTGAACATTCCCACACTGATGAGGAACTGTTGAGGCAGTTGTGTATGTTTAGCCTGGAGAAGAGAAGACCGAGAGGTGATAGAATTGCCAACATCTGAAGAGTTGTTGCTTGGAAGATGGAGCAAGCTTTCCTTCTGCTGCTCCGGAGGGCAAGACCCGAACCAATGGATTCCAATGGCAAGAAATGAGGTTCCGACTAAACATCAGGAAGAACTTTCTGACAGTAAGAGCTGTTCGACAGTGGAATTGTCTCCCTCGGGAGGTTGTGGACTTTCCTTCCTTGGGGGCTTTGAAGCAGAGGTTAGATATCTACCTGTCATGTATGATCTTGTTGAGATTCCTTCATTGCAGGGGGTTGGACTAGATGACCCTAGGGTCCCTCCCAGCTCTGCAATTCTTTGATCCTAACAACACGATAATGTGGGTAAAGCATAAGATGCACTCTAAATATTGTTAGAAATGTGATCAAACCCACTCTGTCTCTCACACACCCTTTCACACACACTTTCCATTTTTAAGTTTGGAATAGCGTAGTTGCTTTGAAAGACGATAATCAGGCTAGATAACTATTTGACTGAATAATTTCCATGATACAGGAGACTTCAAAAAACCACTAAAAGTGTTGGAATCTACAGGAGCCTCAGTGAACAGATGCATCTTACATACCCTCCAACATTTCTCTTGCGTATATAAAGGTAAAGGTAAAGGGACCCCTGACCATTAGGTCCAATCGTGGCCGACTCTGGGGTTCCGGCGCTCATCTCACTTTACTGGTCGAAGGAGCCGGCGTACAGCTTCCGGGTCATGTGGCCAGCAGGACTAAGCCGCTTCTGGCGAACCAGAGCAACGCACAGAAACACCGTTTACCTTCCCGCTGGCGTGGTACCTATTTATTTACTTGCACTTTGATGTGCTTTCGAACTGCTAGGTTGGCAGGAGCAGGAGCTCACACCATTGCAGGGATTCAAACCGCCGACCTTCCGATTGGCAAGCCCTAGTGTATATAGGTGTATATAGGGGCGTCCTATTCCATATCCTCCAACATTTCTCTGATGAATATAGGGATGTCCTAAGGAAAAGCAGGACATTCTACATCCAGGATCAAATCAGAAACCAGGACGGCTTCTGTAAATTCAGGACTGTCCCTGGAAAATAGGGACACCTGGAGGTCTCCTAGTCACAAGGGCTATGTTCTGCCTCCACTGTCTGAATGTGCATTCCTGCTGGGGAGAGTTGCTGTTGCTGTCTAGTTCTGCTTGCAGCCTTCCCATAATAGGCAGCTGGTTGGCCACTGGTAAGCGTAGGAAGCTGGACTAGATGGGTCTTCGGCCTGATCCAGCCAAGCTGCTCTTATGCTCTTACACACCCTATTTTTTATGAGTGCGTTTGAACCACCTGGGAGGGTCAGTGGGGATCAATCTCTGAGCATGACTCTGGAGGAGAGAGCTATGCGCTGCTGTGTGTGTTAGAAAGTTTTCGTCCAGGGAGTCCCACCGGCCTTGGAATCTACTCTCTCCAAACGCCGTTCCTGGAAAAGTGCCATTATAAAGAGCAGACTTGTCTTGGCAGACTACCTCTTCTAACTTCTTTTTTTTAAAAAAAATCCCCAATCACTGCAAGCAGAGATAAGTTCAGTCCATTGCTGGCCATTTTTATCCCAGTTTCTGCCTCTGCTGCCACTGGAGTGTTTCAAATGCTTTTTATCTGTGCCCCAAAGAAGCCCCACTTGAAAACTTCACTCCTTAAAGCATTCACTGCACTGCTTGAAATGGGCTATTTTGGAGCCTCTATCTCTCTGATGGATTTGGGCTTCTTAACAACGCAGGCTCCTGTTGCTGCTGTTTCCTAAAGCAGCAGTTTGCGATATTCCAGAGGTGAAACTCAAAAGCCCAATTTGCAGAGCGCAGATCCTGAGAAAAACCAGCAGTAACGTGCCAACATTGCACTGTTTTCTCGAAATAATTCAACAAAACGAACAGGATCTGCTGCTATGCATTCCTTCTCAATTATCTCTATCATTAACTGCTGAATAATGGGCCAATAACAATGAAATCAATTGGCCTTAGTTTAGTCTTTGGGACTAAAATGGGCTGAATTTGTGTTTTTATTCCATTGGGTAATGGCTTTTATTCCTGATGGCTCTGCCTGATGACTCATTCAAAGTCTATTCTCTCCTTAAATGCTATTTGTTTAGTTGTTTAGTCGTGTCGGACTCTTTGTGACCCCATGGACCAAAGCACGCCAGGCACTCCTGTCTTCCAGTGCCTCCTGCTGTTTGGTCAGACTCATGCTGGTAGCTTCAAGAACACTGTCCAACCATCTCGTCCTCTGTCGTCCCCTTCTCCTTGTGCCCTCCATCTTTCCCAACATCAGGGTCTTTTCCAAGGAGTCTTCTCTTCTCATGAGGTGGCCAAAGTCTTGGAGCCTCAGCTTCAGGATCTGTCCTTCCAGTGAGCACTCAGGGCTGATTTCCTTCAGAATGGATCAGTTTGATCTTCTTGCAGTCTATGGGACTCTCAAGAGTCTCCTCCAGCACCAGAATTCAAAAGCATCCATTCTTCGGCGATCAGCCTTCTTTATGGTCCAGCTCTCACTTCCATACATCACTACTGGGAAAACCATAGCTTTAACTATACAAACCTTTGTCAGCAAGATGATGTCCTTTATTAAATGGCTCAATACAGTTGCCTGCATTTTTTCCCCAAGCAAGCATCAACATTTCTTTCTCCCTGCACACCAACATTTGCCACTGCCCACAAATCTGTCCATTTCCTCTTTTTAAAGCCAACAGCAGCCAAAGAAGAAGCTATCTTTCTCTACAAACTCACACAGATGTGTTTAAAAGGGGGGTTGGGGGACAACTCAGCCAAAGACAAACAGGGTCAGGTTAGTAGCAGCAGATAACAAGCCACTTGTTCCTGCCTTGACTTGTGACCTGACTTTTCACCTTTGTAAACAACACATCCGACTTCACAGCCCCATCCCTCATCCTTTCCTCCTCTTAGAAATTCCTCTTCAGGTTACACCTTTAGCTCCCTGTGACCTCAGGGTATGCAAAAGGAGCTTGCTAAATATGTGACACATTTTTCTCCACCTGTTGATGTTTTGATCCTCAGAATCTCTATTATGGCAGAAATTCTGGTCTTCTAAAAAAAAATAAAAATTGACAACATGCCACCCCATAAAATAAAGTTTTCTGGTGCCTT
This sequence comes from Podarcis gaigeae, assembly GCF_964106915.1. Lineage (NCBI taxonomy): Eukaryota > Metazoa > Chordata > Lepidosauria > Squamata > Lacertidae > Podarcis > Podarcis gaigeae. The sequence goes on along the minus strand of NC_139677.1, from coordinate 99,132,701 downwards.
ACAATAAAGAAGAAAAAGTCCAATTTACAGTGGTACCTCGGGTTACAGATGCTTCAGATTACAGACGCTTCAGGTTACAGACTCCGCTAACCCAGAAATAGTACCTGCGGGATGTCTCTGCTTTTTAAGATGCTGTCTAGGTTTGTCATCGCTTTTTTCCCAAGATGCAGGCATCTTTTAATTTCGTGACTGCTGTCACCATCTGCAGTGATCATGGAGCCCAAGAAAGTGAAATCTCTCACTGCCTCCATTTCTTCCCCTTCTATTTGCCAGGAGGTGATGGGACAAGTGGCCATGATCTTCGGGGGTTTTTTATGTTGAGCTTCAGACCATATTTTGCGCTCTCCTCTTTCACCCTCATTAAAAGGTTCTTTAATTCCTCCTCACTTTCTGCCATCAAAGTTGTGTCATCTGCATATCCGAGGTTGTTGATATTTTTCCGGCAATCTTAATTCCGGCTTGGGTTTCATCTGACCTAGATGACACCCTAGGATATCCTAAACAGCATGGGATCACCACAACACCCAAAGGACAGCCTGAAGAAATCACACCCAAATTTTTGCACGGTGGTTCTGAAGATCAAGCAGCAGGTTTTCATCTACCTTTGGCTACAACTGGGTGTCTTTTTGAATCAAAATGCCAGGCTGGACCCTTCAAACCTGCACTGATTATGACCCATGGATTTCAAAGCTGCACTGATTTCAACCACCCATTTCAAAGCTGAACTGATTTTAATCACTGATTTCACAATTGTACTGATTTTCCCCCATTTTGAATTCATGAAAAATGCCAATTACAAGGCTGCTGGCTGTTTATATTTAAGGAGGGAAGTTCAAAGCTTTGCTTTTTAACCAGATATTGAAGATATTTTGGCCACTGTGTTATCTTGCTACTGTTTCCTATTGGCTGCTACATCCATATATCAACATTTTTTCACAAAAACGTATACTGCTCTGATCTCCTAAGGGAGGAAAAGCGGGATATAAATGATGTTAAACTAATGGATTGTTTTAAAGAAAACATTCCTTTAATCAACTCTCGTGTCATGCCTCCCTAAATGTTATGTAAGACAAGGGAAGAAAGAGAGAGACGGGGATTATATTTTCAGCCGCAAGATGACATTACTCTTGTTAACATCTAGTTCCAAGTCATTGAAAGTTTGCAGGATGGAGCTCTGCCAGGACCAGATGTTTTGGAGTTCAGGAGAAATCCTGTCCGTGGCACTTTGCCTTCAACAAAATGTAGGAATTTGGGGGCAATTTACACAATCGGCAACTCCCTCCCCCCCCCTCTCTCTCTCTATATATACGGGAAAGCACGTCTTGAACTACCAATTCAGGCTACAAAAGGAGGGCAGGTTGCATGTCTGGCTACCCCCTCGCGACAAAACCATTTGAAGCACATGAATAAATAGCTTAGAATCATAGCATTGTAGAGTCGGAAGGAACACTGAGGGTCATCTACTCCAACCCCCTGCAATACAGCTGTCCCATACAGGGATCAAACTTGCAACCTTGTCCTTATCAGCACCATGCTCTAACCGACTGAACTATTTCCTCAGCTTATCAAGAGAGAAGACGAAACCAAACTTTCCTCCCTGACATGCTATGTTTCCCATTGCATGGAGTTGTGCTCCCGTTCTCCACAAAGGGAAAACAGCTCAATTTAGACATGGTGGTTAATTTCAGCGAGTCTACTCTGAGTAAAAACTTAGTTGAAGACCACCCAGAATATACAGTGGTACCTCGTGTTAAGAACTTAATTCGTTCCGGAGGTCCGTTCTTAACCTGAAACTGCTCTTAACCTGAAGCACCACTTTAGCTAAATGGGGCCTCCTGCCGCCGCTGCGTGATTTCTGTTCTCATCCTGAAGCAAAGTTCTTAACCCGAGGTACTATTTCTAGGTTAGCGGAGTCTGTAACCTGAAGCGTCTGTAACCCGAGGTACCACTGCATATTGAAGGCTTAAGCATTCAGCTACTTTACATAAAGGGACGCGGGTGGCACTGTGGGTTAAACCACAGAGCCTAGGACTTGCTGATCAGAAGGTCAGCGGTTTGAATCCCCGTGACGGGGTGAGCTCCCGTTGCTCAGTCCCAGCTCCTGCCCACCTAGCAGTTCGAAAGCACGTCAAAGTGCAAGTAGATAAATAGGTACCACTCCGACGGGAAGGTAAACGACGTTTCTGTGCGCTGCTCTGGTTCGCCAGAAGTGGCTTAGTCCTGCTGGCCACATGACCCAGAAGCTGTACGCCGGCTCCCTCGGCCAGTAAAGCGAGATGAGCACTGCAACCCCAGAGTTGTCCACGACTGGACCTAATGGTCAGGGGCCCCTTTACCTTTAGGAACATGCAAACTGCGTTAAAGCACTGGTCATAGAATCATAGAGTTGGAAGAGACCACAAGGGCCATCGAGTCCAACCCCCACTGGTCCATTAGCCCATTATTGTCAACAATGCTGGCATCAGTTCCCTGGGGTCTCAGGCAGAGAGTGTCTCCCCCTGCCCATTAGTGATTGAACCCGCAGTCCTCTGCACATGCAGCACTGAGCTACAGCCCTGCCCATTGAAAACCCAATTTTCTTTTTCATGCAGCGTAAGAACATCAAACGCTTTTAGGAAGCCCCTGGGCACCTATGAGATCAACACCTCACCTGCCTCCCCGCACCCAGCACCTAGTATTCAAAGGCAAAATATATTCAGCCACACCCCAGTTTGAATTAGAGGACAGCCACCCAGGACCAGAAAAGCTTGTTTTGTGAGCCTGATCCTACCTTTGAAAAACCAACCGGCTCTCTTTGAGTGCAGTCAGAAAGCAGCTAAAGACCTGCCTGAAGGCGCGTGGGGCTACCATCTTTCTGAACCTAATAAGCAGGTCTAGGTCAGCTCTCTGAGAACCACACGTAGGACACATACATAAAAGGCAGAATACAAATGTAAGAGGTGGGAGCCAGAGTCAGTGGCGTAGCGTGGGGGGTGCAGGGGGGGCCGGCCGCACCGGGTGCAACATCTGGGGGTTAGGGTTAGGGGGCACAAATCCTTGGCTAGGGGGCGCAAATCCACGGGTTGGGGGCACAAATTACTTGCCTTGCCCCGGGTGCTGACAACCCAAGCTATGCCACTGGCCAGAGTCACAAACCTTGATGAAGATTCATTTATGGCCTGTTAGGCCGACGGAGGTTTGTTGTTGTAGGTTTCTATGGAAAGTATTTTTGTGTTCTTGCACTGTAAAACACACCCTGTGTTCCTCCGATGAAGGACAGTGTGGAAATTTAAAATATAAGCAAGCAGAATGCGCTTTGCAAAATTCACAACAGGGACGCGCCTGCCAGCAATTATATCTGGCTCATCCTGACCACAGGTTTGGATTTGCAAATCCAGACTCCTGTGAAATCACATCAGTGGAGTGGTTGGGGGGGAGAGGCAAAGAAAGAAAGCAAAGATTTTCCAACACCAAAAAGTCTGCACCCATAACGTTTTGTCTTTACTAGGTGAATTGCCGTCTGCCTGGGACGCAGTAAAATAGATCATGTTGTCACCCCATAGAAGTCCACACTCCTACAGCATCTCCTGTTTCCCCCCAGTTCTCAGCGCACCCCCTTTTTCATCTAAAGGGTCCCCACAACCTTCAAAAGCTTGCTGGCTCAGTCAAACCTCCTGAATCGGGCCTATCATCAGTTTTTAACAACGGCAACAAAATGAACCTGCCTTTCAGTGGCATAGCGTGGGTTGTCAGCACCTGGGGCAAGGCAAGTAATTTGTGCCCCCTAACTTGTGGATTTGCGCCCCCTAACCCATGGATTTGCGCCCCCTAACCCCCAGATGTTGTGCCTGGTGCGGCCGTCCCCCCTGCCCCCCACGCTACGCCACTGCTGCCTTTCCAGCTGTTTTAGGGACAAGGAACACCTGCCTTCTGCTTGCGGATGTTTGCAAGAGCCACTGTGAGCTTTCGTAAAAATGTGAGGCATATATTAAACTAATAATAATAATTGATCATTATATTAATTGGCATTTTAAATGATTTTTTCCCCTAATGCTTTTACTCATGTTGCTATAGTTTTGCATGCTGCGCAGCACCTTTCTGTACTCATATAAAAGTATGGATTAAAAATGTTTCGATAAATAAGCAAAGGAGAGTGCTGTTACAATCCTGGGTATATTTAACAGGGAGGGAGTTCAGCTGAGTTCAGTGCAGCTTACAAACCAAAAAAGTATCCCTAGATCATGGGTGGGCCCCCACTGTCAGCTATCAACCAAGCTGGCAGCCCAAGTCCATGCATGTTTACTCATGAGTAGGACCCATTTTATTAGCAGCCCCCCTACCTTTCAATGAACAGCTTTGCAGCTCAACCTCTGCATATGATTGCTCAGAATTAATTCCCACTGAGTTCAATGGAATATTGTCCAACAAGTGCGTTTAGGCATATAAAATCCTATGCACATTTACACCAGGAAGTCCCGTTGGGTGCAACGGGGCTTACTACTTCTGAGTAGAAATGCTCCGTTTTAAATGTCAGCAAGCTTGCCTCCTGACTGCCAACAGCTCCTTTTCCCGTTTTTAGCTCCCAGAATATTATCTAGGGTTGTCACCAGCGGAATTCGCAATGAGAGCAGGAATTATGTAGAGCTCAAAGGGTCTTACGCAACAGGCATTCTTGATGGCTTGCGCTCCAAGTTTCTAGCCCTCGTGATAACGCGAGGAGGGCGAATCCAATTAAAATGCATTCCCTCGACAAAGTGACGTACATTGTGGCGCAAAGGCAGAATAAATGTTGGCAGCGTTATATTAAAAGAGGAAGAGGGCCTTCTTGAATTCTGGTTCTGTGTTCGGAAATAGGAACGTGACTATTCTTCTATATTTCATGCAATCCGGAATCAGAGGTTACACTTGAAAGAAGGGCGTTTGTTTATTAGAGTCGCAGGTGTGTGTTACAGCGGGTCACACGCGGACCCCTCTCTGTCTGTCTGCACGTCCGGATAACCCGCATCTAGAGATAGTTTCCCAGCATATAGATAACGAGAGCAGCAGTTTCTTTCTCCAGAGAGCAGTCCGGCAAGCCACGGCGCATCTGCTTCCATAACCACATCGCGTCGCATTTCCTGCTCTCTCGAGTCTCTCTCTCTCTCTCTTTTTTTTTTTTTTTACAAAAACGCTGACTTCTTTTAAAAATAAGAGGGCTTTACAAGCAGGCTCAGCAACCCTTTTAAACGCGGGGGTTTTGCAGCAGCGCAACGCGCCTCTTGGCCGAAGTACCAAACGCTTGCGATTTCTGCTCACGCGCCGCCGCTCCAGGTTTGGAAACCCTGACTTTTTGCTATCCCTGTTTTGCAAAACTGGCCAACTCTCGCCAATCAAGGGGTGTGTGAAACAGGCAAAGCTGTGGCTGTTTAAAATAAATTTTTAAAAGGTGTGTGTGTGTGTGTGTGTGTGTACACACTTCAACAAACAGCTTCCACGGACTTGCATTTCCACCGTCCGAAACAGCGCAGCGCCGTCTTGAAACGGACAACACAGCGCCGCTTAAGCGTAATTGGGGTATCTGGGCGCATCAACTTTCAATCATTGAATAAATCCCAGACTTTCCGAGCAAGCCGGATCTAGTCGATCTCCTCACCCTCTCAGATCATTCAGCCAGGAATTACTAGGACCGCTCCTCTCCCCAACCCAAACCAAGCCTCAAAGGATCGCAGCGTTTACTAGTAAAAAAAAAAAAAAAACAGCAACAGAAAGTCCCTCGCTTCTCCTTACCTTTTGGCAGCGGTGGGGCGGGGGAAATCTTCTTCCTTGTCCCTTCTCCAAAATCGTCTTCCAAAAACTGGGGTGGGGAAGGAAGGGATTCGAGGTGGGAGACCTCTTCAACAGCCCCGCTTCTCCTCTGCAACGAACATCAAATGTTTCCTAGGCAGAGAGGACGCCTCGGTTTTGCAGATGTTAGCAGTCCAAGATACGGTTTCCAAACACGGTTCCCGAGCGCAGGAAGCTCAGCCGGAGGGAAAATAGATGTTAAACTGAAAAACACACAGCTAGGACGGGCGAGGGATTTGGAGAGAGAGAAAGAGACGGCTGGGAAGTTGGAGCGGAGGAGCAAATCGGGAAGGAGGGAAAAAATGATTGCAAAAAATAATAATAATGCAAGAGAGGCTCTGAGAAGATGTTGCAAAGTGCGCGTCTTTTCTCTCTCTGTGTGTGTGTGTGTGTGTGGCTCCTGAGTCGCAGGCGATCGCCCCTTCTTCCTAAACCCCCGTCCAGCTCCACAGCTGCAAAAGTCCTTTATGGCTCTTCTCCGGCTGGCGGAACCTGCTTTTATGCGCTCCTCGGGGCTTTGATGTGAGTGGTGATGTCAGCCCGTATTAGCATAACAAAAACGTGCGGGATTTACTGCCTTGGAGAGAGAGAGAAAAAAATACAGGACAAATAAAACGTGTTTGATCTGTTCAGCGGGGAGTTGACAAAAAAAGAGAGGGGGGAGTATATATTTGCCCAGGATTCCCCCCCACACACATACACACACAACACTGTCCCTCTGCAGGCCCCCCTGCAGCAAAACTCCTCTCGCGTTTCCCCCTTCCGTGCGCAGAAATAAACGCCAGAGGGCAGGCGGGTGAGCGTGGAAAGAAGCCGCAGGTTGTTGCGCGCAGGCTTAAGCGCCACGGCAGACGGATCCCAGGAGCCTTTCCTCATAAGAACCCAGCTCTCCTGGGTCAAGCCGGAAGGGGTCCATTCTAGTCCCTTATCTGGCAGCACCGGATTGGTACTACTGGCTTCCTCCACAGGGAGCCAAGCTGATGATGCACAAAATAGTGAACTTCAGAGCATGTGCAGGATGCAAGGTGAGACAAGGGGTGCTTTAACAAACTCTGTTCCCGAAGGAATCATCGTTCTGCCCGGACACTGAGGTCCAGCTCTGAGGGCCTTCTGGCGGTTCCCTCACTACGAGAAGCCAAGTTACAGGGAAACAGGCAGAGGGCCTTCTCGGTGGTGGCAACCGCCCTGTGGAACGCCCTCCCACCAGATGTCAAAGAGAAAAACAACTACCAGACTTTTACAAGACATCTGAAGGCAGCCCTGTGTAGGGAAGCTTTTAATGTTTGGTGCATTGCTGTATTTTAATATTTTGTTGGAAGCCGCCCAGAGTGGCTGGGAAAGCCCAGCCAGATGGGCGGGGTAGAAATTTTATTTATTTATTTATTTATTTATTTATTTATTTATTTATTCATTCATTCATTCCCAGTCCATCTGACTGGGTTGCCCCAGCCACTCTCGGTGGCTGCCAACATATATAAAATAATTAGACATTACAAAGCTTCCCTATACAGTGGTACCTCGGGTTACAGACACTTCAGGTTACAGACTCCGCTAACCCAGAAATAGTACCTCGGGTTAAGAACTTTGCTTCAGGATGAGAACAGAAATTGTGCTCTGGCAGCGCGGCAGCAGCGGGAGGCCCCCATTACCTAAAGTGGTGCTTCAGGTTAAGAATGGACCTCCGGAACAAATTAAGTTCTTAACCCGAGGTACCACTGTACAGGGCTGCCTTCAGATGTCTTCTAAAGGTTGCATAGTTACTCATCTCCTTGACACCTGATGGGAGGGCATTCTACAAGGAGGGCACCACTACCAAGAAGGCCCTCCTGTCTGGTTCCCCGTAACCTCACTACTCGCAGGGAGGGAACTGCCAGAAGGCCCTCAGAGGAGGATCTCAGAGTCTGGGCTGAGCGATGGAGATGGAGACTCTCCTTCAGGTCTACAGGGCCAAGGCCGTTTAGGGCTTTCAAGGTTAGCACCAACACTTTGAATTATGTTTGGAAACGTACTAATGAGACTCTTAAATTCAGGGTACTGGATTCGAGCCCCATGTTGGGCAAAAGGTTCCCGCATCGCAGGGGGGAGGAGTAGATGACCCCCGTGGTCTCCACAATGTGATGATTGCAAAAATAGGAAATATTGCGGAGGCACCAAATTTTGCCCTTGCTCAGGGCACCAGGTTACCGAAGTCTGCCCCTGCATTACGGTCTGGCAGTGGATATTCTGATGCCCCAAAGAGGAGGCAAGAAGCAGGACCTGGGTGCAGCAGTGCTCTTCCCATTTGTGAATTCAGTGACAAACCTAGACAGCATCTTAAAAAGCAGAGACATCACCTTGCCAACAAAGGTCCGTATAGTTAAAGCTATGGTTTTCCCAGTAGTGATGTATGGAAGTGAGAGCTGGACCATAAAGAAGGCTGGTCGCCAAAGAATTGATGCTTTTGAATTCTGGTGCTGGAGGAGACTCTGGAGAGTCCCATGGACTGCAAGAAGATCAAACCGATCCATTCTGAAGGAAATCAGCCCTGAGTGCTCACTGGAAGGACAGGTCGTTAAGCTGAGTCTCCAAGACTTTGGCCACCTCATGAGAAGAGAAGACTCCCTGGAAAAGACCCTGATGTTGGGAAAGATGGAGGGCACAAGGAGAAGGGGACGACAGAGGACGAGATGGTTGGACAGTGTTCTCGAAGCTACCAGCATGAGTTTGACCAAACTGCAGGAGGCGGTGGAAGACAGGAGTGCCTGGCGTGCTCTGGTCCAGGGGTCACGAAGAGTCAGACACGACTAAACGATTAAGCAACAACAACAAGCAACTGGAATTCAGGTGCAATGTTGTCTCCCACAGTGGAAGTATCAGGGCCGGCCCACCCATGAGGCTAAGTGAGGTGACTACCTCAGGTGGCAATGTCCACAGAGCAGCAGATCCAGCCTCCAATGAATGCAAAACCTGCGGCTGCCACCATTTACGGTAACCTTACTCTTTGCTTTCACCCTGCTCAGACTGAAGAGCTTTCCATCTGTTCGATATATGAGTTCTACTCCAGTGGGGAGTTTCCCTTAGGCAAAGTGTAGGATCATGGCAATGAAAATAATGAATAGAGTTGGGGCAATAACACAACCCTGTTTAACACCTGATCCCACTGCGAACGGTTCACTTTAAGAGCCATTGTTATCTGCAATTGTTTCTGTCATATTATCATGGAGGAGCCGAAGGATATTCACAAATTTATCTGGGCAGCCAATTTTCAGAAGGACAGTCCACAGGGTGTTACGATTTACAGTGTCAAAAGCCTTAGTCAGGTCAATAAACGCCATATACAGGGGTTTGGTTTTGCTCTCTGCGTTTTTCTTGAAGCTGTCGAGCGGTGAAAATCATCTCCGCTGTCTCCCTAGAAGGCCGGAAACCATTTTAAGATTCAGGAAGGGTCACCTCAGATATTGTTAAGAGATGGTTTGCAAAGATCCTTGCAAGAATTTTTCCTGCTGCAGCTCATAGAGAGATGTCTCGATAGTTTCCGCAATCAGTTCTGTCACCTTTTATAAAGAGAACGTGTGGATCCAAAATTGGCCTCCACTGTCACTTACGGACTGACTGTGAAAACCGTGTTTATGGAAGACAATCTTACTCGGCTATGAGTGATTGCCAAAGGAGAAGAAGGTGGTTGGCCACTGTGAAATTTGCCATTGGCATTGCCATTGGCACTGTGAAATTTGCCAGCAAGCATTTCTTACATTCCAAAGTCAAAAGGAAACACAACTTTTAATAACTCACCTTTGGTTCCCTCTTGACGGAACATGCCCAAAAGCAAACAGATTAACAAATAATAAACAGGTGTGTGCCCTGAACTTCCAGCCTCACCAGTTAAAGTTTGCCTTGCACGATTCCACTCCGGCCCTAGGAAAAAGAAACACCGTGCGTAATAAATTAAACGTTTCTGTTTGCAAAAGCAGCAGCAGGATATAAAATAACAACGCCGCAGCCTGCCCAAGGATTTAAGATGTGCAAACTTTTAAATGGGTTATTCTCCCTTCTCCCCGCCCCCTTTCACCCAGCAAATGGCTTCGGCATCCATATTTTCTGCTCCATAGGAAATCTTCATGCTAGAATTGTCCTGAACACGATTCCAGGGGATGGCTAATGATTACCAAGAAAAATAAGCAAGTTAACCTTTCAGCCGGAACTCTTTCATGTTACTTTTCCAAAGGCTGGCTGCTATTGACTGATTCCACGGGCTGATTTCATAAGTAAACCCGAGCAATATTAATATTTTTTAGGCGGAGTTTTTCTTTTGCTGAATGTATCCTCCCATCTGATAAAGAGGATGAAAGGGCAGAGGTAAAATGCCAGAGGAAGTGTGTGGAAGATTGGGAAGTTGCGGGTGCACACACACACAAACCCTGTTAAGTATTACAGCTAAGCCTTAAGATTATATCGGCCAGATTCATTGGAGGCAAAGAATCCTTTGCCTTATTGATTGAAGCTGGAAGCACTCCTAGAGCTATAACCAGGGTGGAGAACCTTGCACCTGCAGGCAAAATATTGCTCTCCAGTCCTATTTGGCTCCTCCTGAGCCATGCCTCTTCTCCCCAGGCCAGCCCCCTCTCTGGCCCTGTTTTGCACCCTTTTGGGCTGGCTAAAATCTATCCTTCACAGAGCTGGAAGGGCCCCTCATGATCATCTAGTCCAACCCCCTTGCAACACAGGAATATGCAGCTGTCCCATACGGGGATCAAACCTGCAACCTTTGCGTTATCAGCGCCATGCTCTAACAGACTGAGCTATCCAGGCCCTTGAACTGTGATACATTGGCACCTTGGTTCTCGAACTGAATCCGTTCCGGAAGTCCGTTCCAAAACCAAAGCATTCCAAAACCAAAGCACGCTTTTCCATAGAAAGTAATGCAAAACCAATTAATCCCTTCCACACTTTTAAAAGCAACCCCTAAAACAGCAATTTGACATGGATTTTACTATCTAACGAGACCATTGATCCATAAAATGAAAGCAATAAACAATGTACAGTGGTACCTCTGGTTACGTACTTAATTCGTTCCGGAGGTCCGTTCTTAACCTGAAACTGTTCTAAACCTGAAGCACCACTTTAGCTAATGGAGCCTCCTGCTGCCGCCGCACGATTTCTGTTCTGATCCTGAAGCAAAGTTCTTAACCCGAGGTAATATTTCTGGGTTAGCGGAGTCTGTAACCTGATGCGTATGTAACCCGAGGTACCACTGTACTGCAGTCACACAATCGTCAATCAGTAGCTGAACTGGGTTCCACACAGTCACAATTTTTTTAAAAAAAAGAGCCGCAAAAACAGAAACGCAAAATAAATAGCAAAAACAGACAGACCTCAGTGTAATACTCCAAATGGAAGTGTGGAACTCAAATCGGAAGCATAACACTCAAAATGGAACAGATTCGGCTTCTGAAAAAAGTTCACAAACCGGAACATTTCCTTCTGAGTTTGCAGTGTTTGGGTTCCACGTTGTTTGAATACCAAGGCTTTTGAGAACCAAGGTACCACTGTACTGCTTCTGGCTTGCCTAGGTTGAGGATGGAGAGCCAGGTGTGGTTTAAGTGCTCTTGGACTCGGCTCCTGCTTGCAAGTTTTCCACAGGCATCTGGTTGGCCACTGTGAGAACGGGATGCTGGACAAGATGGGCCATTGGCCTGATCCAGCAGTCTCTCCCTATGTCCTTAGCTGATGATGTGGACATGGTCCTTGCAACAATCTGGCCAACCACTTGTCTTCTTGACCCTTGACTCTCTTAGTTTATAATGCTTGGTCAGGAGGGGTGCAGCATCTTAAAAAGCAGAGACATCACCTTGCCAACAAGGGTCCGTCTAGTTAAAGCTCTGGTTTTCCCAGTAGTGATGTATGGAAGTGAGAGCTGGACCATAAAGAAGGCTGATCGCCAAAGAATTGATGCTTTTGAATTCTGGTGCTGGAGGAGACTCTGGAGAGTCCCAGGGACTGCAAGAAGATCAAACCTCTCCATTCTGAAGGAAATCAGCCCTGAGTGCTCACTGGAAGGACAGATCCTGAAGCTGAGGCTCCAAGACTTTGGCCACCTCATGAGAAGAGAAGACTCCCTGGAAAAGACCCTGATGTTGGGAAAGATGGAGGGCACAAGGAGAAGGGGACGACAGAGGACGAGATGGCTGGACAGTGTTCTCAAAGCAACGAGCATGAGTTTGACCAAACTGTGGGAGGCAGTGGGAGACAGGAGTGCCTGGCGTGCTCTGGTCCAGGTGGTCATGAAGAGTCGGACACGACTAAACAACTAAACAACAACAACAGGAGGGGTGATCAAATGGGTTCAAGTTGCTGGGTTTGGTGTATGAAGCCCTATATGGAATGGGACCAAGATACCCGAAAGACCATCTCTCCCAAGGGGCCAACACCCTTGGGCCCTGGGGGCCTCAGCACCCAAAAAAATTCCCCATGAAGGGGCATGGCCCAGGCACCACAAATTGTTGGTGCCTGGGCCATGCACTCTGCATAGCACCCAGGGACCCAGAAACCCATGGTCACAGGGCCAAGCTGGAATTCTGGGTCTCACATACCTGATAACTGTGCCCCGCAGGGTTAGGTCTCTTGAAGATATCATCTTATCAGAAAGTCTGCTCTGCACAGCACAGAAAGTAGGCCTTTAGCTTATTACTGTATTTTAATATTTTGTTGAAAGCCACCCAGAATGGCTGGGGAAGCCCAGCCAGATGGGCGGGGTATAAATAAATCATCATCATCATCATTATCATCATCATTATTTACCTTGGTGGGACTAAAATGGCAACATCGCTGACATCTTTTTGTTGCCTGGTGAAGACTTTGCTCTTCCAACAAGACTTTTCAGTGGAGATCTTTCCCTGCCTTCAAAAACAGCAACAAAGAACTGAACGCATTCCTATACAGCGACTTCCTGCTTCTCGCCTACAATTGCAATTGTGTTTTAAGCATTTTATTTTTGAAAAAAAATATGGTTTCATTATTTGTCAACTTGTTCTTTACTGCCCTGGGCTCCTTTTGGAGGAAGGGCATGATGTAATTTTAAATGTCACATTGGATGACAAAAATCTTGTTAAACAGGCAAACAGTTTGACCTGCACCCTGCGTCCCTATTCTCGGAAGGTAGCAAAGTCTCTGAAACAATGTGGGTTGGGTATATTTTGCGGGGCTCACAGGCCCATTTAATTTATTCCTCATGGCCCCATTGCGGTTACCCTTGCGGCACACCATTTACGAATCAGCGTCTTAAGGCATCAAGATGTTTGGTTTTCCTCAAGCTTTCGGAAAACCCTTCTCCCCGTTCTCTCCCCTCCCCTCTTTTCCACGGAAAGGTGCATCTGTATCTTCTTAGTTGGATAATTCAGATGTTTACAGGAAGGCCTACACAATCTAATTAAATTTCATTGCAAGTAAACAGAAACACCAGCCCAAACATTCAAATTGAAGTCAGATTGCAAGACAGACTCCATTCCATCTCTCTCTCTCTCTTGGAAAAGGGGGAGATAAAGTGCTGGAGGGGGAAATTTCTTAAAGAGTATGTAAGAACATAAAATGAGCCTGTTGAACCAGGCCAAAGGAGCATCTAACCGAGCATCCTGTTCTTGCAGTGGACGGCCAGGTGCCTGTCGGAAGCCCACAAGCTGGACATTTGCACAACTGCAGTCTCGCCTCCTGCAGTTTTTGGCAGGTGGTACAGTGGTACCTCAAGGGACACGGGTGGCACTGTGGGTTAAACCACAGAGCCTAGGGCTTGCCGATCAGAAGGTCGGCGGTTCGAATCCCTGCAACGGGGTGAGCTCCCGTTGCTCTGTCCCTGCTCCTGCCAACCTAGCAGTTCGAAAGCACGTCAAAGTGCAAGTAGATAAATAGGTACCGCTCTGGCGGGAAGGTAAACGGTGTTTCCGTGAGCTGCTCTGGTTCACCAGAAGCGGTTTAGTCATGCTGGCCACATGACCTGGAAGCTGTACGTTGGCTCCCTCGGCCAATAAAGCGAGACAAGCGCTGCAACCCCAGAGTCGGTCACAACTGGACCTAATGGTCAGGGGAACCCTTTACCTTTACCTTTTACAGTGGTACCTCGGGTTACAGACGCTTCAGGTTACAGACTCCGCTAACCCAGAAATAGCACCATGGGTTAAGAACTTTGCTTCAGGATGAGAACAGAAATCGTGTTCCAGCGGCGCGGCAGCAGCAGGAGGCCCCCATTACCTAAAGTGGTACTTCAGGTTAAGAACAGTTTCAGGTTAAGAACAGACCTCTGGAACAAATTAAGTTCTTAACCACAGGTACCACTGTTTTTAGAAGCACACTGGGGAACATAGCCATAGCAGCGAGTAGCCATCAATAGCTTTCTCATCAATTAATTTGTCTCATTGTATTTTAAAGTAAAAAAAATATAAAGGTAAGGGACCCGTGGATGGTTAAGTCCAGTCAAAGGCGACTATGGGGTTGCGACGCCCAAGTTGGGATTTAGAGCACCCAACGTCTTGCAGGAGCAAATTCCATCATACCATACCCGCCAGCATTTCTCCGGTGAAAATAGGAATGTCCTATTCCTTTGTTGTTGTTGCTGTTGCTGTTATCATTATCATTTTACTATTTATACTCCAGCCATCTGTCTGGGGTGCCCTAGCCACTCTGGGTGTCTTCCAACAAATATGAAAACATAACAGAACATTTTTATTTATTTATTTAAAAACCTCCCTATACAAGATTGCCTTCCGATGGCTTGGGGGTCAGATAACTCCGTACCTTTCAACATTTCTACAATGAAAATTGGGACATCCTAAGGAAAAGCAGGACATTCTGGGAATCAAATCAGAAACCAGGATGCCTTATGTAAATCTGGGACCGTCCTTGGAAAATAGGGACACTTGGAGGGTCTGTCACCCTGCATGGTGAAGTTTTCCCTATTGTCTGTCCTGAATCTGCCAACATTCATTGGGACATGAGACTATCCTGCTGGATGAAACTAATGGCCCATCCAGGTCCGCATCCTGTTCTCACAGCGGCCAATCAGGTGCAGGGCCTGAGGACAAAAGCAACTCTCCCCTCCTGTCGTTTCAAGCCACAGTCCCACCTACGATTCCCAAAAACTGGTACTCACGTCAAAGGTGGCTTTTCACACGTAATGTGTCATCTGCATGGAGCCCTATGTGCTGTGCGCCATGAATGGTGCATACTAGCCATAAGCGCAACCTTGCCTATCCTAAATGGCAACTCCTCCTTGCCCCTGAACATTTTTAGCAGCCCGCTTCCTCGAACAAGCAAAGCTTAGCTCAGAAGCCACGACAGATACTTCAGCTTCCCATTTCCATGCTTCTTAGTGTGGAAATAGATTTGTGGGAGCCCTGACTCTTCTTTTGAACCCTTCCCTCAACCCTGTAGCTCTCTAGATGTCCTTGAACCACAGCTACCACCAGTCCTGACCATTGTTCATACTCGTGAGGGCTGATGGCAGCAGAAGAGGTGCCAGGGAGGCCATGGCCCTGGGTGCACCATTTTTGAGCCGGCACGAACCACTTGCCCTCAGGCAGACATACCTTGTGTGGCCTGGCCTGGTGCTCCTCTCTGCCCAGACAGCCAGTTTCCACCCTGGGCAGGTGGGCAGGTGGCTCAGCGTAGCCCTCCTTTGCTCCAGGGGGGGTAGGGTCACTCTGGCAGCATCAGCAGCATCAAAGGCAAGGGCTAGGCTGGTGCCCCCTCCCACTTGATGTAGAAGAAGCAGCAGCATGCCTGCCCCGGGTACCAGCAACCAATGCTACACCACTGGATGGAAGTTAGATTCCAGCAGTATCCTGGAGGGCTGCAGGTTCCCCGTTCCTGTCTAATCCTCACGTTCTCCCAGCAGAAACATATAAAAATCATCTTATAAACTTTGCATTGTGGATTTGAACAGAAAAAGGAGAAGGCTTGAAATGACTAAGGCATGGTTATGTTTGTCAGGGCTACACCCTTGTTTTTGCAGTTAGCAGTGTTTATTTTACCCGCTTTCCATGTGATCTTATTCTCCCAGGTTTGGAAATATGCAATTGTTCTCTTGCACAAATCCACTTTCACTTACTCTGTCTCTCGCTCTCTCTCTTCCGAGGCACCTGGGAGTAGAACAGGGTGTCGATCCAAATCTTTGTCTGAGCGAAAAAGAATTCATTGGAAGCCGGCGCGGGAATGAATGACAAGCCAGACATTCTCGGAGCAACATGTGGGAGAAAGCATCTTTGAAGGAAGTTTGAAGGGGGAGGGATGTGTTCGGGGTGTGTGTGTCAGAATCAAACAATTCTTTTTATCACACTGAGCCAAAAACACAGATCTGCCAAAGAAGTGATGGGAGAGGAGGAGGAGGAGGAGGAGGAGGAGAAAAAACGGCTGAAGTTCTGGAAGAAGGCCACCGCAGCATCTTGCAATCAAGCCAAGAAGACGTTTGGCTGTAAACGATGCATGATCCATTTTGCAAAAACTCTTGGAGTTTTTCAGAGCGCGGAGAGATGGGAGGAAGAATCCTGGAGAGAAATGGAGCGCTGGGGGGGGGGGGGCAGAGGAAGGTGGTCTCACAGAGGCTGGAAATTATTTTCATTCTTTGAGAGACAATAGAAGAAATCCTAGATTTTCCCTGCCTGGAGTTTTCCATACACTGTGAAATCCCTTTAGATCCCTGCAGTTGGCTTCCGTTCTGTCCTTTTCTGTATCCTTCGCAAACTCTTCATCCTTTGCATGTAATCGTGCTGTTCCGTAGGCTCACAGCAAAGGGGAATGACGTTCGTTCTTTGAGAAACAACAGAAATTTTCCTACCTGGAGTTTTCCATGCACTGCAAAAAATAAATTTTTTAAAATCCCTTTAAATCCCTGCAATTGGGGTCCATTCTCTGCCTTTCCATATCCATCACAGACTTTTCATCCTTAGAACATAATTCCTAAATCCTGTCCTGGTAGCCAGAGAGATCCTTGGCTGTAGAAGTTGCTCTTTCAGTTGTTCCACTCTCAAGCCAAAACCAGACATTTGAGGCTTATCCTTGGACTAGGGAAATATGTAGGAATTAGCCTTATATACCGGGTCAAACTCATTTGGCCAACTAACCCAGTATTGTCAGCTCAGACTGGCAGCACCTCTCCAGAGACTCTAGCAGAGGTATCTCCCATCACCTGTTTCTGAATCGTTTTAGCTGGAGGTGCGAATGCACTTCTCCGAGCAAGTAATGTGTGCAAAAATGCACGCACCAGGGCAAATTGTGCCTAAAACTGCGTATGTTGGTGAACATGACATACAAAAGCGCACACATTCTCCTCTACCCCTCTAACCCCCCCCCAACCTATCAGCAGATGACTGCAATGCATAGCTCAACACACATCTCTTCTGAGCTAGCTCTGTTGGGAATGGCTGTCGTAAAAAATAAAAACCAATCTCCTCTCTCTCTCTCTCTTTCCCTGACTCTTTTTGGTATGTTATGGAGTCCCCAGAGCATCCTTAAAAGCTTGAAGGGCATTGCTCAGAAAATGAACATTAGGAGGAGAAGAGGTCTGGAGCGAAGGCTGCTTGGCAGATTAATGCATGCTTAAGTATTACAAGAGGGTGAGGGTCTGTCGCCACATTATCTTCAGAGTCGGTATCAAAACCTCCCAGGGCCAGCCATAAAATTTGGGGAGTTGCCGGATGGGCCAGACCATTGTTCCACATGGCTCAGTACTGACTCCTATTTAAAATCATTTTTATTTAAAGACTTCAGGTCTCCTCCATAGAGAAGACACATCAGCAGGGAGAAAAGTATTATAATAAAATAATTGTTCAGATCAACCACATTTGTTTGAAAGCTGTTGGTGGGGGCTGGCGATGCTCATGGATATTAACGCAAGTCAGTGTTTTATAAACTTGGGTCTCCAGCTGTTGTTAGACTACAGCTATCATCATCCCTGACAGCCGGTCCTACTGGCGGGGAATGATGGGAGTTGTAGTCCAAAAACAGCTGGAGACCCAAGTTGAGAAACACTAACTTTAAGTCATAGAACCGTAAGACCCTCCCTGTCCACACACAGTTTCACCAAAGTGGTGCATGCTCTAGTTATCTCCCATTTGGACTACTGCAATGCTCTCTGTTAGGGTGTGAAACCTAAGACGCTGGCAAGTTAGCAATGTCATGTGACTTTAAGTAGTCAAGCTCGTTAAGTTATTAAGTTGCTCATTATATAAAGAGTGTTTGTTTTCTCTGCCTGTGGGGCATGAAGCAAAAATGTCTGAAAGCTCCGGAGGTGTTTCTGTTATCTTTCTGCAATAAACCTGTCTTTGGAAAGACAGGCTTCCCTGTGTCGTTATTTTTTTGCTGCTGAGACTCTGAAGCTTGTACTGCAACAAGAATCTGTGCACTGGACTTAATTAATACTCTGCAAAGAGAACTGTTGCTGGTTGCGCAGCGGAAGCGTTTACTGGACCAGTACACAGACTCTCTTACTCTCTGTGTGAGGCTACCTTTGGAGGAGACCTGGAAACTACAACTAATCCAGAATGCGGCAGCTAGACTGGTGACTGGGAGCGGCCGCTGAGACCATATAATACTGGTCCTGAAAGACCTACATTAGCTCCCAGTACGTTTCCGAGCACAATTCAAAGTGTTGGTGCTGACCTTTAAAGCCCTAAACGGCCTCGGTCCAGTATACCTGAAGGAGCGTCTCCACCCCATCGTTCAGACTGGACACTGAGGTCCAGCTCTGAGGGCCTTCTGGCGGTTCCCTCCCTGTGAGAAGTGAGGTTACAGAGAACCAGGCAGAGGGCCTTCACGGTGGTGGCGCCCACCCTGTAGAACGCCCTCCCATCAGATGTCAAGGAAAATAACAACTATCTGACTTTTAGAGGACATCTGAAGGCAGCCCTGCTTAGGAAAGCTTTTGAAGTTTGTTGTTTTATTGTGTTTTTAATATTCTGTTGGGGGCCGCCCAGAGTGGTTGGAGAAACCCAGCCAGATGGCCGGGGTATAAATAATAAGTTGTTGTTGTTGTTAGGTTCAAAGTCCCTCTATGATTCTATAATCTCTTGCTATTGCAGTCACAATCACAACATCCATGCTCGTTTGAACCAGATCTGTGCCCAGATTCAGTCAGCACATTGCAATTTGGGGGACATTTATATAATAATAATAATAATTTATACCCGCCCATCTGGCTGGGCTTCCCCAGCCACTCTGGGCAGCTTCCAACAGAAGATTAAAAATACATTAAAACATCAGTCATTAAAAACTTCCCTAAACAGGGCTGCCTTCATATGCCTTCTAAAAGTCAGATATTGTTTATTTCCTTGAAATCTGGTGGGAGGGCGTTCCACAGGGAGGACGCCACCACCGAGAAGGCCCTCTGCCTGGTTCCCTGTAACTTGGCTTCTCGCAGGGAGGGAACCGCCAGAAGGCCCTCAGTGTCCGGGCAGAACGATGGGGGTGGAGACGCTCCTTCAGATATACTCTCCAAAATGTGTACACACTTAAGTTGGCGCCATTGTGTAGCCAGTTGCTACAGCCAATCGTCTCTTCACTTTGCTGTAGCCACCAGGGAGAAATGAGGCATCAGACATCCGAATCATTTGCTGATATTAGGAGATGCTGTACAGCCACTTGTCAGTGATGGTGAGGTTGCAGAACTCCCGCATCGCAGATCTTGCACTGAGCTGGAGGTTGTTGTAGACAACCTCTAAAGACCCTCCCAACCCCATGATTCTATAATCTCTTGCTATTGCCATCACCAGTAATGTGCATGCCTGTGCGGACCAGCTCAATGTCTGGATTCAGTCAACGCGTTGCCACAAAGGGAGTGTTTATATCCTAAGAGATCTGCACTTAATCAAGTTGGCACCGTCATGCAGCCAGCCGCGGCAGACAACAGTCTCTTCACTAGGGATAGAGGGGAAATCTGATTCTGTTTGCATTTAAAGACTTTCCAAAACAACGCAAGAAGCGAAATGCAGACACCCTTCAAAATTCACACTTTCCTGACTTGGGCAACCAGCCTACCCACGTTTGCAAAATGCATGCCACTGTATTCTGCTCTGGTCAGACCTCACCTGGAGTACTGTGTCCAGTTCTGGGCACCACAGTTCAAGAAGGACACTGACAAACTGGAACGTGTCCAGAGGAGGGCAACCAAAATGGTCAAAGGCCTGGAAACGATGCCTTATGAGGAACGGCTAAGGGAGCTGGGCATGTTTAGCCTGGAGAAGAGGAGGTTAAGGGGTGATATGATAGCCATGTTCAAATATATAAAAGGATGTCACATAGAGGAGGGAGAAAGGTTGTTTTCTGCTGCTCCAGAGAAGCGGACACGGAGCAATGGATCCAAACTACAAGAAAGAAGATTCCACCTAAACATTAGGAAGAACTTCCTGACAGTAAGAGCTGTTCGACAGTGGAATTTGCTGCCAAAGAGTGTGGTGGAGTCTCCTTCTTTGGAGGTCTTTAAGCAGAGGCTTGACAACCATATGTCAGAAGTGCTCTGATGGTGTTTCCTGCTTGGCAGGGGGTTGGACTCGATGGCCCTTGTGGTCTCTTCCAACTCTATGATTCTATGATTCTATGATTCTATATATTAGGTGAAACTGTGCATAAAAATTAATGTATTAGTAAAAATAACATAGAAAGATGCAATCTATTGGGGAAAGTGTGCAAAAATGTGTACATTAATCAAAACAACATACAGCAATGCATTCATTAGGAGGAAATTGCACCAAAAGGCTGGTGAATTTTCATGAGCATGAAAAAACAACATGCTTTTCAAATTGCTGCAGAAATCTGCAGAAAAATGGAGGGGGACAGATCAAACTGAATGAACTGAAATGAGATAATTATTCCATTCCTAGTCATTACAGTCGTACCTTGGCTGATGAACAGAATGCATTCTGGGAGTCCATTCGACAACCAAGGTGCGGCTTCTGATTGGCTGCAGGAGATTCCTGCACTCAATAGGAAGCCATGGAAGCTGCGCCGGATGTTCGGCTTCCGAAAAACGTTCGAAAACAGGAATACTCAGTTCTGGTTTTCGATCGGGAGCTGAAACGTTCAGCAACTAAGCCATTCGGCAACCAAGGTATGGCTGTATTTCACTGTGGTGATGATGGCGAAATGAGGCCTCAGATGTCTGAATCCTTCCTCTGATTCTCTGCTAAGAATTGGTTGTCTAGTTGTAAAGGCTGAACTTCCTTTTGCTTCAGAGATCATGCCGCTTCTGCGATCACTGGCTACAGACCGGGCCGTCTTAACCATAGCCGCCATGGGTGCGGGGCACCCGGGCGCTGGGCTCTTAGGGGCACCAGGCCCAGAGTCCGGGGCCCAAGAATTGAGTCCAGGGAAGATCCCGCCGGTTGATCAGAGCACCGCAGTGGACTCTTCTACTGCGGGCGGCTCTGCGCCACGAGGCTCCATCCTCCTGCATGCCTGGGATTGGCGTAGAGCCGTGGAGAAGCCTGCCCAGTTGGCGATGGAAATGCCTTGGGCTCGCTTGTTGTGCTGGGCTCCTTGTTGTTGTTTAGTCATTTAGTCGTGTCCGACTCTTCGTGACCCCCTGGACCAGAACACGCCAGGCACTCCTGTCTTCCGCTGCCTCCTGCAGTTTTTTTTTTTTAAAAAACATTTTTTTATTGCTTTTTTTAAAAGTACAGAAATACAGAAAAAAGAATAAAGAGCAGTTATAAGAAAGAGAGATATAAATAACAAATTTCCATATTCTTTTTCCATCTAACCTATAGGACTTCCCCACATCCTCCGAGCCCTGCGTTCTCTGTCTTATAAAGCATCAGCAATTTGTTAACTTATTTCAAAACTTATTGTAACTTCCATTTTATCATGTTCCCTATTTTCAATTTTACTGTCGCTCAATTCTTATATGTTTTATATTAAACACAATAAAGTTATTTCATTATTTTACCTCTGAATTCTTGTGTCTTAATTTTCATTCCAATAACTTACATTTGCTGAAGCTAGAATTTCCTGAAAGGTGCATTTTTTTTTTTTAACATTCATACAGCTTATAGTGTTTTTTCAAATAGTCCTTAAACTTTTCCCAATCCTCCTCAGTTGTTTCTTCTCCCGCGTCTCGGATTCTGCCAGTCATTTCAGCCAGTTCCATATAGTCCATCAACTGCGATTGCCATTCCTCCAGCGTGGGTAAATCTTGTGTCTTCCAGTATTTTGCAATCAGGATCCTTGCTGCTGTGGTAGCATACATAAAAAAGGTTCTGTCCTTCTTAAGCACTCTCTGGTCCACCATGCCCAGAAGGAAGGCCTCTGGTTTTTTAGGTAAGGTAAATCTCAATACCTTTTTTAGTTCATTATGGATCATTTCCCAGAAGGCCTTCACTTTCGGGCAGGTCCACCAGAGATGAAAGAATGTCCCTTCCGCCTCTCCACATTTCCAACATTTGTTGTCAGACAGATGATATGTCTTGGCTAACTTGACTGGGGTCATGTACCACCGGTATACCATTTTCATAATATTTTCCTTCAAGGCAGTACATGCCGTGAATTTCAAACCGGTGTTCCATAACCTTTCCCAGTCTGCAAACATAATGTTATGCCCCACATCCTGAGCCCATTTTATCATAGCGGATTTGACTGTCTCATCCTGTGTATTCCACTTAAGCAGCAAGTCGTCCCCTTCTCCTTGTGCCCTCCATCATTCTCAACATCAGGGTCTTTTCCAGCGTGTCTTCTCTTCTCATGAGGTGGCCAAAGTCTTGGAGCCTCAGCTTCAGGATCTGTCCTTCCAGTGAGCACTCAGGGCTGATTTCCTTCAGAATGGAGAGGTTTGATCTTCTTGCAGTCCATGGGACTCTCAAGAGTCTCCTCCAGCACCAGAATTCAAAAGCTGGGCTCCGTACTTTCCCTGCTTTAAAGTGAGTTTCCTGAGATAAGCGTGGTTTCAGCTCCGTAAAAAAAGGTTGACAACTCCAGGGAAACTTTCGACAACTTTGGGTTTGCCCCCCTAAAAAAAGGTTGACAGCTCTGGGCAAGCTGGGGGGGGGGCGCCAGGCGAATCTTTGCACCCCGGTCCACATATGCTTAAGACGGCCCTGGCTACAGACCTCCTCCAGGTAATTTGGTGACAAAGTGGGGTTTGCAGAATTTTACAGACCAGTTTGAGGCCAAGAACTCAGAACAGGAATGCCCTGCCCCTTTCCTCTGAGCTCTGTGAAGCTCGTGCTGTAGGTTTTTTTTTAAAAAAGAGAGTAAATTTCACAGACGACATGAAGCTAATAGCAAAGCCAGCTCTTTCATGCTCAGCAATCTCTGCTAAAAGAGTACCAAGGGGATGGTGTTTATGCCTTTCGGTGATATCATTGCAACTTTTGCTCAGTTTACAAATAAAAAGGGAAGGGAATTCATGCGTATGAACCCTTGCTTCTCTCCAAAACTGCCAGTGTTGGGAAATCGACCTGGGATCGTAGAATCCAGATGTCTATCCTTCCCCAGTTATACCTTGCATGAAGTTATTTCCCCTCTAACTCCCTCACCCTCGGCCTCATTGCACCAACTCAGCCCGGTCTGCACTGCGACAAACAGAGAGCTTTTGATGAAGTGATACCCAAAACATGTGTGTATGTGGGGTGAGGTGGGGAGAACCACAGAAAACCACACCATTTGAATCAGATGGTTAAAAAAAGAATTTGGCTGCCCCCGGCTCGCTTGAGAACCTAATGGGGAGCTAACAGGCAGACGTGGTTTAGGAAAGTCCCGGTTTCCTTTTAATACTGGTAGAGCAGAGTTCCCCAACCTGGTACCCCCAAGATAGTTTTTTATTATTTATTTATTTTCCCCATGCTTATTAGATACTAAAAAAGAGGGGACAATACTGGAAAGGGGGGTACAACTTAAGAGGGGAGGGGAAAGGAAAGAAAATAAAAATTACACAATCTGTTATTAAGATAAAAATTATGACAAAAACTTGTAAAATATGCAGGGATTTATGATCTGTCAAAAGGGACACGGGTGGCGCTGTGGGTTAAACCACAGAGCCCAGGACTTGCCGATCAGAAGGTCGGCGGTTTGAATCCCCACGACGGGGTGAGCTCCCGTTGCTCGGTCCCTGCTCCTGCCCACCTAGCAGTTCGAAAGCATGTCAAAGTGCAAGTAGATAAACAGGTACCACTCCGGCGGGAAGCTAAATGGTGTTTCTGTGCGCTGCTCTGGTTCGCCAGAAGCGGCTTAGTCATGCTGGCCACATGACCCAGAAGCTGTACGCTGACTCCCCTGGCCAATAAAGCGAGATGAGCGCCACAACCCCAGAGTCGGTCACGACTGGACCTAATGGTCAGGGGTCCCTTTACCTTTCAATATGTAAAATGAACCATGGAACGAGAAGAAGGGAAGTCATTGGTATTATAAGGAGGTTAAAATGAGTATTTTAAATTGTTATGATTCCATGAAGGATGTTGGTTCCTGCAGCATGCAGTTAATCGTGGAAGGAGACCAGTTCCAGAACGGCAAAGTCCCATCCCCAGAACCAGTCATTCTCCAGGGTCTCCTTTTCCGAAGGGCGTTTTACAAGTTGAGACGGACTCAAGGCTCAAAGACACAGACCAGCTAGAAAGTCAGATTAAGGAAAAACAAACTTTTGCATCAGAGGAGAATAAAACCTTAAGGCACAGATCAAGGGTGAATGAAAACCAGAGTTGTCCAACTACTGAGGAAAGACAGAAGCTATGAATACACAGCCAAACATTCCTCACACTTAAAATTATTGGTGATTACAGCACCGTCTCCTCCAACAGCTCTCCTCTGAATTTATCCTGTATCCTGGTCAGCCTGTTGGAGGCAATCACTTTCAGGCTTAGAGGCTCAGCCTTGGTGACAGCTGACAGCTCCTCACTGTTTTTGGCAAATATTCTAGCTGAGCGCAAAATGCTTTGCTGCATGTTTGTTTAGTTTTGTACTGGAGACTTAAGAGTCAGGAAAGGGCAACCAAAACTATCAAGCGGGTAAGGAAAAGGGTGCCGCATTCGGGACTTTTTAGTTTGGAGAAAGGGGAACCAGATCTCTAGAGCTGAATCGGAGCAAAAGTCAATGAGGTTTTCTCCAGATTCATGTTTTCTCCAGTTTAGCAGCAAAGAGCAGGTTTTCCGAGGGATGGTGGCAGGGAAAAAGGCTAAACTGTTCTATTATTATTATTATTATTATTATTATTATTATTATTATTAAAATATATTTATTTTATTAAAATAATTCAACATTGATACATACATATTACGAATATACAAACAAACATACATTTCATACAGTCCTTAAAAATATTCATACATACCCACACTCAATCCCACACATACTTCCTTTTCCCACCACCACCCCTCACCCCACCCTTGTCTTAGACTTCCAATCTACTCAATTGCAATTTCTTTCCACTTCTATTACTTTCTTTCACACACTTTTAAACCAACTTTCTATTTCTTTTTCTGTTACACATTGTTATCCATCTTATTTAGTATTTCACTATTTATAACAGAACTTGTTTATTCTAATAGGAGTTCTGATTTTTCAATATGATTTTACAAATATCCTTTACACACCTTCCAGTCCCTGTCTATCTTCTCTTTTGGGATCCTTTCAATTTCTCCCATTGTTTTGGAGATATTATAATACTCCAATAATTTGGCAAGCCACTCTATTTTTGTTGGTATTATACCACTTTTCCAATTTTTCGCAATCAATAGCCTTGCGGCTACTGTTGCATATAAATATATGTCTTGTCCTCTTCCTTTAGACTTCCTGGCACTATTCCCAATAGAAAACCTTCTGATGTTTGGAAAAGGCTAAACTGTTCAAGCCCATGCCTCGAAAGTCCTAAGAGATGACATGATAGAATTTTGTAAAATGATGCATTGAATGGAGAAAGTGGAGAGAGGGAGGAAAACCTTTCTAACTCTGTTATTCATGGACATCCAAATGAAGCTGAATGTTGGAAGATTCGGGACAGATAAAAGAAAATACTCCTTTATGAAGAGCACAGTTTAACTGTGGAACTCACTCCCACTAGAGGCAGTGATGTGGCAGCACTTTTTTGGGTTATTTCTCGCTTGGACTACTGCAATGCACTCTATGTGGGGCTACCTTTGAAGATGACCTGGAAACTACAACTAATCCAGAATGCGGCAGCTAGACTGGTGACTGGGAGCAGCCACTGAGACAATATAACACTAGTCCTGGAAGATCTTCATTGGCTCCCAGTACATTTCTGAGCACAATTCAAGGCATTGGTGCTGACCTTTAAATCCCTAAACAGCCTCAGCCCAGTATACCTGAAGGAGCATCTCCATCCCCATCATTCAGCCTGGACACTGAGGTCCAGCTCCGAGGGCCTTCTGGCGGTTCCCTCACTGCAAGAAGCCAAGTTACAGGGAACAAGCAGAGGGCCTTCTCGGTAGTGGCACCCGCCCTGTAGAACGCCCTCCCACCAGATGTCAAAGAGAAGAACAACTGCCAGACTTTCAGAAGACATCTGAAGGCAGCCCTGTTTAGGGAAGCTTTTAATGTTTGATGCATTACTGTATTTTAATATTTTGTTGGAAACCGCCCAGAGTGGCTGGGGAATAAATAATAAATAATTATTATTTTATTATTATATTTTGCCTGTCCTGAATTTTTTCCAGTGTTTCATTGGATGTCCACTAGGAAGAAAAACGTCCCAGGATGTTGAACAAGATGACATCCTAGGACAACCTCCCAATTCTATGAATGGAGGGTCTGAATCAGCTGTAGCTGAGCTAACCAAGCCAGTAATATGCATCCCATTCATGGTGCAGTTACAGAATCTGTCTCTTAGTTGGCCTGCAAGTTCCTCACCAACAGAGACAGACAAGAAGCACACTGCTAGACTAGACCAAAGCCAAAATTAACCCACCATCCTCTTTCTCAGAGTGGCCAGCCAGGTGTCAAAGGAAAGCCCAGAAGACATGAGCACAACAGCTCTCTCCCATTTAATCCAGAGGCAATCTTTCTCGGATATTGTATATAATATATAAACATCACGATTAGTCGCTGTTGCTAGTAGCCTTATCCTCCGTGAGTTTGTCAGATTCCATTTTAAAGCCATCAGAGATTATGGCCATTACCATACAGCAAACGGCCTTATTCTGCTTCATCTGTATTCCAGTACCATTCCAGGAAAATATTCTACCTCCTGTTGGACACCGATTTTAGGTTACCCACAAGGTCTCTCTTTCTGCCCCAGCAGCAATGAAAATCTGGGCAAGAGTTATTAAGGAGACTGCAGTTGACTGCTCTGGGAATGCTCTTATTTAACCATGATATATTTTAATAACTAATGTTTTTATCTGTATTAAATTTTACCCTTTCAATATCTAATTTCTATACATATTACAGGTGATCTATGAAGGGATGCGGGTGGCACTGCGGTCTAAGCCACTGAGCCTCTTGGGCTTGTCAGTTGGAAGGTCAGCAGTTCAAACCCCTCGACGGGGTGAGCTCCCGTTGCTCGGTCCCTGCTCCTCCCAACCTAGCAGTTCAAAAGCACAGCAATGCAAGTAAATAAGTAGGTACCGCTGCAGCGGGAAGGTAAATGATGTTTTCGTGCGCTCTGGTTTCCGTCACGGTGTCCCATTGCGCCAGAAGTGGTTCAGTCATGCTGGCCACATGACCCAAAAAGCTGTCTGCGGACAAACGCCGGCTCCCTCGGCCTGAAAAATGAGATGAGCACTGCACCGTATTTTAAAGATGTAGGTTTCATGTATGAGTCTAGCCAGCAGCGTGGTTTGATGCTGTATTTTATACCGTTGGGTTTTGTACTGTACTTATTTGTCTTATATGCTTCTTCTTCTTCTTTGGCGATCACTTGTAGCCAAGTAAGATTGTCTTCCATAAACACAGTTTAACAGTGGGTCTGTAAGTGACTGTGGAGGCCAATTCTGGATCCACACGTCCTTCCACAGTAGGTTTCTAGGCAGGAGTTGATCACGGTGAGGGTTTGCAAAGCGTGCCTTCCTCTTAGCACATTACTCCCTTGCATCCTGAGTTCGAGTGTCTTCAAAGCCCATGACACTTTTGGTAAAGGCTGTTCTCCAACTGGGGCGCTCGCAAGCCAGTGTTTCCCAGTTGTCTGTGTTTATTCTACATTTTTAAAGATTTGCCTTGAACCTCTTCTGTAGACCACCAGCATTACGCTTTCCATTTTTAAGTTCAGAATGGAGTAGTTGCTTTGGAAGACAATAATCAGGCATCCACACAACATGACCAGTCCAACGAAGTTGATGTTGAAGAATCGTCGCTTCAACACTGGTGATCTTTGCTTCATCCAGTACACTGATATTAGTTTGCCTGTCTTCCCAAGAATTTTTTGGAGACACCGTTGATGGAATCTTTCAAGGAGTCAGAGACGGCGTTTATAAGTGGTCCATGTTTCACAAGCATACAGTAGGTTGGTAGTATAATAGCTTTGTAAACAAGCATTTTGGTTTCCCTACGAATGTCCCGGTCCTCAAACACTCTGCATTTCAATCGGGAGAAAGCCGCATTCGCAGAGCTCAGGCGATGCTGGATTTTGGCATCAACGTCTTATATGCAAATGACCTTTGGCTCAAGCATTAATAAACAACATCAACTACATCTACATCGAATTTATTCTGAACCAGACAATCAGTCCATTTAGATCAGCATAGCCTACACTGATGGGCAACGAGTCTCCAGGATTTCGGACAGCAATCTCTCCCATCCCTACGTGGAAATGCCATGGGCAATTGAACCTGAGGCCTTCTGCCTGCATCTTGTGGTCGTGAATCCCATCACCACACGACGAAGTATTGACTCTGAGATACCATCTTGCTTCCCTTTGCAGCGGTGTGTCTTTGCCAAGGGTGTTTTTTTGGCTAAGCCGTCCCTGAATATGCTTTGAATTCAATCCGCCACCGCCGCTGAGCTCACCAAACAGGAGTGCAGAAAGCTATAAAGAAATGGTTGGAATTCAGGTTTCTGATATGCTATCTTTCATGTCACATCTGCAGATCTCTGTCATCCTGATGCAGAAACCCTGCCAAATCATAAGCTTTCGTCCTATCTCCGTTTTTTTTACAGAAGAAATAATTCAGTTTCAAATGCTGAGGAAGCTAGAGCGCGTTAGTTCTGGGTTTCGCCGCTCGTGCATGTGCAGACGGTCAAAATGACATCATGGGCATGCGCAGAAGCATCGAAACATGACCTGCGGATGTGCAGACACGCTGTTGCGTCTTACATTCTGTTCAGGATGTGAATGGGGCTCCAGAACGGATCTCGTTCGCATCCCGAGGTACCACTGTACCTAAAAGGTGACAATAACAAAAATTATGAAACTATAGAACAGGCAGCACATGAAAAATGCAAAGCTTTCTGCTTCCCCAAGCACAGCAGAAAAGAGGTGAGGGGGGAATTCTGGCTTCACAGAAGGAGGAAATCCCATAATTCAGGGGCCATTGCTGGAAAAACTGCTCCTAGGAACATTCAGGCCACATTAAAGCGGCATTTCTGAAACCTGGGACTGTAGATTTGCAACTGGAAAGATGGCCAGCCGATAAATAACCAGTGTCTATAACCCTCCCCGTGCGTCGTGTTTGAGCATATGATATAATACGCACACAATAGAACGCTCTGACAGCGGAGTGAAATATTTGGTCCCCGGGGAGCTGGAGCCTCTTGTAAATTACCTGGGACGCCGTCTGATAATATTTTGCTTTGTTATTTCATCAAGTGCCTGAGGAGCGTTTGCGAGCGACCGCTCTTGGCCTTCCTGCGTATTGCCACAGGTGTTAATCATTTGGCCCCCATACTGTTTTCTGGGAGCAATGGCCAAATAAAATGCTAAAACAAGGAAAAGAAAACATGCGAGTTGCTTTCGTTTCCCCCTACGCCCCCGGCTCCAGCGCCCCAGGCAAGAAATTTGCCACAGGGGCCCAATTCAGACACAACCATCTCAGTCCAATAAATGATGGTTTATTAGACAGCGGACGGGCCCCATGTTCTTCCTCCTTGACCTTCCTTTCCTCAATTTGGCCACAAACACACCATACATTTAAAGCTACTATAATGCCATTTTAAGCAGCCTTGGCTTTCCCTCAAATAATTCTGGGAGTTGTAGTTTAAGGTGCTGAGAGGAGGCTACAGTTCCCAGAGCTGTTTAACAGTCAATCCCTCTTCAAGGGGAACTCTGGGACATTGCTGTCAACGTTTCCCCTTTTTGAAGGGAAATTCCCTTATTTCGAATAGGATTCCTCGCAAGAAAAGGGAAAAGTTGACAGCTATGCTCTGGGAACTGTAGTTTTGTGAGGAGAATGAACATGACTTGGTAAAAGACAATATAAATAATAAAACTACACACACATACACACACCTCTATTCTAATTATACCCTAATCTTTGGTGACATTATTACATTTATTTTTCACTTTTTACATGAAAGTCCCTCAGAGCGCTTTGCAACGTGAGAACAGAGATAATGAGAAACATTAATTTCAAAAGGAGGGATGCTGATAACATCTTGGCTGAGGCAGAGTTGCAGGCACGTTTTGTTTTTTAATCTAAGCCGCCCTGTTTTTCAGCTAGAATTTATTTCATTTCAACAAAAGGGGTTCTGGGCTGTTAGAAACACCTCTCGAATCCCCGCCGTGATATAAAGGATCTTGAGTTTGAGCAAGCCAGACTGTAACCTTGCCCCATAACCCCGAGCGACAATAGACTTCCTGATGCCGAGGAACAGCAAACAGGAATTTGTGTGGAAAGGACGTGTCAACTGCACAATTTAGTTAGCATAGCAAACAGAGTGCTTGGGCCTTTTAAACAGGTGTGGCAAGGGCTGCCACATCCTGTCCCCCAAAGCCATACGTTTAATGTGCGAAAAGCAGGTCTGGAGTCTGAGAATGCGCATTGCTCAGCTTAGGTGCGATTTTTCCCAGACTTCCCGAGAGGAAGGGGCTGTTGTTGTTGTTGTTGTTTAAAATATATCCATAAAAGTTACAGCTAAAAAGTATTCTAACTCTGGAAGGGGGAAGTCTGGATCCACTGCTAAGATCTCTAGGTGATTTACGGTAGATCAGCAAGGATTCCTGATTCCCAAGTGTCGTGCAATAGCAGTGACATGACGGACAGAGCCATACCCTCCAACATTTCTTTGATGACAATAGGGACGTCCCATTCCATAATGATAATGTTAATATTTATTCCTCACATATCTAACCGGGTTTCCCCAGCCACTCTGGGCAGCTTCCAACTTATATAAAAACATCATAAAACATTAAACTTTTTTTTTAAAAAAAACCACCTCCCTATAAAGGAGTGCCACTGGTCCCATCACCTCCTGGCAAATAGAAGGGGAAGAAATGGAAGCAGTGAGAGATTTTACTTTCTTGGGCTCCATGATCACTGCAGATGGTGACAGCAGTCACGAAATTAAATGACGAATGCTTCTTGGGTGAAAAGCAATGACAAACCTAGACAGGCTTCTCGCAGTGAGGGAACCGCCAGAAGGCCCTTGGCGCTGGACCTTAGTGTCCGGGCAGAAGGATGGAGGTGGAGACGCTCCTTCAGGTATAAATGACTGAGGTCTTTTAGGGCTTTCAAGGTCAGCACCAACACTCTGAATTGTGCTCAGAAACATACTGGGAGCCAGTGTAGGTCTTTCAAGACCGGTGTTATGTGGTCTCGGCAGCCGCTCTCAGTCACCAGTCTAGCTGCCGCATTCTGGATTCATTGTTGTTTCCGGGTCACCTTCAAAGGTAGCCCCATGTAGAGCGCATTGCAGTAATCCAAGCAGGAGATAACTAGAGCATGCACCACTCTGGCGAGACGATGTGCAGGCAGGTAGGGTCTCAGCTTGCGTACCAGGTGGAGTTGGTAGACAGCCGCCCTGGACACAGAACTGACCTGCGCCTCCATGGACAGCTGTGAGTCCAAAATGACTCCCAGGCTGTGCACCTGGTCCTTCATAGGTTACCCTATTCAGGACCAGGGAGTCCTCCACGCCAGCCCGCCCCGTCCCCCCAAAACAGTACTTCTGTCTTCCCAGGATTCAACCTCAATCTGTGGGAGTTGTAGGCCCAAACATCTGGAAGGTGCTTAGCTGAGAACAGCTGGACTTATGGCTGGCATACATCTGGCTCTTCCCAGATAATGTCCAGAA
Source organism: Podarcis gaigeae (assembly GCF_964106915.1). NCBI lineage: Eukaryota > Metazoa > Chordata > Lepidosauria > Squamata > Lacertidae > Podarcis > Podarcis gaigeae. The sequence goes on along the minus strand of NC_139677.1, from coordinate 99,100,772 downwards.
ATGGGGCTCTTAATGGCGTCTGAATCGGCAAAATGTACAGGAAAACACAGTCGTATGGAGTGATTTTTTTAAAAAAAATGCCTTCGAAAGCTCAACAACTTTGGTAAGATGGTAAGCCTAGCTGGACTAGCATATCAAGAAGGCTACTGAAATATACTTGGAGTCGAGAGTGGATTTCATGCTCTTTATTCAGCTCATAGTGGTGAGGAGGAATGAAAGTCCCCCCAGAATGTCTGCTTTATATACATTATTTACACAATGGGCCCCGCGTGATTGGCTCATTCCGGGATTCTCCTGTAGGCCAATCAGATTGCGGATTCACTTCCGCCTGGAGCTGGATTGGGTGGCTCCTGTGGACCAATCAGACTGCTGCATTCTGGACTCTATTGTTCTAGGACCAATCAGACTGCTGAATTCTTAATCCTATTGTTCTAGGACCAATCAGACTGCTGCATTCTGAATCCTATTGTTCTAGGACCAATTAGGCTGCTGCCTTTTGGATCCTATTCAACTCAGTACATAACACCTACATTGGACCCCTTCTCTCACACATGCTAGTGAAATCCAGGCTTCACCAAACTGGTGCCCTCCAGATGTTTTCGAGTCCCATCAGCTTCAGCCAGCACAGCTGCACGAGGCCGTAGAAGACCATCCCTCTTTCTTAAATTGCCTTGCAATTTAAATATTAATCTAATAAGTATATTTTTTAAAGCCTCCCCCCCCCCCTTTAAAGTAACAAGCAGGTGATTAACTTCAGATGTACCTGTCAGGATGGTTCACAGACACAAACAGACAAAGGAAGCTGTTAATCCCCTTTCCCATCATAAAAATGCAACAATGAGCATATCTTGCCGAAAGACATAGTCCCCCCCCCCCCTCTTTCCTCCATGTGCGCTCCAGCTTTCTTCCTTCCATTTGCAAGAAGTGTGCCTGAGCTTTGCACTCGGAAAGCTAATGCGTTTTTAGAGCCAGTGAAACTTTGGCACCTTGTTCAAACAAGTGCTGGGAAAAAAGGGAAAAGTCTGTTGATCTCCTGCAAGTCCCCCCCTCTCTCTTTCTCTCTCTATTCCCCCCCCCATGACATTTTCATTTCTTTCAGTGCTAATGGGGGGGTTTAAAAGGAGGTGGGGGAGACAGGCAGATGGAATCTAGCAAGGAAAGTTACATTCCACAGGAACGGCGTAATACCCCCCCCCCCCCCCAGGATTACGCTTTTATGATTCACCACCTCAGATTTTTATTTTTATTTTTTAGCTTTAAAAGAGACAAACTGCCAATAGAGCTTAGGGAACAGGTGAAGGAACAGGAGATGCACAAGGGGTAACCTAGGGACAACCCAGCATCTAAAGCAGGGGTCAGCGAGCACTTTTTCAGCAGGGGGCCGGTCCACTGTCCCTCAGACCTTGGGGGGGGGGGGGCTGGACTATATTGGGGGGAGGAATGAATGAATTACTATGCCCCACAAATAACCCAGAGATGCATTTTAAATAAAAGCACACATTCTACTCATGTAAAAATAACAGGCAGGCCCCACAAATAACCCAGAGATGCATTTTAAATAAAAGGACACATTCTATACACTGATTCCCGGACCGTCCATGGGCCGGATTTAGAAGGCAATTGGGTCGGATCCGGCCCCCGGGCCTTAGGTTGCCTACCCATGACCTTTTTTTAAAAAAATAATCTTTATTAATTTAAATTACACACATATACAAAGAATTTACAATCTCATGCTACAAAAAGAAAATTAAAGAAAAACAATTAGGAAAAAAGAATGAAGAAAATGCAGATTTACATGCATAAAAAAACTTTATCGTCCTAATTAATACTTAAATAAACACTCAAATAAAAAAGACTTCTGACAAAACGAGTCTTCCAGTCATTCTCATTGTACTGTTTATACTGCCTGTTTTTTCCGCACAGTTTTACATTCTTTAATATTGTTCCTGTCTACTCCGCAAACGTGCCTACCCGTGATCTAAAGTGATGTGTAAGAAAAAACACCAGCGAGGTGGCTCTATATCCAAGCCCTTCTTTGCTCCTGCAAAATGGGGAGAAAGTATAATTGAAGGTGTTTGCTGCCTCCAAAGTGCTGCATCTAGTGAGCACCCAATGCTATTACATGATCTGGGTCAGGAGAGGCTGTTGTGCAAGCTCTGGATCTGTGTCTTCATGCAGTGGTGGAATGGCCCATAAGCTGAGTATGAATCCGGGGGGACAGAGGCTCTGTGGATAGGTGGCTCCCATGTACACAAGACGGGCCATGGGCCTGATCTGGATAGGGTTGCGCACCCTCTGAAGAAGCAGGTGCATAGCTTGCGAGAACTTAGTTGGTTCATCTTTGTCTCTGGAGGCCCAATGGACTCTTGTGGCTTGTTGTTGTTTTTTAGTTGTGTCTGACTCTTTGTGACCCCATGGACCAGAGTACGCCAAGCACTTCTGTCTTCCACTACCTCCCGCAGTTTGGTCAAACTCATGTTCGTAGCTTCGAGAACACTGTCCAACCATCTCATCCTCTGTCATCCCCTTCTCCTTGTGTCCTCCATCTTTCACAACATCAGGGTCTTTTCCAGGGAGTCTTCTCTTCTCATGAGGTGGCCAAAGTCTTGGAGCCTCAGTTTCAGGATCTGTCCTTCCAGTGAGCACTCAGGGCTGATTTCCATCTGAATGGACCGGTTGGATCTTCTTGCAGTCCATGGGACTCTCAAAAGTCTCCTCCAGCACCATAATTCAAAAGCATCAATTCTTCGGCAATCAGCCTTCTTTATGGTCCAGCTCTCACTTCCATACATCACTACTGGGAAAACCATAGCTTTAACTATACGGACCTTTGTCGGCAAGGTGATGTCTCTGCTTTTTAAGATGTTGTCTAGGTTTGTCATTGCTTTTCGCCCAATAAGCAGGCGTCTTTTAATTTCGTGACTGGTGTCACCATCTGCAGTGATCTCCTGTGACTAGAAGTGTCTTTTTACCAGCTCCATCTGGTCTTCTTTTTCCCCTTTGGCGACCCCTCGTAGCTGAGTAAGATTGTCTTCCATAAACACGGTTTTTAAAAGTGAGTCCGTAAGTGACTGATTGTTATTGTTTTGTTATTGTTTTACCTATTTATTTGTGCTTTTACTTTGTATTTTTTAATATTACGAACCACCCTGAACTCTTGTGAGGAACGGTGGTATAATAATAATAATAATAATAATAATAATAATAATAATGTTTTGCATGGTCGTACGCTGCCCTGATGTTTTGCATGAGGGTGGTATACAAATGGGTGGGATATACCGGTAAATAAAAAATTATTATTATTATTATTATTATTATTATTATTATTATTATTATTAATTTGAAGTTTTTTTCTGAATTTTTGGAACACAGAAACTTTCATAGTGAGTCAGACCACTGGCCTATCTAAAGGTAAAGGACCCCTGGACAGTTAAGTCCAGCAAAGGCAACTATGGGGTTGCAGAACTCATCTCGCTTTCAGGCCAGCGTTTGTTCACAGACAGCTTTCCAGGTCATGTGTCCAGCAGGACTAAACCGCTAGTGGCGCATGGAAGACTGTGACGATTGCACAGAAACGCCCTTTACCTTCCCGCCAGAGCGGTACCTATTTATCTACTTGCACTGGCGTGCTTTCAGACTGCTAGATTGGCAGGAGCAGGGACAGAGCAATGGGAACTCACTCCGGGATTTGAACCGCTGACCTTCCGATCAGCAAGCCCAAGAGGCTCAGTGGTTTAGACCACAGCACCACCCCATCCTGGCCTATCTAACTCAGTATTGTCTCCACTGATTGGCAGCAGCTCTCCAGGGTTCCCGGCAGAGCATCTCTCCAAGCCCTCCCTTGAGCTTCCTGGGATGGAGCATGGGAATTTCTGCACGCAGATTCTATGCCGCAGGACTGCAGTGCTAAAACAAGGCTGTTTCGTATTGTATTTAGGCTGATTGATTGCACGCACCGCACTTTTATTGTATTCTATTAACGTGCATGAATGTTGCTCATTGCTTTGGGCCAGAAAGCGGTCTATGAATAAATCACACCGCACCATGTGGTCTCCTTGTGGAGAAGAAAAGAGAATTGAATCCAGGTCTAGAAGACCAAACCAGCCCTTTTCTCTTAGAGATGCTGCAAGAAAGTGGGGCTTTTTTGAGCTTCTAGCCGGCAAGAAGAACAGAGCAACCAACAGGCTGAGCATTTAGTGCCAAACTTGAGTGTCCCTGTTGCCCTGCTACCTTGTGGATGGAGATGGGAGAGCTGGAACATCTCCATGGCTAAAGAAATCATCTGTCCTTGGCACTGGCAACTGGCCCCTAGTGCTCAGGATCTAGCTGGTCGTTAAGTTTTGCAACTCAGATAAGGATTTATGCTCCAGGACAAGCTAGCCAGAGCCACCTTTGCATGGGTTCTCTCCGCTACCCCTCCCCATTTCCCTCCCTGCACGTGACTTGGCTGACTTGCTCGAGCCATCTGGATTGTTTTATTCTGCCATTCCTTAAATTGTTCTGGCATGTCTCACTTGGCAAGTCTTGGACCCTTCCGCCTCTTCTTCTCCTTCTTCTTCTTCTTCTTCTGGGTTAATCTTCATGTGAGTTAATGTGTGTGAGCGGATGTATGAGTCAACGCGTGCAAGGCGGCGGGTCGGCGGACGGATTCAGTCCTCCTCCAGGTCCACCGCTCCATGGCCCTGCCTCCCAGCAGCTGTGCCACGCACATCATGCATGCAAATCATATGCAAAGCGCACTGCCTTTTGCAATTCAAAAAAAATGCCAGCGAGCCACAACGCCATATCAGGTAATAGTTCCAAGGCCAGATCTAATATCCCATTCTCCCCGCCCCATTCTAGCTCTCAAGGATAAACCCTTCTATTCAAGAACAAGGTTGGCTTCTGAGATCCTAGCACAGGACCCCAGTTCGGCTGGGCCTGTCACTTGCACCAAATGGATTGCTTCGAAAGATAGATGGAGAAAAGAGAGAGGATCCGTTCCCAGGTGCCCTCTATTTATTTTACCTCTAAAATTTCCTGGAAATGCAAATCCTCCAAGCTCAACAGAGGTGACATCATCACCCAAACACACCCAGGTAATCCTCAAAGCATCCATTCCAGGGCGGTTTGCCGCTCAATACCCAAAAGGCCCAGTGTGCCGAAAACCATTTTTAAAGCATCTAATCCCTGGAAGTTCAAGTGGGGATTCCACATCCAGTGTTTTTCCCCCTCTCCCCAGCCCTTTTCATATTTGCTCAGATATCCAAAAATATCACTTTTGATCTGGCTTTAGTTTAAAGAGCAAACTCTTCCCGGAGGAGCCTTTTTGGCTCCTTTTCACATGTCTGGACCGTACGGACGTTTCGCTCTATCCCCCAAACGGCGCCCGGCTGCTGGGATCAATCAAAACGCTTTCCTCCCATCTGTAGGACCTGCGTTTTTCCCCCTGAGTCAGGAGACCACATAAGAGGTATAAATATTTATATGATACTATTTACTCAGGAAGTAGGAACATCACTAATTTGTTTGAAGGACCAAAGCCCAGTTCTCTGATTGCAGAGAAGGTCTGTGCTTCAAACCCCCCGTTTCTTTTTTTTTAAAAAAAAAGGAGAAGAAAAAGAATTACTTATTTCCAGACATTTGCACTCTCCCTCGCATCAGTGGGAAAAGGACTCATCTGTATTAATAGAACGATTTTATCTGCTCTCTCTCAGTGATTCTCCAGGATTTCAAGCAAGATGGGCACTCCCATCTCGGGAAATTCATGGAGGAGAGCTCTATCGATTGCTGCGAGCCATGACTACTATGTTCTGCCTCCACCGTTGGTGGAAACTGCAGGAGGGAGTGGGCTCTGAGGCTCAGATCCTGCTTCCCACAGGGATCTGGTTGGCCACTGTGAGAACAGGATGTTAGACTAGATGGGCCATCGGCCTGATCCAGCCACCTCTTCTTTTCTTCTTGTGCCAAGGATGGAGGCTTGGACCTTCTCAACACGCGAACCAGATGTTCTACCACTGAGCTATCGCCCTTGGCATTCGGCTTGTTTACAGGATCGTTTCCCAGACAACTGACCCTAACTCTGCAACCTCCGTACAACAAAGTGGCTTTCAAACTTTCTAACTCCAGGGGGCATTTTCCATGTTGACATTGGACAAGGATCCCCAGTACGTTTCTGAGCACAATTCAAAGTGTTGGTGCTGACCTTTAAAGCCCTAAACAGCCTCGGCCCAGTAGACCTGAAGGAGCGTCTCCACCCCCATCATTCTGCCCAGACACTGAGGTCCAGCTCTGAGGGCCTTCTGGCATTTTCCACATTGTGAGAAGTGAGGTTACAGGGAACTAGACAAAGGGCCTTCTCGGTGGTGGCGCCCACCCTGTGGAACGCCCTCCCATCAGATGTCAAGGAAATAAGCAGCTATCCTATTTTTAAAAGACATCTGAAGGCAGCCCTGTTTAGGGAAGTTTTTAATATTTAATATTGTTTTTAACACTCAATTGGGAGCTGCCCATAGTGGCTGGGGAAACTCAGCCAGATGGGCAGGGTATAACTTTATTTTTATTTTTATTTTTATTTTTATTTTTATTTTTATTTTTATTTTTATTTTTTCCAGAGTCCTTGCTGGAGAAGCTGGGAATACAGTGGCACCTCGGGATGCAAACAGCATCCGTTCCGGAGCCCCGTTCGCATCCTGAACAGAACGTAAGACGCGACACTGCATCTGCGCATGCGCGGCTTCGCGTTTTGCCGCTTCCGCGCATGTGTGTGACGTCATTTTGACCGTCTGCACATGCGCAAGCAGCAAAACCCGGAAGTAACGCGCTCCGTTACTTCCGGGTGTTGCTGCGGAGCACAACCCCGAAAGTGCTCAACCTGAAGCACATTCAACCCGAGGTATGACTGTATTGCAAAGGATAATGGTCTAGGGCAGGGGTCGGCAACCTGCGGCTCCGGAGCCGCATGCGGCTCTTTAACGCCTTTGCCGCGGCTCCGGCAAGCCTCGCGCCCCAAGCCTCGCGTGCCCGACGGGAGCTCCTGCCGGGCGCGCAAGGCATGCAGACACTCGCCCGAAGCACGGGGAGCCCTCCGGAGGGCTCCCTGTGCTTCGGGCGGCAGGCTGCCGCCCCAAGCCTCGCGCGCCCGACGGGAGCTCCTGCCGGGCGCGCAAGGCTTGCAGACACTCGCCCGAAGCACGGGGAGCCCTCCGGAGGGCTCCCTGTGCTTCGGGCGGCAGGCTGCCGCCCCAAGCCTCGCGCGCCCGACGGGAGCTCCTGCCGGGCGCGCAAGGCTTGCATACACTCGCCCGAAGCACGGGGAGCCCTCCGGAGGGCTCCCTGTGCTTCGGGCGGCAGCTGCCGCCCCAAGCCTCGCGCGCCCGACGGGAGCTCCTGCCGGGCGCGCAAGGCTTGCATACACTCGCCCGAAGCACGGGGAGCCCTCCGGAGGGCTCCCTGTGCTTCGGGCGGCAGCTGCCGCCCCAAGCCTCGCGCGCCCGACGGGAGCTCCTGCCGGGCGCGCAAGGCTTGCATACACTCGCCCGAAGCACGGGGAGCCCTCCGGAGGGCTCCCTGTGCTTCGGGCGGCAGCTGCCGCCCCAAGCCTCGCGCGCCCGACGGGAGCTCCTGCCGGGCGCGCAAGGCTTGCACACACTCGCCCGAAGCACGGGGAGCCCTCCGGAGGGCTCCCTGTGCTTCGGGCGGCAGGCTGCCGCCCCAAGCCTCGCGCGCCCGACGGGAGCTCCTGCCGGGCGCGCAAGGCTTGCATACACTCGCCCGAAGCACGGGGAGCCCTCCGGAGGGCTCCCTGTGCTTCGGGCGGCAGCTGCCGCCCCAAGCCTCGCGCGCCCGACGGGAGCTCCTGCCGGGCGCGCAAGGCTTGCATACACTCGCCCGAAGCACGGGGAGCCCTCCGGAGGGCTCCCTGTGCTTCGGGCGGCAGCTGCCGCCCCAAGCCTCGCGCGCCCGACGGGAGCTCCTGCCGGGCGCGCAAGGCTTGCAGACACTCGCCCGAAGCACGGGGAGCCCTCCGGAGGGCTCCCTGTGCTTCGGGTGGCAGGCTGCCGCCCCAAGCCTCGCGCGCCCGACGGGAGCTCCTGCCGGGCGCGCAAGGCTTGCAGACACTCGCCCGAAGCACGGGGAGCCCTCCGGAGGGCTCCCTGTGCTTCGGGCGGCAGGCTGCCGCCCCAAGCCTCGCGCGCCCGACGGGAGCTCCTGCCAGGCGCGCAAGGCTTGCAGACACTCGCCCGAAGCACGGGGAGCCCTCCGGAGGGCTCCCTGTGCTTCGGGCGGCAGGCTGCCGCCCCAAGCCTCGCGCGCCCGACGGGAGCTCCTGCCGGGCGCGCAAGGCTTGCAGACACTCGCCCGAAGCACGGGGAGCCCTCCGGAGGGCTCCCTGTGCTTCGGGCGGCAGGCTGCCGCCCCAAGCCTCGCGCGCCCGACGGGAGCTCCTGCCGGGCGCGCAAGGCTTGCACACACTCGCCCGAAGCACGGGGAGCCCTCCGGAGGGCTCCGCGTGCTTCGGGCGGCAGGCTGCCGCCCCAAGCCTCGCGCGCCCGACGGGAGCTCCTGCCGGGCGCGCAAGGCTTGCAGACACTCGCCCGAAGCACGGGGAGCCCTCCGGAGGGCTCCGCGTGCTTCGGGCGGCAGGCTGCCGCCCCAAGCCTCGCGCGCCCGACGGGAGCTCCTGCCGGGCGCGCAAGGCTTGCAGACACTCGCCTGAAGCACGGGGAGCCCTCCGGAGGGCTCCCTGTGCTTCGGGCAACAGGCTGCCGCCCCAAGCCTCGCGCGCCTGGCGGGAGCTCCCGCCAGGCGCGCAAGGCTTGCGGACACTCGCTGGGGCTGCAGGCTGCTGCCCGCAAGCCTTGTGAGCCTGTGGGAACTCCCGCCGGGCTTGCAAGGCTTGCGGATAGCTTCCTGAAGCCTGGAGAGCGAGAGGGGTCGGTGCGCACCGACGCCTCTCGCTCTCCAGGCTTCAGCAAAAGCCTGCATTCGCACCATAGGACGCACACAGATTTCCCCTTCATTTTTGGAGGGGAAAAGTGCGTCCTATGGAGCGAAAAATACGGTATATAGCATGTCTTTGTTGCTGGCTGATTTGCTGCTATTGCTTTGCAATTTGCAGCTACTGTTTTGAAGGGGAGTGAAGAACACACACTCAAAAAAAGGTAACTTGTTAATATAACGTTTATTTCTATGAGGAGGAGTAATTCTGAGGGGTCAAACAAAAAATAATTAAAAAGTGTTAAAAAAGTTATTTTTATAATGACGAGG